>NC_066359.1:7110000-7756667 GCF_024516045.1 Bombus affinis
GTCAGCTGTGCTGCGAGGGCGGCGGCCTTCTCCCTCTTTTGATCCTCAGGCACTTCCAATATGACCCCTCCGGTTATTGTCTTCCTCATATTTATCGACTTGATGCCGATCTTGTCTAGGTCGATGTTGTTCCTAACCGTGGCCAGCACTTCTGCGTAAGATTTATCTGTTTCTTTGTTGATCGTTATGGTTACCGCCGATGTTCGCGGACGGCGTGGAAGAGCCAGTTTCCTATTCCTTTTTTTCTTGTTCTCTGACCTTCGCTGCGGAGCTTTCCTCGAACTCTTCTTCTCTATCTCCGGAGTTATTTTCTTCGATTGTCTCTTCCTGTTCTTCTTCCCTGTTGCCTTTTTCTCCACGGTCTGCCGATCCATGGCAGCCGCTTTCCCCTCTCCAGGGACTTCCCTGGGCACTTGGGGGTCTGAAACTTTAGTCTCTGTCCGTCTCGCAATCAGGGCAGAGGAGACCTCCTTTTCCCGCTCCTCGTTGGAGTTTTTGACGTACTCACTTACTCTTGTTAGCGAGCAACAGAACTCCGTCAACATTTGCTGCATCGTGTCGAAACTCCTTATATCCTCATTTCGGAGTGCCTTGTTCTCTGCTTCTAGTATCTCCAACCGTCTTTCCATCACGATCATGGGAAGTGCCCTTATTGTAACTTCAACAGCGCATGTGACGATGGTTCTCGCCGCCTTCCTGAGTATTTCAGCATCCTCTTCCGCGAGGTCGCTACATTCGGCCACCATGGAGATTTCTCCCGCCCTCCGGATCATCTCCGCTTGTACGTACATAAAAGGGACCGCCTGCAGATCCTGC
The DNA here is from genome assembly GCF_024516045.1 of Bombus affinis. Taxonomy (NCBI): domain Eukaryota; kingdom Metazoa; phylum Arthropoda; class Insecta; order Hymenoptera; family Apidae; genus Bombus; species Bombus affinis. The sequence continues at coordinate 7,110,817 of NC_066359.1, forward strand.
GCTGTAACATCGGGATTCCTGACGATACTCCACATTTTTTCGGACGTCGTCGTCCCGGTTTGCAGACTCGTTATATGTTTAACGCCTGCCTGCACAGGCTCAGGAGTCGACTCCTCTTCCTCCCTTCCTCTCGTCACTTCCTTTTCCCCCCTCTTTTTGTTTTCTCGTTTTACTGGAGTGCGTATCATCTGGTCCGTACGGCCTCCATCCACCGAGGCTTCTGGGGGCCAGCGAGTCTTGCGGAAAAGATGTCGCCACCGGCAGAGCCGTTTACCGGCAGAGGGCTAATACCACCGGGGGGTCGCCAGGTACCCCGGGGTTGACCGCTAATGACTGATGCACCCATCAGCCACCTCGCAGTGCCCTCGACTGCGAGATACCCCATCGCCGCGCACCTCTGCTTAGGGTTAGGGATTTTTTATAGAGGTTATCATCCTCACGATCCGGCCGATGAAAGCAGGACCCCCGGTCCATTGAGACATGACCAATGGAATACGGTATTTGGGCTAGGGTTCCTCGGGATCGCATTCCCGTACTGCGACTCGCTAGCGAGTCCGCAGCCCCTGAGGGATTGGACGTTGGGTGGCAAGGAAAAGAGGAAAAGTAGGAGAAAGATGGGAAAAGTCATGACCTCCCGGGCTCCTTAGTAAAATGTCTCTCCCAGCCTCGCGGCCGGGACCATATCATGTCCCTTCCCGAGCCAGAGCTGTTGACGTAGGTCCGGCGGGTAATTAACCCCCGACGACCCCCTGGTTTTTTATGCCACGATGCCACCCTGCTCTCTTCCTCGGGAAACGTGGGTTTTTAAGCCACGCCACCATCCTTGTATAGTCGACATTTTCTTCCGGAACCACCAGTCATAGTTCAAGGAAAGGGTTGTGATAAAGGAGCAGGACAGAGGAAGGGTATTTAGGATAGCCATTGCTCCGTTAGCCACTGGAAAGCCAGCGTTTACCAGGACCCACCGACGTGGAGGAGGAGTTGGCACTTGGCACTGGTGGGCGTGAAGAGTGCAATGCCACACCAGCATCTTTGGGGCCCATGCATTAGAACCTGGAACAAGGTTATTTTCTAAAGTGAACAATAAAGCTAACTTCGTTCTTGCTAAAGCGACTTCGTAGACATATTCCCTGGACGGTCCTCTCCGCTGCGTAAGTAGAAACAATTTCGCGTTGCCGAGGTTTACGAGGTTTACGAAGTTCAGCGGCGTATCGATTTTCAAGCATACACGACCAAGTTCAGCGGCGTATTGATTTTCAAGCACACGTGACTAGGTTCAGGTTGCTAGCACGTGAGCGTGTAAACACAGGTGTATCGTAAACGCTCGGTTAAGAATTGATCGCAGAGGACGACTCTCGTATCGCACCACATTCCCGCGATGGCCTTCCGTCAGATCGACTCTGTCATCAAAATGGTTTCCCCTCTTTATTCGACTTTTTCGAATGTCTCCCTATTTTTACAGATGAGTACTTACCGATCTGATTTCAACGAATTTCCAGTTGACATTTAATCTTAATTTCGTATGATCGTACCAATTTGGTGCTTGCCTAATTTAGAAACTTTCCTTTACACATTAGGGAATTTTAGATTCTATCGAATCTTGCTACTTCAACTCGAAGTCAAATAATAGTTTGATAATAATTAATAGTCGTCACGTGGTCGCTGTCTATGTGCGGCGCTCGTACCCACAGGTCATCTCACTGGTGCCGCCTATTAGCGGCGCTCGAAACGAAATGGTTAATAATGAAACGCAGATCGTGTACCCTACGAATCAATTAATGGGCTTAACATTTTGACGTATAATGCTTGAATTATACTGCTATTAAAACTTCTCGATGTATACGTCGAGAGCCCTTCAAAATCATTCCATCGATATTCAGTAGTTTACGATGATTCGATGTTTTGATCTTTTAGTGTCAGTTTAATCGTTCACCCCCATTTTGTTGGTAACCTTTGGGTGGAATTGCTTAATATGGTTTATAATGGGAGAAATTTGGAGACATGGTTGGCAGACGAAATAAAACATATCTGAAAAGAAATAAAATGATAAGATACGAAGAAATTCAAATTTCCCCATCATTTTATGCGAAAAATTACTTCCGCTGCGCTGTTGGTAAATTCTACAATTCTCCGTGAAAATTTGTAACGTTCTTCCTTACTGACTAGTCGATATTATAGATTCCGCATAAAGTAGCATTCTATTGACGATACATCAGAAACCTATTTTACTATCAGTCAATTTGAGCTTCATCGACGTTTTTTACATTACCTGTCTGCGGTTAAACATAACCCATTAATGTTTCTATTTCTTCTTACTTTCAGGTAAGTCGAGTAACGTGAATTTTTTGCAGTTAAATAAGGTGAGTTTGCATATGTACAGTTACTTATACTCTAGATTAAGAAAGACAATATACATTCTTCCTAATTATTTCAAGTCGTTCAAAATATTTAAAATGTTCTCAATTCTCTTGTTTATCCTTCAAATTAAGGAAGAGAATATTTTCTTATTAATTAATGAAGATCATAAACAAAATGTTTTGCAAACATCTATTATTCGTTATTGTAATTCCTCTGTTCCGTTGAACCATAGAACTTGTGCCCGTTATGTGCTAGAAAAATAAATTAATGTATCAATACTTGTATTGTAATCGTAAATCGAAGGTGAACGAATGAAACGATACGAAAGTAAGCTAGGCTTACGACATGAGTATGATAGGCTTCTTCATCGATGAAGTAATGATAAAACTATAAAATAAATGAATGTCTCAAAGACGAACGAATCAGGACTCATAATGTACATGGTCCTTTTGATTCATAAAGACATATCAAACGTACTGATAAAATTTTTCGATTTTCTCCTAGGGCACCCTTGAACCAGTTTCTAGAAAATCTAGAGTCCCTAATCAATAAACTCCAACAGATTCGATACAAACATACCCCATTACGTAACTTCATAGAAGCTCCAAACAGTCAACAGTGCATCCCCCAAATACAGCAATCAAAGTGACATAAATCACGTGCAGCTATTCATTCTAATAATCCCCTAATTGAAATTAATCGCTATTCATTCGTCAATGTGACTATACAGCATACAGCATACAGCAACATATCAAATGTCACCTGACAGCCTTTCAATATTATTTGCCATGGGTACTGTTCTATAGGACGTGATTTACTTCGATGTTTAATGAATTGGCAATTCATTGGACAAGCAGTTTAGTTGGCCAGTAACGTGAAATTAGCGGTTATTGTAATAGCGAATAGAAATCGAACGACAGAGAATAATCGTTGATTAAACATTTAACATGGTCACGCTAATTAATTCCAGTGAACTTTCTGTAAGCATGTTTCGACGTTGGATCCGATAGCTGACCGTATGAACAACAAGTTCACATGACGAAATGGTTAACTCTAGTTAAGCAAGTTTTTTTTAAATTCTTGTGTCAAAGTATTTGATCGATGCTCACCTTAGACAATTTCATCAATTTTCTCTGCCATTCTATATGTATATCCTGCGTGAAGTAGCTGGCAAAGCAGCGCACGCGAGTTGGAAAGAAATTATTTTAGTCAATTATTTTAGTTAATTATTTAGTCAATACTCGAGAAGTTTCTACGAGATTACGTATTAATTCTAGTAACTGTATGATACTTGTAGAACATCTGTGCAGCTTTATTGGCCTATAAATTTTCATGGAAGGCCTGATAGCTTCAATAGTACTAATAGTTTCAGCGATTGTTCCAGTTGCAATCTGCGATGCTTCGAATGGTCCCCATTATTCATTGTAAAAGCTTAAAGCTCTTAGTAGATGGAACAGTAAATCCTCTTACTGCCACGAAACTAATTGAGTGTATCCATATAATTCCTAATAATAATTTATAATAAAAGTAATTATTCACAGCAATACGTAATAACAATTATCTTTCAAATGACTATGCATACTAATATTCGTTCCTAGAACAAGTATCCATTATTCATACAATGATTTTCTATTATATTATAGTAATTATCTATGGCACTACACGCTTACTATCTTGGCCACCAAAAGTCAGCGAGTTTGTTTAATCCTCTAGATCCATTGATCATGTTGAAAGAACCTACGAACATTGGTCGAAGGAGCGTCACAGTTGGCTTCAAACGAATCCGTGATCAGCAGAAAGCTTTCAGCAGACTTGTCGAATAGATTAGCCGATGTGTCTGCAATGAAGTTACGGCTTGGTATCGATTTGTTATAAGGTCAGTTATCAACCTGCTAGCAAGTAATGTGTGCGTTCCATGGGCCGACCTTTTGGTCGACCGCGCCATACCTCGAGTTAGAAATCATACTGGCTTCGCTTCAAGGTGTTCGTCGGGTATAAGGGCCGACAGCATCGCCGCTGCGGTGGACCGTCAGTTGGAGGTATCCCCTTGTAGCGTTCGCAGCGTGAATATCGTCTCTTCTCTCCTGAGTTTACCCGTCACCGTTTCATAGAAAATCCCCCACCCAGGGCTCTTTGTTATCTTCTTCGGTTACGAAGTCCCGCCAGCTCTGGATCTTCGCCTTCGCCATTTTCTACCTGGTGCATTCCTACCTGGTTTGCCGGTACAGTAGCTTTTCTTGTTCCCTCGTTGCAGGGCCCTTAGTCCCGTGATACTTCCTTCTTACCCGGTAGGTGTCTCTATTTTCTAGTGTGACCTTCTTCGTCCACCATGGTACGGATCTATCGTGCCATTTCTTCTTTGGAATGGCCACGTCGCAGGCTCTTAACAGGATTTCTTCGTGCTGTGCGCACAAATTTTATAGTTCACGCGGCAATACTTTGCCATGTGTTCGTATCCTTGACATTTGTAACAGCGACTGATTGCTGTATATTCCTGGACTTTGCATGCATTCTAAGAAATGAATAATTTACCTGTCAACAATTTTTCACTTACCTGGGGGTATATCTCAATTACCCAGTTGGTTTCTTCGTTGTGCTTGCGCCCCGTCCTGAAGCACAACTTCATTACTGCCGCGTCTTCTTCTTTCAGCTTGTCCTGGTTCTGTTTCATGATACAGACCAGTATCACCTTCTCCGTCACGTCCCTTGGGATGTTAAATATTATCATCCGAAGCATCCGCTTGTGTGGGATGCTGGCTCAGTTTCCCATTTTCTGTAAACACTTTAAGCTCTTCCGGCTTTGTCGTTTCTACCGTTAGACCGTTACCGTTGATTTTTGTTAGTCTTCTTGCAAGACATCTTAACGACTGTCTCAAGTTTGCTGGCTTGCAGCGACTTGCTCACTGCGCACAGTATCGCGCACCCTTGATTCTTTATTTCGTCTGCGTCCTGCTCTAACTTTCCCGTGAGAAAGCCGTTCTAAAGCAGAAGCTCCCCCAGCAGGTTTCGCATGTCCTTGAAGTGTTTCATGATTGTTGTCGTTTGCTTTTTGTTAACTTTCTTGTTTGGGTCCATGCAGAACGCCAGTACGCTCTTTTCTATTTCGCTAACCTGTTCCCTTATTTCGAGAGTTGGCCGCTCTTCTTCCTTTCCCTCCTTTTTCTCCCTATTAGTTCGCTTCTTGCTTGTCACTTTTTCCGACCTAACACGGGACTTTCCGGATGTAGCATTTGCATTTTTTGCAACTGTCGCATCTGTCACTGTTTTAGGCTTCTGCGCTTTGATTGGTTGTAGTACCACCTTTGCCTTCTACACGTGTATTCATTCGGAAAACGGTTGCCTTTCGCTAAGTCCAGCGGCGTACTGATTTGCACTCTTACGCACTATATCCAGCGATGTATCGTTTTGCAAGCATGCGCGATTAGATTCAGCGGCATATTGATTTTCAAACATACACGACCAAGTTCAACGACGTATTGACTTTCAAGCATACATGACTAGGTTTAAAGGCTTATTGTTCTTGACATGCGTCCCTGAACCTCGATTCTTTCGAATGTCTCGCTATTTTTATAGATATGTACTTACCGATCTCAACGGATTCCAATTAAGATTTCAACGGATTTCTAGTTGATATTTAACTTCAATTTCGTATGATTGTACCAACTTGGTGCTTGCCTAATTTAGAAACTTCCCTATGCACGTTAGGGAATTTTAGATTCTATCGAATCCTGGTACTTCAACTTGAAATCAAATAATAGTTTGACGCGGATTTTATTTGATATTTAATCTCAGTTCCTCTGATTGTACAGAGGATTGTTCAGTATTGATTTAGAGAATTTACTGTCCCTGCTAGGGAATTTTTCCATTTCCATTGGACTAGGGTCGTACAACTTCAGATGTAATAATACCTAGTGATATTTAACTTGTTTTCTGCGGTTATAGGGAGTTTGAACAAACTCAACAAAGTTCGCCAATCTAATATACGCGGTGTAGTGTGCAGCAATATAGCTTCAAAAGATTTTACAATATTGGATTAAGACGCTATTTCTAATTTTATAAGGAAACAAACTTTCGCAACTTTTAGGTCTTATAAAGCTTCTATTGGTCGTAACTACTATATCAGATAGTCGATTATTAACCGAACAATATATTGAACTATAGGCCAAAGATGAATTATTTGTGACTGAATTATGCTGCTATTAAAACTTCTCGATGTATACGTCGAGAGCACTTCAAAATCATTCGATTCGATGTTTTGATCTTTTAGTGTCAGTTTAATCGTTCACCCCCATTTTGTTGGTAACCTTTGGGTGGAATTGCTTGACATGGCTTATAATGGGAGAAATTTGGAGACATGGTTGGCAGACGAAATAAAACATATCTGAAAAGAAATAGAGCGATAAGATACGAAGAAATTCAAATTTCCCCATCATTTTATGTGAAAAATTACTTCTACTGCGCTGTTGGTAAATTCTAAAATTCTTTGTGAAAATTTGTAACGTTCTTCCTTACTGACTAGTCGATATTATAGATTCCGCATAAAGTAGCATTCTATTGACGATACATCAGAAACCTATTTTACTATCAGACAATTAGAGCTTTATCGACGCTTTTTAGATTATCTGTCTTTGGTCAAACATAACTCATTAATTTTCTTGTTTATCCTTCAGATTAAGGAAGAGGATAAACATTCTTACTAATTAATGAGGATCATAAACAAAATGTTTCGCAAACAACTTATTAGCTTATAATAATAGACTGTTATATAGATATGAATATAGATTGAAATAACTTCAAGAAACAATATTTTTTACTCGATCTTCTTAGTTGACTTTTAACATTCAATCGTTGTAAAATAATGTTCTCCATTGTGTCATGACAAGTGCAACAATGTTAGGAATTAAACAATTAATTCTATCGTCGGTATATTATCTTAAAAAAAGATCGCGATAATGTCATTCGGGATAGATTTCACTTTGAATCCAGATTTTTCCTTCCAAGTAGAAGAATCGAGTCAGAACGAAGAAAGAATTTTCTTTGACGCTTAAACCTGCGTCATTGCGACGTATCTATTTTATTCGTGGTCTTTACATCGGCTGGAATTCTCATCGAATGTCTATGGTATAGGTTAGGTTTTACCATGAAAGCGTGCAAATAGCTTTCAGGATTAATTTGTTGGCGCAAACGAATGCCATTTTATTTGTCCACGAGCTTCAAGTGTATCGTCAAGCGCGTTCCCATGCTTCCGTAACAAAGAGATAAGCAATTTGCAGTCGCAGAGCATCCGAGTGGAAAGTTTAACAATTTCCGTAATGGCACACGCGTTTCTAGCTTCCCCTGATAATTGAACGAAATTCATTCAGCTATTTTCGAGTGGGGGGATTTAATGCGAACACATTATCTGAAATTCCCTGGCGTTATAACTAACGCAGTAATTACGGCATAGCATTTTGATTTATCAGTTTAGATGCTTTCCGACCCAACTGAAAGTGGTGAGATTATTTGTGCTTAAGGATTTTATTTGATTTATTCACCAATTACAAAATTTGACCCATTTATGAACGCAACGGTAAATTATTATAAAATCCTGTAGATTCAATGAAATCTTGACTACGTGTCTCCTTTATTCGTTATTTGTTATATATAGCAATAATTCATTCAAATAAAATTTACGAAATTACCGATTTTATGAATCATTTTAAAGACATAAATGATCTTAACCTATTTGATGGTTCTAACAAAAACATGAAATAAGTCGTAACGTTTTTACCTTGTTATATATTAAAATTTGTTTTTCTGCTTATATTTCGCTGCTTATATCAAGCCACAACATTCTCAACTTCTTCTCATAGTTGTTTCTCTATAAATATCTGCCAGTTGACTAGTAGCGTCACGGAGGCTGTTTCGAGTGGTGCGCTATCGTGAGAATTTATATTGGACGCGTTTCATTGGACATAACCTAAAATCGATAGCACGCCGGCCGTGTCATCGAGTCCCAATCGCGTTTTAGTCGAAACGGTGCAACTGCAATTCGCCGTACCCTGCGTCCCTCATGGTTCAGTTTAACCAACTTTCTTAATCGCTCGTTCCTTTTGCCCTCCCCGAGGCCACTGCAACTTTTAGAAGCAGAGTACGGACGATTAAGGAGTACAATTTGTAGCGAGCAAATTGAAACGATAAATGAGTGGAAAAATATGAAATGCTAACGAATAAATACGCGTTCGTACATGGTTTAGCAAAAATGATCGGAAATTGCACATTTATACGAAAATTTTATACCAATTTACGACGTTCTGTGAAAATAAATAAATACCTGTGAGAACCTGTTCCAAACAAATTCCAACAAATTCTCCCAACTTGAACAATCCTCCCTACCACTGTCTTAATAAAAATCGTCGTTCACCGTGCACTATTCCCTCTTCTTCGATCAATTACCAAAAATTCTTTCAAATTTTAAATTTTTCCCTCGTTGTTCCCTTAAAAACTCGTCGTTCAACTTCATCAGAAATATTCCAGTTCCTTTAAAAATTCTCGAGAACGCCATGGATTGCTCGAACGGTGGCGATCATCGCAGGTACAATGTCGCGTTGCAAAGTTGGTAAAGTCGCAGCCCAGGCAAAAGGGCGGTTATTGATTGGCTGCCTGTTGCTTTTAGCCCTGCAACTGCTGCGGTTACACTGCCTCGCCATCCCCTTCGCCCTTTTGTTCCCCCGCTCCCACCAAGGGCTTGTGTAGTCCGCTAATGGATACTTTTGCCCCGTTCCCCGACTATTTGGATACTTGCGTTTCGATTTTTATTCCCTTCATCTATTGCACTCTCCTCTATACGAAACGAACAATCGTCTGAAGTTTACCCTCCAGTTGGTTCCCTCTCACTAAATTGTCTGCGTTTCTTAGATTGTTTTCGGATATAGCAGAGGATTCGCTACTGTTTGGGCTATTATTTAGAGTAGATCGATCGCGTTCTTTCGTCTCAGCGATTACGCAGTCTGCGATGGGTTGTCTGAGAGGAGAAATTGATTTTAGAGGTAAGCGAGGAGGTGGGAAGAAATTTGTAAAAAATTTGAACGTCGTGCTGGATTATTGGCAAGGTTGACGGAAGCTTTGTTACAAAGAACCTTATTTATATAGATGATAGGTTTAAAAAAGGGGGAAAGTTGGTCGCCTGGTAAATTGGGACGTTGGAGAAGTTTTGTAACGTCGAAGCGAAAATACGCCTACGTAAAAGGCGAGGAACACTATCGTTGTTCTCTGGAATATATTGGTTAACTAAGCTGGCAACTAAGTGATTGCGGATTTTCTCAATGCCACCTAATGACAAAATCCGCAATCACTTGGTTGCCAACCAAACAGAAACTGTAAAATTGCAAGAATTTGAAATACGCGAATTTTCAAGCAAGGAGTATAATCGTAACAAGACGTTTGTTTGTACAAGTAATTTGTTTGTAGAAATCGGAAAATATAAAAATTTGGAAGTACAGTAATTTCAATGTACAGAGTACCAGAAAGATAGCTCTATCGATAACTATTTTTTAAAAATTATATCTTAATAATTGTACAATAACTTTTAAACCGATGATGATTACAGGTACTTGTATGCAGTACATTCGTACGTTAAAACCCAATTACACAGCTAACTATCAAATTCGAAATTGCAGTACGAGAACGAAACAGAGTAATCTCGATTTGATGGTGGAAGCTCATCCGTGTCCACTATGTTCGATCGACGTTGCTATCCACGGACGATGAAACTGTCGAAAATTCATTATTGTTACCAGCGATAAGTTATTTACGTGGCGTTGTACGCTGATTAAATCTCGTCAGATGTACCGTGCAACTGCACACGTGGCCAAGCCTCGAGGCCGTGAAAATTATTACGCTGCGGGCGAATCACTGGCTACAGTTGAATATTAAGCCGATCGGCAGTGGCCTATTTTCTGCATACATCAGATTGTTTCTATCGAATGGAAACAATTACCATTGAAATTCATCTATAATTCATCTTCGATCGTTTTTTCAATTGTTATCGTTAATACCGTCAGATGGCTAAACAGGTTTCTTCAAATTCCATCGTTTTTCTTGTCGTTATTTTATATTTGAGAGGTAGGATCGCGTTAGTTATTATTATATTATCTGGATAATAAATCCACACTTCTCGGAGCAGAAAAACCTTTATTGCACACTCTTGGAAGGAACACGAACGAATGAACGAAAAGACAAAAGAAGTCTCAAAACTATCGATCAGGTCTATCGACCGTGTCTAGTAATAACTTCTAGTTACTCCTTTTGTAACTAGCCGTCAGCATATAGATGGCGAGCGAGAACTCACGTTGTTATTTTCAACATTTCTAATAATCTACGTTCGCTAAAAAATTCTATCGTCGTTCAAATTCATCCATCATTCAGAATTAATTTACAGTTCAAATCAAATCTTTTTTTAAAAATATTTTCTTAATAATTTCTCATTCAAATTCGATTATCATTCGAATTATAGTAGATATCGACCATGTTCTACTACTGTCGCAGAGATTATGGAAGTTTTTATACGTGTGGCGACCGATGAAATTGCTTTCTACGGGGAAAGCGCGGAGACTTGGGATTCTTTGAAATTCCAAACGTTATAGCCGATGAATTTTAACGACGATTAAATTTAGACGAACTTTAGACTACCGATGTCAGAAACCTGACAAGTTTCCCTGGCAAAGAGAACGTATTATCCCGCGATAAAAGAAAAGATCGGTGAAAGGAATTCGCCGAGTGAAGAACGGCTGGGATAAATTCCATCAGTCGAATTCCGAGCCGAGATCCGTCCGTAATTCAGGACAGAGAGCATCACTGTTTAAAAGAGACAAAAGTTTCCCACCTATTTCCTCGTCCAGTTATCTCTTCTCACGGCACACGAGGATGAAATAGAGGCGAACGTGATCTATGAACATCCTCGAACCGATTTTCTTCAATCTTGTCGGGATACAATGGCCCTTTTCTGTAATTTCATCGCTGGAAAATCGTTTACGGGCAAGAAGACTTTGCTTGCTTAAGCGAAGGCTGATTTTGTTCGAACTGTGGAATTTTTTCAATCGGAGACTGTAAATTGTTTCTCGCCGAGAATTTTAGAATCGTTGTGAAATTAAAGAATAAGGCGAGACTAAAAAAATAAGATTAGATTGGAGGGTTGATCATTTGGTAGATTATTTCATTTATTAATTCACTACTATGTTCGAATTCTGTTTGTGGGAAAATTCAAATTTCTCTTAGAAGGAAAATAGGGAAAATGGGGAGAAGGTTATGTCGTTGTTACGAGGATGATCAATTGTCGAAGATTGATAAACCTCGATTATTTATTTTTTAACGCAACGAAGAAATTCCCTTTGAACGAAACTAATTTAACAAATCTTAATACGTCAATTTGATTTTGCGATATACAGTTTGTCTGACTATAACAAGTTGAGTCTACTGATTGAACAGACAGCAGTTTTCAAACGTTCCGTCAATAAGGACGTTCTTGCAACAGTGTTTAACTTAGAAAGTACGTTTAATAGACAGTCAGGCTGTAGAGTAATAATATTAAAATTTGTTCTTGTTCCGTGTCGGAACGTTTTCGTTTCATTAACCTGGCCGAAGAATTGTCATGGAGCAAAGTTAAATTAACTCGGACCCAGAGTTTCACCGCACCTTCTTCTTTAGTATCCAAGCGGTGTTTGTGCCATGTCTTTGTTGGTGCAAACTATTAAATTGTTTCAAACGCAGCTAGTGCGTTCACCTGAGTGTCGCGAAACTTGCAAAATAACATTTGTAATTTCATACATAATATTTCATTTTTGCTATTAACCTACAAATTTTATCTGATTTGGAATTAATTTTAACTCGATTAAGCAATTCAAAGAAACAAATTTATGTAGAAAACAGCTCCAAACGTCGCGGAACAGTTTCAGACTTAATCTTACCAACTTGTAAATATTCTCAAAATTAGATACATTTCTCTTTTACAGTTTGAGATACAAATGCAGCGATTTTCACAAGTTTTAAGATGCAAAACTTGTTGCTCGACATCGTCAAACATCATGCAACCGTCTAATGTTGATATTTTTCTTCATTTTCCATAACTTTAATTCAACAGAGTATCGTAAAATTATCTTAATATGAAAATTATGTTTCAAACGTGTTCAAACGAATTTTTCAGATTTGTATAGTTGTATTTATTTGTTATATACAAACACTCTCAAACACGATAAAGTTGCTCCACACTTACATCTTCCTTCATCATCAACCAGTTACTCGACTCAGATCGTTTTGAGGTACGAAAATGTTCGTTTGAAAATGTCAAACATCATGCAACTATCCCAAACTAATTTTTCTCCTCATCCCTTAGTCCTCGCCTAAACTCTACCTACCTTTTTCAACTGATCTTTTCCCTCAGTTTACATCCAGAACTTGAGTTCCAACTGATCCTGGAAACTTGAAAACACAAAGTTACCAATCAAACACCATCAAACATCATACAACTGCCTCAAACCTAAGTCCACTTTTATACTCGACTTATTCTGCAAGTTTGATGCGATGTAACCATCAACGAAGGTTTACCGAGGATCAACCGGAATTAATTAATTAGCAGACCGTTCGCGAATCTGTTTATCGTTCTCTGTGGACCCTCGATGATCCCTCAAAGGAAATGACCAAGGAAAAGCTCTTCAATTCCTACTCCTCGACTATCTGCTCAAGTAATTTCGCTAATCACAGTGGAGATTATTTCGCCCTGAGGCTACAACGACGTTCTATTTACCGTTATCTCGGTATGGGAGTTTCGCAAATTTGCACAGCAGGTAGAGGAAGATGTCAACCAAACTGTCCCGTTTGAAGGATAGGCAGGTCTCGTTTGCAGGACAGACGAGAGAGAAACGTCAGAGAACGCAATGTTTGATCAGTTCCATAACCTAATGATTTACTTTCATCCCGATAGACCTGAAAGCTTTATGAACTTTTCGTTGGAATCTTTACTTTTCTGCTTGGAAATTGGGGATTGACCTGTGTTTTGGTGAATGCAAATGGAATTTATGTTACAGCGAACGAACGAAATAACGAACCGAATGGCCAGATTATTTTGTTGACTGGTTTTTACCTTATTTTGGTTACCAGCATTAGTGTTAAAAAAGAATCGTTGAAGATTTTTGGATTTCACTTAAGTAGGCTACGATTAAAAAGTATTATACGAAACTTCTTTCGAAGATTTTTATTTTGAATTTAAATTCACTTGTATTATCCTTAAAAAAGGATTCTGTTCACACCTGTCTTTTAATCATCGGGACTTTTAAGTTTAATTTAATTAAAAATATTCTATTAAACTCTGGTTCACATTATTATAAATTTCGTCAACAAATGGCATATTCATCCATCTCAACTTTTCTCTTCCATTGCTAGAACTTCTACCTACTTACGGATTCCACAGATCCCATTTCTACTTCCATCGATCGTTCGATGCTAAGAACTCGAAAATCTAGTTCAATCTGTAACGCGACCAATCCTTCAGGCGGTAATAAATCCACGAGTGGGCAAAACGCATCGGAACAAATTGGTAGCATCGATCGAACGCGTTTCGAATGTGGTTCTCCGTTAACGGGTGATAACTCGCGATATTAGTATGGCACAGAGGACGAAAAGCAAACCGCGCAAGCGTTCGTTCCTATATCGACCCTTGACCGTCTCTTTGGAGCATCCGTTTCATCGAATGCAGGTCTCGTTGTCTCAATTGTACGATTCACTAACGATTATGCATCGGTCGAATAGCATCTGGGACCAGGACTATGATTAGGCGCCTGAAATGTTTCGAATTGGCAGAATTATTTCGCAAAGATTCCTTTCTTCGTAATTACGCTTCTGAGAACCGAATGTTTTCTCTGGAAAAATATGTTTTCTCTTTGTCAATTACTAATAACAAAATACATAAAATATCGTTAATATTTCACTACTAATAACAAGTAATATGAATCTTTTTTTTGCAAGTATAAAACAAATTTATTCCGACGAGTTTGTAAAAAATTTGTTTATTGCAAAAAGTTAGTTTTCCAGAAAAAATATTTTCTTTATTGAGCGATTGAATGATTTTATGAACATCTGTAAAACGAACTTCAATGTGTTATATTTATGAAGAAATTTCCGTTCAAATTTTATTGTATAGTGCTGGCATATTGCTTGGGAACTATTTCTAAGTGGTTCTGGAAATTGTAGCTCTCTCGCTAATAATGCTTCGACCAACATTAAAGCTAGTACCGTAATCAAATGAAAAAGCGGCGCATCAAACGGACTTACTGATTTACATTGACTCCTCAATAATTCATTTTAACCTACCTTGCGCGGTGCTTCTGCCTGCCATATTCATCCCTTTGTACCTTCAATGTTATCCAATAACGCGTTATTAGTCAGATACCAGCGGCAGTTTTCATTTCAAGCAACGTTAACAAGCGACAGATACGCCGAATGGTCACTAAAATTGGAAATTCTTCTCTATGCTGTATCTCAGATATGTGACTTCACAAAGTGTCGCCATTGAAAGATAAAAAACCTTGAAGTTTCCCTTTTAAAATGCTTTTTGAATCACGTCGATACGACGCTCCGTTCTCGAGATATCGTTGTTTAAAAAGAATTGTAATTTTTTAACAGCGCGACTAATTGCGTCCCACGCATTGTCCTGCCTCACACTAGTCACGTGATTACTTATAGTCGCGGGTTTGTAGTGTCGCTAGCAGCAACGTATGTGAAGAAGTAGATTGGGTGGATCTAGTCAGCCATTCATACACGGAACGTCGTGTCGCTCTCGTAAAGTTTGAAACGGTGTATCATGGGAATGGATTAAGGTATCGACTTGAAACAGAGTGCATTTTCAAGAGAAAGCTTTCCTCTATCCCTTGAATAGAATTTTAGTGAAAAC
The DNA here is from genome assembly GCF_024516045.1 of Bombus affinis. NCBI lineage: Eukaryota > Metazoa > Arthropoda > Insecta > Hymenoptera > Apidae > Bombus > Bombus affinis. The sequence continues at coordinate 7,126,097 of NC_066359.1, forward strand.
TGCGAGGTTCTGCTGAGTGTATTTTGAGATAAAAGAGGATTAGAGTGTTATATAGAAGACTGAGAAGCGTGGCGTAGGACATTCTACTGATAATTTACATAAAACAATTTGAACATATGAAAATTTGTACAAAACGTTTATCCTTCGTTTTGGAAGACAAAATTTTACTCTGTTGTTTCTCCATTTATCTTAGTTGAAAATTGAATATTTTATATTCATATCGAATCTATAAAATTATAGAAAGAAATCAGAAAAGTTTTTTAAACAAACAAAATATATTTTATGTTCAACATATAAAATATATATTGAATATAAAATATATAAAAGCGTCGGCTATTTTTTTCAAGTAAAAAGAAATACAAGTGAATAGCAACCCTTAATTGCACGGTGTTTTTTTTTTAGCTTCTTCGCGTTATTGCTTCTGTTAGATCGTAAAAGCACAATTTTCTTAGGAATCATAGCGATGAATTCGAACAGAGAGTAGTGTAGAAAAATTGCCCTACAAATGGTAGAACAGTAATGACGTACAACAGAAGGAAGAAAGAAAGCAGCTCGGCCCATTATTGCTAGACTTCCGGAGTCACTGAGCAACCGGGAAAAATCTCATCGACTTTTAAGGTGAAAAAGGGAGATGAAAAATCGCCATTACCAGCGCGAACAGAGATCTGAAGACCATGAAAGAATATAAGAAAGAGAGAAAAGAGAACTCACCTTAGAAAACTCAGATAATTTCAACTAAATTAGTCCTATATTTGTGAATCTATAGTGTGAAAAAAAGTGCAAGAAAATAATTGAATACATTTAAATATAGATAAAAGTACTGATACAAGTATTAAGAAAATGAAAACTTGTCACTAATGTAATAAAATCACAGGGTTCCCTCAAATTAAATTTTATCACATGGCCCCTTTAAATTAGAATATTCTATTTACTCAAACATGTATTACAAAATTTTCAAATTTTATATATCCAATGAATATTTTTTAGACCTTTATTACTTGAGTTAAAATTACTCGAGTTAAAATTATAAAATTATTTAATGACTTAGTTCTTGGTTAAAAAGTGAATTCTCTCTCTCTCTCTCTCTCTCTCTCTCTCTCTCTCTCTAATGAAGTCACAAAACATAATTATATTAATTTTCATAGAAGCTCCGAGAGCTTTCAAAACAAATATATTATCATTACATAAATGGAAGAAAAATCAGAAAATAATATTTTCACAAATTGTTCAGCGATTTATTTTGTTAAATAAAACGAACAAAGAGTCGAGATACTACAATAGCTGTGATTTAAACATAGAGAACAAAGGAAATCACGTTGAATTTCAATACCTATGTATGCCTAACGGAATATCTCGAAATTGTTAAGGCTATCGAGAACACGCGAATGGTTTTATTTCCGTTATTCAGATTGAAGCGAAATTTTCCTCGCTAACAATACGATTTATTCAACTTTATACTTCATGTATTGTAATAACGACACAGTAACATTTTAACTAGCCTCTTGTTGCGTAATGAACGTTCGTTTCTTTCTTTGCAGAAAATCAATCTGCCATTACGTGAATTTGTAATCGTCCGATATAAAATAAATGTTTAACGTGCTGTTGTCGGTAATTGCTTCGCGTTCTCTGCGTCCACATTCCCTGTGTCGACGCCAACCTTGTTTTATCACACTTGAACGCACCGACGTCTCGAATCGATTGCGTGCTATTGCGGCAATTTGCAAACATTATTGCGATATTCATCCATGTTTGAATATCGCTCCATACGGTCATACGTCCAACGGTCACCGAGATGAACCTCATCGTAAAATGATGGAGAAAGCTCGGCAATTTCGGCGTTAATGCTTTAATTTACCGTTTTATCGATTTATTTTAATTTAGCGAGAATTTTTTTTTTAATGAATATAATACGACGAAATAAATATAACATGATCATGATCTTTTAATATATATGCAATCTATGTTGTTCTGTTATTATAGTTCTGTTAAATTACTTTATTTACCTTTTTAAATAATTTTTGGCATTTTTAGTTAGTAGAATATCGTACTGTTATCTCAAATTATACGCTTTCGAGTAACTGGTCTTTTTTAAAGAATCTAGGTAATTTCCAATTATCGAAAATTTACATAGAATTTTATTCTGTTATCACGAATTACACGTAATTTAATGAAGAATTACTAGGTCGAATACAGTTTGAGCACCAACTGGTATTTCGAGTATCCCATGAACCTTATGGGAACCGGATTACAAATCGAAATAGTTTTAAGTGGAGTTATATGAGATATCTCGTATCTGAATGAGCGATTCTATTTAATTTTTAAAGCACCATTATCCTACTTTATTATCCTTTTCAAAAACTGCAAATATCATCGTGAGTATAACACTTTACAAAACTATTTTACTGTACAAAATATTAATCATACGTGACAAGGGAAGCTGAAAAATATGAAAAAATATCATAATTCTATCAAGTGAAAATATATTTATCCGGGACAATGTAGAAGTAATTATCACCAGCATGATAAAGTACAAATCTTGGGTGAAGCTTGTTAAAGTTTGAAGAATCTCATTTCAAAGGAGCAGCTAAACACAATTACGTGAATATATTGTAACTCGTTGAATAAATAACGTCTAAAACGAGATAGGATGGCAACGATAGTGCATTAATTAATGCATCAGTCAAGCACGTGTTCTCAATAAGAAGCAAACTAATCATCAATCTCACTCTCCCGTTCGTTTAGTTCGCATACAGGGTGGATTCAATTACAGCTTGAGAATTTCCAATAATCCGATAGTCTATGTGTATAGTCATTCATGACTGACATCGATTTAATTCATTTTACCGTGAAATGAATACACTAATTCACTATTGTTTAAATTATCGCCTGCAATTACACGCACAAGGAATTTTCTTTTCAACAAACACAAGACATTTCAATCGATACATTCGAAATACATTAAGAAAATTAGATTTTAAATTTATCATTACGTTTGCTTACGAATAACCGAACGAAGGGCGGATGGTTCGTTACGAAAGGAAAAAATCAATTATACGTTTTTCTAACAAAAGGAATCAGTTACGTATGAATAAAGAAATAATCAATGGAAAGGGAGTAAAATTCCTCTGTTCGTATTTTTCCACGATTATCACGTGAAATAGTCGTACAGTTATTTTTCCACGAAACAGTCTCGAATTTACCATGAAATTACGTCGCCAACAGCTTTCCACCAGTTTTCTCTCGAAAAAGCCTTCTATAACAATTCGGTCTTTTGCGAGAATTTACAAGAAAAACACGCGACAATACACACACGCGCACAGTGAGTATCAAAGATGCGTGCACACCTGAGAAAATTGAGATTCGTATAATATTGACTGACATTTTATCGCATCCTTATATATTTTATATCTTCCCATTCAATTTTCAATTGACACAACGTATGCGTAAGAGTCTTTGAGGAAGTTTCGTCACTTCGATATGTGTACTTGCGATCCTCGCTGCATACTCGTTGGTTACACTTGGATCCAGCGTATGAGTTCTCCTTGACAGGCTGCAGAATTTCTGCACTTGCTATTTTCGCTTTTATTTACTGTTGATCATCGGCCTGACGGCCGAGTCGCAGACGGAACGTCGGTCGATACTATTTCTGAATGGACAACACGTGCAAAGCTAAAGGGGGAAAAAAGGAAAATAAACGAAGGAAAGTTGAATTACTAAAAATTATTTAGCAATTCGCGAATTAAGGAAACGGGTAACGCGTGGAAAATTAGAAAAAAAAAAGAAAAGATTGGAGAACCTTCTAAAATTGTATTACTCTGAAAGAAAAATTCTGAAATAAAAATCAAATATTATCCTAATGTCATATACAAATTCTAAAATGAACGCGAGAAGTGTGAGATATGTTCTTTAAAAAAATCCAGCGTGTAACCAACGTTACATAAAAAATATATAAAACGTAAAAAACGCTCGACAAAAAATACGAAAAGATACAAAGGACATAAAAAACGTTCTCTACGAAATAAAGAAAATACTGCAAAATGGAACGAGTATAAAAAATATTGCACGTGTGAGAAGTATATTTTATGAAAAATATAAAAACATATCGCACCGGAAGAATAAAAAACATAAAAGACATGGTATAGTACAGTAAGTTCTTAATTACGCGATAGAAAGGTATTACATGGGACTTAAAAAAATATTACGTAACGAGTGTAAAATAGAATCGGAAAAAATATAAAATTGTAAAATATAAAAATATATAAAATATAAAATTTTATTCTGCAAAAGAAACAAGCAGTCGTTTATGCGATAGAAGAGGTGTCTCGATGAGGAATGCGTAATGAAGCGTTCCAGCCAGCTTTTTAATTGCTATTTACCGAGCTTTCATCCACTCCCCTCGCTCCTCCACTTGTCTAGACTTCAAAGTGTGTCCCGAAGCGCGCCCTCGAGCAGAAACGATGATTTTTCATGGAGCGTTTGTGTACTTGTTTATTCTCGTCGATTCTTCCTGTGATCATTACTTCGCAACAGTGACACTCGATCCATTCGCACCAGCGGAAAATATAGTATCTCTGTTGCTTTTGAAAAAGAACAATTGGTCGGGGCCAATTCATCGGTAACTGCGAATTCGGCGTTAAATTTATGTAAACAAATTCGAGTAAATACGTGAAGTATTCTCTGAACGATATATTTTGTACAAAACGAAATGTCTTATAAGGTGAAAGTATTTAAAAGACCAGATAAGAAAATCGAGAGGCTCAGTGGAAGAACGGTAGAGCTACGTCGTTTAAAAATTCAGACAAGTATTCATAAATATGGCAATCTTTAACAAATTTTTGCACCTAGCATCCATAACGTTCAATCCCCAACTCTAGTCAAGCTACCAATTTTCTAAAAACAAAAAGTTCAAACGTCAAAATTCTCAAAATTGTACAACCCACAATGTCTAATTTCCAACCCTGAAAGGTGATCTAGGAACAAGAAGAAGGCCACAAGCTATTCCATATTATGCTTATCGAAAGTTCTGCAATCCGCAGCATCTCAAATCTTAATATAATATTGACTTAACCGACTCACCACCGTTATAGACTACAGTTTTTATAGCTAAAAAGAACTACATAAAGCTTCTAAAATATCATAAAGCAGTGTAGTCAGAAAATCAAAGTCTATGCTCTTAACTTTGGTCCAGAGGTAAAATGGCTCCACGCATGTCCTCGGAGGCGTCATTTGTCTCAATCATGTTTTTCCCCATCGACTAGCGGTGAACACGCGAACCACTCACGTGCAGTTCGCTCGCGTGTCCCATAACTCACGTCACGTGACCGGCGTGTCGCCTTAAGTAGAAATGACAGACGTAATGGCCAACCGGTAGTCCATTACCCACTTGTATGACGTACGAAATGATAGCACGGCTATCTGCCATAAAGATTGACACAATTTGCTAGGCACACGCGTATATTTCCGTCTCATCTAACCGAGAACTACCTCGAAGGACGGTCTTTTCCTTATATAACGTAACACACAATTGAAACGTGTCTTACCAACATGATCGTTGTCCTATGAACAAATCACAGATCATGGGTTCACATGTTCGTTGATATTGACGCGTTTGTTGCGTCTAGTCGATTGTTTAATTAATATTTAAAATAATTTTTTTAAGCATTTTAGTTTCCCTTCTACGTTTACAAAATCTTCAACATTTCTACTTAAGCTTCTTTTATTTTATTTTATTTTATTACGATCAATAGCTTAATATCCTTGGTATTTGATGACTTTTTTTGGTAATTTATTTGTATATTTTTAAAGTTTATTTACAGGTGAAATACAAATGTTCTTTTGAATCAGTGACATATTTAAATTCTTAAATTATATGCAAATTCGTAGAGGGAAGAAATTGTACTTTCTTCTTTTCTACTTTCTGTTTAACTATGCAAACGTAGTTTCGTTAAACGAATCGAATACGAAGTTGCTCTATTAATTAGATCGAGCAAAACGAATTAATTACCTTGGCTCACTATCGATTTTAGACCTTGGTAATTATTAAATGAACCGTGTTCAGGGGAGAATTAAATGCTGAATTTTGTATGATTTTGCCAGTAACCTCCTCATCATCAGAAAATTCGAACTGTTTTAGAAACGTGTACATTGAAGTTCCTTGTCAGGAGTTTGGCATTTTCGTAATTGATCCTGAATCATTAGCAAAATTTTGGACTTCCAGATAACCCCGTTCCAACCCCAGAAGATTGGTTTATCTTCATTATGAAAACAAAAGATCGGAACAAAAACGAAAACTTTTAATGAGTTCCAAAAATATTGTTATGCTTACAATTCATCCTTCCATTAAAATTTCAATTAAATTACAACACGTTTCTCTGCACGCTTCGCTATGGGGAGATTTAAAATTTTCAGAGAGACCAAACAGTGACACTGACTATCGAAATCATTTGAATTAATTTTGTTTGATAAGTAAAAAATTCATATTAGCTGGATTAAGTAAAATTGAATTAATTAAAAATTGTATGAAAACATTTGGCTAAATTTAAGGAAAACTAATTAATTAATATTGCAGATCGAATGTGATTTGGTTAATTAAAAGTTGTATGAAAAAAAAATTTGATTTCAAGCAAAGGAAAATGAATGAATTAATTATGAATTGTATAAGAAAATTTGATTGAAGCTGAGATATTCTTATTACGGCACTGAGATGTTAGAGACCTGCGCAATCGGGGAATTCCCAGCGTCCCAGACAAAAGGTTCACGTGGAATTTTCATGGAAGCCTGCAGTCCAAGAACGTTATGACGTTATTAGAAAATTGAATTGTGTATCGGGTTTCATAAATTCTGAACTCCTATTATTTCATTCTCCATTGCATCACAACAAAAATCAATGAACAAATTCATCTATATCTATCTCTATATCTATACAGATGTATCTCATATAAACTTGTCCGTTGGCATTTCAAACTATCTCTTTTTCACTTAAATGAAAATCTGTCATACATCCATCAGAACTGGCATATGTATTTTCAAAAATTTCAGATAAAAGTTCTTTTTTTTTCATTGTATACAAGATCATAAATATTCTTTTTTCCTTTTTTTCTCTCTCTCTCTTTTCTAGAACAAGAAAATAAAAAACGACAGGACAGTTACATTTCCGCATTTGGTACAAAACAAAACTATCATTTCTGCGTTTTAGATAAATCAACAATTTCGAAATAAAATAAGATATTTTCATATAACTTTTGCATTGAGTTTGTACCTTTTTTTAACTTTCCGAATATTTCGAAAAAATGTCGACTGTGTTGTATCTACGGAATCTCATGAATTTATCGACGTTCATTTTCATAATTAATTACTAACTCTATTATTTTCAATTAAATTAATGCAGAAGCACGCCACATCCTTTTTTAAAAATATTTTCTTTTTATATTTTATTTCACAGTTCGTTTCATTTTCTTTCTGTCTGCACCTCTGACGCGTTCATTTACACCACTTTTTTACATCCTCTATCCATTTCCCAACGAAATTTTCGATTATCTGACACAAAATCATCCATCTCCACGTTATTCATCTCCATGTCGTTGTTTTGCTACCTCTTCAGTTGTCCACGGATTACGACAGTCGTTGTCAGGTGCCAGCGTGGTTAACCAGAGCCATTCGTTTCCTTTTCTTCTCGCGTAACGCGGTTTATCGCCCTCATTCAGATATTTCCGGCTAGCGAGTGCTCGCACTTTACCGTCGACAACGCTCTCGAATCATAACGACAACGAGCAGATAATCTAATCCACCTTGATGCTTATTTTAGTGCATTAATACACGATTATTCTAACGCAAAATTGATTTGATAATTTAGCTTATACCACTTTATATGAATTGTTATAAATACAACGGAGCAACTCTATTTTTCAATAAATATTACTTCCAATATCATTTTTAATATTCGATTCAACCTTAATCCGTCTTGAACTTAAATAACGAAGACTTGAATTCATTATACGATTAATACGATATCAACGCATTAATCAACGTGCGTTGAATTAATTTTATAATAAACTCTCCATTCAATGTTTATTATTCTCAGTTTCTTTATTACACGTTCGTAAAAAATGATGCGTGAAAGCATAACTGAGGGAGATTTATTTTGTTTCATTTTAGTTGATCCTATTTCATCAACATTTCCGAGTATTTTATTATTGTTATAAAAATAAGAATAAAACGGGAGAGAAATTTTAGCGAGATTGAGCAAGAAAATGGTTCTCGTGTTATTAAATTGAATTCTTCCTGATTCCACTTGAATATCCAGAGTATCCCTATCATTTTCTAGAAAATTGTTAACTCTTGTACTGTCCACGAAAGTTGGACTATTCGATTAATCACTCCAAAAAATGTTCCCTTAAAAGTCATAAACCTTCTAACCCATAAAGTGACATGTCACCGTCTGTTTCTCCGTTTCTCATGAAGAGCAGCAGCGACGACGAGGACATGGTAAGCGCGTTACAGTCGCAGACAACGGGATATTTGTCTCGTGCAAAGCGGAAGTGGTGCATGAAACAGAGTAACAGGATGCTCGATGATGTTGGGCAACGTCACGGTCCTCGACAGACAGCTCTAAATTAAACATAGATATCTGCACGGCAGCGATTCTTTAAACAAACGGCGCGCGTTGCGCTGCTAAAACGTGCAACAGAGGCAAAAACTCTGCACGTGCCAATGTTTATGTACACTACCACTTATAAGTATCTAGTCAGTTTTCTGAGTGTGTGTTGAGTTAAGAGAACGTGGAGTTGGTCCATTACGAGGGTAGCATAATTATGAAAAGTAAATTTTGGATCAGAAATTTTTCGGAAGAAATATATGGTAATTGTGTATAACAACTTAATGACTTTTTTAAATTTTTACTCCTTAAATGTGATATTTTTCTTAGTTTCCTAGAAATAACGAGGAATTTAATAGATGTAATATCTTTTCGCTTTAATCTGCCCGACTATATTAATTAACTAGTCATAGAGATTACACTTTTGACTATGTCAATTAACTAGCTTTCCGTCATCATAAATTTACAAGTTTTAATTTGTTTTATTACCTTTGCTTATGTAGAGGATTTCACCTTTTAAAAAGTCAATTTAGAAAATATCATTAAATTCCTTCATCTGTAGTTTGGTAAATTATTCCCAACTAAATAGAAAATGTCAGTATTGACAAATTAATTTAAAACATATAATCGAAGATCCTTTTAACCAGGAATAAATTGTTTCGGTGTAAAATTCAACTTCGGAAAATCGATTTAAAACGTATCGTTGGACTTTCCTTTACCGGTAATTTCGCGATTAAATTACATTCACTGAGATATAAGCAAATGTTCGGATAGTTTTGAACGCTGGTTGTATATTGGGGCTTGAGCGGTGGGGCTAGCATGTCTGACCTAATTTTTGCAAAACAGTCGGCGCAGAGGAACGTTAGTGCGATGCTGGCCACCAACGATGTCGTCGACATTATCCGGCACTGTTATGATCATAGCGTTAACCGGAAATTCGAGTGGAATGTTAGAAACTTTATTTAGAAAGTCTTTTACGATTAACAATCTTCCCTTCGTTTAACATTACGATTGTGATAGACATATTTTGCGGCTTTTCCTCGTGCTATTCTAAATCGAGGAATTTATCTCGAGCCTTTAATTAAAATTTACAATTCTCGCTTTAATATCTATAATTAAACTATTTTCTATCAAGCTTTATTGTACATACGTAAACATAAAAATTATTCATAAACGTCATTCTATAAATATTCCCCAAAACATCCCCTACTTACGCAGTATGATACAATCCTGACAAATAGGAAAAAGGAAGGATAAAAAAATTACGCCATAAAAATTCTCATCTGATTCAAACAAATACAAACGAACGCACGAACAAAGTTTTAACGAATCAGCAATCCAATCGATCCCATCGCCCAATTCTAAGCTAAACCATATACGCATTGAACAGAGAATCGAACGGATCAATCGAGCGTAGGAGTTTGGCTACCAACAGGCAGAGAAAAAGAAAACAAGGAAAATGATGACGGTGGCGGCGTCGCGGTACCCCCCGGTTTTCCGGATGTTACGTTACTGTGCTACGGCGACGCCACACAGAGAATCGTTCCGTCAGTCGGGTCTCGGCCGCCGTAAACGTTAATACGACAGCGCACAAGCTCATCGTCTCGGCTCGGAAGCACCGAGCTTCCTCGCGGTACGTTCGTCACTCTACCGTCCTACCAGTTACCTCTCTATCATTTCACGAACCAAACAACCCTCTGATAATCCCTCGATCCATCCCTGTGCCAGCAAACATCGCCAATTTCCAACTAAGCTCAAGTTGTCAAATCTGTGTTGACCCCAGGTGTCGTCAAAACGTCTGGACCAGTGTCTGCGTGTCTGTGTCGGGTTGTAGACCCAGCTTCCGGTTGCACCAGGTGTCCTGCGTCAGCATCGCCGCGGTTTACTATCCGTGCACCCCGTCTGCGTGCAAAGTGGGGTGAAAGGACGCGGTAGGCGGCTATATAGCCACTCAGGTAACCTTCTGCAACGGAGAATGCGGATGCAGCCGTGATTTCTGCCTCTCTATCGACGAGACTAGTGCGAATGAGACTGACAGTTTGACTGTTTGCGGTTAGACTTTGGTTAGATTGGTCTTGGGACGTTCTTTCGTGGGCTTGCTATGATTTGTTGTAGTTTGTGGGCTTGTGGCAATTGAAGATTTAAATTTGTACTGTTTATGTGCCGTATCTGTGTTAATTTATATCTGAAGGGAACACTAAGGTTGCTATAGATAGGATTTTTGACTTGATTAAGGATTACGTAAAAACGTGGGGTTAAAAGCGACGTTTCTTCAACGTTATCGATATTCAAGCTGTTTTCGGAGATCGTTGTTCTGGCGATAGGAACGTAGGAAACGAGGTGCACGTGGCGCCGGTATTACGCGTTCTTTCTGCACAACATCGTTCCCCATGTCAGACTGTGAACTTTCATACAAATTTCTTATCGTCTCGTCAGTTACGAATAACGAATGTTCAAAGAAAGTTCATAATTTTATCGTAAATCCGTATAAACGCGTTAATTTCCAGTAGTCTTTCGCTGTCACCGCCAAGAACGTTTCCTAACGTCTCGTATTTCTGACGAATTTTAATCTCATCTGAAAATTATTTACCACAGGCATCAACTTCTTCAAACCTTTGTCTTTCGTAATCTAAGTGTTCAAACTTTCTCAAACATTGTTCAACGCTTCGTTCTGGTTCCAGAAAAGCGTAATAGAAAACCCTATCAGACACACAGACAGCTGAACATACTCTCAAACCCAGCCAAACCACTCCAATCCTTTTCAGACTCCTTTCTTTCTTCTGTACTCGACTTCTGTATCCGATTTCTCGCCGATGTAGTGCGTGCTCGTTGCGGAAATCCGCGTAGCCGACCAGTGTGGCATTTCTGTGACCAGATGTACTGGACAGGCATGTGTCCTCTGGGACTACGCGCTCTCGTACCCCGGTGAAGTAGTCAGATGAAAAACAGGCCCTAGGCAGTCAGTAAGCCAGCAGAAAAATGGATCTGTTCGATTCGAAAGAGGGTTGCGCGGCCGTGTGGCTTGCTACCTGTTGTCTGCTGCCCACAGCCGCAAACTTTTCTGCGCTAACGTGCCTGGTGCGTGACGCGACCCATCGCCAACCGCTCTCTTCCTCTTGTCTGCCGATTTTGCACAGTCATTTCCGGCCTAGGGGTGTCTGCACACCACGAGGGTTGAATTTTTTGGATTCAAGAACCGGTACTTGTTGTTTTGTCACATTGACGGATGTACGATCTGTTGGACATGATAGTTGGTTTCGGATTTGCCAGGTTTCAGGTCGTTTGATAATTTTCTTGCTTCGGGGAACCAGTTAATGGCTTTTTGAACGATTTGGGCAGAGGGTGGTGGTGGGAATTACTTGTAATCGAAGCTTTGTGGTATCTGTCAGTGATTAATTGTCAAAATTGGAAGCGTATGATAGTGTTGGTATATATCATAGTAGGTATGACGCTGTATGAGGGTTCTTCCGCTTTGCAAAAGCAGATAATGGGTTTTTCAGTAATTTTTACAGAGAATTGGAGGTATTTGGAATTGGAAGTCTACAGTAGCGATTGGATAGGTTGAAATTGACAATATATGCTAATATTCATGCTTACACAATAGGTCTGGGATCAATTGGAAGGAAACGTCTATGTAGTTGATACCGTGGGTATAGGTTAGTTTCGAAAAGTTGCTTGCCATTATGGGGTTTGGCCTGGATAACAGATATCTGGTATACCCGTAGGTAGCAAAAGTTTCTAGTTAAACTTTTACTATATTCCTGATAGTTTTATTATTGGTTTATTGGATTAATGTCAGTAGCCTGAAAAGTGGACTGGCAGTTGTGGAATTTGGGGTAGATAAGGGATATTTAGTACACAATGGCTGTCAGCAGTTTCTGATCAGTATGGTAATGTGGATATTATATCAGTGCGAGTAGTAAGGTTATTATATCAGCATATTTGTAATTCCATCATTATTGCAAGTAGAATTTTCTTACTATTATTACATTACAGGTTTCGTTAATGATTTTGTTATATTTATTTGTTATAGAAGAATTTTTATTTACAAGAAATAATTTTATGTTATGTAATGCTTCACAAGATAACATTTTGTACAAAAGAATGGTAAAATGTATGGTTTTGTATAAGAAGAATTTTATTCATGATTGTATAAGTAAAAGTGGAAATATATCATAAGTGAAAACTTCCGACAGTTACTATATCTTAGAGCGAATAATTGCCCTTTGAGAATGTAAAATATTTGGTGTTAACGAGCGTTAAGGGATTCTTGTGTACGTGCTTTAAAATTGATTATTAAAACGATAGAACATAGAAAAGAGCTCCAGTATTTTGGAGCTTTAAAAATTCAATCCCAACTTGCCTTTGTTCTTATGTTCGCGTCACAGTATGTGCTTATGCAAAGCTGAATACCTGACTGCCATGTGTTCAAGCAGATGGAGCTTATACAATCAAAGGATTTATTAAGCTGATCGGAACGCTTATTCCTTTCATTCCTTTTTGAAGAGAAAAAAAGCCTTTCTGTATTGATATTTATTCCATGCAATCTTTTATATTATATAATTTTTTTTTACGTTTCTCGTACTAATTTATTACTGTGAGCATATTTTGGACATCTGTCTCAAATTTAAATTATACGAATTATAAGAATGCATATAATACTTGAAATAAAATATTGCTTACAATGACCAATAGTTGAGATCAATCTTCTATTTAGATCCCATTTCTCAATTTCTTAAATTTCCAACAAATTAAGTTTAACAGCTTGAATTTGTTGTCACGCCTGTATTTTCTAATTAGAAACAAATAAAGCTGTTCGCGTATTTAACAAAGTTCCTACATTCGAATGATTAAAAAATTGTCCAAGTTGCATTTTTGAAATCCGGAAAAGTTCTTGGATTTTCATCATATCCTTTAAAGTACAACGATGAGACATCGAGAAAATAATAGGAAGCGAAACCAACGTCTGGAAGCAAAGGTGCAGCGACTCGTAGTTCGCGCGAAATACGTTCGCTGAAGCAAGTGAAATAAAAGCGTGTCTAGTCAGCCGAATTCCGTGGGGAGTTTGTTTCCGGGACTGAAAAGTCGTGGAAACTGTGCTGCGCAACTTTCACCGTATCGGAGTATCGCGTTGTAAAATTTAATCGCTGTCTGACGAACGAAAACGGCTGTCCCCTTCGCTTTATATACTTATACAATGGCGATTTATTACCTGTCATGAGGAAATTCCAATCTTTTGTTAAGAAAATGCCAATCTTTTTCTTTCAGAGGAAATATTGCGATATCATCCTTAGATAAGAAAATTCCAATTCTTTTGTACACAGAAAACTTCGAATCTTTACGTGGAAACCTCAATTTGTTATATAAAAAGTAGATTTTAGATATCTTCCGTTATAAATTTTATGATATTCTTTTCTTTTCTTTTAATTTGCCTAATTTGGTTGGGCTGCAAGGTGCTATTACGATTAAGGTTAAATTATTTGATTTTATTCCTGTATTCCATATTTGTTATATTTATTTCATGTCCTATATTTCGTATCATATTTATTTTATTTTGTTGCATATAAATGCAACATTGGATGGAATCCTACAGTCTGCTCTATGTTCTATATTCCATTTCGTATTCTATATTCTATATTTTAAATTGTATTTAATTTTTTATTTTACATCTAATTTCATATTCCACGATACAATGCTATACGTACATTCCATTTTCATACTCTCCATAATAGGACATTAATTTACATCATAGTCTACAGAACGGAAATTAATATTAAATATCTAGCAATTATATACTCTAACGCAAATCTAATCTAACCTATCTCTTTATACTCTGCATATACCATTCCACCGAATCAGACGAAGTTTAACACGATCTAATTCAACATTTTAATTAACTTTAAGTTGACAATTAGATTTTTTAATCGAAATACTATGAAATAGAAAATCATTTTTATTCTATGATCTTCCCCAAACGTTGAAAATTGTCAAAGACCTTCGTCGTTACAAAGAAAACTGTCGATAAGCGGATTAAATGATAGTTAGAGCGTAGTGACGGCACTATTGAAGTGTTCTTTCATGGAAACGCGTGGCAAGAAAGCGGTACAAAGGCGATAACTCGACAATGCTTCTTTCCACAGGCAAATTCGTTTGGTTTCGTGTTTGAGCTGGCAAAGTTTGATTCCGTCGAATCGTGTCACACACCAGGCAATCGAATAAAGAAACAAAGAAATTGAGGGAGAAGAAGAGACGAGTTGCTTCGATTTGCTTTGATAGCATACTTTTTCGCTTTGTTGAAGTTGGAAGAAAATCCGACCTGTTTTCGGAAGTCCGTTTGGACATGTTTGTGTATACCCATGAAACTAAAATTGTATTGGAACGAGTATCTGTGGTAATGCATTTATTGGAAATTGTCCCGAGATGTAGACCAGTGGCCAAAAGTTTGGAAGCATTACATGTTTCATAAATTACAAGAACGTAGACAACAGTTAGAGGAGAATTCCGTTAGTTTGGGAAATTTGTGCCCCGAAAATTTATTAACCCAAAAAGGATCGTCCTTCATATGTGTAGCATTAATTTGCAATTGATATTGAATATTTGAGTGATTCGAAATATCTGAAATTGTAGCAGCTACATATAAACATTTCTCTATGCCAATAAGTAGAGCAGAAACGTATGTGGTCAGACGAGTACAAAAGAAATCCATTCAATAACCTCTTTTTTACTCGAACTTTATTTTCAAATTTACTTCTCTTATACCGCGATCGGTATCAAAGGATATCACCTTTCCTCTCATTCCATCACATTTTCACCATAGCCACGTTCTTTACCGTAGAAAAATATATTCGTTTCTGAGAGAGTAGAAACGAGGAGGAAAGAAAGCTCTGGGAATTCATCGTAGCTACCGCGATAAATCGCGTTTATAGCCGCACGAACGAAAAGTCCGCCTACCTCGATAAAAAAGAACTTGCTCTGCAAGCTGACTGCCTTCAGCAGCTTCCACCGTGCCTCACGCGTATTCAGCTTTTCTTTCCGTTTCATTAACGGCCGGATTTACAAAATTTATCGAATAGCAGAGGGGCAGAAGAAGGATGGGAAAGGTTAAACGGAAAGCTACACAGCGTTTTAATAAAGAACGCCACGTATACGAATTAATCTATTGGACAAAAGTGATATTTATCAAATCTCTAAAAATTTCTTCCTTAATCGAGTGCTGAGAGATTCTTTATTTAAAAGTGCGTCGAAAATGTGCTGTGCAATTTTTTCGTACGGGTCTTCGTTTCGGAGAATATGGAATTTGAAAATTCGTGCAGGTTGTGATTTGCTGACAAACCACCCGATCTTCAGGCTTATTTATTTAAAAAATAAAGCGGTAAATAAGGGAATTCTATTCTACGTCTTTTGTCCATTTTTTCATGGAGAATTGACCCTTGCTGGTAGTTTTACCTGTCATTAAGTATAACATGACAGAAATCGATTTTTACTATTTTAATAAATTTAAACAACTAGAGATATTTTGAAATTTGGAATTATAGCTTTATGAATTCTTAGGAACTACATAATCGTAGATATACACTCACAAATTAATTTCATATCAATGGTAATTAAAATAGATTATTTTAAAAATATTGATAACGATTAAAGACAATAGATTACATGAAAACGCAGATTTCACGAGCGAAAATAAACAAAAAGTTCATCGTTCGAGCAAATAGGCTTATTTCCTAGGTGTAGCTTACGGTGTGTGACTTCGTTATCGCACGCAGCTTCTGTCATCAATTACGAGGGGTTCGATGACTATAACCACGGGCAGTCATTGATTGTCAACGCAGACCCCCTGGCATGTGTCAATTAATTGCACCTGATCGTTAACAGTGCGATACAAAATAAAATTATCCATACCTTCAAAGGGAGCACTCAATAAATACCCCAGCTATTGTTTATTCTTGCAATTATGTAACTTATTACACTATTTTTGATACCAACAAAATTAGGGGAAATTTATTATTTATTACTACAAATAAGGATTAAGGGCAATTTTTGTAACACTAGAAATATTCCATTATTTAGAAAAGTCATAAAAACAAGATAAAATAGTACGTTTTAGACGATTAATGAATATAATTTTCTCTCTGGTATATTTTATTTAATGAAAAAAGAGATTTTAGAAAAAGGCTGCTAACGATTCTCATTCCAGCACACTTTATTCTATTGCTTGATTTTATCCTCATCTTATCTTCAGTCGCTCACTCATTGTCTTCAATCGTACATATTTCCATTTTATATTTCTGCGGATTATTTTTATAAATCCATCTACAAAATGTATTCCACATTGCTTTGAATAAACGAACTTGAAATGCTTGAATAAATCGAGGAACGTATTTCAAGCTAGCAGTCGTACAAATTAGCAAAAGGAAAATGACAGTATGATATTATTTAATCCAGCAAAACATTTCCGCTAGCTATTTTTAAACGCAGAACACCGGGAGAACGTGAGCATCTACGTCAGAAGGAAACAAAACCGCCTCGTTTTCTGTTCAATTTATCAACGACACTTAGCTCAGCCTCGTAAGAAAGAATCGCGTATTACAGGCTTAATTGCGAGTGGCTCTTTTATCGCGAACCGTGCCGGCCACCCTGGCTTAATTAAGCAAACCTGAATAGCATTCGTGCTTTTATCAACCCACCCTTTTGTATCTTGGCAAACGTAACGCAATGAGGGAAGAAAATTGTAATAATAACAATTCTGCGATGAACGAGAGTTACACTAACACCTTATACAAACCAAAGTAGCATTAGATTAAGTTTCGGATGATAAAGCAATCTTTTCTTTCGTAAGGCAAGTTTTTCTTTGGTCTTAGGGGCAAGTTGTTCCTCTTTGATCATAAAGATATTTTTACTTGGTCTTTCATATTTGAAGAAAATTAATCTCTTTAAAATTTGTTGCTTGTGAAAGGAGAATAGGATGCCTGTCTATATACGATCCCTTTGTACTTATAATACTATATTTCGTTTTTACATTCAATTTATGTCTTTGTTATTAAATTTTGTATCTCTACTCTAAAAACTCTATTAACCATAAATTTCAAGGAAACTTCAATTTTGAAAGCAAGAGTTTAACTAAGAATAGCTTTAATATACTAATAACACTAATATGTACTAATATAATACTCGAAGAGCATAACTAAAACAGAAATATATACAGTAGAGTATTGAAAGACAGTGTTTTGTATGTCTCAAAAAGTCAGGGTATTCAATTCTCTTTCATACTAATTTGTAAGAAATTCTCTTTCATTATTGAAAGCAAAGATTCGATATGCCTGATCATATACAGTCCATTTCTACTTGCTCCACTGTATATTTTGCCTGGAACCGTGTCAGATGTTTTAATCCATTAAAAGAATAGTCTATTAACTACAGATTATTCGTATTAAGGGCCATTTAATGATGGCAATTCTTTAAACTCGCTACTAATTTCATTTAGCACCTTAAAGTCTTACGAAAGATACAAAACGTTAAAATCCTTGGTAATCGAGCTCGGACATGTATTAATATTTCTCGCAGTATGGTCAAGATGAATAGACTGCAAGCAAACAGTTATACAAATTAATTAATCACATGACGTATACTTTAATCACCTATGGTATCGTATAATGCACCACCATCCTCGAAGACGAGCTCTGCAGAATGAAACACTCGGGACATCCTGTACCAATTAGCCCCATTAATTTCGAACCTTGACACTGGACCAATCAGAAGACAATTTTAACTCTAACTGACCTCTGACGTGAACTTTGACCTGAACCCTACCCTTGGACGAATGAAGATAATTTCCCTCCCTCCAGTTTCGAGCCTGTATTTGCTGCAGGGATAAGCGAGATTATACAGAAACTAGTTGGTTTTCGAGTAAAATTGAAAATTATTTTCCTGGTTACCTGGAAAATGATTTGATATTTTTTAAGAGAGATCTCTTACTCGAAAATTTCTTAATAATATTGCCGCGCGTGAATAAATTTTTTACGCGGATGAAAAAGTGGAGAAGCGAAGAAGAGTAATTTGTAATTGAATAATTGGTGAATTTCGATATTCTTGTTGATATCATTGTCTGGAATATCATTTGCGATTTTTTTTTCTATTGAAAACACAGGAGGCTGTTTTTCAATGTAACAACATCCATATCTCTATTTCTTTATCGTGGGCTTTGAATGGCATCTATTATAATTTTCTTTTATATTCAGGAATTTAAATCGTTCGAGAGAAATAAATTGAAGGCAATATTGAAATATAGCGAAGCAAGTAGGGTGGGATTGTATATGATCAGACATCGTACATTTCAACGAAGGTTTCAGTTTTTTTTCATTTTTTTAGATATAACGTCAACATATGTAACACCTGAATGATATTATTCAAAATACAGTATAAATTGCAAACGAATAAAAAAATAAGTGAAAAAGTGAGAACACAGAAAATTGATAAAAAAACAAAAACTGTATGTAACACGTAAATAGTATTAAAAATACATTAAGCGCAATAAAAATTCTAAATGAATAAAAAAAAGTGATGAATAAAACATAAAAGGTTCGTAAAAAAGTAAAGAGGAAATAAAATAGCTTCGACCACTACATTCTACGTTCCCATATACTGTTAACACTCAACACAGTTGTCGATGCTGAGAAACAAAGACAGCAATATAAATCGATGATTCGCTGGTCGACTCGCGCTTTCGTTTTAAGGAAAAATTAATCAGCAACCGGGTTCACTGGCAGATTATTGATCGTGAAAGGGCCGCAGAAGAAGGTGTCATCTAACGGCACGTAACTTGATTTCCTGTTTATTCGATACGCGGAAATCTTTAATCGGATTTCAAGGAAGATAGAGTTCTTCCTGTAAAGTAACGTTTCAGACGCAACCCCATTGGGATACTACTATACCATAAACAAATTGTTTCTGCCTCCACCGTAGAAAATCAGATACTCTTATTCAATCTTACTTTTACACCTTTACCTCTTTTCTTACGCTTCCATGGTTATACGCCATATTTTCCTGCAGAAAATTTATTGCGATGCTGCTATAAATTTTATTTTTGTATTATTAAATACTTTCTGATAAACAAAACGATCAAATGTTTATCGCTGCATTTATTTTCCAGTTATTTTATCGTGAACTTGTTGTTTTATTTATATTATACCTGCTTTATAATCTGCAGAATATTCTGAATAAATATCTTTACGGGAGCATACGGTGTCTGACTATCTACGGTATTTTTCATATCGCTATATTTCAATCTTGCTGTCAATTTATTTTTATCACACTTTTATCAAGCTGATGGCTCTTTAAAGATCACGATAAGAAAGAAATAGGTAACAGTTTCCTCTGTTTCTAATAAAATAAAGATATGCATGATAAATTGAAAAGGAACGAGAACCGGTCCGACCATATGTAGTCTCTTTCTACTTCCACTTTCTCATTCTACTGCAATATCTTTATTAGATAATCTGGATTTTTTAATATAAATGAAAGTTTTAGAGCAGACGTAACAAAATGTTCATAATGAGAAAGAAATACGTTTATTTTTACATTCAAGGAATCTATATTCCTGTCTTTCCTTCAAAACGAAGAATCAATAAACATGAATATTAATCTCGTTATTATACAGCCTAATAGATTCTCATTGATCGTAGACGGTAACATTTTTCTTCTCTTTAAAAATCATTTAATACATTTTTAACAAATTTCACCAGTTGATTAATCGCGAGAAGAAAATAAAAGAAATTGTTTATCAATTATCGAACACGAATGTACTTTTCTCAGATGATGCAAAATTATCATGGAACATATTTTTCAACGTATCACGGCTTCATTAACTCAATACGACAAATGAAACGTTGTAAAATACTCTATTGTTCATCGTTAACCCGCTTCAAGGCCGCGTTCCCGTGTACCATAGATATTCCTCGCTTTGCGGTGAAATTTCGAGTTTCTCAGCGAATTTTCTCGACACTTGACGGTCCTCTGTCCTTTGTGGATCCAATTTCCTGGCAACTCTCTCGACGACTTTTTTTCCGTATTTTTTTTCCACTCAACGACAAAATTGAAGAACTTCTACGCAACGAATGGAAGGGGGAGGGTCCATAACCAATCACAGTCTAAAAAGAGCTTCCCGACCAATTTGCGGACTAATGGTTAATAAAAACCCACGCAGCTTGTGAGGAAATTAAAAATTCCAGCCTCGACCCAGTTGATTACTTCGATACCACCGCGAGTCACGCGTTTATGCTATTTTCTTAAATCGTGATTACGCCTGGCAACCTTCTTCGTGCGAATTTTCCAAGAAATCTGAAAAATGTACTTTGCTATTTTCTATTTAAATGTCGTTCTTAAGATTCAAATGAAATGCGAGAAAACGTATTGATCAGATATAATGAAATTACATTCTCTAATATGCATTATAATAATAATTAATAAAGATTGTAGTATATGTTAAATTTAGCAGCCATTATAGTAATATCATGCTATTAGGAAATAAAGATAGAGTGTAAAGATATGAATATTATTTAATGTTAAAATTTTAACGTGTCGTAAATTATATAATAAATATTGTAGGAAAGAAATACTGCAATTTTTGTAAAGATATTATTACAGGAATAGTAAATAATAAATATTACGTATGAATATTGTAATAGTAATTAAAACTTGGAAATATTATTACAAAAGATTTTAAAAAGTATTATCATAAATAATATGTTAATTATTAATTCACTTATCCCATCTCTTAACTGTGATATTTTTATACAATAAAAATTTTTTCACTGCAAAGATCACAAACGAAAAAATATACTGTATAGTGACGGAAAATGTGGTAAATTGTAAAAGTAGAAAAGGGCCGATGGCAAATGTGGTGCGTGTAGAAAAATGCTAGTGCTACGATTGAATATGATGAAGGAGTATTTTCACGAAAACAATTTTTGTAGAAAATCAACATTTGATTTGGAATGGACAAAATTTTATTCCTTTTTATTTAGTAATTGTTTATGACTGTTGTGAATATTTCTCTAAAATCAGAGGTAAAATTTGTCACTCTTCTGAAATGCGGAGAAATGATTATTTTGTTTCAACGTTTAAGACATTACAATCGTTCAATTAGTGTAACGAATATTTTTATCGAAATATTTAAACGAAAATGGAATTTTTAAAATTTCATTCTGTTTAATTTCTCGAAACAAATGAAGCTTTTACATATGAAATAAGAATGTCTTCGCTTTAACAAAACTTTTCAAATTAAAAATGCTTGTATCTAAAATTATTTCAATTAATGCTTAAAATATTACTAATATTATAATACAAGACGTATATCAACCAATTTTGAAGATTATTTCTACCAGTAAAACAGCAAAGTTCCATTTCACTGACTGTATTGTTAGCAGGCAAAAGAGACGCGTTATATAAATCCATTCTGAAAATTATTTCTGCATACAAAACAAGGCAATCCCATTTAAACAATGAGGTCATTGCAGAACACGCAAGTCAAATAGAATAATTTTAGAGGTTATATATATGAAATAAAACAGTTTCATTTCGAACATATTATCTGTCAATCTTGTATTATTATTTACTTAAAATAATATTTCTGTACAGGAAGCTTGATAAATTAAAATTCGACGAATCAATTCTTTTGGAAAATATGTTATTGAGAAATGATATATTCATACAGATGATTCGTTGGATTTTCATGTAATACTAAATGCTCTTTCGAGCAGGAAATCGAACCGTACCATCCGCGAATTTGATATTAGACGACGAGAAATCGATATTCGAGAAACCTTTACCAAGATTTCGAGCATTTTCTCTAAGAAGTTTCCTAGGAAATTGAAAATCTCGCCTACGTGCGACTGAAAATATTACCAGACTATTGTAGATAATCGAAAATTTTCAGAACCGAATTAGGACGAATGTGTAGCACAATAAACCAAATACGTAATTAGTTAACGATTAATATTTTAATAATCAAGTAGATAGGCATCCTTGCAAAATAAAATAATCTGCAATTAATTCAAAGACCCACTAACTCACTTGAAATTCTACTAAGAACAAGAAAATGATAACAATACAAACTTCCTGGTGAGTGAAGTAACTTTGTATCAGCTTTTGAAGCTTCCAAAACTTTGAAATTAACTGACTTATCAACTGCAACTCGTCTCTCACATCTCTCTCTCTCTTTACACCATGATCATCTGACAGTGAAACTCTTTTAAAGAGCACATGCTTTCCTGTCGTTAGCGATGAGGGCTACAAGTCCTTCCGCAATCGACAATCAGTTGTTCCGTGTTCCACTGTACGAGAACACAGCAACCATCTTCAGAAACTAGTCCAGGTCATCATCCTCCACCGATCGTTGCTTTCTACGCACATTTCGTAACCCTGTGCCAAACTAGTCGAAATAGAACGCCCTACTCTAGAGGATCTTCAAACAGATTGCTTTAGCAAATTATCTGATAGAAAGTTTCAAAGGTGATCTGATGAGAAGTCAAATAAGTCATTCTACTAAAGGGATCTAGATACCGAAAGCAAAGGAAGAGAAAGAAAGAGCACAGTGAAGCAAGCAGACTGAAAGCTGAGCTGTTGAATTAGCTGAAGAGCTCTATAGTAAAGAGGAGCAACGATTAATGAATGGTTGGCGTGGAAAGGATGAGCCTGGGAATCGATATCTAGCGTGTGACGTCTAATTGCTCCAACTGACTCAGGTTTCTCCATCCCAACAGGTATTTCCTGTTCTTTCGTCGATAAAAGAGGATAACTGTAGGGGTGAGTGGTATTCGACGTGTAGTCGGTGTTAGAAGATAGTTAGGGAGCCTTTCATTCGATCCTCGTGGTGTTTGTGCGAGCTGAGGCCATTCTCGATGAGGCACAGCTAGGTCTGTCTTCACTTTGTGCTGTGTGTTCGTAGATACAGGATTCTATGTGTTAATTGGTGTCCTAGTTCACGCGTGAGGGATCATACAATTTTCTTGCATCTTACAAATCAGGATCTGTGAGGAAGAGTAGTAGTTAGAAGAATATTTGGCGTCCTATGTGGATGTCAAGGAATTTAAGAAGATTGTTTTACATGAAGTTTAGACTCTCTGAAAGCCAATGTTCCTGCACTATGTTCGATAAATGAGAGTCAGATGATTAAAGATCGATCTTGGAGAAAATCTAGAAGAACTGATCTTTGGAAACGTCCAGGACATTCAGATTGGTGTACTGAAAGAAGAAGACAATTTCGAGGAGTCATAGAAGCTGTACAATATGTTCATCAGAACGGAATCACTGAAATTTTGTATGTGACTTAAGAACAAAGGCCTACAATTTAAATCTCTCTCTTCAACTTTCATACTTCGAGTTCTCGCCTTAATCGTTTGATAAAAAATTATCCGGTTACCGGGGAAGCTTGTTGGATAATCGTTAAGGAAGCTACTGGTAATTTTGTCACGTAGGGAGATCCAAACTTTCACGAAAGGTTTAAACGCTTCTAGTAACTTGCCGATAGCCCCTAAGGATCTTCAAAGAATCATCAGGAGGAAGGAATCCTGTTTACACACTTGAATCATCCATAGGAACTCCTTATCAACCCTAATCCAGAGTGGGCTGATATAGAACTATATGAACTTCCGCTTTTCGCTTGGGAGTGAAATCTGAAAATTATCTAAGATTACTAGTCTAAAAGTACGTGCGGAGGTTGGTAAGATAGCCTAAACCTTTAATTTTTAAAACAATCCAAAGTTTGATACTCCTATCAGGCACTTGGGACATTTAACAGAACCTAGATCCATCAGAGCACGTAGATTGGGTTTAATCTCAGGCTTTTATTATTACCAAGCTGAAGCTCCAATGTGTTAGGTATCTGCAAGATCAAGGACAACCTAGATCTAATTTTGTGAATCTAGAAAGAACAAAGGAATTGATATCAGATCATTTGGACTGGGTCTACCGTCAGATTGACTGGAGGTTAAATTTAACACAGCCCACTCCGATAGAGAAGAAACGAGAAATCACTTCCTTTAGATGTCAGAAATTTCGAAGGAATCAAGATCTATTTTCATAGCTTCCAAGAAAACATAGAAACCAGCATTGGGCTACTTGAATCAGATTCAGTCTCAAATGTCTAAAGTTCAAACCGAACTTAGGCTATTATCGTGACAGCAAGAGGAATCCTCCGTGCCAGGTGTCCAGATGTCTAAAAGAAAACCAAGATTTACTATTGAAATCCCAGGAAACTCTAGAAGAGCAAAGGAATAGACATTGGATCACCTAAACTAAATCTACACTCGAGTCTCTGACACTTGAATTAGAACTAGTTCGCTCTAATTGTGACAAAACGAAAGGTTCGGACCCTTGGATCTTTAAAAACCTCAAAAGCACCTAAATCAATTCTTATAGATCCCCAGAGAGCACCCAATATTACGCCATCTGGACCAGGTCTAATCCCAGTTCCCAGAGTGACAGGACGATGTAACCCATTGAAAACGAACTAAAAATCGTTCGATATCAATCAAATAAGTGGAAAGGAGTCATTGAAGAGCCTGGTACAGCCGGCCCTGGATGTTTTGACGCTGAGTGGCGCTAGGGTGTCGAGGTGGGGGCCAGGTGTTCTTGCTGCCTGCCGTACGCCTGTGGCGGCGGGGGTAGGGGTGGTGTAACTATCTCGGGGGCCACCCCCGAGGCCAAGAAGGGCTCCACCGGCCGCAAGTGTCGCAAGTGCCGCCAAAAGCAACAGCAGCAGAGCCAGCAGCTGCTCCAAGATCATCAACAAAAGCAACAGGAGAAAGATCAGGACCAACAACAAGAACCTAAAAAGGTGTCAGTGGTACAGGTCGGCAAGTTGGCGCCTCTGAGCAATCTCGACGAGGAACTGGAAGACCTAGAGAACGGAAAGGGTGCCGAACAAGGGGCGGAGGAGGAGGAAGAGGACTTCTCCAAAGAGGGTGGCACCCAACACCGCCTAAGCCCCAGGCTGCATGATATCAAAGAGGAAGACGATGAGGACGGTAGGAATACCAAGGGAAGGTGAGTGCACTGAATTTGTTGGATCGAGTGGATTCGTTGGGAAGCGTTTGCTTGACGTTTCGTCTTATGCTCTGTGCAAATCTTTAGGTTGGTGATGTTTTGGAGGAGTCTTCGTGTTGTTTCTTAAATTTGATCCAGGATAGTTCAATCAATTCCTCGGTCTGTCGAAGTTAGTTAAATATATTTAACGCTGTTATTATCTGCAATTAATAAAAGAAATGGTACGGAGCGCAGAGATCTACCGATTTAATGAATCAATTACGTTTATTAGCTACGGACGCAAGTCCGTAATTAAATTCACCATTGTCTTATAATTTACATTAATTAACCTTATTACTTCCAGATATCGCAGTTAGTTCGAAAATACTTTAAATACAAGTGTAAAATTATAAGTTTCAGTTGCATATAAAATGATTTAAAAAAGAAGACGTTAATAAAAAAATTACTATAGTCTTTTATATGGAAGTTTCAAACATCTGTTGCTGCGATAACTGTTTTTAAGTAGACGAACTTTCCCTTTTGGAATATTTGTGTCTGAGACACGTGTCTCGTCTCCGTTTCAAGACTTCCTTTCAACATCTCCTATTCTACACCGATCCAATCAGAAAGAATGAAAACATTTTCCCATTTTCAGTCTGCTGACAAACATTCTACTTATTCTGTCCTTGTATAAATTACGAAAAGAGTTTGACCCATTTTTATTATGGTCAGAAGAAACTTTAAAATTAGGGTAATTAAGTTAGGTTGATCTATTATGCTGGCCTCATAATTTGGAGAAATTTTATTCTTGGAATATAGTACATTTTTATTACCGCGAGAAGGAATTTTCAGGTTAGAGTAATTAGCATTCTATTCATTATCTTACTCTTTCTATCCTTACACGAATTAGAAATACAACTTTACCAGTTTACTATAAACGAGAGAAATCTACGAGAGAAATTAGTTTCTTTAGTTCACGAATGTCGATCAACCGACTATCCATTATTGTCCAGGTCTCCGACTTCAATTTTTCGATGCGTAGAATCGGCGAGGAGTTCGATATATCCGACAAATCGACGCACGTATAGCTTTAACGATCTGTCAGGTCCCAGCGGCCCAATCCAGACTCATAGCGACAAAAGCAATTCAATCTGCTACGGAATCGTGACCCTATCAGCTCCACCGATCACAATGTAGCCGTCTTTTATGTAATCGTCGTTCAGCTGGTTTCCTTCAGGGCACATCGAGTTCCTCTATCGTCTTAAAACGCGATTCTCACAATTTGCTGACACCTCGCAGCTCGTAAACTTGTAAAAAATGGTATTTTCGTATTTTCGTGATACTGCTGTGGGCTTATAAGGGTCGTAAATTCTGAAAGACATGTTTAAAGATGAATTTCTAGGTCGAGTGGGTGTCATGTTGGGAATCGCCAGAGGTCTACTATATTTTTCTTCAAAATCAAAAGTTTCTAAAGAAAAAGGATAACTTCTACAAACTTCTTTATACGTCAAAATGATCCGTTTGATTTAATACTAAAATCAATTTGGAAGTTTAGAATAGATCTAGAAAGAGACCTACCTTAGTATTAAAAAAGACTTTTGAAGTACCACTTCAGGGAAAGATCTCATCATTTAGTACGATAATCACTCTACATCCCCAAAAAACTTTGATTCGAATGGTAGCTGAAAAGTTCGAAACTCTGGGATACGGATTCTAAGTCCAGAAAGGAAAAGTCGATAAATGTTTCCTTGGAAAAGTGGATTTACTCGGGGATCCGGATCAATCTAAAGTGTCTATAGTCTTGCTTCCTTTTTGTCTATTCAGTGTCACGCTATGTGGATAACCTTCCCTTCCGGCTGTTCTCATTCAATTCCCCTATTCTTTCTCGCGCGCCCTTGCTAGAAACCTCTCCCTTATCTTTCTGCTCGCGTTTACCATGCAACAAAGAGTGCTGTACGAGGGAACAGGTCGAAAATGAACGAGAAAATAGAGCATGTTGAATTACGAATGGACGGAGAATAACTATGGGTTGTCCTTAACAATTGGGAGGAGCAATGGCAGATCGATAGTGGCGCCATCCTCTTGATTTAGAGGTTAGGATATGAGAATCCCTGGAAATTGGGCAAAATTAGGAGCCTTTCTTGAGGTTCCAGTTCTTCAACTTTGTTCATTGAATATGAATTAATATAGGTATCCACAATCTGATTATAATACAGTAGTTTCTTTTATTTAATAGTATTAAACAGTAATTTATTTCATTTAATTATCGTAAATAAAAATGGATTTTGACATTTCGCTAGTTATATTTGAGATATCAATTCGAAAAATAGAATTCTTCGAGGAGAGCGTATATTTGTGAGATATTGAATTACATATATGATAAATTATTTAATACATGATCGAGGAGTAAGATGGTGGGATTAATCTTTCAGGGGAAGAAAATGATTTACGAATTTGATGGGACGTTTATTGATAGAGGGGTCCGAGTATCGAAAATCTATTTTCCTTTGTCCGTAGATGGGTTTTCTCTCGGAAATTCGCTGTTCTCTGATAAGAATATACCTCCAGGATAGCGATAACAGCACCATTTGTCACCGAGACTTTTACGACAACTGAAGTTTCCGGAATCTTGTGTTCCAACAAACATTTTTATAAAATTGTTCTAAGTTTTAGAAACTAACAATATATACGAATGATAATGGTGCTATTTTTAAAAAACTAGATACACTTAAGACACATTGAGAAACATTTGTAAGTACAGGAAAGTGTTACTAATTTTATATTTTATTGCCAATTTGCATTCTGTTCCTTCGTATAATTTAATTTCTCTATTCTAATTTCTTGTTGCATTTCTAACACAAATCTAATAATACCGAAAGAAACAAAATACCAGAAGCACGTCAATATCAGGACCCATATTATATTACAAATTTCTTAACATTTATTAACAACGCTAATGATAATGATTAATTATAACGCCATCAAATACGATAACGAAACCGCTTTGAATATAGCTGCGCTTCCCTCACTGATATAATTCCTAGAATTCTCTCCTAGCTGATCCTGCCTGTCACGCCATTACCTTTGAGGGATTTAAAATTACTCCTTACCTATTCCAAGTATCTGAAATTCATCGTGAACCCAATTCCAAGCACGCTAAAAACTTCTCCCTCACAAAGGCTCCACTTATATCATACTGTGAACTATAATCCTTTGTAAAACTATCGATAATCCTTCTTTTCTACTCGAGAAGCCTTTTAAGCAGACATAGTCTCTGGTCATCGAATTTGGTCCGCCCGCAATTCTTAAGATTCTTCAGTTTCTTACATTCTTACAGGATTTTACGCACAATGGTGAAACCTGCAAGAATAAATTCGTAAGAAATACGTAGAAGTAGAACTTGTCATTATAGTTGCCAAACGTAAGATCCGACAAATAGACAAAAAATTCCACTAAAAACGAAGTCCAGCTCCAAGGAAGCTTTTACCCACCGGAAATAAAGTTGAGTGGCAGGGAGGAAACGTGAAAAGTCAGAATTGGAAGGAAAGACTTGAAATTAAAGGAACTCTGTCTTTCTCTCTCTCAAGAGACAGAAGGAGGCATGCTTGGTGCTTCGATCCGGTCGTCGGATATTGTAAATTCTGCCATCACACTTCCTGCACTATCTTAACTACTTAAAATCAGGGTCCTACGTATGTTCAACTATTCAGCGTGAAATATTCTCTTCTAATAACTAGACAGACGTTTTATAACTTCGATTAACAGACTGCGTATTTTTATACAGTTTCATATATGCACAGAGAGGTCTATTAGGTCGTCCGAAAAGTTTCTTTCGTTTGATAAGGAAATAATGGATGCACAACAATTATACTATTTTATCGAATTACGTATGATCCATTTTGTTCTATCAAACTAAAGATCACAACGTTCGACAGATTAGGTTTCGTGTTTCTATAAAGATGCATCGTTGTAAAAGACGTGTCTGTGAAAGAAAAACAGTTTCCGGACAACCTAATAAAACGATGTAAGTTACAGAATAATTTGTCTCGTCTAGTGAAAATTATGTCTCACTATTCCACTTTCGATCTTTTATATATCTATGTAAGTCATGTGCATTCTATGAATTTTTCCACTCTTAAATTTATCGTAAATGCATAAGAATTCGATGTAGCAATCAATCAGAAATTCCTATTCCTTGGTATTTTCATCGAACGTCACCTACACAATATACGCGTGTTCATACGTGTATAGGCTCAGGAGGAAATGGCCTGTTCGATATTGCTTGCTTAGCCCTGATTATGGCGTCCCTCCCTCACTTCGTATTGACCTGCCACTAATGATGATCCGGTATCGGTTTTGCGTTAATGGTTATCGGCAACGGATATCCAGCAAAACATATTGGATTACCAAGACGTCTTGGATACAAGGTCCTCAGGAATTGGCTTAGACGAACCCATTGTCCAAGTTCTTTTAGTGGATGGAATAGATTAAAAATGCGTTAGGTTACATTAGGCATTTTTGTTGCCAGCCATTCAGCGGTTTAACGATCTTTTAATGAGATTTTAACGAGATTATTGTAATCTCATGGATTGCTGTGTTCAATGACGTGTTGGTAAATTGGTTAAATTGATTTAAATACTTTGTAGAATGTTATTGGTTACGTATCGGAGCTTGATTAAATTGATTTGAATAGTTTCTCAAATTTAGCTCGGCAATTTAACTCTGTTATGGTGTCCGTGATATGTTGCGTTAGAATAGTAGCGGAGGAATTATGGCTTTTCGTAATTTCGGCGGGAAATACGAAAAATGCACGAAGTCGAGGAATTTGATTTTTTAAATGTGAAGTCAACGATAAAAATTAAGCGGGTGATCATCGATAGGATCAAAATCAACGAAATAATTGAAAGATCTTTCTTTTAAACATCTTTGTTGATCTCTATGAAATTTTTTTTTATGATTTACGCGCCATTAACGAAATTGTAAGAATGAAAAAGCTTCTACTGGGAATTCTGTAAAAATGCGGAAAGCTACTTCCAATCTTTCGGAATGTCCTTTTTGTGTCTTTTCTTCCGTCTGTGAAGAAAAAGGATTTGGAAAATTTCAGACCGGGATGAAAGTCATGAACCTTAATCCTCTTTCGCCAAGAAGTAAATCGTGTTCTTCGCCTTTTGCCTGTGTTTAAACTCGGACCGGCAAGTCCATGGACGTGGAAAGAAATGCATTATAAATAACGATCACTTTCTTCACAGAAGTTTTTCGCCATTTTGAAACCTGGTAATATCAAGGAAATCCTCGTAATTTTCCGAAAACGCTATAGTCACACTACCTGGAATCTTTAATATCTTTAAAAAATAGTTTGAGACTAGAGGAAATTCTTTAAAAAAACATTAATCCGATATTTACTGTATATTATATCTAATTTTGCGTTATTTATAGAATTTTAATTGAAACTTAATTTAGAGTTAAATTAGATTTTGGCCTAGATCCGAGTTCGAAATAAAAATAGAATTAAATTTGTGTTTGATTTTTGCTGAAATCTAAATTTATATTATATTATTTCTATACGCGAATATTATACATAGGAAAATACTGATATTAAAATACAAAATATATAAATAAATTAAGAAATATTTCTATAACAGAACATACTGAAATATTTTACTCTCAGCTTTCGATTTACTAACGTTTCGCTATAATTTCCATTTCTATTAAAATTTATCGAGATATTAAACTAATTATGTTCAAATATATCAAAAATAGTATTGTCTAAGCAGATTACAGTTAGCCTTTGACATACTAAGAAATGTGAAATTTATGTATGATACAAGCAGGGGTATCGATCAAATTCGTGGACAGAAGGCATATCTCCAACCATCGTCTTTCACTTTACTATTCCCTGAAAGTCGCAAACAACATGTCAGAACCCGAAGGAAATTCAATAGAGTTACTGTCGGGATATCTTCAAGGAAGAAAAACCCCTGGGAGGGCCATTAACCAAAGCTCGCTTGTTTATCGATAAAACTTCCAACTCACGCGAATGATACTCATATAACACACTTTATCTAGTGCCTCAACTACTTCGCATCTCAATTATTTCACAATTTTTCTTGTCCGTTTCGCAGTTATTTTCGCAGTTACTCGATTCGTCGATAATTTTCTGCTGCAATCAAATTTCTCACGAAACATTGTTTACCGATAAATTCTTTACTCAAAAAGCTTAAAATCGCTTAATCCTGGCTAGTAGAAACCATAAATCACTTCGATACTTCAGCAGTTTGCCGAAAATCCGCGAGAACAACTGTCATAGACTAAACGAAATGCCAATCCTCATTCGGAAGCGCGATGTGTAGCGAAGCAGATTTCCCAATGGATAAACGAAGCGGAGCTATTGTCGGGCATTCGCTACCGTAAAATAAACTCAATTTCCGGCTGTTGTTGTTCCGGCGGAGTCTGCAAAAGCCAGGTTTTTCACGAAAGGAAAGTATCCGTCGATTCATGGACCTTTTCATGCGTTTACGCCGCTGGAAGAATGACGCGAGTGTGGACACATTGTTCCATACTTTTCCAGGTCTTTGACTTGCCGTTGCAGCTGTTAAACGGACCGTGAAATGTTTCAGGCGATAAAAATGGCCGAAGGTTCCTTTCGTTTCAATCGTCGCAGCTGAAGTTGATTGGGCTGTATAATTATCGAGATCCAAGGCTAATTTAAAGTTAACATTCAGGTAGAATTTTCTGCTGTCGTATAAAAGTTAACATATCGGTTAAAATAATTGGTTAAAAAACCGGAACCGATTGGAATATCGACTTTAAGTTTAGGATTAATTGGAATCGGAATTGACGAGGCGACGTGTGAAATGTGGTGATTTATTTGTAGAATTTTTATAGAAACCGACGAATTTTTTATGAGAAATACGGAATTTCATAAATTGTATGCGAAATTTTTGCGAAGAATAAACAATTTTTAGGAGAAACTTGAGATTCCATGAAATTTCATCAAGAATTGTAGAATTTGTTTCGTGAGTTGATTAGAAATTATTTATAATCTCTGCAAAAATGACCACTTTCGTCATTCGATCTAGAATTCCTTGATTTTCCTGTTAACCAGGGATAAATGATGAATTTTTGAGGAAATTGAAATTGTAAGATTCCGAGAATCTGGGTCGAAGCTCCCCGATTCCACGAGAAATCTTATTTTGTTACGTTAAATAGAATCGTTGGAAATGTCAGACCAGGGCGATTAGCTTCATGACATTTTGCAGGGCGTGCAAGTGGTATAGTTGCCTCCACATGACAGAGTCTTAAATTAAATTAGCAGATTGATACAATCACGCCCAAGGTTGCGTGTAACATTCTGTCTTTTCTAATAGTATTTCAACCAAATCCAAAATACACGTTTGTACTTTGCGCGTCTGTAATTGACATTTCAAATTGTAGATTCATTGCACAACACATGTTAAGTTCATTAATTTCAACGTTTCACGTATTAACCATTTGTTCACCATTAATTCTAACTTGATATTATTATTTATGATTAATTTTCAAATCCATTTCTCGATTATATTTAACGCGTTGTCACGGAGAAACATGTGTCAAAATTATTTTAAATTATCTATAAATATGTAAATAAATATAAAATTATATTAAATTACATTTATCAAAAGCAAAGAAGATACGTGATCCTATGTTGATGTTAATGTACCAAAGATGTTACAATTACAATTAGAATATCCACAAAAATATTCAAAAGTAAAAAAATATTCCAAAAAGAAAACATACAAAGTATAAAAAAGAATTTTTTACAATATAAAAAATCTTGCGAAAAGAAGAGAACAACATCAGAAGCAAAAATATACAGGAGAGATTTCTAAATGTCTCAGGAGGGTTTACGATTTTCATATTTCTAAGATATCTTTATGTTCTTTCAAGGATCATACGTCAGCAGTGTGCAAATGACAGGTTTACATGGGATAAAGTTAAACTGTAAAATTAGGGTGAAAATGTGACATGGTGCATGTGTGCTATACAGAATCGATAGGGTTATATATGTACGTAACCTATTTTATGAGATTAAACTTGGTCCTTTTCGATATCGCGCCTTCTCGGTAATTTACACCGCTATGCACTTCCATGAATTTGCTATGGGATTTCTATAAAAATTATTTATTTTTTATTTTTCAGTCATTTACTTATTTCGTTGGAATTATTTCGCTTATAAATGGAAAAGATTGAAAGATACGTTTGAAATTAATCTTCTTCTTTACGAAGTGTACATTGTGTGTTCAGTGGTATGCTTGTATAAATTTGCTATAGGAATTTAAAAAGAATTAATTATTCACTTTTTGCTATATATTTATTTTTCGTTTAACTATTGCCGTAATTTTCCAATAATGAACGTTAAATTAGAAAGTTAATCTAAAATTAATTTTCTGTATTATGGAAAGCTTTCACGAAAACTGTATAAAAGTAAATTACTCAACCAAACAAAATACGAGTCTCTTTAATATTTTTTTAACGTTTGTATTTCTCATTCATTGATTGCGTTCTGTAATTATTACTGTAATTAATTTACACTTTGGATTCCAATTACCTGATATTAACAGCCCGGTTATCAGGTAAATTTGAAACGAATTTCGTTTTACAGAGAAAAAGGGTGACACTGAAACGCGAGGAATGTCACGTTCGAAGCAATTATTGGCGTTGGAAACTCATTTTTCCAAAAATTGTAACTGAAAGGATGCAATCGAATATTTCACACATTCATTCGATCTTTTCCAGGCACACGCAACCGCGTTTACATCTCTCGTTAAACATAAAAGGGAAATTTTCCATCAGGCCAGAAATTCGAATTTCTTGAAACGCATGAAAAATACAATAAACGAGCAAAGAAAAAAATCCGGTGTTTCGTTATCTCTTCCTCTTCGTACTATTTTATTTTCTCTTTTTCCTTTTGGAATGTGATTTTTCCACGTGCTTTACCTTCGTGCGTTCTCGTTTGAAAATACGACAACAATTCGCAACTTTTGAATCGAAACTCTTCTTGTAAATTAAATTATCAACGTCAATAGCGATTTGTTGAAACATAAAGCATGCGCTTTTATTTTTTTACAAATTCCATCATGATTTATACGTTTTTCGTATCTTTTCAAAAGTATTTAATGATCCATACTAATGATGGCCTTAACATAAATGATCGAAATACGTAAATAACTCGATCATTTCTTTTTATATTCAATTTTTTGAAAAAATGAAGCGTCGTATAAAAAAGTATTATTCTACGTTTTCCATTTAGTTTGTCACGAAGAATCGGCCTGTCATCGATTATACAACTGTCGGCCTACGTAATCAAACAAAAGTTCCCCTACTTTTGAACAGATTTGTGTGTCGAATTCTTCCCTAAAGTGGATATTTTTTTCCTGGCCGTACCAACCAGTTTTTGTTCGTTGTTTAAACTTGATATGCGCGGCACGCGGTTTTTATTCACACGACGAGAAGTTTTTTAATCGTAACACCTTTCCACCGCGCTTTTATCACCGCGAGTTATTCTCATCCCCCCATTCTTCTCGCCAAACGAATTTATATTACGCTGCCGTTTTATACAGCCGCCTTCCTAACTGCCACGTGCCTTTTTCTATTCTTTTTTCTTTTTTCTATGCTCGGTCTAAAATTGTTCTTTCAATCGTTCGACGTAAAAAGACGACGCAACTGCCGCTAGAAGGAAACGCGTAACGAACGTTTCCCCGCGTCTTCGTTGGAAACTCGCCTTTGGAACGACTGAGACGCTCTTTGAGGATTATTATTAAATTTCTGTCTCTCGTGAAGCTATTGAAAAATTCGCCAATGCCTTTGCAATAATTTGTTTGTGTCGCTCGTTGCCTTTAAAGCGAATTTGCTTTAAGCGAAGGGGATTCTTGAAAATATCAATTTTCCGTAGACAATGCAAGGGCAAGAGGAAAATTCAGTTCAATGATTCTTATTATCGTTGTGATTTTTTTATTACAATATTATGTAAGGGATATTATTACTGTGAGTTCGAGTTTATTGCCATGCAGAGTTCACGTATACTAGATTTTCCAAAATTAAAAATTCCCTCGTAATAATTCATACCTATAAATAACAATCACGAGGTATTATTACTATAATTAACAATCGAGGTAAATAAATCTATAGACGGACGACCAAGACTCATCGACATTTTCGATACTCTGCAATGAATGGTAACTCTGCAAATACACGTGATCTCGATCCCTATTCCGTATAAATAATGTCGCGTATTATTAGCCAAGCTACGGCGTAGCTTTCCTTCCGCGTTATAAACTCGGTGGCTTGGTTAATTTTGAAACGAATCGCGTATAATTATCCTAGCTAGAGGTGATCGTTCACTAAAGTGGCATTCACGTCGCGTGTACAAACGTATTTGCTTCGAACGATGTTCTTCCGAGTTTGGAACACGTGTGAACGCGACTTAACGCGGCTATTTTCCTGTCATCGACGATCTCGAGTCTCGCCTATCTGTCATCTCTAGAATCGTGGCCGACAGTAAGAAATTCTCTGGAGTTGAATTATTGGTTGACAGTTTGATGAGATTGGAAGCAAACTTGGTGCATTCGCCAATTACTCGTCTTTGGTATGTCTTTGAGGTTAGGTTAAATGGGATTTTGACTTAGAGGTTACGCTTCGGAACTCTCTCCGTTTCTGTTAAAACCAGATTCAAATTTCCTAGTCTTTCTCTGATAACTAGACGATACATCTATTTTATCACCTATCTTATCAAACATGCCATCCACCTTATTATACTTACGTACACGTTCTCTTCTAACTAACCTATCTTACATCTTAATGTTGCTTATATCCGAGCTACCTTATGCGAGGTTAGAAAATTTAAACAAAGTTTCTAATCTAATAATAGCGTAATATTCAGTATAACCAATGTATTTCCCTCGATAAACCCAAATCTTGAGCTCGTATGTATCTGTTTAAGAGTGGTACTTAAATGTACGGTTTTGTAAGTTAAATAGACACAGGTGTCCGGAACACCTGGGATTCCTAACCTGACTGAACAAATCCCAGCCAGGCTACGCTATAACTTCAGTATTCCATCTACATTTCCTCGGGTGAATTCAGAATCTATGGTATCATTTCCCTCTGCATGTCAGCTGCTGCGTCATCGCGTGACTGGATGGATGACTGAATCCTGGTATTTGGGTCACACTCATCGTCAGTCGCGAGATCCACGCGGCGGTATTAGGCTAGAGTGGATTTAATAAACAGACGAGTTGATGTAGATGGACGTGGCAAATGTTGCTATCAAGTTGAAGCTTTCATGGTGTCTAAACTCACATCATAGTGTCTGGATTTTCAAGCTCTAGGAAACTGGTTCTCTATTATTTAGAATTTTCCAATTACAGTCTCTACACAGAGTTTTGATCTGTGTCACGTGTCATGTCTGTGTCGAACACGTCTTACGAGAATGGTATGAATATTATATTAACGACGTGTTAATGACCCTAATTGAGGATAGCTAAATTAAAACGTGAACGATGATCATATGATTCAGACCAAAAATGAGACTTTTCAGGTTTGATTTGGGTTTTTAGCTCAAGATTCATAGCAATTTATTTCCCTTTTATCAGGGCCAGCAATTTAAGTTACAATGAAAGACTTCATTACCTCTGGATCAGATTATATATAGAAATGAGGGTCGTTCATTTACTATAATAGTAGATGGTTAGATCGTAAGGCTAAATGTTCACTTTTTTGTTTCATTAAGTCGTAAAACCACAGTCTAAATTTTTCTATCGCAAGAAAATTTATTCTTGCGTCTTCTTTGGTGATATGAGCTAATGCACTCAAGACACTCGAGTCAGCAGAGACTCTCGTGTCTTTGCTTCACTTCGCATCGCGTTGCAACCTGTTGATGTTGCGAGCCTGCGTTGGAAGTACTAGAGAAAATCGATCGCGGTGATAGGGGAACTTTAGTCCATGACTATAACTATAAACTATTCCTACATCCAGCTAAAAACATCATGCTTCCCACTAATTATACTAAAATATAGTAGTTCCAAACTTTTGACCACCAGTTCATCTACCTTTTTATGGGGCGAGCAAAGGTGTCTAAGTGGAGAAGTCTGTAGAAAAGCTTTAGCTTAAAGTGGAAAAGTATTTCTTCCATGACACTAGATGTCCCTAGCTAAGTGTCCAAGACATTAAGAGCATCTAAAAGTTCCTTTTCCAAACAAAGTATCATCTCTTGGTTTTAGATGTCGCTATTAGGATATTCAGCAGCGATAAACTTCAAGTTTAACTAAACAATTTTTTAAACTTATTACTGCGTTCCACTTTTAGATGCCGCTGCATATGCTACGTGTCTAATGGTTCTAAACCTGTAGAAGATAAAGACTCATAAACATGTACGTTATCGGAAGAGAATTTCTCGAAAATTCCTCATTTTAATTAGGACGACTGGTACATCCTCAGAAAGCATAATATGCTTCAAAGGATTCCATCTAATCCTCGCAATAGTACTTTCTTCGGCGGTTGAATCCCTGATGCCTGATCGAAAATCAAAGCACACGCCGATAAACGTGGTTATTTGCGTCCAGGTTCGATGTTATCTCATTTACCAGTTGACAACGACGTGGCGTCGTCACCCCAGTTGAGGATGGAACGTGTCAGGTGCAACTGCACGATAATGGCGTCGAAAAGCGTCGCACAACGAGCGATATCTCAACGTCTGATGCTGTACCAAACACTCACGCGATAGTCTCGTGCTTCTATTGATGGAAATAACCGCATTAAACCAAGGGGAATATCTCGGAATGGAGATTGCTTTAGGAATTAGCGATACCAGTAACTTCAGAGGTAAACTGGTAACGTTTTAATCTTCTAACGATTATGATCTTGTACAAACACGAGCAAAGCCAACTGTCGAAAATGCACGAACTTTTGTGAGACACATTCGATCATTTTTAACATTTTTTGTACTAGTTGCACTTCCGATTGATTGGGTTTTGATTGGTGGGAGTTGAATTCGAGACAGGTTCAGGAAACCGTGTAAAATTATATTTTGAAAAGTTTGCAATTTTGCTTGAAGAAGCATACAAGATGTTTGAAGATTGAATTCCCGAAATTGCCTGAAATTTGAATTCCTATTTAACCCATTTAACCAATTGCTTTAATGCAACATTTCATTCGAAATTTCTTACGATCAATTCACATTATGAAATTCTGTTAACTTTGCAACTACGAGAGAGATTCTCAAAGATTGACTTCTTCATCTACGTTGTTTCCACCATCTACGTTTTATAATTTTTGTGAGATTTAAAGAAATCAGTGTATTTATAACGCTATGATAAATTGGTTGATCCTGAAAAGTTGAATATCAAACCCTGTACAAACATGATGCCAAAATGACAGCAAAAATAGGTATACATCATCTATAGAGCAATTTGAAAAAATATAGAGCGTGTTACTGTTTAGACAGATGTCTCATTCACAAGACGATTAAGCTACAGAGATTAACGTAGACTTTTTGGCCGATGACCAAGTTTTCTGTCTCTCTTTAGAACACCATGTTGCAAAGCTTAAGAGAGAGAAGCCAGGCTGCAATGGAAATATTTACTCTTGCCGAGCGCCGGCCACGCGTGTTTATTCAAAACGTATGAAACGTGCTTGCACGTTGAATTCGATCTCGACCTCGAATAGAGTCACGTTATTAGCATGACAGATGCCGCCACTCGGGTTTATGGTGTTTACCAGCATCTGCTTGTTCTTCGAAGAGGAAATGTTGTTTCCACGACAGTTCTATCGTGTATACATTTCATGGAAGAAGAAGAAAGCTGGAGTATTTTATTAGACGCGTTGAATTCGTATAAACTTCAAACGCACAGGATCAGTTCAAGTTATGGAAGATAAGGTTAAGTTCCTAACCTTAAGGACGATTGACTGAGGCAATTTCGAATACTTTTAAAGGCCAGAACTAGGTCAGATAGATGATGAGATTGCATCCCATTTCGTTTCTTCCTTATCAGAATTTCGAAAAAATAGAACATCTTCCTTGCAGGTCTTTGCTGATCATCTAGACCCCTGACATTATCTCAGAGCGAGGTTAACTGTATAAATTCCTCTTCCCTGACAGTTTCGAAAAAAATTAAAGCGCGAACAAGATCTGACGTGTGAAATTTCGTCGCTGATAATTCAGAAACGATCAGTCCACGTTAGATTAATATCCGTCGCAAAGAGTTGTTTGTACGAAACGTTTGCATAACGTGCTTAACAGCGATCGGCAGACGCAACAGAGAGTTTTCCGTGGTGTTCATGAATATTTCATGAATGTGCTGGGCACATCGATGCATTCTCGAGCACGATCCTTTAATCAACGAGGGCCTCGGTTGCATTAATACCCGGGAATCCTCTTACTTCTAAGCAAATACGATATATATATATATATATATATATAGCTTGTCCGTGAATTGCTTTCACGACATTTTTGTGTTTCTTTCGTGTAAACAATTTTATCGATCCCTTGGGTTTCTTAGATCTCTTAAGGAAGAAATATACTGACAAATAGACGTTCTCCCTCTGTGTTTATCTGAAGCCTAGTTATGCAAATTTAAACTACAATATTTTTCTCCTTGCTCTTATTGGCCCCTCCTTTTATAGGGGATTTACTTTGTTGAAATTGTACTTATCGTCCATTTGACGCAAACTACACTTCGGTGTGATGAAAATAATACTGTAATTAAAAGTATCCAGAGTCAGAGTGACAAATTAGTGTCATAAAGTAATATAGTTATCAGTGGATCAATATATCACTAACAACTAACAATTTATCTAACTAATAATCGTGAACACTGTAAAGAATGTAATTCAGTTCATAAAGGTGATGTTTAATCAGTGATCTCATTATCACTAACAAGGTTTATCGCTAACTTAATTATCATTAATAATCAATAGTTTATTACTAATTTCATCACGAACTAACATCAAATATCATTTGAATACCAAATAGAGAAATCCAACCTATCCCTATCTCTCACTGATCCCAAATTACATTGGAAAGCAAAAGAAGAAGTAAATTAAAGTATCCAAAAGGGAAAGAGTCGTCGAATGGAGGAGGGCGTGATCTCTGACCAAGCAAACGTTTCCCAGACTCGCGATAGCCAAAAGCTAGACGTAAAATTGGAACTCGTTGGCGTGTGGTGATTCGTAGACCATATCAGAAGAAATCGCCGACCCCGAGTGGCGGTGGTGGCAGCAGAACGGGTTGGCGATCGCGCAGAAGCATCACCACGACAGGTGCACCGACTCACCAGCACCACGTGATCGCCAGTGCAGCTGCAACTGCACAGGCCAGGATGCAGGCCGAACAGGGCAGCATCGGTGAGCTACGGGGCTACCACAATTTTAGGTCCAGGAGACACACTCTGGCCAACGTTCGGTGAGTACGTGACTTGAGTTTGGTTTAGTTGCAGGTAAACAGTCGGATTCGAAACTTTTACTTTGGCTAATTCTTTGCCATTCGTTCGATTTAAAAGAGATTTTTAAGAGAAATTTTAGATTGCAATTTAAATTTTTAAATAAAAGTGGCATATCTGTCATTTTGATAGATTTTACATTTACCGTTTCAATTTTGGCTGATTTATTCCTGTGGTCGTAATTTGAATTGATTGCCACACTGGAACTATAAAACTCGTCGTCTCGATAGATTTTAAATTGTGTATAAAATTAATAGATTATACCTCATGGGTAGTTCACAACTTTATAAATCCAGTGTTTAATGAAATAAATTTTGGGGCTCTTATTGTGTTATAGCTTCAGTAACAACTGAGGTGAGATAATTGGGTTTGGGTTACCGGTGGTGTACCGAGCAAGCAATGGGATTTGGTGATTAAAATGCAATCACCTATAAACTGGTTTTACAGTATGATTTATATTCTGCATATTTTCTTAAAGTCTTATGTTAAAAAATTAAATATTACCAGTTTCCCTATAAAAAGCTCAGAACTTTAACTATGTAATAAACGGGTTCTTACTCTTGAAATGAAAAAAAAAACGTTCAGAACAGATATGAAGTTTTTAAATATATGCAACGAAATATTCATTCCTTTCGTTTTTATTTTGGATATTTTTTTATGATCTTATATAAAAAAAATTTAATTCAGAAAAAATAAAAGATTATGCTGTTACATCCAAATCTTCTAGTTCATTTTTCTTAAGAGGTTTAAATATCGAGGAAGATTAATTAAACATTGAAATACTTTCCTAGTAAAAATGTTTAAAGTTTATAAAGATAAAATGTTATTCTAATGCCTGCCTCTCTAAATAAACATAGTATAATTATAAAACATTTTTGCTAGTGTGTACACAGCTTTATTGCGAGCTCATTTACCGATTTGACGAAGCATTTATCGAGCTTTATCGCGCTAGATAATATTTCGTTGACCTTTCGTCATGCTTTACTTGTTGCTCGCAGTATTGATTGTTTAGTCAGGCAGCCATTGAAATGCTGCCTCCAGCTAGACAGTGTCTAGCTGATTTTACAGCATCCTTTTTACAATCACAATATTCCTCACGCCTCATTTATATCAAAGAAAATGTTTCTTATTTTGCGGTGATCACCACTGACTGAAGTTGCTTTTTTCTTTACTAAATTTAGAAAATAGAATAATTGGAATGATTAAAAACAATTAATCCACGGTTAAATTGATTGAACACAAGTTAAACTTTAAGTTAACAACGGCGCATAATATAATTTTTAGGTTGCTTGAAAATAGGATCAATGAATCACTTTAACGTTTGATACTTCCTGTTTTTGATGAATCACCCGATCGAACAGAAATTCGTTTGGAACCGATTCGTTTCGGTTTGATGACAAATTGTAATTGGTTCGTGCCAACTAATCTATCTGATGTACGAGGTAACGAAATCTCGTGAATCACGAACGCGACTGAAATTCCTGCTGGGCTCCTTTTAATATCTCTTTCACTATTAATGTGCAAATCAGTGGAGCCATATATTATAAAACGAAAATATTTTCCTAATCTTATGTATTACGCAGAATTTATTTATACATATGTACTTGAATGTTGATATATGTTCTTTCATTTCATTTGTAATCTGATTATCTGTATACATATATTCATTAGTAAAATTATAATGTTTTAAGGGTAGAGAAAAGAAATAATTTGTAACGTTTAAAAAAATTCTTTCGCTATCAAATATTCTAGACAATCTAATAGAATAAATCAGAAGGGCTACAAGCCAATAAAATCTCCAATAGAAAAACTCAAACGCTCTGATAGAAAAGCAAAATTTAATATATATGTACAGAGCGACGAATTTACATTTTGTACGATCACAAAACAATACCAAAAAATGGCACACTGGACACAGCAAATGTTTCTCTTTTTTTTTTCTTACAGTTGGATAATCTCAAATTTAATTTTGTGCTGACGATTGATCCTATTACGCGTTGGTTCGATGAAAGGACTATCGTCCCCTGGTACAATAGTCTGGCACTATTGATTTGAAAAGAGCGCCATTCAACTGGCCACATTATTGGAAATTACATACCATTTCCTTTGTCGCATCCATCGTTGAGTCTATATTTCTGTTCAGCCAGTTAGAAGCCTCTGGTGGACGTTTCTTCGTCCGGTGAATGCGTCTAGAATGAATCATGTCCTCCTTCTATTCATCCAAGATGTTCCAGAAATCGACAAGTATTATTCCAAGTAGCGCCATCGATAGCCAATTCTGAAACATTATAAAAATGGGCCTAAATATTCTAAGTTTCTAACAAAATAATATTATACATTTTTTGGCTATAGTAGAATAAATATAATTAATTAAATAAACAAATAAACAATAATAACCTTCTATTATATTTGCCATATGACTGGATAGACCCTTAGATTTTATACGAAATTGATAATTTAATGCAATAGTCAT
Source organism: Bombus affinis (assembly GCF_024516045.1). Lineage (NCBI taxonomy): Eukaryota > Metazoa > Arthropoda > Insecta > Hymenoptera > Apidae > Bombus > Bombus affinis. Next base: position 7,169,658 of record NC_066359.1, read on the forward strand.
GTTTTGTACGAGGCCATTGAGTATTCTAGTATTTAGGGGCAAAAATATACAACTGAGAAGTAATTCTAAATTTCGAGCCTATAATGTATCTCACCTAAACAAGTTCTTTAGCAAAATATTCTGATCCTTTTTCACTACCACTTTTTCAAAAAATGAGTTACGAAGATCAATCAGGGTCACCACAAGAACAGTGCACCTTCTTCATAACCCCAGGCTTGGTCTCTATCAACCCGCTGCAAGCGCAGCGTACTGAATTTTGCTCGTCATCTTCTATTATCTTTGATCGATCAGTCTTGGCTTTAGGAATCTTCGCCATACAACTTCGATCTGACTTCTTTTTCATCTTCTGGTGGCAAGGCAAGCCCTTTCCAAGTTGAATTGCACAGGTACAAACCTCTTGATCCTTTGTTGGCTTCTTGGTAGTTCTTTTCAGAGGATCCTGGGCTCTCAAAACCTCCTGGAGCTTCCTCAGTTTACATTCTGGGCAAAAACTCTGGTGTTGCACTGTTTTATCAGTACTTAGGCCGATAGTCTTCTTAGGCGCTGGCACGGTTGGTATTCCTTTGAATATTGGCAATGTTGGCTGTTGTCTTACTTGAGTTCTAGGACCTTGTAACGAAGTGGGCATAGTTTTGCCACATTGACAACAGTTGCATTTGTCTTGATCTAGCTCGCCAGGCATTTTGCCATAATAAACGGACCTTAGTTCCCTTTCTGGGCCCGATTTTATTCGGGCTCCCTCAGCTCTAAGAGTTTGGAGGACAGATGAGAGAGAATGGTGAGGTGGAACTGGACCTTGAGTACCTGGAGGTACGCTACGAATTGGACTACGGACAGGAGGCGGGCCACGAGGACCAGCAGGAGAACCTAGAAAGCCAACAGGTCCAGGAGGAACAAAACGAGGACCACGAGGACCAGGAGAAGCGCTACGAAGAATATCAGGATCCTGAACAAAAGGAGGACGATCACCAATTTCTGTTCCGCTCGCGTGGAAGGATGTGCTTTTGTGTATATGTGAGCTTCCAGTGATTGCCATAGCCGCTATTCGCTCCTTCAAAGGCTGCCTGTAATTCAACAGTTGTTCCATAGTGGCTGAATCAGGATCTATAGCTTTCGTAATAGTCACTAGTTGTGGTTGAGCTTGTCTGGTTATTCTTGGCGTCGTTTGTGTTTCGGCGTCTACGACTGTTTGTGTGATCACTTGAACAGTTTCGATTCTTGTAATTTCTGTTTGAGTGATCTCTATTTTCTTGCGGGGCTGCAAGACGACGATTGAGATTAGATTTTGAGGATTATAAATTTTGAGGATCCATGCAGGTAAATTAGACCCGTTAGAATTGAAAAAATATTTATTTTGATACTAACCGGAGGAGGTATAAGTGGACAGGTACAGATGAGTTCTTCTTTTTCTTCTTTTTCTTCTGTAAGTACCTTTGGCTCCTTCCATACGGGTATTTCTTTTTTTACTAGCTCTTCTTCAACTGACTCTTCGTCTCGTTCCTCTGGTAATATCTCTACATATATTTCTTCTTCCTTAACATCCACTGGAATTTCAATTTCTTCAATCTCTTCCACTGGCACTTCTTTAATTTCCTCTTCCTCTTCAGGAATCAATTCTTCTTCTCTTTCCTCTGGTGTTTCGACTTCTATGTCAATTTCATCTTTCTTCACCTTGATTTCGACTATCTCTGGAAGCTTCTCTTCTTCCTTCTCTTCGATTTCTTCTTCTGGCAATTCTTCTACCACTATTTCTTCGGTTTCTTTCACTATTTCTTCTTCCTCAATTTTTTCTATTGGATCTGTATCTTTGTCTACTTCAGGAATCATTGGCATTTTCTCAAGTTCTTCTACTACTTCTTTCGGAGTTTCTTCAGGAGCAACCGGAGTACTTTCTTCCAGTTTTTGCACCACTTCTGGCATAGCGACTTTTTCTACTTGAGGTGTCACACCAGAGATCGATGGCGTTGTTGGTGGCTCAAGAGGATACTCTGATTCAAGTTCGACCAGCCTTTCAGGTTTTTCTGGAACTTTGACTATAACTTCCTTTTCTTCTACTTCTGCCACAGCAGTCACTTCTACTTCAGCAACTTTTGGTTTCGTTTGTACTTCAATTTCTCTCTCACCAAGTTTCTCTTCGTGTATTTTCACGACTGCTTCTTCGCGAGGTCTCGGCTTCGCGACTATTTCTTTCACGTCGGTCTAGAAGGGATCACAATAATAACTTTTAATGAAGCTGAAGAAGTATTGGACATCGAACTTTTATTGTAGCGAAATTGGATTATGTTTTATCGAATATGAAGTCTATACGATTGTGATTTTTTATAATATAAAATCGAATCTAACCTAAAATACATTACAATTTTATTATTTTTAAATTAAATCATAAATAATTCTAATATAATTATAAAAAATAAATATTTTAATAAAATTGTAATTAATTGTATATCAAGTTTAAGTGATAGATCTATAACACTTACTTCAGTGTACGCTGACATCATAGTAGCCAACTGATCAGCTTCCTTCTTTACATCCACACAATCAGGACATTCCTATATTTCAAAACGATCAGAAGAGTTATATATATCGAATAATTTCGCTTCTTAAACTTAATAAATATTATATTGTAAGCAGTACCGCGATTGTTGTTCGAATAGTATCCACGTCATCCTGCCATAATAACATCTCTTGTCGTGGGACCAGGACATTATCTTTGTCAATTTTTTCTTCTGGAACATCGCTTGGTGGAACATCTGTCCTTTCATCTACAAGTGGTTTTTCCTTTTCAACTATGGTAGGTTCAAGAGTGGTAGCTCTTTCGAAAGGTCTGACGTCTTCGACAGGTCTAATTTCTTCTACAGTTGTAGTGTCTTCTATAGGTATAGGCTCAACTTTCTCAGCGGGTGTAATCTCTGCGATAGGTCTAGGTTCAATTTCTTCTGTAGGAATAGGTTTAACTTCCTCAGTAGGTCTTATCTCTTCGACAGGTCTAGGTTCAATTTCTTCCGTAGGAGTAGGTTTGACTTCCTCAGCGGGTGCAATCTCTGCGATAGGTCTAGGTTCAATTTCATCTGTAGGAATAGGTTTAATTTCCTCAGTGGGTCCAATGTCCTCGACAAGTCTAATGCCTTCTGTAGGCGTAATATCTTCCATAAGTTCAATTCTCTCTGTATACTCAATGTCTTCTACAGATTCATACTTCTCAATAGCTTCTAAGTCTTCTACAGGTCTAGGTTCTTGAATAGCTTCTTCCACATCTGCAATTTCCTCAATAGCGTCGGTGTCTTCTAATGATTCATATTCCTCAGCAGAGTCAATATCTTCTACAGCCTGAGTTTCTTCAATTCTACTTTCCTCAATAACCATAGTTTCTTCGATAGTTATCTCTATTTTTGTTGAAGGGTCTTCTACTTCTTTATCCTGAACCTCAATTTCTTGTTCCTTTTCAACAGGTGGAACAGTTAGCGGTGCCCGAATTTCCTCATCCTCCGCAGAAGCTTGAGCCATCAGTTCTGCCAAATCAAACTTCCAACCATATTTTTCTAATAACTCCTGTGGTGTAACACGATTCTCGTTCAAAGCAATCATCTCTTCCTCTGTTAGTCCAGTTTCAGAGAGCACGACGTCGTTGCAAATAAAGTCCGAAGCACAGATATAGTCATCTCCATATTTATCCAGCTCCGAAAGAGATCCTATCCTTGCCAAATAATCTTGAGCTTGCTTCAGCCTCTCATCCTCATAGGCAAAATCGTCTGGATGGATCGCCATTTGAGCGTCATCCACGTCTATAAGGTCTGCTCGAACGACGCGCATGGCAACGTCTACCATATCAGGTTTCATTTCTATGTCGACATCAACTATATCTGGTTTGGCCTCTAGATCGATGTCAACTAGCTCTACCACAGCTAGAATATCTTTGTCGACCACGTCATCCTTAACCAGGATACCCACATCGTCAACGTCTGCTAGGTCTTCAACTCTACCAACCTCTTTGTCTTTTACAGGGACTTCAACTAGTATTCCCTTCTCAAGCACATCAGCAAAATCATCATCTTTGCCTATCAAAGCCTCTATCTTGCTTATGCTCATGTATTTTTCTAATTCGCCTCTGCATGTTGCTAGCCTTTTCCTCAACTGTTCTATCACGTCTTCTAATTGACAAATTCGATCAGCCATTTGTTGATTCGCCGCTGTCTTCATGTGTAATTGTTCCTGTAAGGCACTCACGGTACTGGCTGCGTCAGCGTCCACCTTGCACCATAATTCGTCTGCTTGTTGGAGGGTCCTCATGTAAGCTTCCTCACGACTTTCCAGTTCCGCGATCTTTCTTTTCATGTACACTTCGTTTTCTGCTAGCTGTTGTAGCTTTTCTAGACATTCGATATCGTTTGACTTGATGGACGCGCAGCTGGGCACTTTCTCTAACCATTTTTTCTTGCACTCTATTATTCCACATTCACCTACATGTGATTTTAATTTTAGCTTTGGACGAAGTTATGCCTACTTTGTCTCCCAATTAAAAAGAAGAGGGAGAATTTCTATTTTATTCGCACCAATGTCTAAGTTTTTTCCTTGTAATAAAAGGAATTTCTTCTCTGAGATGCGTTCTTACTAGTCTCTAAAAACTCGTTTAAAGAACGATCAGGACCGGAATTTAATACTATATTTTTATATTGCATAAATAATTTTTTTCTAGGCTTTCAAATAGTTTTTCGATTTTCGTAAATAGTTTGTTTGAGTTATGCTACGTTTGAGTTTAATTCTCAACTAACCAGTTTCACATTGCCCATCATCCTCCACTTTAGCAGCAGTCTCTCTAAGTTTTTGAACCTCGGCAGTCAGTTGTTCAATCCTTAACTTAATCTCCTGTTGCAACTGCTTAGCTTCTTCCAGTCTTTTATTCCTATCTTCTAATGCAGCTTCCTTCTCGGCGCAAAGAGCCTTGGCATCCTGCATTCTTTTTTGAGCCTGTTTCCTCTCAGCCTCAACTTCCCTCACTCTACAGTCAAAGTGTCTACTAGGTGTGCTGGGGCAGTACACTTCTCCAGAAGCTGGACCTTCAAACTGTTTCTCCATGATTCGTTGAAGTCCAGGAACACAGGTACCCTGACTCATTCTCCACATGTTCCAGACCATCACAGCTGGCATGGAACACTCCAGAATATTCAATCTCTTCTTCAGATCACCTTGATGCTTCTCTAGTTCCACGTTCCTCAGCTCGCGTTTGCCGATGATCTCTCTGAATCGACGATGACACTGTCGATACATCTTGGTGGTTTTAGGGACCTTGTCTTTGCTTAATTCGTCCAAAGATGGCTTCTTGTCATTTAGGCCGATCTCTTGAGACTTTCTAAATTCTTCTTGGCTCTTCGAAAGCTTCTCTTCTTGAGACTCTTGGATACTCCTGCTGGATTGGGCATTTGGAGAGCCTCGAGCGTTATTTCGTGCTACGGATACCACTTCTGAAGCTATCGATGGCGCATCTGATGGTGTTTTCCAATATTCTGAGGCTGGCATGTCCTCAGCAGCTTCGGATGGACTTTTAAGCGTGTGTTCGGAGATCGGTTCGCCGGATTTTGTATCTTCTTCGTCCTCCATCGCATCATCGTTGTCTGCCATAACGGCTACTTTGTGGTTGTTCGGTTTGTGGATGAATCACGTGATGTTGTTACCTGGGTTGGTAGAATATTGGTGTTTAAGGGATGTTGGATTTTAGGATTGGAGATACTGGAATCGAAGTAAGTGGAATGTTGATGGAGTGACAAGAGCTTTATGAAATTGTATTAAATTGGAGTGATGAGGAACTTTCTTGTTCTTAAGCGAAGTTCTCCTATTTTTCTATTTTCTTATCTCTAGATGTTTCAATTCCTCTATCTTCCTATTTGTTTATGTACTGAGATTTGATATTCATTTTATCATTCTAGCTATGGATGGACGTGGCTGAGTGTTTTCTAAGAATATTCGCATCGAGTGAAAGGTACATAAAAGCAGACAAAGAGATAACGTACACATATACATAGGTGAGGATAAATGCTTGTGGAAAATGCATACTCAAATAGTTGAGTTGCTAGTTGAGAATTGGAATCGGAGAGAGTTTATCAAAGTAAGAAATTCTGAGTGAGAGTTGAATTCAGAGTTTAGCCAGAAGTTAAATGGAGCGTGAGATAAACTAAATAATCAAATCATTTCTGGTGTATTATACTGGTTAAACATAATTGTTACAACTGAACAATTTTGTTTGCCGGTTTGAAATTCAACATCTCTATATTTTCGCGCATCAAAAACATGACAATATTTAGACTGCAGATATATTTATACGTTGATGATAATTATAATTTGTAGAACATGTATAAAACTATGCCTAAATGCAACAATATGTACGATATAAAACTGTTTACTTACCTTAGAAGATAAAAATACGTTTCTCATATTTAAAGAAATGGAAATGCAATATTTAAGTTAGAGGAACATAAATTCCACGAATAGATTTCTTTAAATTCTGAAAAATAATTTTCTAGCGAAGAAAATCTAAATTTACCTGACAGATGAATCTTTGTGAATTTTCTTAAGAACACGCATTATTTCAGTACGAAAATAGGGCAAGTTTCGAGCCGTCGAGCTTCATTTATGGTCTCGATTGGTTAAAGTAAGTCACATGTTGGCGAAAAACACGGGTTTAATTTTGGAGGAGATCCAAATGCGATTAACGTTTGATATTTCAGATAACCATCGCAGCAGCTTCAACAGATTCAGCGGAAATCACAATTCAATCCCGTCTACTCCATCAATTTTGTAATTTCGTTTGAACGTAGCCACGACGACATCGAGAGTCGAGAAGCTTCGTGTCGATCGATCGATTTCGTCATTCTTTTTATTGAAGTTCATGTTAAACGCCGTTAAATATATAACGAACGATAAAATGGAAAGTGCATATCAATTAGGAGGCGTTTCAAACGCGTAATTCTGCAAACGATGGCATATTTAATCGGGAGTAAATGTAATATGAAACTTCCAAGAATCATTTCTTTAATTATTGAGAATTATCGGACTGGAAATTAAAAAAAAAAAAGTTCTTTTGTCTTGTAAGTCCATTGTCCAATTTTCTTATTTTCCAGCATCATTTTCCAATTTTTCTTATTTTCCAGCATCATTTTCCAATTTTTCTTATTTTCCAGCATCATTTTCCAACTTTTCTTATTTTCCAGCATCATTCCCCAATTTCCTTATTTTCCAGTATCATTTCCCAATTTCCCTTTCGCTCGGAATTTTTGTTTCCTTTCCTACTTGTACTATCATTTATTTCCTCGTTCCCTGATTTTATTCTCTATCCTTAGGAATCTTTCTTCATTCCTCGATGTTCTAAATTTCCCCAAATTTCAGGCACTGTAAATATCAAACTTTTGTCACTCTAATCAATTTAAAAAAAAAATACATTTTAATTCCAAAGTTTTATAAACCCAAACTAAAGCGCAAGAGCCACTTGTCGTTATTTTCTTTACGAAAATCCCTTCGTAAGACCAAGCAAGTCGTAATCGATTTAGAAACGAGCTCGTTCAACTGTCATCCACGTGGCAATATTCACGGTTCTCTGGCGGTCAGACTTTTGTCTGTGAATCGTTTCCGTTTAGGGCGTCGTAAAGAAACAGTCACGTGGCAAATGGTACGTGAAATCTCGCGGGAATTCCACGCTCTGGATACTTCTCTGTGTTTCGCCTTGTGTTTTATGTTTACTGGATGACGTGTTACGATAATGGACAGTGTGTACAAGACAAAAGAACCTTGCGAGATAGTTGCAGCAATTAGGTCGAGCGGAGAAATTGGTCAAAGGGCTTTGCTGCTAAGATTCTAGGATTTTCGGACGAGAAGGTCGGAATAAAATGAATATTTGTTTGCAAAATGTTTTCCGATTTCTCAAAGTGCTTATCCAAATGACAGTTTAAAGAATAAGTTGGAGAATAATTTGTCACTTGGAAATGCGAGGAAGTTAAATTGTGCAGCAGCTCAGTTCTGGTTGCTTCTTAGCAATGCGAGGTTTTGCCTTGCAATTTCTATCTTCTTAGCCTCTGCTTTCATATTTTCACACTTTACTACTTTACCACTAACTATTTTCCTATTTTCTTGCCCCTATTTTCCCACCATCCTTTTTCCACTTTCCATATTTTCCTATTTTCTTACTTATATTTACTTATTATTTTCCCATTTTCTAAATTTTCCGCTTTTCTACGTTGCTATATTATTTCCAAAACTATCACGACAGTTATAGACATAGAAAATTGGGGATTAAGAAATAAGAAACCTTGCACGTTCCACGTTCAGATAAAACATTCCACGAGGATGGAAGGAGTTGGAAATAAGAAGATGTGCGGTTGAGTGCAGGGTTAAACATCAATTTTTTCCGACTCGGTTTACCGCAAAGGAACAACGTTAAAGGATAAACCGGCCTAAGCCCGGAAAAGCCCTGTTTTATGTCGAACCAGCCTGAAAAGGGGGTTGACCTCGCTCACCCTCTACTTTCTCCGCCGCCCTTCTTTCTGCACCTCTCGCAAAATCAATAGTATCGGTGTACCGAGTTTATCCCGCGCTATAGACGAGCCTACAACCGGCAAGTTCCGGGGAATTTTGCCAACGGGGATGATTTTAGATCAGTTATGCATGAGAGCATGGAGAATCGTACTGTCAGATATTGGTTTGTGAAAATTTCGATATCTCTGGCATAAATTCTTCAAGTTTGAATGAAATAAGGGCTTATTTCAAGTATCTTGGTTTGGTGTTTTTAGCAATATGTAATATACATCTAATATGTATTCTTTTAATGCATAAAAAATTGTTAGTCCTTATTGGACGTAATTTTGTTAGCAAAAAATATTAATTGGAACGCTTTCTGTATCTCGATAAAGTACATTGTTATAATAAACATCAGATATTCTATATTTAGTACATTAATTTTTGTAGGGTAAAGATATACAGAAGGATTTTTAATAAATTTCCTTAACTTGCTATATAAATAGTTTCTAATAATATGTGGCAAATTTAATCCTTTAAATACAAAATTATCGTGGTATTTTTCAGAAATATTTTCGACTCCATCGAATCTAATTTTTCTATCGGAAATATGAGAAATATTCTGCTGAAATTGAGAACAATGAATAAGATTTCCTATAAATTAGAAACGGAGGACTTTTAATTGAGATCAGCGTTAATTGCAGAGGAAGTTTGATGCCCCGTTAATTGGCCCTATTCATCGCCAAAAGGGGAGCCAAGTTTCAAATTTGTGATTAAATAAGTTGACTCGACGACGAGACTGGACTTCCACGATGCAAACTCCGCGGATAATTATGTTCTCTTGAACATTCGTTTTGACACGTGGCTCAAACAAGATATTCAGCAGCAATTAATTAAAAGGCAGATGCTAGAAATAATTCGTTTCCTTTACGACCACGTTTTACTCCGCGAAACTTCGTAATTCTCCGTACAGTACCGGGGAATCCCCTAATAACTTTCAGAATAATTTAGACTGCAATTTATACGATTCTGAACTTATGAAAGTTTCCCTATAAATAAAAGTAGAGCTGTAAAATATTCAACTGGAGGTTGAGAAATTGATCGTGATCCGTAATTTCAATCCGAGCGTCTGTCATTCGAAACTGAACATTTACGAGGAGTTTTCAATATAATGAAAGCAGCAAGATGGTTTAGGGATTGACATTGAAATACCAGAGTAGAAGAGATTAATTGCGATTGAAAACTGATCCGAGAAATTTGTCATATCTTTCGCCTTTTTCAAATTAATGTATTAAATATAGAGAAATGGTATCTGCTGCAGAAGGTACAGGGCATTTTTCAAATAAATCTCCGTAATTTTCTGAGAACCAATTTCTTCAATACAAAACTGTCATAATATTTTTAAATAATCCTTGTAATTTATCGATCAAGAATATCTTAATGAAAAATATTCTTGGAATTTTATAAATGACAGTTATACTATAAATAATTATGCAAATTTATATTTTTACATACACTGACAAAAAAGTAAAGCTCCGGCAAAGATATGTCCTATCTCGCAATTGTTATAAAATGTATTTTATTTTTCACGTTTTATATATTTTTTCTACCAAATGTCATACCGTATACCATACACTCTCGACAATTTACATTTTCCTTCGCGTAATATAAATTCTCTGGACATTTGCTGCTCGAAATTCTCTGTAAATACATAAACAGCCGCAGTCGACTAATAATCGTCGCATTTAGCATTTTATTGCTCGTCCAGGAATTGATAACGTCCCTCAAGGAATTCTACCCCTGTTCCACCCCTTTTTCTTCAATCTCTTCTCCCGCGTCGTGTCTCTAACGATGCACCACTCTCTAATGGAATGCCCAATATAATTTTTAATACCTCCGCTCCTGTTATTTGACCTCTCATTAAATTTCGAATACCCGCGGAATGCTTCTATTTATCATTATTTCACCCCCATTAGGCAGCCTGCCTTCTGTCGATTCCACCCTCATCAAGGATGTTATCATTTACGTCATAATTGAATGGGATAACCATGGAAATCAGTTTGAAGTAATTATTTGTTGAGATCATGATAGGGATCTACAATAGGGGGTGGGGGAATATTCGTTGAATACGCGTTTTGGCTTTGTAATACGTAGGCGATGAATTTGCATGTATCTGCGGGAAGTTTGGAGATGGAAATGTACAGAGAATGTATGCAATATGCAAAAATGCTTCGAATATTCAAAGTATATATAATACACTTTGCTATATTTAATAAACAATTTTCTTCACCGAAGTTTCATTTTTTTAATTATTATCAAAAAAAAAAAATATGAATTCGCGTAACTAACCACAGTCCGGTAATGTGATAATCGCCGCTCTGGATTCCATTTCAGATACTGTGTGTTTCATAACGTGCACAAAAGTCATTATTCTGGTTACATAATTTCTCATTGGGGGGTGGAATCGAGAATTTTTATTTAATACGCCAGTTTTGCCTCTTAATGTAGGATGATAAGCTTGTCTCTTTCAACTTGAAAGTTTCAAGTTTCAAGAACTGTTTGCTTCTTAACAAGAACGTAGGAAAATATCATTCCGATTAGGCAAATTTTTATCAGGGGGTGGAGTTGATTTTCCGTTTGGAAAACGAGATTGACAGCCCTATCAGTGTAATGTATGATAATCGGCGATGCTTTTCTTCGATTAATAAATTCTTTGGTAAACATGTTCGCGTAATACGACTGATAATATTATCCTAATTAGATGAATTTGTATCGCATGCAAATAATTGTTTCATTTATTTTGACTTATTGATCTTATCGAATAATCGCGATGGTTTAATGATGTAACTAGAATTAATTAACAGAGGGTAATTCATCCCTGACGTGATGTTTCATATTGGAAGATTTTAAATCATTAAAATCGACTAATTAATTAGCTAATTATTTAAACCTAGATTCCAATGGAAGGAATCGTAACAAAAATAATCACCCCTAATTACGAAATAATAATAAAAGATAATCCATCTTGCACGTATTTATCTTTCTTTATGGGAGCCAAAGAATACTTTGGATTTTTCTATTTCTGTTTCGTACGTTCCAATATCGATTGCAGCACTTTGGGATGACCGATGATAGCCTTTCGCTACTAGAATATCATCTATCATGAAAAGCACAAAACCAGAGATAAGGATTTTTCAATTTTCTGATTTTTCGTGAAATGTTCTCTCGATGAAGGATCGATTAGTCCCGGTAAAACGTAGTCGATGTGTGTCGGCCGATTTTAACGCACGCATAAAACCTTTCCCGTTAACTAATTGGAATTATGTATCCAGTTAACGATTCCCAGTGGTACGAATCGATAATTTAGGCGTCATCCGCGAAACTGAAGCTGATATCGATAGATGAAGCACGTGTGTCATTCGAGTCTCACTGAATATTAATCTGAACCGCGCAGGAGACGATTAAATATCAATTTGCCTAAAATACGGAAATTCCAGTAGTATAAGTCAACCATTGAGGTTGAATTAAACGAATAAATCACGTTCTTGATTCTTTCGATAAATGTGCAATAAAAAATCGGATAGACCCTTGTATGTACAATCCAATTAACCACCCAGAAAGCAGTTTCCAGAAAAGATTTAATTTCAAATTGCTCGGAGCTTTCAGTAGTATAGATCAATAATTCGCGCCAGGAGCGCTCAAAATCGATTTCTATGCTTTCCTACCTCTCGATACTCGGGAGTTCTTCGCTTAATAGGCTCTCTTCAGTACTTCGAACATAGTTCCATCGAAATATTCGAGTTGACTTGCCTGCAGAGAAACGAATCGAATCAGAATGCCAACGTACGCGATTTAGGAGTAAAGTCTTTTTCCCACGTAAGCGAAAATCATTCGTTTCCTATTATTTCAGCTATGAGAATATTTCTGTTAATTCATTTGAAACTATTGAGACACACTTTCGCATTTTTAGAGATTCGTAGGTCAGTTTTCTCCGACCATAGTTAAATCATCGTCACGCGTTATTTTGCTATATATTAATAGTCACAATAGCAACGTTTTTACCCTTAACTATTTAAATAATTTTAAATTTTATCCTTAACTATCGTATCTAGTCCCTAAAATATTTTTAACGATCTATATCGCATAGAAAATGAATTCCACCTCAATCGCAATGACTTTATTTCGTTCGAATGACGTAGTCGCTTCAGTCAATGAAATTTTCGAAAGCGACCAATTGTAGAAAATTCCAGGATAACAAAATCATACCGATAGTTGAGAACTTCCCATTACAGTCTCGTACGTTGGTATTCATCGGTCGTTACAAGTTGGAGAACGATTCTCGTGAATTTTCGCATGCACCAGAAGCAAACGAAGTTGCCCTGCATGATTGGTCGCTTAATCCTGTTTCGAAGTTCATTTCGATGGCGCCTCGCAACCGTTCCGTGAAAACCGAAGTTCAACGTGTGACTGGGTCCTTAGTTTTTCGTTAAAACAGCAGCGTAAATTTATAACATTTTAAATTCCTGACGAAATTTTGTTTCTACGTCGAGTACCGAAAACGATTTTAATGAAAACCCGGAAAAATTAGAATGTCCTATCAAAGCGTTTAATAAACGAAAGTTTAAATTTTCCAAAAATAATCGAAAATCAATGTCGACGCGAGCGGACAGTTTCGAAACAACGCGAAACTATTTACGCTCGTTTCCGAGGAAAAAAGTTTATCCAGGGGGTGGGAAACAAATTTGTCGCAACTTATTACGGTTCGTCGATCAGCCAGAACACGGCGACAGAAATATCCTCGACGATTTCTCTACCCGGCGCATTATAAAACACGCATCGCGTCGTAAATCGCGGAGCAACGATGCCGCGAGGAACGAAACGAAAGAAAAAAGAAAAAGAGAGAATACAGGGAGATCGTATTCTCCGACTGGCAATTAGAGACAACGAGCCGCGGTGCGATAAATTAGCTGCTGAAAGCTCGAACTTTTACACATGTAGGTCGAGTATTAAATAAATGGCGAGAACGCAATTAACCTCAGAGTTCCTTCGACTTACTGTGCATCGTTTCGACTATCTGGAAAGTATTTAATTAAGCGAAGAAACCAGAGAAGTTTCCGAAGAAAAAAAATTCCAAACCAATCGTCGAGTGGATGGGTTGATACTGACTGTCTTTCTTTACGCGTCTTCTGTTTGAAGCCAGATGTGAAATATACTTTATATGAACTGTTTTATTGTATCCTCGTGTTTGTTGAGGTTGACTGATAGAGGAACGAGTGGATGAATTTGTAATGGAAAAATATATTGAAATAAATATAGGTATAATTATAGTGTATGCTGATCCAGATCCTCGCTCTTACAGTGTTACAATACAATAGAAGAAGCTACGATAGGGAGCACGTTCATATATTTCTAGCAAAGGACATTACCAAAAAGTTAACCTCGTAGCTGTAGCTGAAGGCTACAAGAAACAGCAATAGAAATCTACTTATAGCTCTTTTGTTTCTAGACCTTGTAATCCAAAAGAAAATTTACATTCAACGGCACAATAATATGGACCTCTCCTTATTTAGAATATTTTTTTGATTCCCTAAATTCTATTATCTTCGTAACAGCGGTCTCCAGGTCACGGATATACAAAAGTAAAAATGTAGAGTTTTTCTTGAAGTAATTGCTTCGATAGTGTTTATCATAATGCTTGAGTTTATACAATTAAATGACAATGTTCGTATATGTCCATACAATCATTAATTTCATGTGTATGTAATTCAAGTTATTGAGTCGTTCAAATCAAGCAACTTAGCTTTAAGCCAATGTTCGTATAATTAAATTGAAATTATTCAAGCTGAACCAGAAATATCCACTGAACTATAAAGCTTCGCGAAATTATCAGCAAACGTTAACGCTAAATATTTCACCATATAGTCATCCGTCTTTCAAAATCTATAATCAATTGTAATAATTATAGCACGGCAACAATTATAATAATTATAACAAAAATAACGAAAATCATACGCTACGCCAAAAGATCTCGCTAAAATTACCAGCGATATGAGCAGCAAATAGAACGTCTAGCTATCTCTCTTTATAGTCACGATAATTTGCTTTATAGTCACGCCCGTTCTAACGATTCCTCGTTCCAAAGACCACAAACTGTCTCGTGTCACTTGGACGACCTAATCTTCATCTGCTTTCAGCCGCAACAACGTCGTTACATCGGAATTAAAACAATGGAACAGTTGTTCCCCTGCAAGTAGGTTCCCTAATGGCACGCGACGTGTTGTTTCTTGCAGCAGTCGATCCATTAGCATAGACGATTATATGAATGCGCATGAATGTGCTCCCCGCGCGGCTTCCTCCTCTTTAAAGTTGCATTGCAAATGGGATCGAACCCAGACACGCGGCGGGAATTCTGATGCTCCGTTCTGGGGTTAATACCCATAACTTTTCCAGAAAGCTCTACACACGCGATTCCCACTGTGCACACTTTCGTCTATAATATTTGATACCGGCAGTCATGCTAATAGCGTCCCGACTGCTGCGTCGCGGCGCCGAGCGTCCCGAGATTATGTACGAACCATAGACTTCATTTCACTCCGACTTTCCATGAACTAGTACCCTTTGTTCGATGGCGTCCAATTGGAACGATGATGACTTTTTAAGGGATGCGTGAAATTTCAGATCGTAGAATTTTTAGGAAATGGTAGAAATGATTAATGTGATGCAATTACTGTATTTATGCGAAGTTGGGCTTGTCTTGAATTTTAAATTTTAGAACGTTTAGGATAAGGCAGCAATTATTATTGCTACACGATTATTATATTATTATTACTTATTTAATTATGGATTTTTATGAATTTATGTAAAATTCGATTTGATTTTTTGAGAGATGTTCGAAATTATAGATTTTAAAATCTTTATAGAAGAGAAATTGTTATTATTATTTGTTCTTGGTTATGAGTGGTACATTGTATTTCTATTTACTGTCAAAGTACCAGTCGATAATAGTTCACGAGGTATAAATGATAAATACGAGGGCAAGTAAAAGTGGAACGTACATGGTCGGACATGGTTCCCACCTACATAGTGACACGACTCTTGGTTTGCTTGAAAACACGTCGGAAGTAAAAGTTGCTCAATCGTAGGCAAACTATTATTCGACTGCTAATTAAATTTCTACTCTAAATACTCCAACCAAGATCGCTGGTTGAGTTAAATTTCTATTTTTAACTCTAGCCTAGTAATTTAGCACACGAGACAAATTTTCTAATTAAAACATAACGATTACCATTTCCAGGTAAATCTAGATTCTCCGTGAAAAGTAAATCAACTTTTAATCATTCGAAAAAGACGTAAATTTTTAGACCAATCTGTCCGAATCTACCGAAAAATTGATGGAAATTTAATACAAAAGTCCCTTAACCAACAATGCGACATATAATTTTTATACTAACAATTTCAAACAATGTTTTATACGTATTTCTATTTTTTCATCAATGAAAAAGCAATTTTCCATTATTTTATCAATTTCCCAATCTTTCATGGCTAACTATTCGAAAATTGGGCTTCAACTTCCTGGAAATTTATTTCCTCACAAAAGGTATACGGCCGTCAATGACCCGCATCGCTGCAACGATGCATATTTCACGATGTATACGTCACTAGGCGGCCGATGACGTCACTGGTAACCTACATACTTTAAGAGAAGAAACGATTCCGATGCAGGCCTGGCCTTTATAGACAGCGGAACCTCCTCCCTGAGCAGCACGAGTCGAGACGAGTTCTCACTTAACTACACGTGCATTTAATGCTACCTGACACGTACTAACTCATCTCTAGTCACGACATCGTGCGTGAATGTTCTAGTCACGAAACCGCGCGTGAAACTTCTAGTCGTTACATTTCAAACCGCCTATTAAATGTTTCAGTTGTTCCAGGAATAATGTAAAATTAATAGGAAAAGGGGAAACGTGAGTTGAGTTTTAGTTTACGATTGATCTACTTTAAGTTTGTTCCACTTGTAGTAGAAGAAATATTTCGAACATGGTTGATAGTAATTTTCATTTTATGAATATATTTATGCTCGATATGAAATTAGGGATTTTGTAATTTTATCCATTTTGAAAGTAGGTTATTTAGTTTTCGGTTGACTGGCCTAATATAAGTTTGTTCTACTTAAAACGTGAAAAAGTATTTCGAACGCGGTTGACTCTAAATTTAGCTCCGTGAATTTTTTGCGAATTTACTTTTATTTAGTTGGAAGTCGCTAGAGGAAAGATATATACTTCGCTGCAATTTCAAATAAATCGTATTAAAATATCCGTCATTTTCTTTTTCCAGCTAAAAATTTAATTTCGTTCAACTTTCAGTAAGGAAATAAAACGAATTCTATTACGGAAAGGACGTTAATTTTAATCTTCGTCGTTTTGCAATTTAATTCACCTTCGATTTGTAATTTTAATCTCGACGAATAATTCTATCCTCCGATTAATCACAATATTTTACATTTAATTCGTATTTCACTATCAAGAAATTTCCATATTATATTACCATATCTTAAATTCGGTTCATATTTTACAAGCAGTTTATATATTATATATTACCATATTTTGTATATTTAATTGTTGGGAAATAAAATCGTATAATAAACCATTCACTGAAATCGCGATTTATCCGCATCAGGAGAATGCGATAGAAGGGGAACGTAGCTACGTTTAATCAGCCTGAATAGCATGGCCACGGCCTCTGCGTTTTACATTTTCAAACACGCACACGTGCATCAGCCTTTCAACTGGCCTGCCATGCTTTCCACGTTAGCAGATATACTCGTACACTAACACTCTGCCAACTGGCCAACTTGCATATAAAATTCTGAAACGAAATTTTACTGAAATATCCATAATTCATTTTCGATCTCTATCGATTTCCCATACGTAAGGTAATTTTTTTTACCTCAGAAAAGTATCTAATCAAAATATAAATTCCCAAATTTGCGTGTGTGTATGTGTGTGTATGATCTGTTATTTGTATCCCATTTTTAAAGAACAGAATTTTGGATTAAGAACAAGAGCGAGAGAATTATTTGCACGAAGCACGTAAGTAGTATAAGTCAGTCAGAAATGAGACACGCTTCCAAGATAGCCAATAGTGCAATTTACCGGTAAATTAGACAAGAATGACACGGTTTCAATTACCGGAAAACCCCGCAAGCACAATAGTATAGAGTCAATCGATGATCCACCTTCATCGCGACTATCCAAGTCCCAATCCAATTTTCTGGCGAAATGGAAGGAAAACAAGGACGGATTAGCCGACAAACCACGACAGAACATTCTCCGCTAGGTTTTGGTTACTTAATAAAAATCAATCCAACGTTCGTGACTATGGAAAATCGAGGTGCAAAAAATTATGTAATATTTCCCATACAGAGCAAGCAAGAGGTTTATAGAATTGTTCCCCGAGCAAACGATAGATGAGAAATAAATCGACCGTGTAATTTTCGTAGCAGTATAAAACAAATGGGAAAATTGAAATTTCTTCGACTAAGAATTTCAGGATTTTTCTTCGTATTTCTTCGGCATTTCAAGAGATATTAAAAATCAAAGAATCGGGATTACGATTATAATTAAAATTTTCTATAGCTGGAAGAAAAGTGAAAGGTCAATAAATTATGCAATATTTCTTGGTTAACGTATTATTCATGAGCCTTGCGCGTCACAAAGGGACCTCCCAATAGACCATGCTTTTATCCCTTTCGACCCTAACGTTCTTCTTCGCCACCCTCTTTTTCTCGTGCCTCTTAGAAATACACGAGAAAATAACGAACACGTCCTTTACACGACAACAGAGTCGTAAAAGAAAAAAAAGAAAAATGTATTCAACTCTGCTACCTTCTCTCGATAGCGATCCACTTTCTACCCCATCGTGTTTTTCTGCTTTTCATCTTGCAAAAAAATCTCGCAAATTTGCTGGAAATCCGAAAGAAGCTGACCAAATCGAGATTTCACAACGACAGTTGGCAAACTATAGCGAGATTGCTTCATTTATTCAAGAAGTCCATTCTATTAGCCGAGTCAGTTTCGTGTAACGACGCAATTACTCGAAGTGTGATGTTGGTAAGGCGATCCAAGAACGAATGAGATAACTCTTAATCTTCCTAATAGAAAAGACGGATGGATCTGCAACCAAAGATGTTTGTTTCTTGCGATCTTACAAAGCAGATTCTTCCGTTTCTCTTCCCTTTCTACTCTTCTTATTGTTTGAAGTAAATGAAGATGACGCGGTTTTATCTCTACCCAGCATCCAATTACATTTGCGATTACAGACTCGTCTAGAAGCTGGCAAGTTAAATGTCTCCCGTTTTCTCCCCATGGACGAATTAAACGCGAGTGACAGACTAGCGACAGACCGAACGTAAACGTTCTTCGTAAATGAAGTAATTATCAGTGAAGATAATAAGTTTAATTTTTAATAATAAAATTAACTTTTGTGTAATTGACAATTTCCACGAGATCTGGTTTCAAAGAACACTTTTTATGCAGTCGATGTATGTATGGGCGTATATGCTACGTTAATGGAGCTTGCGAGTAAAAAAGCATTACATCGGAAGAAATATTATTCATTTAATATCAGCATTTTTATTGAAGAGAATATAGCGGTATTAATCTTCGTATAGGATAATTAACGTTGAATTATATACATGCATTGATTAAAATTTTCAAGTAAACTTTTTCTTTAAAATGATGAAATAACGTTTGTTCATTGTGTATCATTTAATCAATATCTGTATTATTAAGCACGAATAATTGATCTCTTTTGTGATTTATCAAAAGTTCATTAACATAATGCACGTCTCTAGAAAAAAAAAAAGACAAAGATTCTTTTAAATTGTCTCTGGAAAAAAATTCATAATTACATAAAGTTAATATCTCTTTGTGATATCCCGAGAATTGAAATACAGCGGTAATAATAAGTAATTTGCTTCTGCGTAAGGCTAGTCGTAACTTTGATTAGCATAATAGACATTTCCATAAAAAAGGCTTCCTTTATATTTATTCCGAAGAACCTTCATATTGTAAAAACTAAGCTTTTATAATATGCAAACTAAAAGGTTCGTATAAAAAACCAATGATCTTTTTCTCGTATAAAATTTACATTAATGGAAAGCTTAATTAATACCGTGTACGTATCCTTATGAAAAAATTCGCTTTTAAAGCTAATTACAGTCTATTGTAAAGGTAATAACAGTACAATTTGGAGATATCTATGTACGTAGAGGTATAACAGAATTTTTGTTTAATTCAATTACATCGCCCCGTTTTTATTTTTGTGTTTGTAGACCTTCGAAAATAAAATAACAATTCCCTGCTCGAGTTTATTTCGGTGACACGAAAAACTAGCGGCAACTCGACCCAGAAAATAAAAAAGGAAAAGAAAATAAAACAGTAGTCGAAGCACCATCGGACGTTGAAAATCGAATTTCTGTGGACGCGACGCTGTTTCAAAAGAAAATAGGGAAGAATCACACATTGTTCAAAAAGTGGTGGTTTTCGGAAAAAGATAAAAGTAGCCATATTCCAGCGTGTACACATGATCATTTCCTCTCGGATTGAGTCACGGTAAAAATGCTATTAATATAAATAATTAAAAGAATTGTAAAAAGAAAGACAATCTCTAACGGGAAAAGAATTTTCAAAGTTAAAACAGTGTTTCATATATCGAGGTATTGAAGCGTTTAAAGAGGTGTCGAAGTATCGCGAGCTTCAAACTTGATCACAAAATATATTTATACGGGGATACATTAAATATATAAATTACAATTATATACTTTATAACACAGTTAGCATTATTACATTGGATTACAATAATTTTACTAAATTGAAATTTTTCTATTGGTTAAAATACAAAGAGAAGTCTTGTAACCTCGTACAGGTAACAAACTACTTCTACTACTATTAGTATATTATATAATATATTAGTATAGAACGATGCCATCAGTAATAATTATATCCACACAATTTTATTATTAACACAATAATATATTACATTAATAATAAATATTTTGATATTTATTAATTAATAGCAACTATATTAAATATGTTAATATAAAAGAAATTAAATTAAGTTATAGAAATATATGAAACATATACTTCAAATTGAAAGTATCTATACATCTAGAACTTACTATCGAAATCTCTGTAAAAGCGATGTTCAATGCTATCGTATTATATACAGAGTGACTTTTCGATTCACATTGTATCGTTTTATTTCCACATTTCGACTTCGAAAGTTTCCAGCAGCAAACAAAGACTGTTTTCCGCTCTCCAACAAATTGCTTCTCATCGAAATCCTCTCGGACAAAAAGAAACCGTGGAAACTGCACGCTAAATTTTATCCTGGTCCAGGGAATTACACAGAGAACGGTTAAAATGAAATTATACATGCAACGAACCATCGCTTGTTATTAATTACACGAGCGTGGATCCGGTGTTTGCGAGATCGCGCTTAGAATTCGTAATTTCCTGGCTTGCTGCGGTCCTGGATGAAACTAATAACGCATTCCACCATCCATTTGCTCTCATTCTCACGCGATCGATCACCGCTTTCCTATTTTATTGGTCCCCTTTCAGTGATACACTTCGTCTAATGATTCTTCCGTTTACGTTTTGCCATTTGTATTTTTGTTGCTTAAGAGAGAGAGAGAGAGAAAGAGAGAGACAGAGAGATTTTCAACATTGCGTTGACTTTCGTTGATTTTGCAACAACGAGGCTTCAAAGAAATTTGGTTTCTCTGATGATTAAAATTGCAATTAAAATGAACATGTTTTCTGAGTTTTGTTTGCCCCTCGAGTGGCAGTCGAATGAGATTAAAATTAAAAGGCCAAAGAGAAATATAATTGAAATTATGGAGAAAAGAATTGAGTAAGAGGGGGAAGAATTATATCTCAAGTTTCTTTCTAATTTCCAAAAAGTAAGAAATATAAAGGTTGGGAAATTTAAAAGCTTGAGTATTTAAATATTTGAGAGTTCAAAGATTCTAATGTTTAGAATCTCTGAATTTGAAATTTTTCAATATCAAAAGTTTGTTTAATATGAATATCTAAATACTTGAAAATCTTTTACGATTCAGGCAGAAATATTGTTGTGGAACAAAGCTTCGTCGAAGATTCTCAACGTGAAATAAATAGATTCGCACAAAGGAGCGAAACGCGCGAAAGCAAGAGAAATACGTGGAACGAGTAGAAACAGTCGGTCATCAGTCAGACATCGTTTGCATTTATTTCATTCTACATTTTACGTTCGCATAATTCTGAAAACTGCTTTGAGCAAACGTTGTTAGGATTAACGAGAGCTTTAAAATCGCGCGCGAATTTAATGACAACTCGATTCTATATTCTTCCCATCTTTCGTATTGTCTTCATTAAATTCATCGTGAAATTCTGTCATAAAATTAAACCACAGGAATTATATGAATTAAATTAATAAACTGTTAAATTACTCAACTGTATACGTAATTCATAATTACGTTTATCAACTAAAATGGCACATAGATATATATTTAGCCCAAATAAAATATAATAAGATACAATTAAAGTGCTCGTAGAAATTCTTAATAATTACTTATAATTATTACTAATAATTTAATTTAAAAGTAAGAAGAGCGTAATAGGATTGAAATTCGTATAAAAATTCGAATAATCCGCTACTTATTTTTACAAAATGAAAAGAAAAACAAGCACGAGTTTTCCTCTAAACTCGTCAACAATTCGTTCCAGATATGTTACTTTAAAGTTTCCAAAGAGTTTGTATCCCTCTTTGTGTTCGATTCCAATGGGAAACTTCAATAATGCAACGTGGAACGTGCGGTAAACTCTTGGAACCGCGTCGTGACTATTGTAAAAATCGATGTCGAACGATTCGAAGGTTGTGAAGCGTGTAACCCAAACAAGTGCTGAATATTCCACGTAAATCGCATTGCTTAATCGTACTGTGAGCTGTAAGAAGTATAGCCAGCTTCTTTTATCCCACTATCCTCAGTAATCAGATTTCGATACGATATTGCACGGCGTAATCTCGTTTAAGGGAAACGTAGAAACGATAAACGTGTTATTGTCCTACCATTCAAACAGGCAACTTTAATATTTCCTCGAAACTACATCTTTAGAACTGCTGTTCTCATCTTGAGTCTTAAACCGCTGTGTTTCACTCCTTCTACCGCGTAACGTAATGCTGGAGGAAATTTCGATGGCGTTACAAAAAATAGGAAAATAATTTTTAATATTTTACCATTCGTACAATCAGCAAGTTACAAACAAACGTCCAAACATCTACATCTGCAAATTTAAATTTGTCGAAACTTATAAAACCTTTGCAATCGACTGCAAATCGTATTCAGACGTCTTATGGAGGACAAAGAAATTTGAGGAAAATAATTTTTAATATTTAGTCGTTCGTACAATCAGCAAGTTACAAACAAACGTCCAAACATCTACATCTGCAAATTTAAATTTGTCGAAACTTATAAAACCTTCGCAATCGACTGTAAATCGTATTCAGACGTCTTATGGGGGACAAAGAAATTTGAGGAAAATAATTTTTAATATTTAGTCGTTCGTACAATCAGCAAGTTACAAACAAACATCCAAACATCTACATCTGCAAATTTAAATTTGTCGAAACTTATAAAACCTTCGTAATCGACTGTACATCGTATTCAGACGTCTTATGGGGGACAAAGAAATTTGAGGAAAATAATTTTTAATATTTAGTCGTTCGTACAATCAGCAAGTTACAAACAAACGTCCAAACATCTACATCTGCAAATTTAAATTTGTCGAAACTTATAAAACCTTCGCAATCGACTGCAAATCGTATTCAGACGTCTTATGGAGGACAAAGAAATTTGAAATAAAAAAAGAAAGCGGAAAGTAACAGGTTTACCGTAGATTGGAGGAAACTTCGTTACCGGAAGAAGTGTTTCGACTTTCAAAGGATTTATTTAACTCGATAAAATATATTTGAAAAGATTTGCCGGATACGCGGAACGACCACATTTACATCATAGAGAATCCCGATGAAGAGGATGTACGTTAAGGGAAGAACGCGATTTTCCTTCCAACTGTATTTTAAAGTATAATTTTCGCTTCGGCCACGCAACCATATTATGGAAGCTAAATCCTCGACTGCTGTCTTGAAATTTTGTCCAAACACGTATACGATATACAAAATTACTTAAACTTGAACATTCAGTAACAGTGTTGGTCGTTTAAAAAATGTGAAAGCTCCTAGAAGAGCTGGGAAGGAAATTAGAGAAGTTGGAAGTGTGTCGTAAAACCTTAGGAAGGGACAGAGTTGGATGTCTTCGAAATTGAGTGAATTTCAACCCCTGAGAGTTTCATAAATTACAGAAATTCAAAACACAATAAAAAGTGCTGTTACTTGTTAACTTGGAACATTTCTGCCCTTTAGGATCTGAGAAAGAAGATTTAAGAAATTAAAACGTGTCTTAAAATGTTGGTAACTAATGTTTGAGACGCGAGAAACTGGTAAACGTTAAAAGAACCTTATTTCTTCCGGACCCTGAAAAGTTTCAAACCCCGAAGAATTGAGGAAAGAATTAGGCAAGTTCAAAGCGTGTCGTAAAATTTGACGAGAAAATATTTGAGATACGCTTAGCGGGGAAAAATCAGGCTCTTTGAAAATTATACAAAATTTCAACCCCTAAATAATAGTCGGTCGAAATTCAGTGGAATACAACGACAGAGGATTCTATTCCTTTGAAGTCTAAAAAATGTCGTTTTTATAACATGAAACAACGGCTTCACGCTGCAATATTCGGAATGAAAGAATAAACTATGCAGCAAGCAAAATATAAAAATGACATTCGCATACGAGAAATAAAACGAACCAAAAATAAACTACGCAACTTGAAGGATAAAAATGAACGATATTTAAATGAATCTCATTGTTCGACAAGCAGGATAAAAGTTTGAAAAACAACCCCAATGACAATTTCCATCCGACCCATCTAATTGCTCGAAGAAAACATTTGTAACCGATCGAGTACAGTCTAGAACCTCCTCCAAGGAAATATTAGTGTACACCCCGTCGTTCGACGCCGAAACATCGAAATCCGCCCCTATGAAACAGCCAAACCATTCAGCTTTCTCGATCCTGTCCCCGAGTCAGTCTGACAAGCAACCGTTCCGTTCCAGCCCCGAGCCTTAAGCCGGCCAATCGGTCAAAAATCCTGACCATGCGGGCAAAAAGCGTGGTTACAACCCCCAATTAGGGTAGCGTACACGTTTAGCAGAGGGGGTTACGTTTACGCCACGGTTAATGTTTATCATCTGACGTCACTCTTCTATGCCAGGGTTGAACGAGGTGGTGGAAACAGGACTGTGTGGTTCCTTGCACGAACAGAAGGGGATTGCTGGTCGCCATGGCGACCGTTGGTGGGGTAGTTTGGGCCAGTGGTTCTCAAGATTTTTTTTTTATAAATATTTTTATACTATCGAAATATAAATGTTAAATAGACGAGGTAGATTATTTTGCAGTTTTATTTGGTCGGTTACTTCGTTTATAAACGTGAGTTATAATGTATCGGGTCGGCAACTAAGTGATTGCGGATTTTGTCAATATCATCTTATGACAAAATCCGCAATCATTTAGTTGCCAAGTCAATAGGATGGTATAGTATGGTATAGGAAGTAAAATTTGGAATTTCTATTTCGCACGAGCTTATTTTAAAGCGGTGGACCATCAGCTGATACAAACCAGATAAGAATTTAAAATGGTAGATTGATATTAAATTAATATAAAAGCAAAGATCGTAATTTGAAGATGCGAGAGCTATTTATAAAAATAGTTCTTATCCGCAGAGAGCAATTTTTAGCGGAGAACAGTGTGTAGTTTGTTGCAGTGACTCTCTGGTCCGTTCGTAAACGATTGGAAGAAAATTTGGAAAATTTCTGTATCATTTCGAGTATTACCTTCTTTCTTATATAAATAAGAATTTTTTTAAAATGGAGATTATCGTGGTACGTTGTACGTAGAAATTATTCATATGCCAACAATTGTATATTGTATGATATTAAAGATATAAGTAGTATCGGTTGAGAATCACTGGATTAGAGGATCGATGCCGCAGTAGCGTGGCATCAGGTGGCCGGTACCCTCCCCTTTATCCCCTATTAATGTCCAACAAGTGGGGTTCCTTATGTGCCCTCGCGCCCTTAATGACTATTTACATATGTCTTTTAACGTGTTTCAAAGTTTCCGAGATTCAGAGTTCACCAAAATAATATTTTTCATTAAACAATTTCATCTAAGCCTAACCTAATCAAAAATAAAATTCTTCAATAAAAATTGTTATATATAATTCAAACGTATATATCAAAAATGACATTCCTCGATAAAAAGGGAATCTAATCGAATCTTAGGTTAGATAGGAGCTTTTATCCGGAATCAATAAAATGTCAAATTTCGATCAAATTTCACAAGGGGAAGTACATCTGTCGACCCCTTCAGTTTGTTTGTGCTCTATTAGCAAAAATCCTCTTCAAGACTCTTCAAGAACCCTATCATTAGACTCGGTCATCGAGTACCTTCGACTTCTGCAAAATGGCCAACCCTCGAAATCTGTTTCGTCGAAGAAACTTACAAATTTCCGGATCGAAAACAGTCGCTATTTCGATCTCGATACCATGAAAGAGATTCTATAATTTCGTTCTATAAATGGCTGAAAAAACTGGCTCTTAAATCTGCCTGGAGCAACCGCCCCCCATGACTCGATATGGGAAGAATATGAAGGGGTCAAGCAAATTATTCGGGGCGCTCCACTTGTTGTGTGTTGATAAGAATTCTTCGATTTTTAATATTTAAATGTTTTAATTTTACAATTTCTTCGGCATGAGGTGAATTAAATGAACTAACCATAAATTTAAATAGAAAAATACAATTATATCTACATTGTGCCTTCCTTGTAATGTTTGTTACGTTTTTTAAGTTGTTGGGTTTCGATAGAACTTTTGAAAATTCTTAGATTTTTAAACCGTGTTTCTAATATTCAGATTTGTTAAGTTTGCAATTTTCCCACGGCTGTGGCCATAAAAGAAAGACAATTATCTCTACTTTGCCTCTCTTCGCAATAAAATTTAGAAGTAGCGGTATTTAATTTTCTCGCTCATTTCTCGAAAGTGTTTTCTTTTTCCTCCTTTTTCTTCAATCATCGTAAAATGTTTACCACGTGGTTACACCTTTATTCTCCCCAGAATTTCTAGAGCAAGCGCACGTTTCATATTATTTACTTCGATTCTACGTCCATTTATTCGAATCTTTTCTCGCCCCCTTTATCAAGAAAAACCCCGCGAGAACGTGTACCCCGAAATTAAACCATCCACACGATGCTTCTTCTCGTCGTTGTACTTTAAAAATTCAATTTTCATCTACCGCTCAGGCGAAGAGACGAACCGTTTCTCTGCATTTTTTGCATTTTGTATCCCATAGAAATTCGCGTGATGTACGCATGAAAATTCTCCTGCACTACTTTCCTATGAATTTCTACGTGTCTTGCATTATCTTCATCCGGAACAGAAATGGATATTTCACTTACTCTGTTTTCACATCGAACTCGATTATGTTAGTCGAATCACTTTGGTTGACGTCAGTCTCTTTGTTACAGTATTTTTATAAGATTCCTTGTGGATGATTGTTTCCAGTATTTTATACTTTAAAAAAATTGCTGTAGACAGAGGTGGACAAATCTTGGAACTTCTGTAAAAATTGTTTAGTTTTGAACATCTTTTTACTTTTTAACTGTAAGCGAGAAACACTTCCTTTCCTATCAGTCACGTGAGAATTGCTGTAAATACGTTTTGTAAATTTTCCTTCCAATGGATGAATTAGATGATTAGATTTCTCGATAACCATTTACTAAAAATTCTACTGTTTCATTAAACGTATAAATTTCTTCCACATTAATCGCTTCCATTGAACAAGTAAGCTAAATGGAGCGTATCATAAAACAAAGGAAACTAACACAAGCGATACTATTTTTCTACTAAACACATAGTTCCATTTGTTGATTGTTTTCTTTCTTGATTGTCGAATAAATAAACTAAATAAACG
The DNA here is from genome assembly GCF_024516045.1 of Bombus affinis. Taxonomy (NCBI): domain Eukaryota; kingdom Metazoa; phylum Arthropoda; class Insecta; order Hymenoptera; family Apidae; genus Bombus; species Bombus affinis. The sequence goes on from NC_066359.1 coordinate 7,197,282, forward strand.
AAGAGCAATTGTAAAAGAGAGAAATTGATTCGTTAACGCGGATTTAGATCGAAGATTTGTTCGATCATTCAGTTTTACCACGAAGATAAACGAATAATACAAAAAGGAGATCCTTTATCAGTACGTTGAATTCGAAGCGAATATGAAATACGCTCGGATGGGGAAGTCAACGGAAATTCAACGCGATTTCCTCTGCAAATCATTCCGCAGTTTCGACATATTCCGCTTTAATATTGAATCCAGAGTCCTCTATTCCCGGGAGAAATCTCGGTCCACGTGATCTTTTCGTTTTATTGGAAAACTATTTAGAAATGTGTTGCCTCGATGTTTTAAGAATTTCGTCTAAAGTTGCTCGCCTATCCGTGAAACCACTCGCAAGCGTACGCTGTAACTCGCTGGAAAATACAACGGGAAGTTCATCGCTGAGTTTCACTCTTCTGGGAAATCCGAATTTTTCCAAATTTTCATGGACCCGGACTGCTTCGATTTCCGATAATATTTTACATTAACAGATACTTGTACATACGTATGTATCTTTCACGTTGACAATGATATTACAATTTGCTGAATTATATTTTAAATGATCTTGTTTATTTTATTTTATTTTTAATCGTTTGCATTGTATTTTGAAAATTCTCTGTGTATGATTGTTTTAATTTTATATTTAAAAATAAATCGCTAGAAATAAAAGCCGAAAAATCTTGCGAATTTTCACTAAATTTTTTACTTTTCAAACATTTTTTTTTTTTTTTAATATAGAGGTAATGGACTTTTATCTTGGAAATTTCGTTCGAATTTAAAGAGAAGAGAGAGGAGAAAGAGCGAGGAGAATTGACTCACTTTATTCTTCTATCTATATTTCTTATATTTATATTACATTACATCGTGTTATATTTGTATCTCTATTCATATTAAACGTATACTTCATTACCATAAAATACCTCGAAAATTTTGTATCTCCGTTGAGAATTGTGGATTTTAATCGCCGAAATAAATGTATAGCAACACTCAGATTACACTTAGAACTGATATAAAAATAGTTTCAGATTTATTTAATATGCGATTTACAAGATCTTCGTCGATATACATTTGCGCGCGTCTCGGCACTCTCTTTGTCTCATCTGTTTTACGAGACGCTGTGCACGCACATACTTCCACACACTCATACTCACATATGTGCGTCACTACTACGCGGCTAATCTAGTGTAGCACATAAAATTACACATATCTCAATAATCTCACGAAGAGATTAGATAAAAACTAGAGACGTAAGAATAATAAATTATTTGTAGAAATAAAAGAACTCTAACTGCTTGAAAATCAAAGTTTTACGTAAAAATTGCAGAATATTTTCCTATTTTCCTCGAATGTAGGTAAGAAATTGTTTGTTTCAAGATTAACTGCTGCTTGTTTCCTGCATTCGATAGATAGAATCACATAAGCACATTCATTGCCGACGATCTGTTTTATCAAATGGCAATCGAAGGTTCTGTAGGCGATAAACCTAACCTCAATTTCGGAGAAACTCGCTAGAACCTTTTCCATCAACCTTTACCTCGGAATCCTACTAGCCTGGTCCAATTTTCGCCCCGTTATTTTTATTCCTCACACTCTGAACAATGTACAGACTGAGAAACCACGAGATTGTTCCGTAATCCTGGTTACAAGGGTCAACGTCACGTTCGACGCAGACACGTGGTCGGAGGCAATGTGCGTCCAGAGAATCGGAAGATAGACGCACGCTTTTCGAAATTTCTTTTTTACGAAATTACACCAGAGGACATTCTTTTTTTTAATTCTCTATCGACCAGATTTTTAGCCAATAATTCTGCCAGATATTTTTCCACAGAATTCAAGTTCTCGTTTGGTGAACACGCAGTAGGTACGCGCAAATCATGGGAGCTACAGATGATGGATGAATGTACGATCGATGTATTTAAAAAAATATATATATCTTGTCAATGAAAAGAATAAGAAAATAAAAAGTCCAGGGGACTCGGTGTATCTGTTGCAATATTAATTTGCCAGTTTACTTGGAAAAAGTAAAAAATAAAATATTCGCGCGTGAAATTTTCTCTCTGCCGAAACTCTACCTCGAATTTTCCAAATTTTTCACACGTCTGCGTAAAGTGAATAACTCTATACAGCTTTGTCGTCGAGTTACCCGTACGCAGTATCGATTGCCAAAATTTACTATAGCCAATTCGATAATAAATACCAATCGATGTATCTGGAACTGAATACAGAGCAGAATCAATTAATTAGATTCGTTGAATGAATTTTCTTCTATTTAGAAGACATTCGTAATTGGATGAGATCGAATGTCGTCAACAAACCAACGAAAAACTTCGCGGATATAGCTAGCTGTCTACCGGTTTTATTAAGAACGAAGGGAGTTTTTAATGAAATTTGAAATCAACGACAGCCACGGAGTTTATTATCGCGATGTGCCCGAGTTTCACGAACAAAGGGAACCTCTGCAACTTTTCAACTCGATCGCCGATGGAAAACAATCGCTTCTCCCACTCGCCCACCTTTGGCTCGCGTAGTCCAAGTTCAACTTTGTTCCTCGGAACACCGTTTCATCTTCTTATTTGTCAGTTTCGATAGCAAATATTCTGAATTCTTTCCCATTGAATTAACAGTTCTTTTCTTTCGGATATTAAGTTAAACTTCGACAAAAATTTCATTTCCCGCGTTATAAAAATAAGCGCTGGGGGAAGGTAGACATCTAACGCAAAATTACGTGGAAAATATATGAACTATTTTCAAAAATGATATTTCTACGAGTGAAAATGATAAATGGAAAAATAAAACTGCGTCGTTAAAAAGGATTTAAATGATAAAAGTATCATGTACGTACTTATTAGGTTGTCCGGAAAGTTTCTTTCGTTTTATAAGGAAATAATAGACGCACAATGTTTTTTGTTTTACATTAGTTTATCGAATTATGCACGAACGTAATAATAGAAATAAAACGAAATGGATCATACCTAATTCGATAAAATAGTATAAAACAGAAATTCTTGTTCATCTATTATCACCTTACGAAACGAAAGAAACTTTTCGGACAACCTAATAGTTGCCTCGTCGGGTAACTCGTCGGATGCGAAATTTTCTTCTTTTTCCTCGCCGACTGTGCAATCGCATCGAAGCCAGCCGCACACCCTACTGCGACCGCGACCTTAACCTTAGCCTGAACCTTCACCCAAACCTCCAGCCAAAGCTCTAGTCAAACTCTTCTTAGTGTACTTAATTATACACGATTGAAATATTTGTACAAAGAGACGTATCTTTTAAAATATTTTTTTCCCAGAGATCTTCCTTCGACGTATGTTTCTTTCGATATATTTGCGGTACCACTCTGATGTGTGATTCGTAATTAAAAATTTCCGGTTGGCCAACGTTTTTATCTCGCAGATTTTCATCCTCTGGAAACGTTATTTCTCTATCATAATTTTCCATATTCCAACTCTGTCTTTTGTTCAATTGAATATTTTTACAATACTTTTTGCGAACAATGCTTTCGTCGATCCATCGAGAATTCTAAATTTCATTATTTTCCCATCATTCCATTTCCTTTGATTTTTCTTTGACTTCCTAGTATTTTCTAATCCTTTATCTATTCACCATGTACCTCGTTGCTTCTGTTTGATCCTCCTTTTGTTTCTGGCTCCCATTGTACTTGTCTGCACTCCTGTAATACCCTTTTGTCTCGTTCTTTTCTTTTTTCTTTATTCCTCCCATCCCACCGGTACAACCAATAATATTACCATTCTTGAATATCATATTGCCAGTATCGTTTCCTTATCTTCTCTTACCTTTTTTCATGGTTTACGATACGATGGTTTTAATAAAATAATCAGTTGATAGAAATAGGAGCCTTTAGTCAGAGGTGTTGAGGTTGACTGATAGAGGAACGAGTGGATGAATTTTTAATGGAAAAATATATTGAAATAAATAAAGGTATAAGTATAATTATAGTGTATGCTGATCCAGATCCTCGCTCTTACAGTGTTACAATACAATAGAAGAAGCTACGATAGGGAGCACGTTCGTATATTTCTAGCAAAAGACATTACCAAAAAGTTAACCTCGTAGCTGTAGCTGAAGGCTACAAGAAACAGCAATAGAAATCTACTTATAGCTCTTTTGTTTCTAGACCTTGTAATCCAAAAGATAATTTACGTTCAACGGCACAATAATACCTCTCCTTATTTAGAATATTTTTTTGATTCCCTAAATTCTATTCTCTTCGTAACAGCGGTCTCCAGGTCACGGATATACAAAAGTAAAGATGTAGAGCTTTTCTTCAACAAGATATACAGGTTCGACGAACTTTTCCACTTTGGGCTTCAGGTTCGATCAATTTTTAGATTAGACGTTAAAATTTCCAAAAGCTCGATGAACAGATTGCTACGTAAAGTTTACAAGTCGCTAGATTTGACATTTAGATTTGCTAAATTCCCAGGTTACGTGCATTCTGTGCACTTTTGCGCCCTAAGAATCTCTCCTAAACGCGTAATAACTCACGACATACTACTACAAATTATGGTAGCTATCGCAGTCAACGAACATCGATATTTCTGCTCCTTTGGCATTTCTTGCGATCCTCCGCTTCCTCTCTTAGTCCTCTCTTTTCTCTTCATTTTCTACTTTGCCCTTTTGTTCTTCTTTCCCCTTGCCCTTTACACCCACCAATCGTTTCACCCTTCCGTGTGTTCCTTTTGTTTCCTCTCTCTCTCTCTCTCCCTCTCTCTCTCTCTCTGCCTCTTTATCACTGGCCTTGCTTTCGCTGTATGGTTATCCACTCGCTTCAACCCTTCCTTCTCGCCATTTTGTTCCTTCCATCTTCATTCACTCTGACTCCCCTTTCTCTGTCAGCTGTCTTTGATCACTGTCAGTGGAACACCCCCGCGTGTGCGCATCGACGTGTCCATAGTGCACGGAGTCACAGGCCGCTGTGAAACAACCCCCGACCATTGCGCTACACACAGAGAAAAGGCTGACACAGGGTTCATCAGCCGTGGCTGATCGAGCTCGCTTGTTCCATGCTTTTTTAAATGTGTAGGCGATGCTGTGAATGCATAGCCGTGGATCCAGAGACACGTGTGAGCGCGTGTGGGTTCTACCTTATGCACTGGGTGCTTCGATACTTGTCGAAGCGCAATAGGACCCTGTATAACGCGACTACTGGACTATGGCAGCTCATGGAAAATCCGTAATTTCACGAGCGTAATTATTGGCTTGGCAACTAAGTGATTGCGGATTTTGTCAATACCACCTAATGACAAAATCCGCAATCACTTAATTGCCGACCTAAGAATGACAAGATTGGAGTTTAGATACCCTATCAAAGAAAAATATTGGACGATTTTTCAGAGACGCTTAAAAATGTACCTTCGAACGGTGAAGTACATGTAAAATTGTACATTGAAAAATATCGTTCCGGATACACCGGGTATACATAGATCGTTTAACACGGCACGAATATGCTGTCACGTTGAGAAAGACGGGTACGGGGTTGGAAGGTGCTGCAAGTAAACCACCCCCTTGTCTTCCTTAACATGTGCACACAGTACGATGTTGTACTGTGATACGTCATGCGATAAATTGATATCAGCTAACGTTCACGCTTTAGCGGTAAGCTGCATCGGTCATTGTTATTACGTTTCCTTCTTCTTTCATTTCCCTTCCAACTTCCTTTCTACTTCGTCGTTAGTCCTACTGTTTCGTAAAATGCATATCCTCTCCTTTCTTACTTGCAATTTAATTATTTCCTAGCCGTTGAAACATCTTTGGAAGAATTCTGTTCGGAATTTTGAGTGGTCGTTGGTTTATGGCACGAACAGGTCCGTTCTCTTCTTCAGGGAATTCAAGTTCAATTAGGAACCTAATGACTCCGAGGTCAGGTAAAAAACCCCGAGAAAGGACCAGCAAGACAAAAGATCTTACCAGCACCGTGTTCATAACATCACAATTTACGTTTATACAACAAGTGCAAATACAGTTCTAGATTATTCTAACACTCGATCTATTAAACCTGCTCCACCTTGAGCGTTAATTCATTCGAGGTACGCGATATCGACCGATCGGTTTGACCTGACCGGTTGCTCTTTAGTCGATAATTCGCAGCAAATTCAAACGTAACGATCGCATGTAACGAGTAATTAATTTAATACATAGGAAACTCTTTCCTATATCAAAATCATCAAAATGGTAAAAATTCGATTGCAAGGAAATTTGCAGTGATTCTCGTCCGATATCTCGAAGAATATCAACATCGTGAGAATTTGGCTGAAAGCATAGTCCAACTTGCGCGGTGCTTATCTCGATTAGCGATCGACAGATCGACTGTTTAGTGGAAATTGCTGGGAAGATCTTCCGACGAACCGGAAGCACCTGGCACCGTGTCACGCGCGAACGAACCGCTCATGGTTAATAAGAAAAGTTGTAATTACACGGCTAAACTGAATCTCGGCCAGCTGTACGCCGTTGCACCTCGACGTCCGACACAGAGATGCAGGTGCCGTTGAGAAACTATTTAGTTGCAACCTACTGTTTCCCTGCTAATAAATCGGCCTGTTTGGTGTCAAGTTAGTCCCTCGGTAATTACAAGTTAGTTTAATTCGTTAATTAATGGTGTCTTTGTCGAGGTACGCTCGCCAAGCCTGATCTGATTACACCGGAATTGAGATTGTTCGAGTGACCGCGTTGGATCTCGATGGTGTGTCGCAGTTTCGTTAATTCTGCTTCTGCTATTCGAGAGCGAACGTTTTCGTTTAATTAATTAATCGCTGACACCCGTGTTACCTCGACGATCGAGGTCGTTCAAACAGATGGCAAATGGGGAATTTCTAGTTCTTTCTCTGCTCGTTTCGATCGCGAAATGACGATGTATTGGCGAAACAAATATTTATTTGATGTATGTTCTTTATTGATGTATTTTATTAGCGATGTTTATCGAAATTATTGGATGGGAGTTTGTAATATCGGTGAATCGAAGTTAGTATGATTCTTGGGTCGGAATTGTTAAAATTGCTGTAGATCGAAATTATTAAAATTTAAATTTAAGTATGTCTAGGTCGGTAGATAGCGTTGGTGAGTGACTAAGTTTGCGATAAAATTATTCGTCGGATATTAAGAAAATACGTTTGTCGAGTTTAAGATACGTTCAGGGAACGAAAGAGAAGCGCATAATGTTTCAGGTAGAATGTTTGAGAGTTGCAGGACAGCAGATTTTCGGCCAGTTATCGCGTTACAGAAGATAAGAGGTTCTCGAATTCGATTTTGTCTTGCAAACAAAAGTCGATCAAGTATCCGCAAGTTTTAAACTTGCACGCGATCTACGTGAGATTAGAGACGAGACGGTCTCCTTCAACTTTTCATCATCAACGTAATTGACTGTCTTCGCTCGGGTTTCGCCGTTGACATTTACAGACTTTCCACGAAATAGATACGCATCTTTGTAAATGCTAGCGAACTTTCAAGATTAATTTTCGATCCCACTGCTCAAAACTAGAACTAAAGTAAATTCGGCCAATGCTAAATTGAACGTTTCTTGAAAGTTCTTACGTAAAATTGTGAACGTCTCGTAAATTTGAAGATTAAATTTTCCGATTTTGTAATACTATAGGATTTTTTTATTCAAAAATATTAGAAATTAGGCTTTCCAATGATTTCTATCCTATGTGATAAGTTTATTGATAGATGGATCTATTTATATCGGATTAAACAGGAAACGATGGTTATTTAACGTGAAGTAAATGCGCTATAGCTAAGACAGCTAAATGGATAACTCACAACTCACAACTAACAGTTCACGACTCATAACAACTCGACAACTTAATTCTAGAATCCTCGCATCTCGACTCCCAACTCACCACTCCTCGCGATTCGACCCTCAGTTAACGACGACTCGTCACGACTCGACTCTCAGGCAACGACTGGTTGGTCCTTCTTTAAGCATCCCTTTGTCTTTTCCCATAGCCCCACCATGTACGTGTTCCGCAACCGACCACGGTCATGGTCACGTAGGTCTTTTTTCCGTGTAACTGTTCGATTGAAGGACCGACGACACATTGAAGTTTGCAGACCCTTTTGACCTGACGGTACTTAGGCTTTTTCACAATATTGTTCGGCCGATACTTCTTAGGCCATTTGTACCATTTGGCAACCGTAGCACGATACTCGTGAGTAATTATCGGTGAGGTTTGCTTTCGAAGTAGTGGGATAAATGTTACGAGAATTGCACAAATCGATGTCTCGGGGCCGGAGATAATTTAAAATCGAGTTAAACATCTTCTAAGGGCATTGCCGACAAACTTCTGGCCTCGAGACGTTGAAAATAAGAAAAGTAAAGTTGAAAGTTGCATTTGCAAAGTTGTTTCTGTACGCTGGTTCTTGAAACGAAGATTTCATTACGCGACCAAGTTTTCTAATGGAGCCACGGACGAATTTAGATTTTGAAAAAATAAAATGACAAATAATCCAAGTTTATCCGGTCTCCGGCAAGTCAGCTGGAAGATCAGAAAGTCGATACCTACGATGGCTACAAATTTATTCACCGATTGTATACCGAGTTTCCGCAACCGCAACCGAACATGAAGTATGCAAAACCATCGACCGTCGCTTCCCACAATGGACGTTATTTCCTCGTCCTAAGAAACTGAAACTTTATATCAATAGACCGTTGACTATAAATATTTCGACAATGCTACTTGACGTGTTGAATTTTTTACCAACGTTTTTACGTAATAGCAACTCTACTAAGCTTCGTATAGTACCTTATACTTACGTCGAAATAAAAATAAAAAAAAAAAAAAAATAAAGAAAATCAATACGACTATGTGAAAATGTTAAAGAACTCTGCAGAAAATTGTCATTACCATCTAATGACAAAATTCGCCATCACATACTTCCCAACCCGATACTACCTACTATATTTTACATTTTTATTATATGTGTTTTATTATACGTGTATTCCGTGTAGACTACTGCACACTGTTCCTTGCTATTCATAAACATGAATAATCTTTTCTAGAAATTACTAGACCAACAAACGAAGTAGCTGTAAAGGCGAAGGCGATATGCCCGACCACGCACGTCCCCATTCTACTTGCGCTACTTATATCTCCTTCTTCCCACGAAGTGTGATTGCGATAGATAATTCCACGAATTCGTTTTATAATAGTTCCTTCGTAATCCGCTATACCCTCGGATGGGCTTTAAATTAGAAAACATATTACTAGGAAAAATTGCAGGTGAGAGAGAAAGAAAGAGAGAGAGAGAGAGAGAGAAAGGAGGGTAAAAATCTTCATCATCAGTTCCATCAGAACGTCGTTTACCTCGTTAACGAGGATCTGGAACTTCCTTTCCATACGTTCCGGCGTTTCCTGCTTATTTTCGAAAACTTTCTTAATCAGCAAGCGGCACTAAGCCGCGGGAGAAACCGTCTCCGGCTGAAAAAGAATTACCACGTTCCGCGCTTGCCTCGTAAATGCAGTGCGCTTCCCGATAGTCCGGGTATGACAGTAATTATGCTACAGTCAGCAGGGGGATGATTCTACGCGAGAAGGTAAATCGAAAATGCGGAATAACATATTTTTCGTACAATGCGACGTTTTGTTTGCGGGAAAATCGAATTAAAAAATTTGTCAGCAACGCGAACGATTCGTATGAAAAGATTCTGTTTCGTATTTTATACCTATTTTCTCATATGGAGTCACATCCTTGGTGGCCGTGAATGAATATTGAAACATCCTGCGATAGAATCCAGGAGAACACTGAGAACTTACCACGCAAGAACAACGACACTTTTTGCGGCAATCAACGTGGTAACGGTGCCTGAAAAACGATAATTACGCGGCTTTGTGCCTGCCATTTCCGCATTTCGTCCGTGTTCTGGTTTCTATCCTTCTCGTCTCGATATCAATGGAAAAATAAGCAAGATTTGGTAGCGGATATAGTTTCAACAAGAAATCTCTTTTAGCTCGTCCTTCAACTGACAGAAAATATCCCATTTGAATGGCTGATTCGCCGAGAATTCGATTTATCTTTATGCCGACGTACTGTCCCTTGTCGCTGTTCAATTTGATTTATGTAAAATGTAGATGTTTCGTAGAATTGACGTAACAAATGACCGACCTCCTTTTCTTTTTGTTTCAGGTGAGTGCAAATTGAATCTTCTTTGTCGTTGGGTGGTTGAAAATACGTAAGTCGAACAATATCTGTTTCTTTTTTCTTAAATTGTACAATCTTTAACAGGAAGTAATTCAGTAGTAATGATAATAATATGATATTGTCATACGTTACATTTACTTATCATACGTAGATAAGTTAGAACACTGCGTTCGATATACAGCTGGTAGCTGCTGATAACTCTAGTTTCCAGCATTACCAACAGCAGCTGTCGATAAAATGTTGAGTAAAGCTGAGTAAAGCACAAGGTGAAATTATAACCGACTGCTGTCTATATTTCCAATGTTGAAAAGATAGAAGCACTGGAAAATGTATCGACTGGTCTCGTTACTCCCGTGAGGTAACAACCGGGTTCGATTTTCGTCCTAGCTTCATAGAGAGGTTTCGAAACGATGACCTGATTCGTGTGGAAGCTCGGGTGGTGCTTCACGTTATAACGTGAGAGGATCGTTCCTGACGTAATCCCACCCCACATGAGTTCCGTGTTGACCAATCGGCTTGAAGAACTACCATTGTTCGTCTATACACCGATGTTTTAATATAACCTACCTTCTCCTATCATTCGGTGCAAATTTGGTACCTATACTATCTCAGCGAGCCTTTTCATTATTTCGCGATTCTATGTCACGAGAATTATAGTTTGCGATTGAAAAAACGATTCACTACCTTAGAAATTTGCAATCAATTGTTGTACAATAATATAATTTTCATTCTCATAATAATTATAATTATACGAGCATGTTAGAATAATCGTCTTAGTGAAGAGGTTGATCAACAACGCCACACTTTAAGTATCGTACAAAAATATAATTTTATCAAAGTGTACAAAAATATAAAGATTATCGCAAGCTCTAGAAAAGGGATTTACATGAATACCGCCAACTGTACAGTATGCCTTTGCTCGATCCATCAGTTCAGTGTTTCTTTATAATGATCGTACTGGCTCCTCCTAGTGCCCCACCCCCAAGAGAACCAGCTCCCAGAGTAGCTCCTCCTAAAGCACCAGACGAAGCGTATCCATACCCAGCTCCGTATCCAGCTCCAAGATTAGCAGTCAACCCCTGAGTGCCAATTCCAGAGCCAAGACTGGTTCCAAGTCCAGAACCAAGCCCAGAACTCAATCCAGATCCTAAACCAACTCCAGGAGAGATGCTAATAGAGCCAAGACCAGCACCTAGGCCAGAGCTCAATCCTGACCCATATCCAGCACTGAGGCCAGAGCCCAATCCTGACCCATATCCAGCACTGAGGCCAGAGGAGCCAAGGCTGGAACCTAAGCTAGATCCGTAACTAGAGGTTAGGCCATATCCGTAGCTCGATCCCAGGCCTGACCCGTAACTGGAGGTCAAGCCAGACCCGTAGCTGGATCCCAAACCAGTATTCAACCCTCCGCTGAAGCCACTGAGACCACCAGTGATACCCGAATTCAAACCAGAGCCGAGGCCACTAGTGACTCCAGAAGTCAGACCAGATCCTCCGATAGATCCTGAAGATACAGGTATCAAGACAGACACAGGAACAGGTTGAGGGATAGGGATAGGTTGCGGGATTGAGACTGGCACTCTAACAGCCTGCGAAATGCCTGTAGACCTATGGAGTGTCAGTGCGGTTTGTTGAGGCGTGCGAAGTGACGTTTCCCTGACGAGAGGCAGATTTTGTCTCACGTACCAGGGACCTGGGACAGGCCTGGGCACTGGATAAGGTTGGGGAATCACGACTGGCACTTGTTGGGCGATAGTGCGAATCCCACCTTCAGTTGGAGCCCCGTTTAACCCTGCAGATAGTCCTCCAGTCAGGCTCCCTGACAGAGGTCCAACTAGGCCACCGTTAAGAGAGCCTTGTAATCCTGGAAGTCCACCCGAGAGGCTTCCAGCCAGTCCTCCTGATAATCCTCCAGTGTATCCTCCCGAAATTCCGCCATAGGTAGTACTATAACCCAGGTCTACGCCTCCTGATGATCCTCCAAGTCCTCCTGTGCCTAGAAGAACGCCTCTCTTCGACTTCTCTGGCTTTCCTGGTTCAACTCCGCTAGAAATGGCGGCGGGCACCAAAAGGCAGAACTACACGAATAATTTTTAAGGTTTGAATTTTTCATGAAGACTGCTCTTCTATGGATTAGAAAGTGAGTTAAGTTCAAGAAGGAAAAGGAAGTAGTGTCGGTCCTTTCAGAAATGGATCTTTGGAACTTGAAAAGCTGATAGTTTAAAATTCAGGAGTAGTGAAGTTTCAATGAAGACTGGTATCGATTTCTTGAGTTTGCCAGGGTGTTAAATGCAATTGCGGCCGCTGTACGAATATCGCCCAAGAAATGTTGAAAATGAACTGCGAAATGTTGAATAGAGTAAAATTTTCAGATACTTTGTAATGCAAAATTGATGTTTTCAAATATTTAATTACTGTGTGAGTATAATTTTGAGTGTTTGTAATATGAAATTAGTATTCTCTCGAATATTTCATATTAATTTCGTATAATTATAATTTCGTGTATTTGTAACGTAAAATTATTGCTTTTTCGAAGATTTTATATTCCATTTTGCACAATAAAACTTTTGTATATTTGTGATATCAAATTATTAAATTTTGTATCCATCTTTATATTAATTTTACTGAGTAACATTCGACAGCACAATTCCAATGTTGCCACTTTGTATTTGCAAAAGACACTGAGGTGTTCTGCACAATTACAAGGTTTAACTCAAACAATTAAAAATTTCTGGCAGCCTCGCAAGTCGTTTTAAAGTTTCGTCCGCGTAAAATATCAGAGTCTAAGAAATTCACTAAAGAATATCTTTCTACTTACTATGAACGTCTTCATAGTTGCTTGTCTCGTAAGTACAGCTTCGAATGTGCCATCATTCGGTCCAGGTCCCTGTTTTATACAGGTAGATACAATCACTTTCACTGAATACGCGATCGTTCACGCCCTGATCAGAGTACTCTCCATCGAATTTTTCTGTCAACGTTTCATCCGATCTCTTTGATCCGCGATACAACCGCAGTCGTTGGAAACAGAGCGATTCCGCGTTACACGCACATCACCGTAATTCTTCGCCTACTTCTGATCAGTTTCTGGATCGTATCGCATGTCGTGCACGCGTAATGCTCCCGCTATCATATCTCACGCGCGTCTTTTGTAATCAGGAAGCGAATTTACGGATTTTTTTTTAAGGTTAGGTCAGAACCGTTGGCTACTGGAATTATTGGCGCTGAGATCGCACGAGTGTTTAAAAAGCTTTGTGAAGGTTATTTGAGAGTTTCGATAGTACTTTTTGGTGATTTTCGTACTCGGGAAAAAATATCATGGAAAACTTTTGGTATTTGTGGAAAATTCTGAGACAGATGGGGGAAAGTAAAAGTTTTATGAGTCTGTCTATTTTAAAAAGTATAAAGCGTGTGACGTATTCTGAAATTACTGTACGGCAACGCGAGAGTACAGTAAATATCACTGAAATTTTTATTTTAGAGAATTTAAATAATAAAATTACCGTTCCAGAAAATGTATTCAATTTTATATTAACTTTAATATTTCGAGTCCGTCTCAGGTTTAACAGTATATGCTGCAGAAAAAAATAGGAATAGTAGAAAACAACTAAACGAAAGCCATACATATTTCGCAAACATCATTTCTACATCCCTTTATTTCGAAAATAAATTCCACGATAAATTAACATATCAAATACAACACGTGCAATATAGGTGCATGTATAGAAATGTGCTCTATCTGTATGATGAAAGGTAACCAAGAATATTTAATTAACGAGGGCGATAAACATGACCGATTTTCCAAATGGTTACATCTTGTACACGTTCATTACGAGGGATAAAAATTCTGGTTCTGGTAAAAGGTGTAATAAATGTCTTCGCGGATGACGATTAATAATAAGCGTGACTTTATGAAAGGCGGAGCCTTCGCTGGAAATAACTGGACAATCGAAATGCAGCGCCTCGAGTGAGGTAGATATAGAGAGACAAAAATCGAATCTGCATCAAGCGTATCTGATACAAAGTATCGAATCATGATTTCGAATTCGAAAGGCAACTCCTAACAAATAAACGATTCTTCGTTTATATTTCCGCGTTGGAACTGCTTTGCACAAGACTTTAATCGATGCAATTTACTTCAACTTTATATTACAGATAAATCTAATCTTCGGACAGATTAATTTATGAAAATTGTCTTTCACAAAAATATTGTTTCTGTTGAAACTGACAACGTGAGTACGCGCTCGCCATCTATGTGCAGACGCGCCAGTTACAATAAATAGTAACTAGAAGATAGTTCTAGATACAATCGATAGGTTTAAGATATTCTTTTGTTTTTATCCCTAGTCCATGTAAAAAAGTGCAATAAAGGTTTTTAGGCTCAGAATGGTGTGATATATTTATCCAAAGAATAAAATGATAGCTATTGTGATTCTACCTCTAAATAGAGAAATTACAACAGTTTCATTATATGAAATATCGATGATTTACGATGAACTGTATGGAATATAGAAAATATACATTTTCATAGCTTTAGGAACACACCAATTTTTTTGGTTTTCACATTTTTCATGTCTAAATCAAGTATGCGAGTAAGAAAGTGAGAGCTGGGTTTTTCATGTTATTTAAGGATATGTAGGGTCCCTTTTGGGACGTGGCTGCGAAGATATGCAGACAATCTAACCCAGGCTATTCCTCATCCCGGAAACTACCTCGCCAAGAACCCGATACCATACTGTGCAAAATTTCAACGACACGGTATGAAGAGGGTCACTTTATATTCATCGCATATGCTCTCACGTCAAACTACATCTTATTCAAATCCCTACAGTTTCTGCTATTATCTAAATACACGTAGAGATCTACGTTTTCCCACGGATTTATAATTTCCAGATGAAATTGGGAAATGGTGACACTTGTCAGGAATGTTTTCTAACCTTTCCGTAATTTGTCGAATTTTTCTTTCAATTTTTGCTATTTTTCTTTCGTCGATTAAATGATAATCGGATTAAAATTCTGATCTGATACGAAGTTATACACGTGAGAAAATTGAGTTGGAATTCTAATTTATATCAGGTCGTCCGAAAAGTTTCTTTCGTTTTATAAGGAAATAATGGATGCATAACAATTATATTATTTTATCGAATTATTTTATATGAGCCATTTTGTTCTATCAAAATAAAGATCACAACGTTCGACAGATTAGGTTTTACGTTTGTATAAAGATGCATCGTTGTGAAAAACGGCTTTGTAAATGAAACACACTTTTTGGACAAACTAATAGTTTGGTTTTCCAGATCGGGGATTGTCAAAGATCAATTAGATTAGTTTCAGGTTGTATTTGCAAGAAAAATGCATACGTTTGTACATATGTATATTTACTTAGACAATAACTTTAAGTATCTCTATACATATTTATCAGAAATGCATAAAAATCGCCGAGTAGCGAGTCGCAATTGGTCGATACGCAATCCTACTTGCGCAATTGCATCGTGTGTAATGACTTCCTGCTAACATTGTGAACGTTGCGATTCATGGTGTTGGTGGGAACAACTATTTGTGTACTATGAAACTCGAAACTATTTTATCAACTACTCAGCAGACTCGTCTAATGAAAAAGTTACTTCGTAAGATCGATTCCTGCAGCCTAAATTATTTCTGCAAAATTACAATTTTTCAGGGAAATTAATTATTCCTGAGTGCTTCTACGTGGGAACTTATATATATAACGTGCTTTTGCTGTAATAACCTCGCGCGATGTACGTTGTGCTGAGATATCTATGTTCTTATTCCTAGGGAAATTAATATTTAAAAGACAATTTCTGCGATAATAAAGATAGTTGCCAACCCAATAAATCATTTTTCAGTTTCTCTTTGGCAGTTTAATTAGCGCGATCGTAAATACTTTGACACAGAAGTTCGATTATATAACACGAAGGTTCTCCTTGGTAATTAATTCGATCAGAAAATTTCGGCACTCAGACGCGATATAAAAGAGAGGAAGGATCGAACGAACGTGGAAACTGAGGTTCTGGCAATTTTTTCTCGCGCGCCGAGCTATTTGACGATTGTCAGAGTCATTGATCTTCTACGTGGGAATAAATTTATCTTTCGGACAAGTATGAATCGAAGTTGGTGCGGAGAGAATTTGAAAAGCAGAACGGATGTGTCCGTCGTCGATAAATTGGGTCACGTGAAGTTTTTAAAGGTGTGCGCTTTCTTTCGTGTAGTTACATTATATGCAAATCTTGATTTAAATACATCGGTAGTTTTAGAAACATCGTAACAGATAACAAATAGTCTGTCTGTAACAAACGATCGTTTACTCTCGTTATTAATACGTGATTCGAACTGTGATTTACAAAGCCAATAATTTTTTCAGGAGATCATGGAAAACAGCATTCTTTCGTCTATAAAAAAAACATGAAAGAGCGAGAAACGATTCGTGCTAAAACATCTCGACCGAAATATGAATTAAAAAGAAAATATTTCTGCTCTTGAAACGGAGCATGAACAAAAAATGACTGTAGATTGTGTTTATGTAATGTTAATTAATTAATTACGTAATTAGTCGATCGTATACAAGATTCCAATACTTTTTTTTTTAAGAAATTACTTTTATACACGGGATGTATGATTGGAGCGATCAAGGACGATTAACTGGACGCTATCGAGTAATTAAAAATTTCGTCATGAATGGCAATTAAAAGTGCTATAGAGAGTGTAATTCTGTTGGACGGCTGTTTCACAGTGGATGCATTGGTTATCAGGCCTGGTTTTGTTTCCCACTCCGTTAAAATCTCATTTCGAGGACGTCGATCAATTTAACGCGGGCAATAGAGACGTTGAACCTATTATCTCACACTAGCTTGGGTAACTCGACTTTGCAAGATCATCGATTTTCGTTAATCCATTCTCAAGTGACTACGAATCCATCGCACAATGAATTTACCAATTCGATGAAACGGTCTTTAAGAGAATGAAACTTTCATGGTAATATTTTGAGCAATATACGATCGATGTTCGAAGAGATTATTCATTGGAATCAAAATATAAATTTCATTTTATCTCTAATCCTAGTCAATAGCAATCTGGCTCTAATTATAGTTCGATCATTTTTCCTCACATTCTTCTAACCATTTTTCTAACAATTATAATTAATAATTAATTTGGTGAGAAAATGGAATTAAATTTTTTGTATACTTTCTATACGAATGATACATTTGACCATTCGATACTTTCGATTCTGTACACGTCTTATTTTATCTCGTGTATTTTTTTTAATTGTAGAAACGAAGTTTTAAGGGAGAGAAGTTTTAATTGGACTTGGACGTTTTTTGTTTCGTGCTGTGACGCTTTTTATTTTTATTCGTTAGTGCAGCGAGAGACGTCTGAAAAAGCGTTTTTAGATTTAATTGGAAAAAGTTCAACAATCTCGAGATTATAGAAAACAAAAACGCTCGTAGTCAATGGAAATAATATTCGTTCCACAAAGCTTACAATTTTCATGCCTCTTTTTTCATAAATGTTGCCGAACCAACGATTCACAAAACGAGTTGGTTACAAACATTATCGCGCGATACACTTCGGTGTTTTTTAATAGTAAACTAAAAATTTCTCAGCATATCAAATAAATATAGAATACTCAATTATTTAGCCATTAAATTGAACTCTCGAACGTAGAGAAAATAATTTAACGACATGTTTAAACAATCGTTCTGGTTCGAATACGCAAACCCAAATTTCTACATTCGCTTTGACATTTTTATTCACAAAAATACAAGCAGCGTTGCTCGTTTCACGAAATTCTTTGCATAGAGGAAAGCAAGGTGAATGCTCAGAGGGAATGTTCAAACAAAAGCTAAAAAACCGGAGCATAGAGAGTTACGTAACATGCAGAAGCGTACTCGATACGTATCAAAAAGGTATCGACAAAAAGGCAATGGTAGTTGGAAATAAAACCTGACGATTTCTATCGACATCCTTATTGAAACCAATTTGGATACGAAAAAAATAAGTTGCTTCTTTTTTCTTAAACAACATGTAACATTACAATTTCATTTATTTCTTCTTTTTCGTCTTTATTAAACATTCGTTAATTCATTAAGAAGCATCGAATTGTATTTCGTGATAAAGTTTATAATTGGTTCGTTTTATGTATCACCGTGTTATCGTATTTTATTCTACAGAACGAGAGCATTTATGATTATTGATTAAAAAATGCTTTTTTTTTTTAAATATCCTATCATTGAAATCAGCGTTTCTACGCGTTATTTTTATTTATTTAGAAATATTACTGATTTAGTTCATAGTTAAATCGTTTGTTTGAAATTACAATTGAAATAAAAAGTATAGAATGAAATTTTTTGGTGAAAAGCCTCGTCCTAAAAATTCGACGGCTTCCTTGCATGCAAGAAAGATCATTGTTCTATATTTGGTATGAACGTGAACAGCGAAACGTTTCGTTGTTAACATTGTTAGATAATATGTTTCGAGAAACGCGCGAACAGTCGCACGGACAGGTTTTCCCCCGATTATTTTAGAATGTCCAGAACGTCATAGGTGACAGAATAATTTACGGTATCGCGATCATCATTCATATTTACGATAGCCTGTGCATTTCGAACGATATTCCTCGTGGACATCTGCCAACTTGCTCTACCAAGATAGCCGATGCGTAATTATGTCTGTTGGAATCGTCGTCTCGTATTTATGCTCGCGAAATATCAACGAGCTGACGATGTCAAGTTTTTAACGATCCTTATGATCGATTTGATCGGCGGGAAATTCGTTTCGAACTGCAGTGAACATTTTCACCGCAGATTATGGCAACGATGTAACACGTTTGAAATGTTTAACACTCGGTGAAATAATTTTGGCCTCTGTAAAATTACATTTGAAATTGTATCATTTGTGTACACATGTTACATAATTAAGTGTACTAAACGTATTTAAATGTGTAATGGTTTTAGTCAATTTAAATGTTAAATATTGGAAATATTAATATTTTAATACTAATACTAATAATAATGAATGTAATTCAAGAGTGATATATAGAGATGAACTGTCGAAGTGAATAATAATCGACAGAATATTATATCGAAATGAGAGCAGAAATGTTTGCATTCTTCGTTTATAACGTAAAAGACTGGGTTCACCAAAATGTTAGGTGGACAGAGAAAACATAAAAGATTCAATCGGATTGAAATCTCATATTGGGAAACGCTTTGAATTCGAAACATTTGTTTGAACGTTGATAGTTATGAAAAAGTCGGTATTAAAACAGAGGGAAAATAGAAAATTTATTAAATTTCTATATTAATCACTTCACTGACACTGAATATTGAATTTAAAAAAAAATTGTAATTATTTCTTACATCCATTCAATTCAGCCATTTAACATACACTACTCTTTATTTGTCCAAAGGAACGTCCAACTTTTTATACAAAAGGTCAAAGCTAGCCAACGAAACGAAACCTTCGCAAAGTCAAAGTTATACATTTTTGCAAAAATACGCTTCATTCTTTCGAAAAACCTACGAAAGCTTTTCAGCTATGTTACGATACGTGAAGGAAGACGAATGAAAACAAACCTGTCTCGATAAAACAATCGTTCGATTCGATTACTGGTCCGGCGACACACGAATGTCGCTGTCTTCGTCAGAATCGCGCAGGATCACGTGTGTACGTGGAAGAATTTCGCGATTTCCACCGCGATCTCTTTGAATTATGGTAGCAGGGGGCCGCGAGGACACGTGTCCCTCTGATCGACGCCATTAGATCTGTGGTAAAGAGGCAAGAGAGCACAGAGATGCGGCGGTATCGGTAGCCTAACCTTCTCGATCGTGATGTCAGTCGAGGCCAGAGCCAGCTACATGACCACTTGCGCTTCGGAGACCGATGGTTCGTCATGATCTTTAATTCCCTAGAGTGTTCGCAACTTCCCTTCGTTTGGCAAATTAACAATAATCTTTAAATAATAATTCGCGTATGATGTGGTAGAAACATATTAAAAAATTCTTGACTTAATAGACCAAAAGCAATCTCGGAATAAAGAGGTTTCGTAGAAATTTAATTTTTCCTTTGATAAATCAAAGGAGGTATTGTGAAATAAAAGAGGTTGAGGAAAATATAATTCTTCGTTTATATGGTAGAAGCATAGTGTACTAGGAACTTCTGGGTTTAATAGGACAAAAGCAATCCTGGAGCAGAAAAGAAAATTTGAAAAGGAAGATGGAATTGGTATTTAATGCGATAGAAATATTTAATATACAGTGTATAGTAAAAGTGATCGATACTATGAGCAATGGAGTTTCAAAGAATATCTTTTTATTTAATTTCGAGAAGGAAAAATTCCTGAAAATAATTTTTTTTTTTCTTTTTGAGAAATCCCTTGACGATCTAGGAAAAGAGTATTTAAGACAAATTCCGTGTCTGACAAAATGAAAATTCAACGACATAGAGATATAAAGTCAAAGATGATTGATTTCGGTGGTAGAGTTTCCTGGCAGGAAGAAGTTTGACGAGCGGCATGGTTTTGGTGGCATTAATCATAGTCAAGGCTTCGTTTAGAAATGATCTATGTGGAAACTAACGGGTTCATAGAACAGTCGTTAGTATACTGTGATGAGCACATGAATGGGCATTGGCTCAATGTACCAGTCATAGTATAAAATACCATCAACTAATTAAATAATATCATATTTCATACCATACAAAATTTAATATATTTATTTCGGTTCCGAAATTATAATAAAATTGTAAACGAATTGGGAACCAATTAATTGGTAAATTTCTTATGTATTAGCAATATAGTCAATTTATTCTTTATCGTAACAACGTTAACAATGGAAAAGTGATCAAAAAGCGAAAATTTCACTCAACATAATTTACAAGCCACACTGTAATCTTCTTTCCCGCGTATCAGACGGAGATTACGAGACGTCCAGTGAAGGAGCAATCCGTGACATGCAAGGGAAGCAAATTAAAGAGATCCTGCCAAGGAATCTAAGGAAGATCGGTTCAGACTGTGACTACGAAGCAGAGAATCCGAGACCTAAGGAAGAAAAGTCATCGGAGAAGTCGTCTTGCAATCAAGAAGCAGCCTTAGCATCCAGAATTTTGTCCAAGTCAGAATCAATGCCAGTGTTAAAAAGCACCAGCTCGTCCAAAGAGGAGAACGAAGAAGAAAGCTCAACCATGATGTCAGAGTCTTCCTTAGCACGTCAAAGGAAAATGAAGATGATCGTAACTCGAATTAATCCAGAATTATCGTCGGCCTCCAACCAGACCAGCTCAACCGATACTTTTGTGATGGAGATGATCGATGAAAATTACGAGTCCAAGAAGCTAGAGTCGAAAATCGTGCTACCTATGCTCCAGGTGATTATTCATCAAAACAGAACCAATGAAATAATTTTTCATACTTGGGGTTTAAATCCTTTTATAGACTTTCCTGGCTATTTTCTATTTTTCATAAAACTTCATCAGCATCCCATAATACATCGCCCATATTGTTATAAATATTAACTCTGTGAAAGACGTTACAAACTTTATTTTTCTTCTAATTATATCTCTCTTTGATCTAATCCTCCGCTATTTTCCTATTCCATCCTTGTTAAAGGACAAAGATGAATGTGGGTAAGAAAAAAAAAGAAAGAAAAAAGCGAATGAGGGAGGATACCCTTGTAAGTCACAAGACAGTGAGAGTATAATGGCAAAAAAAGAAAGAGGGAGATTACGTTAAAGGGCGTATAGATACGGCCGTACGTCTCTGATGAACAGTCTAGTCGATATATATACAGGGTGAAACAAAATTCGTGATATGTATGAGATCACGAAGATATTATGATGCAAGATAAAATGAAAATCAAGAATGATGAAATTATTTTGCAAGTTTCATTTTCAAATTATTTTTGATTTTCATATTATGTTAGACCATAGGATCTTCCTGACCTCGTCTGCACCACAAATTTCATCTCACCCTGTAGAGATCTCACTAAGTAGGGATTCCATGATACGAAAAAGTGGTAAACAAGAAATAATCTTAACTGGCCAATCCATTTGGCTTCCACTCCAATTACTCAGTCTTCTAGAGACTTAATATTACAAAATTAGAATCTACATGTTTTTCTTTCTACATCAATCCCAAATAATCCTATCCTGCTCAGAACATCAGCAACGATTCACCAAGTTGTACCAAGGAAGTGACATTCTTCGAATTACCAGAGGAGATATCTTCTAAAGAATTCGAACAAGAAAGAAAAAGCAGCAGATGCTCGGGCGGAATAGGGTCCACTACCAAAGAACCAAAGAATTCTAGAAACACGCAAGGAAACGACGATCTGATAGGCATCGCCGAGAATCCTCATCCTTCTATCAAATCTTTTTACTTTCCCCCAATTCCAGAAAAGGGGCATTCTTGTTTACATCATCCGAGGCAGCAGCCTCGAATTACCAAGGACATGGACGCAATTCTTAAGATAGATGGCGAACTAGGTCCCCTCCAGCACCAACTCAATGAAATTAGTGGGAAGTTCCGAGCCCTGAATCTCAATGTCCCGTCTCTGCCAAGGCAGAGTCATTATTGTCAGTACACGCCATCAACTGACATGTCTGGGTACTATCTGCGCAGAACAGAGACTTTTGGTCAGGATTCCAAAGGAAATGAGGTCATTCGTCTGATGGGTCAATATCAAAGCAATAAAAACTACACTACGCTAGGACCTGTCACAAAGACCAAAGAGACTCTTCTGACTCAGGATTCCTTCTCTATGAGAGAACCTATCAGCAGGAACATTAGCTTCACAAATGAAGACTCGTATTCGTTGATGGCTCCTCGAGTCCGTTCGTCTAAACACGTTGAAAAGAATGTATCAACCATAGCCAGCGATTGGCGAATCGAAGACAATAATAACTACGCCTCTGTGAGAAATTCTTACGCTAACTTTGGGGGCCCAGTAGACAAGGATCCATCTGGATCACTGATCCCATCTGTCAGCAGTTCTTGCTACAGACCTTACAGAAACGAAGCCTTTGATTATCACAGACCACACTCTTCTAAGTACTATGACGAGTCAGAATTTAGTAAATCCAAGAAAGAGTTTGCGAAAAAGAATGAGACAAAACTAGATTCTAGTAGAACAACGGATCATAGATGTCAAAATGTGACTAAGAGATTGGACAAAATGGCACAAGCAGGGACATCAGGGGTTGGATGTGGATCTGGGAAACTAATTAGAACTTTGGATGCCTCAACTGTTACTTCTGGGCCCGATCTACGTGTCATAAGTGTCAATACCTCTGTAGAAGAACGCTATACATATGGAAAAGTTGTAGGTGAGAGTTCGTATAATGAAGGAACAAGTAGAACATTTCAGCATTCCAACAACGAGTCTAACAGCAGCCTCATTAGGCCCCAGGATCAGAGTATCTTAGCTTCTGTGATGGTTATCGGGTCTGAAGGAAGCGGTAGAACTCGCTACGTAAATCGCAGTCGTGTGAGTAGTCAGGTCTCACTAGTAGTCTCGAAAAAGGACCAAGATTCGATGACGACTATTCTAGATCGTAGACAAAATGAATCTTCAGGGAAGCAGATGAAGAAACAACTTCGAGCTTCGAATGCTATTGACCAAAAATCGATAGAAACTCTGGTAAAATCTTCAGAATCGATAAATAATAGCAAGGTTGATACACTGAAAAATCTATCCGGCATAAAAATGGCCAAGACAGATGAAAAAGTGGTGATCGTGCCAATCCTGTTCACAAATGGCATCCCAGAGCCTCCGAGGACTCCTCTATTTCATTTTAACAAGTCCAGATGTCATTTGTCAAAAACGAATCACCATTTGACGAAGCTAGAAAGCAGACCATCCTCCATAACCCAGAACAGCGTGTACTCGGGCAACAGTCTGGAATCTTCAACAATGGAGTACTTAAATTTGGATCAAAAACTGGCAAATAAGAATAGTGGGATGTCAATGTCCTGTGTCAGTCGGTCTGGTTCATATTCGCGTTGCAGAAATCCTTCACATTTGTCGAACAATACGAAAAGTTTGTCCGACCGTTATCATAGTAGGGGTAGACATAGCCATTCGAGCAAGGCACAGTCTGATCCAACGAGGAGAGTAAAGAAGAAGGCTATTCAGGGAATGATGAGCTCGCCAGAGGAATTTCTTTGTGATACCTGAATATTTGATGTGGTTCGATTGATTGGAACATGGTGGTCATGTCGCCTTTATGGTTGTGCTCTAAGGATTATGGTTGAAGTAAGAGGTTCAAGTTTCATAATGGAATCATAATATCTCTAGAGTCACGAATTTGGATCAAAGTGTCGTTTCTGGAATTTTGGAATTCACGTTTAACCTTTTCTTGGGGGAAAGGGTTGTCTCTGGCTCTGCAGATTCTTTTTAACTCTCTTTGATATTCGGGCTAATGGACCGGAAGACGCATTTTTGGGACGGTGTTTTGTGCAGTGACGTAGCTTCGACTATTGTCTTTTTGTCCTTTATTGTAGATAAGCTCGCGGCGTCTCTTGTATACAGTTTTTATTCAAGTAAATATAAATATTATACACGAATATGAATCTTTATTTTAATAATAAAATTATCGATGAGTATGATGATGCAAACCTTGTGAAAACAAACTCTTGTTTATATACATTCTATGAAAAATCTATAAGATTTCATAAAAATCTCTAAAATTGTACAAACATTTATTTTTTTTTTAATTTCTATATCATTTTCGTATAATTATTGACTCACTCAATTAGCGATTCAAGAAAAATGAATATATTTTGTAGTTTATTTCTAATAACGCCTGGTTTACACATATCTATGGATTTATGCAAAAATTATGTAGAAATATACAGAACAGGTGCACGTAATATGAAAAAATATTCAAAATATCTAAAAGAAACTAATCACTGTGAATCTATTTCAGTTCTTTAATTGAGTTTCGAAAAATATGAATTTACATAAATATTCGCACTTAATTAGTAACAAATTCTCAGGCTCCTTTTGACGTATGAAATAAAACGATTTATATTATTCCACAAGAATATGGAAAAAAGGAAAAGCTGGCGTTTCTAATGTCAAATAATCGTTGCAAAATGGCGTAAGAAGTTTTCACAGTCCCCGCTAAAACTAGTATCTAGTTATACGAACGGTGTCACTGACGTAGGAATCCTGGAGTGATAAGTGGACAATCAGAAGCCAGATCACAAGTACACTGAATCCATGTTGGTAAACCGGTTTCCCGTCGAAGGAAATCTGTTTGACATGGCGTTTCGCGGATCGTTGCTAACTCATGCATGTGAAACCCTGACCGATTGTGAATCGAGGCTGATCACCAATTGGCCAACTGTTGCATAGTTTTCCAGTAAACCCTTACTTATACTTAATTCTCTGCATCAAACTCAGAATCAGTTGAATCATCAAATTTACATTTCTGTTTTAATTCAATTTTGTACTTTTTTCTATCGTGACGCATACGAGTATACTTGGAATTTTTCAGTAGTATTTACTGGTGTAAAGGAATTAAATAGATACAAAGATCCAGTCAAGTGGACTAAACGTTCAAATATTATGCAAAGATTTAGGCGAAGCTTCAAGAAACTGTAAATATTTCAGCAAAGTGAACAGCTTAACGACTTAATGGCTGCTTATTCTTATTAAGATGTGTGAATTAAATTAAAAGAGAGACGGAACGAGCGAAGCAATAACCAGACGGCAAACGAGATCATAATTAACGAAAATGCGATCAAGCGAAGGTCTTTCGAGAATTGGCCGATAAATCATTGGCGTTGAGACATCCCAGATAAATTTTGGGAACGATTGCCCGACCTTGCCACGCGATCAATGCGTTCTGTTGCACCCGTGACAAAATGGAGTAAGGACAGTTTGTTCGACACCTGTATAAACGCGATAGTTGGTCCCCAAGTGTAGGTACAGAAGTTCTTTGAATAATTTCTTCAATACCGATTTCTTTATCAGGTTGTTAAAGTTTTCACAGACGCTTGCGTTGTTTTTTTTCCATTCTAGAAAATTGTGAAACTTTGTAGCGAATTTTTTATATGTCAATGAACATATCACCTGGAAACACGTGGCTCTTTTTGCAGAAATTACTTAGCCGCTGTAACGACTCCGTAATTAATACAGTCGTTCTCAAGGATTACCGATCAGGGTACGATCAGATCAATTACAGAGAAACGCAAAAATTTCTGGGCATCGACTATTCAAATGTAAATGTAGATCGACACGCAACAGATTCCATCTAATGAACACTGACACGACAGGTGACGGTATTTAGCATTAAAAATACTGGGATTTCCGCTTGGTCTTCCCAACTATGTATTACTTTTTTGTTCCATGAAAGAAACATCGAAGGTTAATCTACTATCATCCAACGAAATTTCAATTCTCGCAAATATGCCCATTTTATCGAATGACATTTATTTAAGAATAGACTTACAATCTGGCGATCTTATCATAGGTTCACAACGACAGGAAATTTCAGTCGCAATTAATTTCATTTGCTCCTGCACCGAGAGGTCACGAATAATTCCAACTATTAGCGAAAACAATAACGATTTGCTGAAAATTTGTTAACCATCTTGACCCAATTGTCGACGTTGCTGCGACGTTGGTTAATGCGACGTCGTTTATGGACAGTCGATATGCCCGCAAGAACGCGCGATAAACGCGTTCCTGGCCGCGTCCCAAATAATTTGTCTTGTCACTAGCACTTTAGTTTGTATTTACAGTGTCAAAGCGCCGTTGTCCGGTTGTTCACTCGCGGCACACGCAAATGGCCTTCGATTGCCAACGGACCTAACTTTCGGCATTGTGCTGCGGACAAGCGCTGACAATGGCACGCGTGTCTGCTTTTCGAGCTGCGTCACTA
Organism: Bombus affinis; assembly: GCF_024516045.1. Classification (NCBI taxonomy): domain Eukaryota; kingdom Metazoa; phylum Arthropoda; class Insecta; order Hymenoptera; family Apidae; genus Bombus; species Bombus affinis. The sequence goes on from NC_066359.1 coordinate 7,224,366, forward strand.
TGCAACCTCGTGCTGGCTTGTTTTCATTCCACGCCAGCCATCTCTCACCGCCATTATTTTTATCAAAGCCAGAGTAGCCATTGATCGCGCATTCCATCCAGTAATTGAGTATTTATCGACGTCAGTCTTTGGCAATAACGCTTTGTGTACTGAATTCGTGCTCTGATCATTTCAGAACGATTAATTGGCATTTGGCGTTTTAAATTTAAAATAGCAAAAGCAAATTCAGAGAATTAAGAAAATTAGAAAATTATTATAGGGAATTGTTTAATTATTAATGCCATTATGGTGGATTATTGGACTGTCGGATATGTCGTAGGATGAGATTATTTTCTACGTCAATGGATTGTTGATGCTGTCGCAGAAAATGATTGGATCGTTGATACTTTTGTTCAGAGACTTGTTCAGAAAATCGAAACTGACAGGTGGAAATTGATGGATTATTGAGGTAGAAATTGGAGCAATTAAAATATTATTCTTACACCTTGTCACACGTCTAATTTGTTTGTTAGAAATCAAAAATTGTATTCTTCGTATGTAGAAACTTCTGTGTTTCTTCGTATTGATAAGAGGGAATATTTTTTACTGATAACATGCACGAGTTTCCTCTTGTTAATAGGGAAACAACAAATTCTTATTTTAAAATACGAAACTGCACTCCGTAACTACTTCTCCAGCTGTTCCAAGCAACAACCGTACCCAATTTTTCTCAAACTGATGAGGAAAATAAACGAAGTAAAGGATTTCGTTCAGGAAATAGATTGCTATAGTGAAAAATGAAACTGTGTGCGCGTGTGTGTACACAAGTTCTCCAATTTGTCCAATTCATTCGCGCGATGGTTTGGAATTTTGTCAACTAATGAAAGAACGAGTAAATAAAGTACACGTTTCGCGTATTTACGCTATTAAAAACAAATCCTTTATTCTTTCTACGCTGTGCGAAGCAAAATATGTAACAATTGTTTATCGTACTCAAACAATTTCAATTTCACATTATTTATCACCTTCATTCGATCCTTACTTACCATTAATTTAGTGGTGGATAAAATAGAGAAAAAATATTAGTAAAAAATACTCAATGTTTTATATTGGAATTTTAAAAGGAAAGGTGATAAGCTGGTATCAAAAATTAGATAGTAAAATTATGAAAAGGTGCAACTATCGTATTAATTAATAAAACCCAAGATTAATTCACCAATTACACACAGGTTAAAGGAACCAGTATAATTTAACCACGAAATGTAAAACTACCTCGTACAACCTAGCCGAAGAAAAATCCAAGAAAATTATCATAATGTGCTCATTTTTCTGACATTTTCTTCCCTAATTTCACCTGCGGCAAACATGCTCCATAATACACGCCCACACTTGCCTTATCTACTAACAATACATCATTACATAACTCGTGCTTCTAATCTATACAATCTGCCCGATTCTTCGGTAATCTCCTAATAACTAGACCGATTTACGTAACGACGAAGGAGAGGAAAAAAGGAGGGAAAAAAGGAGAAAAGTTGCTGTGAAAAATTTCATCGATGGCGGAGCATCGATTGCGGTTTTCATCGCGGTAAAACGTTATTTACCATCGTATCACCATCGCTTCGTGTTTCGCTATCGAAACGCGTTATCGACATGCCCACACATACGCGAATACACAATCAAAACCGCAAATACTTTGCCCCGAAACGAAAGAGCGGCAGAATCACTGGTTCGGATTCTTGATGGAGAACTGGAATGCCAGCGATTCGCGAATACAGAGGCGGATAAATTACCGGATCGTTCCACGATGAAACGATAACGTAACATCGTGTCTTTCGCGGTCTGTGGTCTATGGAATTTCCGTCCATTCTTCGCGTCGATCAACGTTCTTTAATTGTACGTGAAACGTTGCCAAGGAATATTTGGCTTGGAGGATGAATTAGGACGAGTTCGCATCGTGTGTTTCATTGAGAATTCCCGCAATGTTGAATGAAATCTTTTATTCTCTCCTGTGACACATTCTTTTTTATGAGTTTCTATATTTTTACACGAATTCGCAAATAAGTCGTAGTATCACTTCCGATGAGAATATTTTAATCCTGGACGAAGATTGTGATTTACAAAGCAATTGGAGTAATACTTCGAACGAGAATTTTTCAATTTTAGCGGAAAATCGTGGTCCAAAGATATCTATTCAAATCTGCAGAAGAATCAGAGTACTTTCTTCCATGAAGAATTTCTTTTATTTCGGGTAAAATTCGTAGCTTGAAAATTTGTCCCAGTTTGGATGAGATATCGGAGTACATTGCACGGACAAGAATTATCGTATAAAAATTGTAAAATAAATACTGGGAAGTTAAATCTACAGAAATTACGAAATGCCAGAAATGGGATATATATATATAGGTGTGATTAAACCATCGCGAGTAAACTAAACATGAAACGAACAGTCATTTTCAACCAGCGTGGTTTCGATTTAACGCGAAACACGATGAAACTTCAAAGAATCAATCTAATCCGCTTTCAATCAAATCCAATTTCCTGGTTTCAAAAAGTCATAGTTAATGTTCGTGGGCGTGATACGGTAGACTAATTAATTTCCCCGAATTTTCCAGCTTTCCATCGAAACGAGGAATCATTAAAAATCGATGCTCCATTATTGCAAGCTCGTGACATGCAGATTAACAGGAAAACCTAACAAAATCCTATAATTCCCCGAATAATTTATTCTTCCTTTTTCCTATAATATATCCTATAATACTTTTAAAAATATTTTCTCTTCCTTTTTATAAAATATAGGTTCGGAGAAAAATTAAATGTTTAATCAATTCTATGCCATAGAATATTGTGTATTATTTTATTTCAATTAATTTGCTAACAACTGAATAATTAAAAGAATGAAATCATAATGAGAAAGATAGACAAAATTTGGTTAGCTCTGTTTTCGTAACGTAGGTGCATCGCTGTGCGCTATCGAAAACGATTTAAACGATGGATATTGAAATTCGAAACAACACACGAAATTCCATTACGTACAAAATTACTCCATTAATTTCAGGCGAACGGGGCAAAACGTTGAAACACAATTACTTCAACGCTGAATTAGTAAGCGTTCGACCTCGTCGATCATTCTGCGGAGGAGATTGATTCGTTTCAAAATGAAACTTCTCTCTGCTTTTTGATCCTGATGCTACATGGAAGAAATCGTTTCCGGCACTATTGTAGAACGAGGCTTTATCATCCACCTTCTTCCTATTTTCTTCTACAATTGCGATTTCATGAGATGTATTTTATAAATACATTTCTCAAATTGTAACGCGTTCGATACTATTGCCGCGTATTTAATTTTTGTGCATAATTTCTTAAAATTCAAAAGTAGGAAATAGTGTCTTTTTAGTACAAGGGGACCGATATGAATTTATTTGTAAAATTAATTTTATTATATATGTCGGGTTGGCGTTAAGATTAGAGTTAGGGTTAAGGGCGTGAAACGAATCCCTATTGACACTAGACGCGATCATTATGCAATAGAGGAGATATTTACTAGTGCAAATATGACTATGATGGAATTGGACAAGTAATCGCGATAATTAGATACTCGAGAAGCTAATGACAATGATCCTAGGCTCAATAACGAATCCACGGTCAACGGGATGACGAACTCTACTCTTCTTTAGCGTCTAAGTTGTACTCAATGTTAATGCATGGGGTAATCACTACGTATCTGAGAGTTACTTGAATCGTCTTCGAGATCGTACGGGAGAGTGACTCTCCGTCTCGATGATGCCGTCGAGGAAAACTATAATGGGTGTGTCTAAGGACGTGAGATCCTCGGATTCGTCAAAGAAAGCTTTCGTTCCAAAGGTGAGGGAAATTAGCGCTGTTGCTAATTGGTCGATCTCCATATCGGTGTTTAGAAAGAGATGCTGGCCGTCCTTGAGGGAAGGTTGTTAACGAGGAGCATCGTTCGTGGAAGAATTGGTTTCTCCTATCTTCCCGTAGTTGCAACAAAGACTGCTTGTCTATTCGAAGGACTTTCTTGACTAACTCTTAAGATTTATAGCGGGTCCTCGCGTTAGCTAAACATATACTGCGGAGGTATGTTGACATCTGGCGATCATCTTACCCGGAGGATAGAATCTGCGTGTGGCGAGCCACGGGACAGAAACCATTGAAATATTTACTGCCGCGTGTCGCTACGACTATTTCTTTTAAGGAGAGGTATAGAGTTACTCTGTGCCTTTGTTAGATAAAACGTTCATCCCTTCGACCGCGGCTACGTTCGGCGACTGATTGTCGCCTCGAGCCCAAGCTCATGATCATAAATCTCGAACAATCGGAGCGGCATTTGTTTAATCTAAGTTACAACGTTACGGTATTCCCGCGAATCCAAGGAGGTGTTCCGGTGTTCTTTCATCTCCGACATATATATTATACATACTTTATGTATAATAATAATAATTATTATTATTATTTCAATATAATTTCCTGATGTAAAGAGACAAGGTGATTGGTTTACTTGTTCAGTAATTAATTTCGATTTTGTAGAGTAATTTTTCGAAAAATTATATCGAAGAATATAGTTAATATTATGTATAAAAAATTATATTTTCTAAAGTCATATTACAAACGTCGTACAACAAAATCATAAAATACCAAATCTCTCGACTTAATATTCAAGTACCTGAAAATTGAGGAGATCGTATCGCGACAAGTATTATGGAATTTTGTTCTGAGCATGTCAGAAGGACAAGAGCTGCTCATTATCCCGTGTTAAAATCCAGAAAGGAAGAGGATCTTCTCGCAATCGTTTCGAACTCTTTAACGAGACGGCAGAATCACAACGCAGCTGTCCAGTCGGTGGAAATTCGAAACACGGTCTATCAGGTGAATCATTAAAATCCTTTTGTGGAGAGATTCACAGAGCGAGGTCCTCGTCGAGCAAAGGACGAATCTCTGTGGTTGTTCGCGATGCAATTTCCTTGCACCTTCTTCTCCACTGACTCGTGTGTGCGCTCTTTCCACAGACAATTCCGTACAGACGCTACCTTTTCTGAATTTTTGCTCTCGTCCGAGTGTAAAATCGTTTCTTTTTCCTTTATTTTCCCCAAATAATTGCTTTCCGTGCACGTCTTCCTTTTAACTATTGTTGCGTTTCTTCGAACCTTGTACTCGATTCTCTGCTCTTTCAAAGATAAAAACCATCTTATCTGCGAATTTATTAAGTAAAAATTTACAATTTAAGCTTGAAATTTCAAGTTGGAATTTTCGTTAAATTCTTGTTTCCCGAAGCTCAACATTTTTATCTATTTCACCTGCAATGCTTCAAAATTTTGAACAATCGATATTCTCATATATTTATTCAGAGTATCGTATAATTTTAGAAAAGACAATGTGTTATATTAACAAAAAAAGTATGATCCTATAATACTATAAAAATAATAATAATTAATACAATAATTAATATCTATATAATTTTGGAGAAGATGCTATTCTGCTGGCAAAGTATGAATCCTATCTTACAATAAATAATTATTTTTCAACGTGGACAAATAAATTTGTTGGAAGGTGGAAGGAACACGATTTCTCAAAGTGTGACCGAAAATTTTTGTGAAACTCGAGACCGATATTATTGGATCGCTAATGAAATGCAGTGGTCCGAATATTTATAGACCTCCAAAATTATTCGATCAACGGGTCTGCCAAGTGTAAAGTATTCGCAGAAATTAGTTGAGTCGGCGAGCGTTATTTGTCACCAACCACGATGACACGATAAAACGCGAAGTCACGGTTTTCGCTATTCAAATTTTGCATTACCCTACAGCACAAACTGAGTCGAGTGCTCGTATGTGACTGCCACGTAATAACAACGAACATTTTCCACGGTTCTCAGATATTTCTCTACTTAAACGTGTTTTCAGATGTAGAACGAATTTTGTGTTACAACAGTTCCGTAACTCAATTTGCTTCATTATAATTTATAATCAAAACAGAAATTGAAATTTTTGCTCTCTTTCGCAGAATAAAATTGGGATCTCGAATGAAAGTTTGAAAAGTGCCATATTTTGCGCCGAATATCATATTACGCGTATTATTACTATTAAAAAGGTCATATTTTATGCTAATTATTTTTACTTCGCTTAAAATTGCAAATACGACGTCACATGGTAATTGAGTGAAAATTATTAAGAATTGCAGAAGTTGCTTGATAGGAAATATATTTTGGACAACAGGCCGACGACGTTTAACGAGATCTTTTACGACCTGAAACCCAAGTGCCGTCGAAGCTTAGCGAGAAAAATTCCGACAAGTGTAAAGTTCGAACTTCTGGTCTAATCAAATTTCATTTTTTTGTATCCATCCTGTTTCTTTCAAAATTCAAAGTTCTACGAAAGAAGTATCCTATTTCCTCTTCTATCAGCCATCTTCAAAGCAATTCTCATGTATTTGTTTCACACTGAGTTTCGTGTTTCGAGTTTTGACACGGAGTCACGTCGACATTTATGAAATTTTCACGTAAACGCAGCGATGCGTGTCGAAAAGTTTTGAAGCGATGCCAATCGCGGAATTTCGCGATCGCCACGTTTCATATTTGTGTCGCGAATTTTCTTAATAGCGGCACGTGTTGGCATATTCATTAATTTTTGATATTGAGAGAGAGAAACAGATGAAATTCTGTTGGAATGGCTTCGCTGCAATCGAAATAAATATTTTCGAAATTGGGGAAAATCATTTCTAGATAACGTGTTCTTCTGCCAAAAACCCACGAATATAACGTGAATTATTAAACAGTACGCGTGAATAAGTATTATTTATTAAAAAATAAGTATCATAACAACGATTAATATCGTGAAATCTGTGCGATAAAACTCACAAAACGTTGTACATTTAACGCAACGTTACAGGAAAGCAGGCAGCGAATAATTTTATTCTTTCGTTTGTCGATTCGATTGAAACGAATAAAACGGTGCAAACAGTTTGTTGAACGTACGGATAAAAGCAGCTAATTTGGATATCGGCGAAATTGTGTAGGGGCAGAGGGGGGAGCGGAAATGTATGAACTCGTCCCAGTCTGCCTCGTTTGTTCGTCGAAAATAATATTATATCTTGTTTGCGAATGAAATAAATCCGAATAAAGTCGAATCGCGTGACGAGGTCTCATCAGATTAAACGAGCTTGCCGAGTAAAGTCGCGGCTTAAATTTTTATTTGAATTTTGTCGCTTCAGAAACGAGAACAATTTAATATAACGGTCTGTAGATGTTATAGGTAGACGAGGAATTGGCAAATCGGCACAAGTTTTTAATCAAGGAAGCTTTAAAGAACTTTCTTTCCCCTCGGAATTTGAATTCCAAATTCAAGCGTTATTTTTAACTTCATTTTCATTAACTTCAGATTCCCCATAGAGCTTCCATTCTCGTGGTAACTTGCTCATTTTCTTGATACTGGTCGACGATGTAAAGTAATTCGCAAATTGCGAATAAAACAGTGACGGATGAAACAAAAATCAGAAATCTGAATTCTGGTTACTTTTGCACTGCAAATTTTTTCCCATATCGGCGATAGTGACTTATCCTCTGGTATATATCATCATAAATACAACATCTGTTATATTTATTCACTGTTCTTATTAAATACATATTAATTTTGTAGAACTATCGAGTCTTTTATACTGCTCGTTTTATTTCTTTTATCGCACGAAGAAAGAAATTTAAAGAAACTTCAGAATTTTAGCAAATGCTGGCCTGTACGCGAACGTTGGCTTCTACGTTGTCTGCGATGTGCTCGTAATGCAATTAACGCAGCGCAGACGCTTAATCCTATTGAGCCGTAACGTTCAGTTAAACGGCGACTGGTTGGTCAGGTATCGACTACGTATCATTTTTTCTTCCAGTAAGAACGGAAAGATCGCTAACGACTCGTCTCCGATCTTCTTGAAACTTTCTAGGCAGCTAAAAATAGTGGGGTCTAAAGTTTTATCTAAACCGGACCGTTCGTGACTCTCCCTTGCTTGCAGACAGTTTCGTGATTGTTGCGTGTGTGTTCAACAGCTGTTGCCTCGTGTGTACACGTAACATCACACCGTAATTATGCTGTCTTGCGATTCGATAAACGCGTCTACGCCTCGAGTGAAAAGAATAACACGACACGTGGCGGTTTTAATAGCTTTAGGATCTATAGACGATTTTAAATTGTTAATTATATTGTAAATTAACGAAGTAGGTGTTATAACGCAGGAACGTTAGTCGCGTGTCAGAATCATTTCTGGTTTTAAGCGATTTAATCAGGGCGATGCTGAGGGCAGAATTTTTGGCTTCTTGAATTTTTGATCGAGTGGCTGAATTTGGCTGAGTGAGTTGATTAAATGGCGCTGATATGATGAATGTTGAATGGCGAAATGGAAATGTTGAACTTTGCAAGAGACCGGAATACTATTTTCTCTATCTTATTAATAAAAGACGCGTGTTGTAAATGGATTGCTAATAGAAAGGTTTGATTTTCCTGCATATTAACGTGCAAATTTAATCGTGTCATTTTTCTTATTGTGACTATAAAAAGTTATACGAGTGAACGAACTACTTGAACGACGAAGGTGAGTGAACTTGAGCTCTTTAATATGAACGACGAGTGTTTCAGATGATACAGACGAGATCCAGAGGCACCGTGTGCGATTGCCATTCGATTTCACGTAAAATATGCGTCCGAATAAATTCTTAGAATCCACGCAGGGTACCGTTAATCGTGGTAACGTGTTTGGATTACGTTAATTTCTAAATCAACTTTTATTTGAACCGACTAAAATATCTCCAACGATTTCTGAACGATTCATCGAGTTGCTATAGAGTTCTTTTTTGAAAATTTCATTTAATAACAAAAGATTAATCTTTTCACTTTTAAATAACGTTTACTTACTTTCTATGTTATCCTTTACAAATGATGGCGCAAATAAATCTGTTAAATTACGGTTTAAATTACTCTGTAAACAGTATTAAGCGTTAAACGTGTTTAATGTTGGTTTTGGTTTCTTCGGTCAATAGGCGTCCTAAAATAAGATTATACTAAGAGGATACTGAAAATATGCTTTAAATATCCGCATCTCATCCTCTCGTTTAATTCCGAATAAGCCCCCTTAATAAGCTCCCCTTTTAAACAGACAGAATATTATTCTCCTTTGATAAATTATTATTTATAAATTGTTCATAAATGCATAAAAATCCGCACCTTAATGATCGAATGGTTCTGTGAGCTAGTGTATGTCGCGTGGCGAATATTCAAGAGATATTAAGAAGTCGATCGACGATAAAAAATGATAAAAGCGTACAGAAGAGAGAGAATTACGTGACATGTTTTCAAATACGTACTCGCCATGCGTAGCGACCACATTCTTTGGTGCGTGACGCCGAATTTATCAGCGTGACTCCTGTTCCTCGCAACTATCGTTACGGTGCTTGAACGTGCCCACTAATCACTATGATAATGCCTCTCCTGTGATAAATTTCCATACTTACGCGGTGCACTTCGTCCAGACATTTGCTCGCAGGCATACTAATTCCAGTCCTTTGTAGATTCCGCTCCTTTAATTTCTCATTAGTCAAATATTTATCTTTGGCATAAATGACTTGTCCCATTATAAAGACGTTCGTAATATGTTACGGATTTTTATGCAATTTCACGAGGAATTTTGCTAAGCGAATCGTATTAATAAAATCGACTCGTTGAAAGACTCGTTACGCAAGGCTGAAACATTCTGAGCTTGTGAGCAAAGCGAGAATCTGTAAATAACGATATAAGAAATTTTGCATATTCTATTTCGAGATAATCTTAACGCGAATTACCGGTAGAGTCATTACTTCGTGACAAACAGTTTGTAAAATGTAAAGATCGAATAAAAGCCACGAGTTATCACGAAATACTGTTTTTAAAGCATGGTTTAATCGCTTAAATTTAAATAGCAGGAAAAATTCAGAGCTGCCAAGAGAAAATTGCGATTTAAATCCCATGATAATTTGGAATAATCGAAATGAACTGAAAAATAAAATAAAATGAAACATATGCATTTTAACGAGTGGACCTCGCGATTCAATTCAAATACTCGTTTTATCCAGTGAAAGTCCCGCCCAAGTCTCGAACTTCTTTCATTATATCCAAGTTTCTAACATGTTAATGTAAAAATCGGGAAATGTTTCGTGATAGAACGTGCACGTTTAATTGCACAACGCGTCTGTTACGTACTGACGAGGAATGCAATTCATCGCGCAGCTGTCTACGTTGCAACTAGTAACGTTAATTAAACAATTTTGACGATGAAACGTAGGCGCCAGTGCGCTGAAATATTTGCAAATGCAACACGGCCAGTAGCAACGAGCCGTCAGAAATTATTAAGCTCATCCTCCATCGCCGAGTGAATCTTCGAATCCACCAAATCCTTTTCCAAGTCGCTTTTGAGCGATCTTAATTTTGAAACTTCGACTCTCATTTTCTAGTTTCACAGCAATAGATTCTGTTTCCAATATTCATCAACTAGACTATAATATTTTCCAACAAGTTTCTAATTTTGTTCCGTTAAATCCAATTACCTTTAATTTCAATTACCAACGAGTCAACATACCCTGAAGAAATATTCCAAATTCGGCAAGAACGTCAAGAGCCGTAGTAAATTACGACCAATTAATTACGTAATCTAGAATAACAAGTTTCCTTTATGGATGATCCAGCACGTAGGAGGAAACAACTATAAATTTTCAATTCCAGCTGATCAATCTAATGACTCGACGATTCTCGTTGACATCGGAAATTCTAATCCCTGTGATCGACAACATCACTGTCTATATCTCATCACGTCAGTGAACTGCTGTATATAACGCTCCTTTTCATGTCAAATATAATTCAATAATAAAAAGAGGAGAGAAGTTAATACTCGAAGATCGTCGAAAGCTTTTAAGCAATAAATTGTCTGTTTGATCGACAGGAAAGATTGAAAGAGGAAATCGCATACGATTGGCACGAACGCAGAGCCAAAGGGGGAACAAATCGCGAGAACATCGGGGAAAAGCCCTGCTTCAAACTCGCAGAAAAGTATTCGAATCTTTTCTTTGGAAAGAGCTGCTGGCAACTTTTGATTCGCCGAAGTTTCCCTGGCGAGAGTTCTGCATCCTACGAGCAGATTTTTTCGTTTGCCCGCGAGACATGCGAATTTTCATCGAAACGGAACACCTTTCCAGAAACCTCGCCTTCTATCTGCAATTTTTTACCTGTGTTTCGAAAGAAGATAAAAAGCCGATAATCGATCTTTTCTTTTTATATTTTCAGACAGTCACGGATACTTTATACTTCCATTTGATACAAAATGCCAGTAAAATATAATATTCAATTCTACGAATTTTTTCTACATTCCCGCGCGTTTGCAAACTACACGTAATAAATTTAAATCATTCGTACGCTTCAAAATTAATAATAAATGCCAGCAACTAACATCTTTATATTTCGAATTGTAATCAACGAGTTTTGATCCACGGAATTATTCTAAAATCGATAACTTTATCTAACAATTACTTAACTCTGTCCAATCGTAATTTCTAGGGGCATTGATCTCCTCGATATCGCAATACCGGGAAATACCTGGACGTTAACCGGAAAGAGTTAACATAACGATAAAATGAAATTATAATTCTCTTCCACATCTTCTTGAGAATATTTCTTTCTCCAAGTTGCGTGTCCCATCTCTCGTTATTGGTTATGTGTCTAGTGATATCTTTCTATCGGAGGAATGATCATGTATCGGACGATAATTGTACGACGTCAATTATTGGATCGCGAGAAATGCTCGAGGCGTTAGAATCACGTGTATCTCATTATACATCGACCGCTGTCCCCGTTAGATGAAGACGGACGTCAAGAAACATTAATGATACACGACATAATCAATGGCTACAGGATGTGGAACATGTTTATTAGGAGTATATCAGCTCCAGAATATTCCCTAGAATGCTACATCATCGAAATTAGCATTACGTTATGCGAAAGAAAATGGTCGCAGGAAAAACTGAAAGAATTTGTTGTATAATTTATGTTGTTGCATGAATAATTGAATTTTATTTCTTTTCTAGTAAATATTGTCTGCTAAGAACATTTCTATAGATCAATAATTTTATGTTGATATTTATAAGATATTTACGTTGCAACTTTACGTTACACTGCAAAGTTTACGCAATAAATATTTCTATATTGCAAATTTCATGTTAATAATTGTAATATCCAGCACAAATTTCGTACTAGAATTATTATGATCGTAGCATCAGTACTTAAATATTTGATACGGAAAGTAATTTTTCATGAATCAATAATTACCAATAATGAGTTACGAGATATTACTAAATCTATAGACAGTAAGTACACATGTTTGCATATCCTCAAGAGCAAACCTCGATCACTTTATCTCATTTTCTGCTTTTCAGTATTCGCTTCTGGTTGACGAAATTTTTCTAGCGAAACTATTCAAACAAATCACTTAAACATATGTAGAAAAAAACTACAAATAGAGTTAAGACAAAATTCGAATGCAAATATTTTTCAGGATAAAAAAATAGATTTAATATTATTTCATTGGTGTGTATTTTTATATTGCGTTTATCCAGTGCCAAAAATATTCGATTTTTTTCGGTTCAAAAATGAAATAAAAAGAAATCGTCAAATTTCGCGAATCGTATTTCGAAACACAAATTCTTTTCGCTTTATTTTTCTTTTATTCTGGTGTTCTTCGAATATCCACGTGTTTCTTTTTGAGAAAAAAAATTGTTTTATGTGATCAACAATGCATTTAATATTTTGTGTAAAAACAATCCGTTCATTGTTACACCGCGGTCGAATTCTATTATCCGACTGAATTAAATTATCCGAGTTTGATATAAAAGTCTAAAGATTGTTTTTGTTTCTTTTTTGTTGCGACAGAAACTCGCGCGAGAATTGAGAAATTTGCGATATTTTTCATGTCAATAGATGGACTACACTCTAGAAATAACTCACTGGGTTAGGAAAATGAAAACGAAGGCTATTTTCCTTCGATGGGACCGGTAGTACGAGAAAAATTCTCCGATTCTTCCAGGGAAAGTTACAATATATTACGTTACAAATAGAAAATTTATTGGATAAAGTGTTGCTTTGTGGAGTTCAAGAAATACCTCGATATTTCCAAATCAATTTTCGCGTCTCGCTCTTTAGTTTTTGCCATTTTATATAGAACAATATATGATATAAAATAACAATCCTTTTTAGATAACAAAAATCACTTAAATCTTTAAATTTAGGATTCGTAAATCTTATCGCTGAATTTTTATATTTGCATCTCATTTAAATTAACGCATTAGAGAGTACCAGATATCTAATATTAAATAAAATTAACTAAATTCGTATCCAATGTTTATTATTCAAATCTAGATTTGTTAATTTTAATATACGTAAGATAGGTTTCTAAAACATAGTCCTCAATAATACCGAAGAATATTATTAGAGGAAACATTTAACAAAAGAAAAATTTATAACGCAGAAACATTATTTCCTTCTGTCAGTTTTCTTTCTATCCGGAAAAGGTGGGTTTCTATGTGTTCTTCGTGTTTCTAGAGCAAGGAAATATAGATGTATTTTTTTGGTCGTCGCTGATGGATTGAATAAAATGGAAAATATCGAACGGCCAATGACATTATTCGTTATTTCTTCTCTGTTGTTTCGTTGTCCCGTCTCTGTTTTTTTTCCATTTGCTACACAGATGAACGAATGAGAAGACCTTAAAGTATTTTCGCTACATTCCCCGCCAACTGTTCGCGCGTATGAAGCAAATAATGCTGAACTTCGCGAAAAATAAAAAAATAATAGTTCATCGAAAGGCACAGAATTATTTTTATACCGTGATATTTTGATCTCATTCAATATCAGATTGATTTACAATATCTCGCCACTTTGAAAACAGGAAAGACTATTTTTTATGTGAAATAAATTTTCTCGAGGAAATATATAAAATTAAAGAATGTGAAAACGAAATGATTGATGAACCTGAAGAACGAACCTCGATAAACTAAGAAATTTTATTCCACAAGTTTCCGCTAGGAAAAGTGAATTAAGCGAAAACCGAAGAGTCGAAAATCAGAGGAAATATTGTTTATTAAAAAGAAATTATATTATCCTACCGTTTTCTTTAGAGAATCAAATGAATGGAATATAAAATGTGGAGCAATAAAGTAATAAATGTGGAAGAGAAATAATGTGTTTTTTATTTTTAAATTTTAGAGGGACTGAGAGACTGGAAATATTGGAGGAAGTATACGTATATTATACTGTAATTTATATTTATGGAAGTATTACTTCAACATTTTATTACGATATTATTTTTTGCTACTTTCATCGTTATATTTCTTTCTATATTGGTAGAGCCATTAAAAGTATTTTGATAAAAAATATGCTTTGAATTTTATGTAATAATTAAATGGAGATGTTTATGCAGATTTTTATAAAGAAGTGAAATCTAAATGAGAATTTATTTCACTTATTAAATTATAATTATAGATTGTAACATGCCCTTTATTTTGAATAATTATATATTTTTTCATTCCATGTATCCTTGCACTTTTAATAATAACAAACATTGGTTGACAATGTCTTGTACTAATGAATGAAGATGAAATAATTCATTCATAATGTTAATATTATCCTCCAACCTATTTAAATACTATCTATCTATTATGACAAACAATAGAATAATAAGATAAAATGATAAAAGCAATAAAATGATTCATTTACAATACTAATATCTTTCATTTATTTATTATAATTGCAAACAATATTAATGCAATATCAACTTGCTGAAAGGTTCAGTATATTATAATTCTAATAATGTTCTCACGATTGACCTGTACTACTTACCACCTGAACCACTCAATTATCCATCAATTACTCGACTAACACCTAACCTACTATCACCCGTTACGGTATTTCTACTCTATGCATACAACTACATAAGACTAAATCAATCTCATTCGTTACATACAACAGATCACGAAAATTATACGAAACCTTTTGAAATTTTATTAGTACGAACTTTCATTACAATAAATGTTCAAATATTTTCATATTTAATTGTATATCATCTCGATCGATTGTATTACAGTAACGTTAGTAATTGAATTCTGATTCCAACTATCTATTTATCTAATTATCGCATAGTTCTACTTTTCACTCTCTCCACTCCAGAGAACATGTAGAAATAATTAATTAAACAAAATAAATATTCCTACAAAAAGAGAAAGAATCTTACCTTGTTACACTTCCCACTTTCTCTACTCGACTCTTCTCATTCTCTCTCTCTTTCTCTCTCTACTGCATTTTTCCATCACTTGCGCACCACACAGTGCGCAGAAACGGTTAACGAAATCAACCAAACACTGCAAAAAAATAAAAAGATATATTCTACTATCCAACAATTTATTTACCAAATCATTCCATAATCTTACCTTGTCACTTTTTTTACTGCACTCTTCCATCACTTGCATACCAGATAGCACAAAAAAGCAATTAATCAACCACTGCAAAAGAGTTAAAAAAGATGTTCTCCTATCCAATGACCTATTCATCAAATTATTCCATAATCTTACCATTTTTCCCACTTCATTATTTCATCACTTACACGCAACACGCACAAGGAGAAACAATTAACAAACCTTTCAAACATCACTACGAAAAGGAAAAGAAATATTCGAAGGGGTTAAGATGAAGCGCGCCCGATAAATTGAAAGCGTTCGACTCGCGGCGTTCGACTCGCGACGTTCGGGCTCGTGCGGCTTCGTGTGAGGTCGGCCGAGATCGGGCAGGGCCGAGTGAGCCAGGTAGCGCCGCAGCGCGGGTAGTTTTCGTGCCTAGCTGCTCTAGCTGCTCGTTGTCTGGATTGTGTGTTCGTCGTGCTTGTGTTCGGCGGTGGGTGAATTCGCGCGAAAAGCACGCGCCTCGAAGAACGTGCTTTGCTTTC
This sequence comes from Bombus affinis, assembly GCF_024516045.1. NCBI lineage: Eukaryota > Metazoa > Arthropoda > Insecta > Hymenoptera > Apidae > Bombus > Bombus affinis. The sequence continues at coordinate 7,240,356 of NC_066359.1, forward strand.
ATTCATCTGTCGGCGGTTATCCGCGCATCTCACCAAGAAACGACGAAAAATCGGCCCGGCGATACGCGTCGTCTCTTCTCCTCACTCTTCGACTCTTCTTCCTTTCTCGTGCTACACGGCGGCCTCTCGACGGTTAGTCAGTCAGTCAGTCAGCCAGTCGTATTCAGTGCCGGTAGATGCGCTCGTTGTGCGCTCATGCTACGTCCTGCGCTCGAAAAATTACTCGCTGCGCGTGTCCAGCTATAATCGAGACAATTCGAATTCATATGTGAGTCGTATATCTTTCAATATCTCTCGTTCGATCTCTACATCAATCGAGACTATCAGATTGGTCCATTAGCTCGCGCAGTTTTTCGTAAATCGTGGAAACTGAAAATTCTTCGTGTGTTTTCATTCATTCTTTGATTAGAGAGTTTTCTTGTTTCTTTACAATAATTAATCTGTGAGTTGTATGCTTCTTGTGAATGTGAACATTTCTACTTCTTCACTATGTACTATGTATTACAATTGTCGCGAAAATGTTCAGTTTTACGTATGAAGGATTTGGTTATTTTTTCTCACAAGCAAGTTCATATGTCGAGTTTTGTTTGTTTTGCGAATCGTGAACCGTAGAGCTTCTCCATTGTGTATTTTCATTCACTGCTTTTGAATTCCTTGCGCCAAGAGGTTCTCGTGTTTCTCTTTTTCAACATGAACCGGTGTATATGTCGTTACAGAAGACATCTTTATTGACATGTCGATATAAAGCTTGGTATTTCACTGTTAATCTACAGGAAGGAAGTAAATGTTATCGAACAATGTATAACACATCGGATAGGAAAATTTTGTGAGATAAATTAAATTTGTATGAATCGTACAATATACAGTACGATATAAAAATATGGTATTATCGATTAGTAATAAAAATTCGCCATTAATAAGTTTCGTTCGACTCGTATGAACTGTGCAACACATAAATCGATTTGAACATGACATTATCGATTAACGTAAAAAATTCGATTTTATGACATACTTTCAACTTCCGATGAAGTTATTTGCTAATAACCGAAATTCGTTTAACTTTCATATTTACAGATTATTTATGATTCCGTAAAAGAAACAAGGCCTATCTACAAGATTTTCGTAAAAAGAAGCCGTGGATCGTATTGTAGTAAATAGAGAATAGTCAATTCGCATATGAACTTTGAGTGTCTCGATTATGCGTAAGTGAATCGCGTCGTTCATCGCTCGCGTTGGGATTTTCTCGCGTTCTAACCTTATTTCTTTATCTAGTGGTGATTCGAATCGCGGTCTCGACGTGTTTTTGTGCGTTAGTGCGTGTGTGAGTGTAGCGTGTCCTATTTATATTGCAGTGTGCGTTGATACACAACGCATGTCTAATTAAGGGAGAAATTGCAGATCATGTGAGTACGGAAATTTCGACTTTATTCTCATATTTTATTTTGGACAGAACGCACGCGAGACACTTTTTTTTGAATGGCTCGTTCGACGTACTGAACTCGTAGCTTATGTTATTCTTCGTGAAAGATTAAACGCAACTTCTAATGTTTTGGTTTTGATCGAAGCGAACTGTATTACCAAAACAAAGTCTGTTTACCAGTATAACACGTAGTAATTTGAAACGAATCTGAAAGTCATCTCAAACATGTAATATATGTGTTAAAGACCGTAACTTGTGAAATACGGCTTAGTAACAATTTTTACAAAAAGAATTTTACTCGAAATTAATTTAAAATCAATCTGTAAATGTATATACTATATATATACATACATACATATATGTATAAATGTATATACGCAGAAGTTACTGGACATTATCGTAAATATATATCTAGTAAAAAAAATTGGTATAAATTAGTATAAATTATCTTGGAATAGAGTTTACACTTTGGTCAAGTTTTTTTGGTACCTTTGTTACCAAGTAAGTCTTTGGCTTTATCACGGAAACTGTTTAATATTCCTATAATATTCGTCAAAGTTTATTTTAAATTTGGAATGATTATAGTTACATACTCTTCTTACAAAGCAATGAGAAATTCATTCTAAGTGACTCACATATATATTTGAATACTGACTACAGAAAATTTTTATGAATATATTATGCGTGTTGTACAAAACAGTTTGAAATTGCATTACCAGCACTATAATACGATACCACTATCATGATTGGTCTCAAATTTCACTAATATATTCATGATAGTCCTGTCTTATTACTGTGCTAATGGCAAATGTATAACACACATGGCAGAAAAGAAAATTTAAAATGTAAAATTTCAAATTTTAAAATTAAAAATTAAAAATTTAAAATTTTAAAATTCAAAATTTAAAATTTTAAAATTCAAAATTTAAAATTTTAAAATTCAAAAATTAAAATTCAAAATTCAAAATTCAAAATTTAATATTATAAAATTCAAAATTTAAAATTTAAAATTTTAAAATTCAAAATTTAAAATTCAAAATTTAAAATTTAAAATTTTAAAAATTTGAAATTGATGTAATTATGAATTTTATTTGAACTAGAAATTTTTTACACTATATAAATTTGTATTTTATATCATTTATATCATTATATCATTTTTACTTTATTTTAATTTAATTTAATTTATATTTAATTTCTCGTTTACTTCTAATTGCTCTGTAAAGTTATATTATTTTTTTGTACTTTATATTTTATACATTTTCTTTTGTCCGCTATTGTATATTGATGAAAGGTTTTTCTAGCTGTTCGAATATTTTTGTGATCCACTGTATCTCCTAGTTTTTGCTCTCTATCATGTAGTTTTCTTAGCCTCGGCCTCGTTCGATCACAACAAACATGAAACGTCGTACTTTTCACCAGCGGATGGTAAATACGAGAAAAAGGGAATAAGTTGCATATGCTACGCGGTTTTTTATACGAAAGCGACGAGGAATAATAATTCATACGCGGTTGCGTAACTTTCCCACGGCTTGTCACTTGTCATATCTTTACAAATGTCAAATATCGCAATTATAGAGACGTTATCGTTATGTATAGAAAAAGGCAATTTCGATGTTACAGATATGCCAAATATAACGATATAACAAAAACAGTTGCATGAACCAAATTTTCTTGCAAAATCCTATTTAAATACGTAAAAAATAAACAATTCTCTAGCAGATCTTTTCGTAGCATATAATTTTGAAATTTACAAAAGTTCATCTATCGTAAATCAGGATTATTAATTATCTGTATAACAAAAATTAGGACATGTTTTCAGCAAAATCACATCGAAATGTACGACATTAAATATATAAATTGCTGGATTATAACCAAAACGATCTACTTTCGTTGGACTATTTGCTCTTTCTCAGAAAACAAACATTGCAGTATCTTGAATATTTGTTCAATATATTTCGATTTCCTTAAACAAATTATCCATGATATTACATATCTCTGTGTTTGTATTTATAATTATTATGTTGGAAGAAAATTATGTTCAATTAAACTCTAACTAAATCAGTTGTAGACCTTCTAAAAATAATTAAGATTTATAATAAGATAAGAAATAAAGAATCGCGTTTTTCTTTCCTACAAATTTATACAGAGTTTATACAAATTTATACGAGAAATTATTATCTATGCTAACGCTTCTGTTCATCAACAAAGAACATTTTAATTTATAATTTAAAGCGGTGTTTGTGTCGATATGGTTTTATAGTACGTATCGTATATAATTTATATAATTTAGTTGTGCATTTACACCAAGAGCCTTCTCTTTGCACTGCGTATCTCCAACAAGTGTCTTGCGTGCGTGCTTTTCCATTAAGATTTAAAATTGTTAAAAATACGCTACCGCTCACAAGTATTTCGAGAATTACTACTCTACTTGAAAGTAAAGTCTACTTAATCACAAATTATAAAGTAAATAATCATAAAAATAAAATGTATTAATAGAGAAATTATAAAGATCATGCAATTATAAATTAATCGTTAATTGAAAGCTACCTCGAATCAAAGAGCTCGTAAGTGCTACCGTGAATTATTAATTCATCGTTAATTCCTATACGTTTTGGATAAATTCAAATTTCGTTACCATAAATCGACAGAAACGTCGAAATACTTATGAACGGCTGATGTACGTATAATGTAAGTTAGGTTAGAATAATGATATCAATGCTGTGTGTCACGTAATCGCAAAACTTCAACAAGAACTGCTACATAATTATTTGAACTTAAAAGAAAACCGGAAGTACCTATACGGAGTATACTGAATAATGGAAATATGTAAAGAGCGATGACAAGGTAAACATTAGCTTCTTTTGTCTAGTGCGAATATAATACTTGTTCTGTTTCCGTTTTTTTTTTAACGTTAATAATAGCGTCCGAAACAAAGTGTGGATAACTAATTAATTATAACTTTGTTCGGTAAGTGGATATTTTTTATAGTATTCTGTCGAATCATATCGCTGAGATCAGATAGTATTCAGAAGGCAACGTATAATTAAGTTTTCCTTGAAAATTTTAGATTAATGATATTTCTATATACATTAGAAGTTTTACATTATAAATATTTCTGCGCTACGATCTTTACATTAGAGGTATTTTTATGTCGTAAACTTTGTACTGGAGATATTTTTCTCTCGTAAAGTTTGCATTGAGAATGTCTTTACGTTGTAAATTTTTCAATAAAAATACTTCTCGTATTGAAAATTTTGCTCTAAAAATATAGCGAAGGATGTTTCTATATTGCAATAATTTGTAATAATTTCATATTTGGAATATTTCTGTATTGCAATAGTCAGTCATAATCTCATACTTTTACATATTACAAATTTCCTATTAAAAATATTTCTATGATGGAAATTTTACATAAAAGGTATCTTTATAGCAACGATTTCGTATATTTGATATATTGCAGTGTTCATGTTAAAAATACCTTCGTGTTATAGACGCTATATTAGAAACATTTTCGTGCTGAAAATTTAATATTATTTCATAATATTTATTTCATCAAAATCTCCATATTAGAAAAACTCTGCATCAGAAAAGCTTGCATTTAATTCGAATTAGTAATACGTTTCATATTAGAATCTCTATTTTAATTAACTTCGTCGTGAGGAGTCAAATACGTAACATCAAAAGCAGAGCAAACCAAAGTTTATCTTCCTCTGTTAATCTCTCTGCTCTTCTACAAACCTAATATTCGTTTAGTTCTCCCACTGTGTATAATAACATTTGAAACAAAGTGAGAATAATTAATTGCCATTAACCTCGTTCATTTGTTAGACTCGTTTGCTATAGCAAGACTGCTATTGCGAGAAGCTTGTACGAGATTGTTTGAAGTTATGAAGAGGATGTATTGTGTTCTCGGAGACGAAGTCCTTTCGATAACTTTCCCTTGTTATCCGCGTTTCCGATCTCCTCGCCTGCAAACTTATATTTCTCCGGCTGTTTTCATTTTTCTGCAATTTTCTTCAAATTTATACTATTCTATCTTTAGTTTCGAAACTTCCTAAATAAGTGAAACATCAGTTTGCTCTTTCCTTCTAATTAGTTAAGTTTGTTATTAAACAAATCGTGATTCATGCTTTTTAATCAAAAGACGGCTCAGGAATAGAACATTCGTGTACTATAACTAATCTAATAATATCGTATATTATAATTAATACAATACAACACAAATATATTTGCCTGGAACCATTATTTGCGATAAATTAATCAGTTGATCCAGAATTACTGTTGTATTAATTTTCTATGTAAACCACGGCCGATTAGCATTAACACAACAGGCGATATTACGAGCCAAAATTATGCGAATATCTGCGAATTTCTGTATTAACGAGACAACCATACCGGGTAGAATTTTGACGATTATACAAATTCATAGAAACACGTCAATTACCTACATAGATTCGTTGTTAACGGAATGTTAAAATCTAGTTTGAAGATTTGCCAACTACTTAAATTTGTCTAATTGCAGATTGGGTTAAATTTAAATTTCTCTATTTAAGGCGTCGTTCTCAAGAAAATAAAATTGCTCCAGTGCACCAGCGCGGTACATTTTTAAATTCATTTCTCTGGAAAACTAAGCGTTTTATAACAAAATTTTATTCTGCATTTTTTACCCATTTTCACATGCAGAACAACCCCCCGTCGATTAGTTTCTTTTGTTCAGTCCGGGATTAACCAAGTTTAAGCATACTCGACGAATCTTCAAGCTCGATTTTCTAAAAAATATCAGGCTCCGGACGAAAAAAAGACCTTCTACATTTTTCATTTACTTTTCCATGTAGGTTTGCTTCCATTTCGGTTTATCAGTTCGGTAACATCCTGTGTTACGGTATATAAAATTCACGTGACAGGTAATATGTTAATGAAACTGGAAGCGATTTCTTTCACCATGTGTCGCAGGAGATTATGGCTGGAGACACGAAATCGTGAATTACATAAGCTCGTTGGATTTCGATGGACCGTCGAATTAGAAAAAAATGCCAGTTCGTGACTCTTGTTAGTAATCGATTCGTTACGTAACCACGGCTAAAGGCTGCGTCTGCCCGTTCACTCCATTTGTCGATCATCCAGTTCGCTCTTACTTGGAAATTTGCTCGAGCTTCTTCTACCGGAACTGTTGAAAAAGCTCAATTTGTTCCAGTGATTGAATATTTTTTGATAAAAATAAGTTAAGAGAGGTTCGTGCTGAAAATTTCAGGACTTTTTCTTGAATTTTCATGGCATTTGAGAAAGTCTTATTGCGTTATCCCGACCTTGGAATTGAGGGAAATTTTATGACAAGCTATTTTGTATTGGTTTCGAACGATCGTTGGAGGTTTTATGGGAAATTTGTAGGCTGAATGGGAAATCAAGTTTCTCTAAGATTTTTCTACGGCTCGAGGAATAGTTTTCGCAAGTTTCTGATCAGATTTAGGAATTTTCTTTCGACTATGTTGTTTTGGAATATTTTTCATATTTGAGAACAAAATTTTCTCGAACCTTACCACAGAGATTATTCTTATACTTTTGACGAAATTTTATGCGAATTCTGTATTTTCCCCGAACAAAGATATATAACCGATATATCCAAATCGGAATTGTACGTCACACTTTCGAAGCCAAAAACGATACGCGCGAAGCGTATTATCCTGACTCTTAAATTAGTAAACAACTTTGAACCTAACTTCAACTGAAAGTCGTAAAAATGGAAAATACACAATTACCATAAATTTCAGGGTTGCCAGGGAATTATAATAAATCTTAGTTTTCCATTCTCTTCCTGAACGGTGATCCCAGCTCGTAACATAAGTTGTCCAGTAACTTTCAATCGATTTAGCCTCGAAGATACGCAGAATTTTCAACACATGTTGTGCTATCGCTGAAAATTGTTCGAGTATTTTTCTCGTCACCTGTTTTCTCGCCTGTTAGTGGTATTTCTGTTTGATTCGTGTTAATGCGACTGCATCGAGCATGCAACACATCGGAATTGTCTGTCAATATGTTCGACAACCACTTCAAACTTACTCGTATTTGGCACGAAAAGCTTAGTTTCTCGTGAAACGATCCTTCACGAATCATTATTCGTATTTTCATCGATCGTAAATCGCTACTATGTCGTATTAGATAGTAATCAACGTTCTAATATTAATACAATCAATATTGGTTTTGTATTAATACCTAATATTATAATATTCGTCAAATTAACATTAATTTAATGACGATTCGTAGATATTAATTGATAATTAATTTTACAAATCACCGATGTTTGTTTTTCACCGATAGGTTAAGTAAATATAGTCTAGTAACTTATTCTCGTATTCTAGGGAATTCCTTTTAATTTCCTGCTCGCTTTTCTGTCGATCTTTCGAATATATCGCGCGCCGAGGTCTCTGTGATTTCCCAAGATGAAATTCTAGATATTGCTTGGTAATTGAATGGATTTTTTTTATTTCTTCGTACGTACTAGCTATTGAAGCAGGATAGAGGCATGGAATCTCTTCTCGAATGATAGATTCAGGTCATGTTTCGTGATTGATCTTCTGTTTGAAGGAGTTCTCCTTGCACCTTCCCTTTAAAAATTGAATTATGTAAATGGAATATATATCGGATACGTAGATATCAATTATATCGGGACGCTATTTTCATTGCTTATTTTCTGATCATGTTGCCCAATGACCAAAATGTATCTCCTCATTCAAATAATATTAATTCAAGTTTATATCGTTACTCTGATTATACAGACAGAAATAGATCAAAGTGCAAGTGTTAGTTTTCATAGTGGAAGGAATTTTATAATAAAAAAACATTATTTTCGTCGATCTTTTTTTTACCTTGAAACCCAGCATCGCACGTAGTTGAATTTAACTTCACTTGCGTTTTCGTACGATATAAAAAAATATTTTGCCCCTGTAGTACACTGCAAACAATTGGCAAACGACCCACGTAAACACAACAGTCTGCAACTTTCCAATTTCAACGAATTTATAACTTTGTAATGGTCGAAGGTTCAAAGGTAAATTAATTCCAGTCAACTTTTTCAGTACTTGACATTTAATTTTTATATCGTAGAATGTCGAATTATGGGAAATATCAGAAATGGTTGCGTCGAATAATACAATAATATTCAAAGAATATTTTTAGTTCCCACTACTCGACATACGGAAACATATAATCGTCGTACATTCTAGTTAAATAACTTTGAGTTATTAGTATTTTCAGTTGGCAAGCATCGAAACTATAACTTGCATCTCAGCATGATACACTCAGCTTCCGTGAGATATTTGCGTATGTTTCGCTAAGGCGCGCTGCATTCTACGTGAGAATAGCTCTATATGAAGGAGTAGGCGAATGAATATGAAAAGCCGGTAGGGTTTTAACCATTCGTTGACCAAAGAACGAAATACTGTTAGTCTTTCTAATGCTCAACCAACTGACGTTCATCTAGTTTCCACTAGGAAAGCGTTTTAGGTTTTAATGGTGGCCACGTTGAAACTGTCGTTTAATGATTTAGGACACCGGTCTGCCCACTGAGACACGGAAGTTTACTTTACAGTACCGTGTCTTTGATGGATTTATTTCTAATCTGATTCCCAAGTATATTTAATTACTCGAGCGTAGAAATATTAAATCTGGCCTGGATTTTTTTATCAATATTAATCGAAATGTTCACAAGTTCTCAACTTTTGAGAATGTTGAAATATTTCTATTCTCTGTCACGATTTTTTATTCGCCAGTATTTTTTTATTTCTCCGATGTTTCAGTATTCTCGGCATCTTAACTTTGGTACGTTTCCTGATATTTTTCTAATCGACATTTCGAATATTAATTTACCCTCGAGTAGTGTTTCACATGCAATTATTAATATATTGAACAATATTATTAAAATAAAACGTTTCTTAATGACAACACTAGACAAGTTTTCATCGTCGAAATAATGCAACATCCGGTTATAGTAATATTTATAGTAAACCGAATAATTGCTCGTAGTTATTGAAAATTTCAATTGTCAAAATGTACTACCAAGCTTGAAATATGAATTCCGGATAATCTCTTGGGAATGCACACGTGCAAAATTGATTTGGTACTTGTGACGGAAGCACGTGATGGTTCCCTTACGTGGGTATATCGTCTGGGGATTTCCATGTCAAAGGGAGACGCCATGTAAATCTTGTACGGCAAGGACTTTTGTATTTATTGAATGTGTCGAAACACGCTGTCGACGACAAACGGTTAACAGAGAGTCGCTTCTTCTCGCGTTTTAAGGTCGTCATAAATATTAATCCAGGCTTTTGTAGAAATTTTTCCGTCTGCAGTCCTCGAGCATCGTTTACTTTCTTCTAAATTCACGCGAAATTCAGATCTACCGACATTCCCAATCCTTCAATAACAAAGTAGTTGCTCGATTCGATATTTCACCGTGACTTGAAAGCAAACAGATGTTGTATTTGCTCTCTTCAAAATTTTGCAAGTATATTTCACATTTTAGGATTAGAGATTATCTCTTTACGAGTTAGAGAATTTCTACGACGACAGATAAATTACAAATAATTTAAAATTATAAAAGGAAGACACATAAATTCTCGTCCATAATGTTACAGGACTAAGAAAATAGTTTCCAATAAGAAGGAAAAAATGTTTCTCAAGCAACGAATGCATATTTTCTAAATAAACCAGCCTTCTATCTCACCAACGCACTCATCCATATAAATCACTTTTGCAACAAGGAAATCTGGTATCTGTGTAACATAAATCAGCCAAGAACATAATCGTTCGTTGCAACAGGGTTGATCATCGAGAGATCTCGAATCGACAACGATGTATCGTCAGGCGCAACAATGTACCGTTGCGTATTATGTTTTCAATCGATTGCACGTCGCTTCGTCCCTGAACTATGGACTTCAGTGCAAGTTGAAAGCGAGTGTATCGCAGTAACAAAGTTTTCAACGACAAAGTAGATATTTTTAATACATACGATCCCTCGTGGACTCGTGCATCTCGCAAACGCGCACCGCTGTTATTTCCCGAGTTTTATTTATCGTTTTAAAACGGTACGCTCATATTTTATCTCGATTCTATCAATAAATAATGTTTCTACTAATCTCTAAACCTTGTATCTTTTATCACACAATTGCTCGTGTATATGATATTAATGTTCGTGAAGTTGCCGAATAGCTGCCGCCTCGCCGATTCCGACACCCGTGAAATATATCGAAGTCGTCATTTTGACAAACTTTTTCCTCTACATACACAACATACATGGTCGATTTTAGTTTTCCGTCTACGTGTATTTCCTTCTTGTGTTTTATTCAAAATTGTCCGAATTATGTCTACGTTGATGTATTCGCTTCATCATAGTATCTATCGCAACTGTGTTAATAGTACGAAGCACGAAAAGAGAAAAATCGTTTATGGAAACAAAAATTCCTAACAGGCCTGAAATAAAATATTAAAATGTACATGTATCTCAGTATCACTCCATATAAAGTAATATATCACGATGGTACATTATATTAAATAACATATTTCAGTGTCACCCTAAATATAGTTCGGTATACGAGATATACCCTAGCAGTTTGCTATATAAAATATCGCGTTATTTCAAATACGACAGTCCTCGTCTATTTTTGTCAATGCTTTTCGTTCGGCTCGTTCATTGAAAACAGCCTTTACGCTGTTCGTGTCTACAATCGTATGTTTCACGTTTCTTTCTCTTTCTTCGCTACACCGTGAAACTACTATTTTCTTTTTTTTTTCACGAGGTTTTTGTTCGCAACTTTCTGCCATGGTATTATTCATTCGCATGCGCGAATTCGTCGCACGAAAGAATCGCTTCTGGGCTCTCCCTCTCTCTTTCCCTCTTTGTTTTACCAACGAATTGGATCAGACCACGTTTTCGGCACCTATGGCTTCTTTTCCTGGAGCTTCTGTAGCTGTACAAACACTTGTTTCGCTGGTAGAATCTAAGGAAGGACGGTTCTACGTGAAAAAATAAATTGAAGAGCTTTTCTTCATTTAACTTACAAAAGTTTCCAATTTTCTTCGTTTATATAGAAAGATTGTTAAAAGTTCGCCTGAATGTTTGCTAATTCACAGAGCATGAGGAAAATTCCTATTTTAATTTCTACCAGGATATAAATATTTCTATCACGAACACGTATGAATAATTTTGTAGTATTGCACGGTTCCGAGGGAAAATCGATTTCCTTGGAAGAAGAAGGTGTATCCAGTCAAAGTGGAAACCCGAAAGCTGACGTATCGTGTACGGTGTACACGTTTGATCGATAGTTAGCCGCCAAGGGTGACATGTGGTTTACCAGCACAATGCTCGAGCATATCACGGCTCAACACCGTCCAGGATGTGGATAATGCGAGTGTACGAGTAGATTTGATGCCGATAGTAGACGTGTTGCTTCTATCCCTCGTCTAATTAGTCCTTTAGTCAACTTTGTCCGATCTTCGCGTCGTTATCTTGATCCTGTAGCTTAACAATGGGAATCTAACCTTCCTTGCGTACATTGACGCAATTATAGTACACTTTCTACAAAATAGTTCAACAATTGGGAATTTCCTATGAGAAAAATAACTAAAATATTTGTATTGTTCCATTTTTTTCTTCGTTGAAGAAACACTTATTCGATCAAAATATTTTTCATTAAGATGAATACGCTCAGCTTTCTCGTTTTATCGAATACTAACACTTCATCGGCTTTTTGTCGCCGACAATCTTTCTCATTTTTTGAGCAGTAATTTGTTACTCAGTACTAAGGTAACTTGCTCAGTTGCGTTGCTTTGCAAGCTCCCGCAGTTCTATACCAATTTGAAGAACGTACAAAAAGAATGGTATTGCAGAGTCTAAACCGAAACAGAGCCGGCGCCAGGGAGAATCTGCGCCTGAGCTGCCGGTCGAAAGTGCTAAGATACTTCGCCTTTTACTTGCCAATTCGAAAGAAATATCACAGAATGCGTTTGAATAAGCATCAAGTTTGAAGAAAACGAGAACGAACTTATTATACCGAACATAGTACATTCGTCGAGTTGTACATTCTCCGATCTTTTGTTTACTTCTCACAAGCAAGGGCTATTCGCAGGAAGAGCTGAATTTTTGAAATCTACACGAGAATTCAGCTGGGGATAGAAGTACGACTTTGCAAGCTATGGGAGTTGGAAAATCGTAATCTGGATATCGCGTTCGTCGCGTTTTCTAAACTAATAATGGAAAGCCGAGGCGAGATTTCATAACTGCGGATTATCTGATCGTTTTACGCTCGCTGGCAGTAAGTGAATAAACGCATACGTGATCGCAATACGATCCTCGGGGACCGACGATAAATTAACGCGGACCGGTTTTAGACGACTTGAGAACTCGGCCTTCCGATCCTCCTGCCAGTTGCACCAATTCGTTTCGCAGATTTATCTGCCAACCGACTCTCCTTTTTTCCTTGCTGATATATCTTTTTCTTTCTTCATCTTTCCTTTGTCGAATTATCTGCCTTTGCTCGACCAGGTCCTAATTTATCGCCGCGTAAACTGGGACGCCGTGTGTTCGTAGGCCGTCGTTCGAGTGGATCTTTCATAATTATTCCGCGACCAAGTAGCGTTATCACCTACTCGAGCTGACGAAAGGAATAAATAGGTGAAACTAAAGAAAGAACGCGAAGACAGGTCTTAATGATCTGTAATTTCTAAAACGAAACTTTTTCTTTTCTGTACGATTGTTTTATTGTACGTAGAACTACTAACAGTAGAATTATTTGATAAAAGATTGTAATAATTTTAGGTAGAAATGCTTCTATATAATTCCTTAATTGTATTTTTTGCAACTATTTTACGTAGAATTACTAATCGTGGAATTATCAATGATTGGACTATCAATGAACTATTGGATAAAAGAATGCTATTTTCTATATAATTTTTAATTAATGGACGACTAAATATACCAAATGTTATTGCAAAATTGACTAGATAGACGCAAGCTATAGTCAGTCTATGATTAACATAGTTGAACTTGTATTTGTACAAACTGTTTGCTAATAGTATGCGGAGAACTTGTCCTAACTATCGTACGACTTCGCGTTACATCATCGTCTTCGACGAATGAATTATATATCGTTTCTGATCTCGATTACATTGGTAACTCGTCTTTCAGGCGAATCTAATTATCGTAAACGACAATTGCCATCGCTTATTCTACCAGTCACAAGCCAGAGAGCTAATTTTCATAGCGTGCGAAGAGGTTATTGTCCAGCAGCTGTGTTTTTATTCCTGTCGTTTAGTCGTTCAGTTTCTCTCTCAATGACAATCCTCGGATGGGCCGTAAAATTTTATTCGACTTTGTCTCTATAAATCAACGCGAGAAATATACCGCGTCAATCGACAAAAGGAAAGAGGAACGTGTCCTCAAATATGGAAAAAATATTGGTGAAATATAATGCACGCTGAACGTGCATCTCGAAAGTGACATAACTCAAACAGGTTTTTAAGAAAAGACGAGAAACTATTTGGAATCTTACGAACAAAATTATTCTTTTTACTAACTAAATTATTTACGTAACTTTGGCGACAAGCGTAGATTCTAGAAAAGAATGATTATTTTTGTAATTTTCTCTCGTTCCTTTTACGTTCTTCTAACGTAGAAGCAAATTATTCTCAGTCGTGACACTTTCTATTATGCAGTTAGAACGGTAAATAAGTGGCCGAGTAAGTGGTTGGACTTGGATTCGCGAGCAGGAAGCGCGGTCGTCGTAGATTATAATTTTGTTTTGATCGCTGGAGAATTTTTATACTCTCTCGGTGTCTGGCCATTGACTGGATCTACTTAAGAATGTCTGGTTCGCTGCGCCTGTTCCTACTTATACCGTCGTTACTGGCAACCTGCGTCATGAACTTTAAATAAAAGGAAATTTTACCTGTTCGATTTTGCGTAATTTTTATTTCATTATTCTCTGTTATATTATTTGATCTATCTCTTCGAAATATAAATATTTCAATCGATTGGTATTAGGTAAAAGTTTCTTTCGTTTTATGAAGAAATAATAGACGCACAATGTCTTTTTATCTTTTAATTATGCACGAATATAATAATAGAAATAAAACGAAATGGATCACATCTAATTCAATAAAATAATATAAAATAAAAATTATTGTTCATCTATTATCACCTTATGAAACGAAAGACACTTTTCGCACAACTTAATATTTAAGATCCACGATTCGAAAGAATGCACTGCTCTAAGCAGAATTTTTCTGTTCGACGAATGCAAAGCGTGAAAGAAGAGACAGCGGATGGATTCGTGTTAAAAAAGGACGCGAGACAGGACGAAATATAGGTAGTCACGTATTTAACATAGAAGCTGCTTTTATCACGCTCATTTGCCAAAGATTTCATTCCTCGCTGAACGCCGTTGAACCTTTTATGGTTCCGTGATATTCCAAGCGTGCAGCTCGAATTCCAGCGAAAGGAAAGCAACAGGAACTCGATCTGGCAAAAGATTATCGCGTCGGCCGTAACGTGACAATGAGAATCGTTAATACGTTTGTCACACACGGTGGCTCATAAAAATATTCGAACGTTTATCAATGAAATTGTTCACCAATGCGTTATATATCTACGTTATATGAAACTGTTGGTTTATGCATTTAAACAGGAAATTTGAAAATGCAAAATTGCACGGTGTCCAAAAGTGTCCGAAGTATGGTGCTTTTTATAATATTTGCCAGATGAAATAATTTTCTACCGAGGTTCTACCCCTTTAATTATATTCACAGAAATATAAATTCACGAAAATATTCGCAATTCAATCGAAACGCAAACATTTGGAAATGTATGTAGAAATTGCGGGACACTTATTGCAAATATACACTGAGTGAAAAGTTAGTATATGCATAGTAGTCTTAAACATACAATTAGCGTTAAAGATATTCTTGCTACATATTGTGGCTTATTAATATAGCGAATAGTTGGTAGCGAATAATTGTTTGTTAATGATAATTGACTGTTCAAGCACTTGACGATCTCCGCGAATCTATGCTTCCAATAAATAGTTTCTGACTTCTACGTACATTTTCAAATTCTTCTCAAATTTTTCCAATATGACTGCAATAGTCGTGTTTCGTTTCAGTGCCATTGAAATTTCACAATGTTTTGTATAATATATATATCGAGTCAGCGTTGGGGTTGGGGGCGTTTAACGAACAGAATTTGACAATTAACCGCGACGATTAGATACTAGAGGTGCTAATGACAATAATCTTAGGTTCAATAACGAATACACGGTCAACGGGATAGCAAATGCGCTTACTTCTCCAAAGTCCAAGTGGAACTGAACTTACTTGTCCACAGACCAGGTGGAACTGAACTTACTTGTCCAAAGTTCAAGTGGAACTCAACTTACTTGTCCACAGTCCAAGTGGAACTCAACTTCTATCCCTTTCTATGTACCTCTCTGTACCCTCTGGGTCAACTATATTTTTAAGGAGAACTATACAACTACGTGATACCTCTGTTAGTTGAAAATGTCCATTCCGTGACCGTGGCTACGTTTAGCGACCAGATGTGTCATTTCGAGCTCAAGCTTACTGTCATAAATCTCGGGCAAACATACTCGGATTATATTATTTAAGTACAGCTATAATAAAAATCCTAGGCTAAAGAATTGGGGATTTTCCCAAAAATTCCAAAGGAAAGGTCCCGATGTTCTTTCATCTCCGACATATACATATAAAATATTCTTAGGAGTGTGCGAATACCTCCATGTGCCAGTGATAAACATAATAAGATCTGCATCTGAACTCATTAAGGAAGAGATATTCTTTATCGGCTTTGTTTCGCGAAACGATCTCGCAACCGGGAACTCTTATTGTCTAATTAGATTTTTAGTCGTCCTGCTCCTTTCTTTTCACGGTTATTCCAACAATTTCTCGTGATTATTCGCAAAAGCTTCTGGGAAAGAACGTATTCAGTTTGCGGGTGATGTCGTTCTTTGTTGAGATTAATCATGTCGGGTCAAATTAAACGGCTGGCTGGTTACGTACAGGGTGATCACGTTTTAATGAATTAACATTCTTTTCGGAGTAAACTGTGAGAGTGTAGAAACGACAGAAGAGAATAGCGTTTTATTTGTTTTATACTCCACATAGCGGAATATGTAAATTTTTTAACATCCTTTATACCTTAGTTTTTGGTAAAAGGGGGGGCGAATTTTCATTTTGTCGATTCTCATGCACGCCAGCTCCAAGTTTTTATTTAGACTGCATTTTTGCTTTTAATAAAAATCCCGCAATCTCGAATTTTATTTAAAAAACAGGACGATTTTCAATTTTTTTTACGTCATACGTACGTAATTTTCCGTCAAATCGCTTTTCTGCCAAATGTTTGTGAAATTTGCATGTTTCATAAAAAATCGTGCGTATTTTCCCACTGATATCTACTCACCGTTGAAACAAGAATTTTTAAGGTGAAATATCGTGTTTCTCGATGCGGTGTCGTAACATTTCGTCGAAAATGTAATACTTCGCCAAAATTTGTAATTCTTCGCCGAAAATTCACAATTTCTGTCGATAATGTATATTCATCGTTAAAAGACGATTTTTTATGATTAACACGTTACATGGTTTACGAACGTTAATGGGCAACGCTGGTAATGATAGCAAATAATTCGAAACTGTGAATGAAGCGAACCACGATCGCGACATATTAGCATAATACAGATAGATGGCGGACGCAACGGTGCAATTATATGCAATTAGGTTCGTCGATTAATAGTGATCGATACAGAATGGATTACCGTAATTATGCCTGATTATATACACTCCTGTACTGTGATCGATGTTTCCTCACTGGTCCATGTTAACTCGTATACTTGTTTTTCCACGTCTCGATAATTTACTCACGATCGACTAAGCTGGATAATTATTTAACAATTATTTAAGGATAATTACATTCGTTAGAGAAATTTCATCGATTTTACGCTTCGAGGGATGTTATTATAGCCCGTGAGAATCGCACTCGTTCGACTGCGTGTGTTTACGTATTTGATGAAAAGCTGCTTTTTGCGCGATAACAACGGCGCTGCGTCCCAATTCCTCGGTTTCAGAACGCTGATGCAGAAATTGCGAAAAAGAGAAAAATCTCCCCTCGTTCTTGTAACTTTTCAGGTAATTTTTCAATGACAGCGATATTATTCGGCTGCCTGTGAGCCTGTTCCAACGAATAAATGTAAAAAAAAGAGCAGCTTCCCTTTATTAACCTAGAGCAAAAACGTAGAAAAGAAGATTTATATAAAAGACGTCAAAGCTTTTAAGGGAATATTTAAAAGTCACGAAAAAGGCACGATTTCGTGTCACCTTTTTATCGAACGAACATCACAGTTTACATCGATCTGATAGAAAGACGAAAAGAAATAAAGATCGTCTTTATTAGTCTTGCTTGCTATAAATGATTGTATATCTATACGTTTTTCAGATTCCAGGTAGATTTGTTTCAGTTTACTTTCCACAAAATTGGAAGTAATTTAGCATGAAATCGTTGAATCGATAGAATCCTTGAGCCAATAAGCCTGAAACTGTAGAGGATTTTTGACTGCCGAGACGAACATCGTGCAACAGAGAAAGGAGCATTGGTTCTTACTGAAATAGGTGTAATTTTGTGTGCTACACTAGATTAGCCGCGTAGTAGTGACACATATATGAGTATGAGTGTGTGCAAGTATGTCTCGTAAAACAGATGAGACAAAGAGAGTGCTGAGACGCGTGCAAATGTATATCGACGAAGAAATCTGACTAAATAAATCTGAAACTATTTTCATATCAATTCTAAGTGTAATCTAAATGTTCCTATACATTTATTTCGGCAATTAAGATCCACAATTCTCAACAGTTATCCATCACGATAATGACTGGAACTGATACAAAGTATAGAAAGGTACATTGGATTTCGTTATTGTACGACGTTTGCTCGCTCGATCAAGCTCAGCCTTCCATTCAATTCCTTTTAATATTATTGCATGGAAATTCCAATTACTTAAGATCGCTCGATTTCCAAGACTACTTTCTGGAACCAGACTAGTTCATTGCACGTATGGTGTTCCTGGCAGGAGACAAATACAACGCGACGATAGAACGATTTATTTTTCCAAGTGACCTATTCATCGAGGAATTTTTACGCTGCGTGCTGCATTGGTCGGAAAACGTGGTAATTGGACGAAGTTGAAGTGTATTAGTACGCATTTCATTGCTGCCAGCAAATAGAGAGCATCAGTTTTCGATCATTTCCGCTGCAATCTTCATAGATTTCATTTCACTGCTTTTGAAGTTCGATCGTCTACGCGTCTGGTACTTGCAGCACAGTAAACGTAAATAGTAACACGTTGTCACAGTGTAATCCGCCGCATCCGCTGGTATCTACAGCTACAGCGTTCTTCTAAGAGCCTTCGAAGTTGATTCCAGCTGCTCTTAGTAATATCAAAATTCTGCAAATACTCTGAGAAATGCAGAAACCAAATGCTTTCGACGCCTGGCTCAAGACTTCCGTCAAGCGTCGAATCTAAGAACACAGGCCGAAGACGATCGATGCTTGGTTTTTGGGTTTGCTCGCAATTTTCCAGTCGGTTGAACAACGAAACGTTTCTCTGGATCAAGTTTAGGGTATCAGAGGAGAGGAAGGCGATGCTCGAGATAGTCTTGAGCCAGGAACGCTGTGCACAGTAAACGAGAAACAATAAGACGCCTCTTGGAACTATCTTCCCTTTTTGCCAACAAAGGACGAACGATTTCTCGCGAGTCGGTGGGAAATGGCCCATTGTAGTCTACGTCCGGGCCATTCCTAGTAAAAAGCAAACGCAGATGATTCGCAGGAAATTCCTTTTATTTCCGTCAATCGACGAAGCGCGAATTCGACAGGAAAAAATAAAGAAATTCATTTGACAAGGATGGAATAATGACACGTCATTGTAGAAGAATTTCATTGACAGTTGGTGTCGCAGTTGCCCATTGTCGTGCTAAATACATCTTTCTTCATTTTATTTCAATTGTCTAAGGTCGCATCAACCATTCGTGTGTGTATTTTCGAGCTATCGCGGGGAGACGCGGTCGTTAGAATACGCGTCAACGGGAGTCGTAAATTCCCGTTACGATTAGAATGATCGACACCACGAATAGTTCGATCCCCGTATTTCGATTAAGATAATAGGGGTGATTCAGGTATGATAACACTGTGGCTCACAGAGTTAAAATATATATTTCCAACACTTAGTATACACGATTGAATAGATATAAACACTTAATAACTTATCACGCTGCAATAATATAGATATGAAAGTAACACGGTATGAGACTTAATGTTAGAAGTTAGGCGTTAGATCTTTGACAGTGGTAGGAAACTCTGAGAGATATAGGAACGGTGAGAGTTATGCAGGAACTCTAGTCACCGTGAGAGACGATGGAAAACTCTGAAGCTTATTCTAATGTGAATATGGAGGAAAGCTTGGTATGGGTGTGCCCTTTGGACGAAGAACGCGGATTCGTTGCTTACATTTTTAGTTAGTAAAGTGAGGGTAATAATCCGCGATGTCGATTGGTTGGGACCAATGTTAGGAAGGAAGAGAGGAGAAAGAAACCTCCTACCAACTTGGGTCCTAGGCGACATTGTTTACAGGGAAACTCAGATTTTTCGTTAGGTATATCTCCGCTTTCTTCGTAATTCTTAAGAGCACATAATAAACCCAAGGACCTTTCTAAAAACCGGCCGAAAACTCTTCTGGAATTAGAAAGTCTTTTCTGGCAAACAGATGTGCTTAGGCCATGTGTGCGAACAATGCAGCTAGAATTGCAACTTTATAGTGGATCCTTGGGCCTATGGAGTGTTCGAAGGACGATAGGTAGACCGTTGGGTGGCAAGCCGCGCGGGATGGCGTGCAGATGTGTTGCGCGGCAGAACAGTGTGGATTGTTAATGATTCAAGGCCGAGGTTTACACTTCGTAGCATGTTTTATATCTAAATTCTTGTTTATTTACAACTTTCGCAACGACCGATGATATTGTGGTATCGTGGACGAAAGGCCTAAGAGATCTCGGGACAACTATAAACAATGTCGCGAGGAAGCCTAAGTGCCGACAGGCCCAACAATGTATCGTCGGTCCTTCGATCGAATAGTTTCGTGGAAAAGCCTGGCCACCAGCGGTTGCGGAACACGTGCGTGCTGGGGCTAAGACAAAAGACAAAGGGATGCTAAGGAACAAAGACGAATTAACAGTGTTAGTTGAGAAGTCAGTCAGTTGCTAGCGTCAAGTAAAATTCGTGATAAAAAAGGAATAGCTTAACTCGACTGTCCTTTTGTATTTTTATATGCTTTTATTCGCAAAAGTGGTAAAGTATAATATTACAACGAAGTAGCGATGTTCAGAGCATTAAAATAGTTGCTCAACTCGCGGCCAAGACTGTACCCAAGACTAGTCTCGTGATCGAATGCTCGAAGTTTTATATATTGAGTCTGTAGGACAATTCCTCAATAGGGGCAAGGAAAGGATCCTGAGTGCCCTATGTGATGGGGGAAAATTTGGTGTTGGGCCATGTGCAAAGGTAAGGTCAAAGTCTGAAGGTTCATTATCAGGTAGTGTGGAATGACGTGGATTTGGCTATGGTCGCTGTAGCGTTGTGGAAAGAGCGTGATCCGCGTGAGAGAGAGCGTTGGATCCGTGGTTACGAGAGTTGCAAATTAATTATCTAATTGTCTTAATTATAATGCGTTATTGTGATTAGTTCACGTTAAACAACCATCGTTTCCTGTTTAACCAACATCTGCTTAATCCATTTATTGCAAATAAACTGTAATTGTAGTAAAGATCCTACGATATACTTCACTGTCAGGTGCATTTTGTGCAGTTTGCAGATTGTATTCTTCGTTGAGGAGATATTGGTGGCTGAGAATGCAAAATGTGCTCTTCATTATCGAAATTTTGGATAGGAAAGTCGATAGGTGGGAGGAAGATTAGAAATCGATCGATCGTAGGGTCTCGAACGATCCATTTCTACAACGTAAATTGCTTCGCCCGTTGTAGCTGAATAATTCAGGGGATATACTTGTTACTCGACGAAGGTCGACTGACGAAGTTGCGTGAAGTTGGTATAATTTATCCGCCGAAATCGATTGCAATTTAACGTGGCTGCGAAACTTCTCGATTGAATCGTAAATAAAGGCGGAAAGTCTGAAAATATCGAAAAGAGAATATTTCGACTGCGGAACTTTCCACCGCGAGCAGAGAAGAATGAAACTGAATTTTCTTTCGCTCGAAATAAGCTACGATTCAGCTTTTCGCCGATAATATGGAAAACGCGCATCGGGGGAATAGAAAAATTCGGGGCTAAAGATGGAGAGCCTTTAGTTTTGCCTAAAGATACTATAATACTTTCTCAGATGTTCCCTTCGCTTATACTTGGCAAAAATATGGAAAAAGTAGAAAAAGGAGGATGTACAAAATTCTTGCAAGAAATGCGACAAGGTTAAACCTTTTCAAAAGTTTCTAATCGTCTCAATGAAATTTCATATTTAGAAAACCACCCTCGCTAAGAGCTTAACTTAACAAACAAGCTCCAATTAAACCAGTTTGGTTTTCTTTAAAAATACACTTAAAACGTAATTACACTTAGAAGTAACTTTAAACTGCACACTCTTTGTGCATAATAAGAGACGTTCGCAGAACGAGCTGATAACGTATCAGGTCCAAGTGACGACAAAAACCTGTCTATTAAATCGACTTCCAACTCGCTATAGCCATAACCATCCCTCGAACTTGATATTTTCCACGAAGCACCGTAAAAGTGAAAAAAGTAAAAGGAAACGACGCGATCGTCTATCGGCTTTAAACGTCGAAATTGAAACGACAGAGTTCGCCAGCGGGAAACAGATCTCCACGGTGGCCTGTAATTACGCGTCGCGTATTCCGTCGCGGACTGTTCCTTCCTGAACAGAGAAACAAAAGGAGAAGATGCCAGGGACGGAAGAAAGAAAGGAGGAAAAGAAAAAACGATAAAAAGGAGAGTTATTAAGCCGAGAGTATAGACCGCGTTTTCTCTGCTAGCCAAGACGAAGGAAGGTGTCAGAGCAATGAATGCAGGCGATTCACACGATGCACCAGGCGTATACAACGTTGACGAGTTTCTAGCTTCTCTTATACTTTGATTAGTGGCATCGTTGGCCTCGACCAAAGAAACTTCCCACTCGGTTGGAGAGCGTCTTAACGTTCACGTTTTCGATGGTCGATCGCGAGATTTTCGCGAATCTTTGAAAGTCCGTGAAGATCGAAGTTCTTCCTGAAACGTGAGAATATTTATTTATTTATTTATCTACTCATTCTATCGGCGAAAAACCCTATTAGTAATACGAAGAGAAAAGATACGCGACTGAGTAAACAATCAATAATTATGAGGTGATGTTAGATATAAGTACCCAAGAAATACTCTCGATATTCAACAAAAAAGTTTATCAAACAATTAACAGTCAAGATGAACACTCAGATGAAAAGAAAAATAAAATGTAAAAAAAAAATAAAAAGAGAATTTATTTTTGAACACTTGGTTTACGCTAATTACGATTTGGTTCTGAGCTCCAGCCGTGACTTTCCAAGACTGAAGCTCGTACAATTTGACTTTCGGTGGGATTTGTTTATTTTTCTTTGTCATCCCTCAATATCCCCACTATCCACGCGTTTGTTAGGCGTCCGCGACCGTTACCACGCACGCCTTCTTCTTGAACATTCGGCTGAAGGACCGTAGGGATATCGATGATACATTGGCCATGTCGGCCTTACGCTTCGATGGTGTAACGTAAAATTGACACTTGGATTGTAAGAGAAAAGAAGACTGACTCGTAACCTAACTATTACTTTTCTTTTATCGAACTTTATTATAAATCTAGCACTTACAAGAATAGAATGACACTGAACCGGAGAAAGGGGGGCTGTACAAGAACAGGAACTAGAACAAGAACTGGCCGAACTGGGTGAAGTCTCGGCTTATATGCGTTTTGGTTTGAGGATGTTGAGAGGCTCGGTGTAGGTTATGATGTGGAAAAATGTCCGAAGCTCGGGGGTCGATGTCTTATCTCTGATGTAGATTGAGATGTGATTGATGTCGAGTGCCACCACAATTATAGTAATGTGGTATCGTGGAAAGATTGCCTAAGAAATGTCGGGTGAACCATAAACAATGTTGCGAGAAAGTCTAAGTGCCAACAGGCCAAAAAGGGTCTGGAAACTTCAATGTGTCGTCGGTCCTTCGGTCGAATAGTTAGGCGGAAAAAGCCTATGTGACCATGACCGTGGTCGGCTGCGGAACACGTGCGTGGTGGGACTATGAGGAAAAACAAGGGGATGCTGAAGGGAGGAATACGAATTAACAGGCAGTCGTGAGTTGAGAAGTCAGTGTTGTCAGGGTTGTCAAGAAGGGTGTGGTCAGCGTGAAAATAGAGCGTTGGAACCGTTGTGACGAGACTAGTGAGTGACGAATGATGACTGCGTGCATATAGACTGACGGAGCATCGTGCTTGATTTTGTGTTGACGTGAACGATACTGAAACAAATCATACTGTCACCAAACCTACTAGCGCTATATATTTTCCCATAATAATTACTAGGAACCTGGTAGTGAAAAGTAATTCTGGCTTGAGTACTTAAGTACTTAAATAGTACTTAAATAGTACTTAAATAGACACTTAAATACCGAGAGTCGCTAGCTAACAAAATGAAAAAAAAAGAAACAACGAGACGTACAAGATTTAAAGCGACATAGGAGATCGTAGGAGTTTAAGTAAGCGAGATGATGGCAGAATAAAGATCGATAGATGTATGTGCACTATGCCATGCAGTATCGTACGGTCGAGGCAGCTAAAACAACTACGCAATGTACGATTCTATTTGCCGAATGTCCAGCTGGACAAATTGTAAAGTACAAATTAAATAATAATAAAAAAAATATACGATTATGTTCGACTCATAATAGTTCAGAATTATTCAAGTACAAATAGTATTTAGTATACTTTCTGCAATATTACTAGAATATTTAGCGAACGAAACAAATTTTTAAGTTTCGTGGATTTCTCGTATAATACGATTCATTCGCAATTCACCATAGACAAATTCGCAGAAATCGCTGAATTTGTATTGGGCGCCTCTTAAAAATATCTTCCTTGGTATATTTAGTATATTTCGATCGATTAGAGTATTTTAGTATTTTTTTATTATTTAGTTTGTACTTTACAATTTGTCCAACTGGACATTTGGTAAATTTTTCTAACTTTATTGTTAAATAACGTGTGAATGGCTACCCTCAGCGGGATATTATCATCTTTGAGATTTTAGTATTAGGACATAATTCATAGGAAGACTTTTTGGAGTAAGCTTATGGTTTCTCCTAAAGAATCGTTGTTACTGTACCTGTTCATTTAGAGTACTTGAAGATATTTTAGCGTATCACAATATCTGTTGTTAGAATACTTAGTTAAAAATACTACAGAATATAATATGTATATTTAGACCAAGGTTAGGTTTTAAACGCTGTCCTTGGCGAAAACCACTGTATGTACCTGTTTGTACAATTATGGAATCCTAAATATAAGTATTTGGCAACGTTATGTCATGTTAATATAACTAAAAATCTCGAGATTTGCCAACTAAATATTTTTAATACGTTTCTATTACGCCTCTGTTTCAAAGCAACTTCTTTTCCCGTTTTAAAAGTCCGTTTAATTTTCGAACTCGATTCTCCGAACATTAACATCACTTCGCACGAGAAAAATTCCTGAAATATGTAGATCCAGTGATTCGTAAACTGAATATTCGATCGTGTTTTCGAAATACGAAGGAGAAATGAGATTTAGCAAAGTGGCGTGCTTGAAATTTACAAGCAAAGCAGATTCGACCGAGAAAAACATATCAGCATGGAATAACAACAGCTGTAATAAAAGATGAGAGAATTTGGCGCTGGAATTTTGAGAGACACAAGATGAATTTTGATATCTCGCTGCGTGTCGCGGTTTCAGTTTACCTGCAGTTGATTTGCCGCTATTTTGAAATGTCATTGCGATATCGTAGATATATGTCAGATACATATTCCTATTTCAAACTTCTTTCCAAGCGTTTTTATATGTTTGAAATGCTAGAAAGTGACATTTTTCTTCGTGCATTTATCTCCAGAAAATTATTAAAAATTTGATTTATTCATATTAGATTTAAATTCGATGGAAAATTTGAAATTTGTATATTTGAAAGTTTCTCTTTTACAACTTGTAGATTTTTACTCAGAAGTTAACCTTCTTTGAATTAATAAAATTAATTTACAATATTACAATAATTAGCTACATAGCAGCTAAATATTATCTTCATCAATATATAATTGATATAGATAAATTTCTAGACATTTAAAAAAATAATAATTTATAAAAAAAAATGATTCATGTATCGATATAATATAATCGATACATAAGAATCAGATCTCGATCGAATAGTAGATCGTATCTTGAAACTTAGCTCACGTTATACTCGGAGATAAAGACATTTTCGGGGCTTCGATAATTTTCTAAAGAAGCTTATTCCACTGGCTTGTTCGATCTAAATACGTTTGACTGTGAATGTAGTAACTTTTCTTCAACAACTAGGACCATTGAATTAATCATAAGTACGCAAAGCAATTACTTGCACTTCAATGAAAACAAGGGGACAACGATATCACACAGCTACGGTTCTAACTAGGAAATACGGCTAACTGAGCTTCTGTTTGATAATTTGTATGTACAATATGCGATATATGTCTGTGCAATTGTGGCGAGCATTCAAAATTGCCGTATAAACGCGGCACCCAATAATTAATTGCTATTGGTAGCTTTGTTTCTCACCAAAATTATAGATCTCGGATTAAAATGTAGCAATTTATTAACAAAATTATAGGCGAAAATATTTGAAACATTGCCGAAGGGAAATCATAGGAATTTTAGAATTTCTAAAATTCTAAATTTCAAGAAAGCATCGTTTAAAAAATATAATTATTAATCTTCTACAAAAGCTACGGGTAAAACTATTTCGAATTTTTTCGTTTCACGTTTTATATAAATTGTTAGAAAGTATGATAGGATAAAAAATTATAGCCTAAAATTGCGTTAGAAAAATACCTGATGATGAATATCTGTTGAAAAGATGATTCCTGGCGTCTTAAGATATTTCGTGGAGACGCGATTCGTCAAGAAGACGAGGGAAAATTGTATATCCGCGGCATAGACACGAAATATTTATTAATACGAAACGTAGCAATTCGCTAGGGACAAGTGGGACAAGATACTCATCGAGTAACAGTCCGCGCGGCCGTGTCGGATCGCGAGACAGCATTATGACATTCCATTTCTCTGGTAACGAACATTAATTGAACATCAAAATTGGAACCGCGAGCAACGAAATTGTATAATCGAATTACGGAATTCCCTCACTGGCAACATGATTCGTGGGAAAGAGGAAAAAGTCTCGCTCGGATTAGTATCGTACCTACACCGGTTACGTCATTCGTATGCAAGTTTTGTTAATTGCTTCATTAAAACACAACTTTTAAACGTTATCAATAACATCCTGTTGTTCGTGCTATAATTGGAAGGAGGACGACGATTATAAATGCAAGAACGAGTGGAAAACATTGAATAAAACTGTTTTGTACGAGACCTTTTTTTTTAATCTCGTGTTTTACGTCACGCGCGTCTTTGAAGTTGAAGTTTATTAGTGCAGAGTCGTGGTGGATAGCTATTCTTCGTCGCAGTTGCTCGTCGGCTCGTTGGGGACTGCCGCCACATCCGGATCGTGCTCGGTAATTTACATCGACGCTTAAAAGATAAAGGTAAAAACCGATCTCTCGCGGGAAAGCCGCGTGTCAGCGGCGCGTCGCGTAGGCTCAGGTGTCTTCTTTTCGTTGCGTGTTGTACTCTTTTAATATTGTATTTAATACGAGCTTAGTATGCCGCAAATGTCGCTGGTAAGTTGGTTCAGTGTTGGTGATAAGCTAGGAGTTCGTCCAGTTGTGAGAAGCCTCGTTTTCGAGAGAATTCCCTTCGAATATTTTAATTTTGTCATTCAAGGTTCGTAGACGTGGAAATAAAATACAGAGCATTCTACCGAGTTGATACCACGGCTGATATCCGATGACCAATAATATTTAAAATAACGTTTTTAATAACGTTTAATTCCAATATTCTGTGCACAAATAGTTCAAATGAATAATTTTTCAAATAATCGATTAACGTTTCATACGATACGTATCTGTTGATTGCGCAAGTATATAGTAAATAATTGCTTTTGATCGCTAGTCTGCCATTCGTTCATATATTTCACCAATATTCATCTATCGATACTATAAATCGAGCAAAGTTTCCATACGACCGACAGCGTACGTACCTATTGGTTTGGCAACTAAGTGATCGCGGATTTTGTCAATAGAACCTGATGACAGATTCCGCAATCACTTAGTTGCCAACCCAATAGAATTCCAATCGTTATATTACGCAAAATCTTCACAATGCATTGGATCCTCGATCCTACAAGACGCGTTAGCGAGTCAGAGTTTCAATTTCTTGGAAAGTAGCACTTCGTTGAAGAGATGGTACGTACGTACGTACGTGGACGATTAATTATATCGAAGCCCTGTAATTGCAGCGCGCTCTTCAATTACTGACCTCATCGAACCCTCTCCGCATCGTTTCCCCATCGACGAAATGGTCGAGACCGCGTTGTGTTCGCTCGACTCGTGCTTTGTACGTCTCCGGTCTACGAAATGAAGCCCAGAGGGCGTAATCGACACACTTTGTGCTCTGGTAATTTGATGATCCGCGCGAAACCTCGTAAGGATCAGCGATCCTTTTCTTGACAGGCCAATGGCTGCTGTTCTCTGTGCTAGCGCTCTTAGTTTTCATCGATAAATTATGCTCGTTAACCTGCCGCTAATTACACGCTAAACTCCTCCGTTTTCATTAAGCGGCCACCCCTGTAATCTTGGCGAATTTCACTTTGATCGGTGACTCGAACGACCCATCCACTGGACGAGTGAAAAATTTATCAAAAGGCTGTCTTATCCGCTGCACTAGTTTCGCTTTTAATCCTCTGCGTCGCTACGTGATTTCGAACGTCTCGTAAAAACGTTGCAATTCTGTTGGCCTGTCAAATTCAAATTCCATTGGTGCGCGTAGCGTTGGTTGAGTAAACGAGCGTTAAAATAATTTTTGTTACTTAACGAGGTTGAGGGAAGATATTAGCGACGTTTCATTGAAATTGTTGGAAGACAGGAGACTATTTTTTTTTAATTTGTATAATTCTGAATGATTAATTTAACATTCTTCATGCTAAATAGAGAGATACGTCAATTCCAGTAACTGAACGAACCGCTTGTCATAATCCTTCACTATGCAATCCCCTGTCTGAAAGTTGCGGAGAAATCTCTCCGGACATCTTGAAAGTCACGCACTAAACGTAACTGTTTTTAACCAACCGTACCACGAGATACTCTGCCTCGTCTTATCGAAATTCCCCGGAGAATCCCGTCAAACGACACGACCAATCCGCTTTCTACGGCGCAACCGAAGTTCCAAGCGAAAATTTTGTCAGCCAGTTTCGCAGCTCCCAATACAGTTAAATTTCACGTACGAGAAACTTCCGCAAACTGTCCTCAACGTTCCCAGGTTTCATCTCCGAGTCAAGAAAATCCCATTGCCGATCTTTGGACGCAGGATCTTGGGATTTGTGTCTCAGGCGCGTGTTTCGCGTTTCTGTATTTCCACAGAGCCGCTTGCATTTCTTTAAAGTTGCGTGGGATGGATACCGCGAGACACTGAGAAATAAATAATACACAGGGTGTATCGTGAAACGTTGGCATCCATTTCAGCGATAGACAACAGGCACAAAAGCAATAAAAAAATTGGTACGAACGCGTGCTCTTTACAGCCTCGTTGCAAAGTTCTAGCCATTTTTGTCTTTCAATAATCCACAACTGTTTACTTTCATAAAAGATGCTCGAAATGGTTAGTCTCGGCCTGCATGCAGTCCTCCTATAAAAGAATTTCGCAAACTTACAAAATTTCCAGGTGCGTATGATGGCACAGATCGAGGTAGCCATTTCGGGCACCTTCTGCGAAGAAAGTTGCCGATTATTGAAACATAAAAATGGCCATAAATTTGAAACAAGCTCAGATAGAGCACGTGTCCGCGATTCTCTCTAATCTCAAAGTAGGTTCGATATGTTACGACACACCCTGTATCGTTTAGATGTAAGTCCAATCATCGCGGAAGTTTTAGATGTTAAAGTAACATAGTGCTAGAATTTTGGAGCGTTTCATAACTGGACCAAGAATTTTTTATGCCTTTATGGGAAATTCCTAAATGCAAAAATACATTTTTTAAAAATGTATATAATATAAAAAATATATGAAACTAAATAGCTGCTTGTCCACACTCTGTTTGCTTTTATGACAACTTACGTCTGTTAGCCTCTGTTGGAACAGCCTTTGGCAGTCGAATCTCGAAAAATATGTGCTTCAGTTATTTTTATTATAAAATTGCATTTGTGCACAGTCTATAGTATCAGACGAGTGGACAGAGTTTTTATGCAAATCTATATTTTTATAAACTAATTCAGGAAGCACAACTAGAAAGACAATTGAAAGTAATTAAGAAATGATAATTGTACATACACGAAGATATTAAAATATTACGGTCTGCATAATTTTTCAATTGTCCCACTGGACGACAGGATAAAGAATACTTAATTAGGGAAGTTAACGTGCAGGCTGATCTCGAAGAGGCCGAATTATTCGATGACCTATTTGCATCGACACCGTGTCACGGTCGATCAAACGTTTCTAGATGACTTGTGCTTTCGGTTAAGTATAGTCGACGGCGATCTTTCGACGTCCAGGATCCCCTCACCGTGAAATTAAACGCGTCGAATCAAGGACGCCAATGCATCCCCCTTTTTCTTTGCCAGAAGCGCGCCGGTTCCTCTGCTTTTCTTCCATTGCAATTTTTTCCAACGTTCCACTAGTATTCTGTTCCGCAAAAAAAGAGGTTAAAATGGATGATTCTGGTCTTTAGTTTGGTTCTGGTAAACGATAGTTCCTCTTTGCTCGGATCTAATCGAGTTTTTTTAGTCGCTCGAAGCGCCATTAAACTCTCGTCCAGATGTAATTATTTGGGGGAAACCTGGCTGCGGGAAACAGAAAGAATTTCGTGTTTTGAAAATAAAAGGAAAAATTCAGCTAATGGCTCTCTTGTTCAAAAGGTTAACGAAAATTTCTAGGAATTGCCAGTTTGATTGAAATTATTGTTACGAGTGATTCGTCGTGATCTCGAAGTGTCAAGTGGAATGTAATTTTTATAAACGATACATGCAAGCTGCGCTTTCAGGAAACAAAATTTTCTCCTCTCTTCGATGCTTTTAATATCGGACACTCGAGCCACGCTTTTAGAATTAAAAACACATTTCTTTTAATAACAAAAAGTAACAAACATTTCCATTATATGATGAAGAATATTTCATTTCTGTTTTTCCATTTCCCACGCCAATAACTTCTTTTTTTCTTGCATGCTGTGTCGAATTTTAAAATCGCAGCAGTTCAGCCTTCGAATCGCCTTTCTAACAGTAAGACCAGAAACACGAAAATAATAAAATTTTCAATTTCAGATATAGAACATTTTTATTTCTCTTCTTTATACACTTGTTTACTTTTTTATAGGATCTCACATTGAAATTATCGCGATTTATCTCTCGAGCCACGATCCTGTAACTAAATAACAAATTGTTCTCGATTTCCTCGTACACTGGAAACTCGATACGTTCGACTAAACGTCAGCATTAATGTATCATGCACGCCATTGAACTGGCAATTGAAAAGCAAAGTATCGTCGCTTGTTACAGCGTAGTTATGCAAATCTCGCGTGAGCACGTTCATTACTGACGTTTTAACGTGGGCAAAAACGTGTTTCGATCATCCGCGAGAGTCTAATCTGCAAGGAGAATCGAGATTCGTTCGTTAGGAGACGCTGGACACGGTTTTGTGTTGCAATAAATAATTTCTCTTTGCATCTGACGTTAACGAGCGCTTGTCCGTCTGTTTAATAGTTATCTGGTGTTTCAATGATGTTTGTAGGAGGAATAATCGTTAGGGACAAGAACGAGTTGCCTTCTGATGTAACGATCTTGTTTTGACGGAACTGCGTAGTCGGAGGGAAACAGAATGAGAAAGAAGTTGGGAATTGTCTGGAAGAACATTTCGCAAGTAGACAAATAACGCTATAAAGGTATCGCGTTTTAGCAAAAGTTTGAACAAATTTTGTGTCTCACTTTCAGGCCGATTAGATATAAAACACAGCGTCGATTAAAAATTATTACGAAGAAATTTTCGCATGGAAGATGGTGCGTAGAGACTCGAGTTTCAGCGAAACAGCGAAAGAATTGAGCGAAATTATAGGAAACAAGAGAAACGATCAATTTCAACAAATGGTTATGGAAACTATTTCTGGAAAAATAGACGACGAAAACGCGATGAAACGTGACACACAGCACTGGTAACCAGCAGGAAGAAAGGACTGGCATAAATTTATGCCGAGTCAGCTGGTGAATTGAAAGAGTTCCTTTTAACCCTTTGTGAGATGATGAAATTACGTGACCTGTCGAACTCTTCCTATAGCGCGTCTTTGAAGACAGAAAGAGATTGTCACCAAGAGATTGGCTGTCAAAATTATCTCTAATTTGATTAAATTTCAGAAGAAAATCCACGATTCGTACACATTGCGATAATTTAATACGACAGTCGGAATTTCCTGAAAATTCTCCACTCAAAATCCTCCGTGTACATAAATTTCTCCTTTTCTTCGTAAAATGATAGAAACAAAATATTCAAATACATATACAATGTCTCACTTCCCACTCTCAGTTACCTCATATCCATTTTTACGAAGTTCTAAGAAAAGCTCTGAAATCATCTTGGCAAACAATAATTTCAACGTTTCTTCTGCCTCAAAAAAGCACCTTCTACTTTTATCTTCGATAAAATTACCGGACATTCTGTAAAATGTGACACTTTCACGAAAAGAATCGGCATAGTGTGTGGCCTATTAAAAATTAATCGACGCCTTTCAATTTATCACCACGGCATGGAAATCCTGGAAATCCTGAAAATCGCCGTAGATCCATCGTTCTAAATTTCGAACAAATCTCTTACAAAGGGTTAAAGACTCGTAACGTCGGTCAGGTTCACCGTTGAAAACGTCGCGTTTACGATGCGCAGCTTCTCCTGACCGGATGCCAAACGAAACGACGGGCATCCTTTGCGCAGAGATCAGCCATGTCTGTTTCGTAGCGAATCGCAAGTTCGCAGCGGAGGTTCCTGTGCTAGCCGACGTGAGATTACATGAGTGATGCTTGCTCGAAGAGTCGTAAAGGACGACGAAGAGATCGCGTTCTGGTGACGTAACGCGAGACACGCCGGAACATGAGCAACCTACAGGTACCGGAGCTTCGGCTTCCGGCTGGCGATGGCGGTGGTTCGACCGGGTCAAACAATAAAGGCACCGCGCCTCTGTTGCTAGTTCCCCAGACCAACGTGCCCAGAAGGAGGCATTCGTGGATATGCGGGTGAGTTTCTTTGGGAATTTTAATTTTCCAGACTTTCGATTTTCCGCTCTAGATTTGACTCGTGAGATCGATATTTGCGTAATTATTTTTTGGTAATTCCGCGGATCTATTAATTGGTTCTTGTAGGTAATTAAATGAAATATTTTCGTGATTCGTAGATTGGTCTTCTATTGGATAACGTTCTTTCCTTTCGATGTATAAAATCTGCAAATTCTGTCTTGCAACTCACGTTACGAAGACATAAAAGAAAAATATTTCTTTTGTCGATATCACCAGTCGTTTGAAAAGATTCTATCGTACACACGTTCTGGAAAAATACACCATTCGCATAAAATCATCGACAGAAAGAATACCAATGCTTTTGAATCACTGGAATCGTCAGAATCGTCGATACGAACACCTCGACCGTACATTGCCCGATTATTATGCAGATCTTTCGAGTCTGAGGCCGAGGTAAACGGTTTCCTCTGCGTCTGTCAAGGGAAATTGGATTTGTGAGACCCTAGAACGAAAAGAATTCTATAGAGACCGATCGAAGTTCCCTTAGAAATTCCTGATTTCAGTCCTGAATACATAATCCCTCGAAAATGAATGCTTATGACCAAATTATCAATTTTCTGCTTTTCATGACTCCTATACGAGCTTAGTAAAGTATCGCAACACTCGCCATAGATATGCTTTAGATTAGAAAATTTGTGATTAATAGGCCGAAACAACAGAGAAACTTCGATAGGCGAAAAGCATCGCAAGCCAGCGAGCAATTCTCGAGGTTAGGATAAATCGTCGGTGACATGCGTATGGTAGTTACAGAGCATTAAAACGTCGTTTCGAGGCAATTAAAGCGGGATTTAATCGAAACTGTGCATAGCAGGCTGCAGTGGAATTAGTTGAAATTATGCGAACTTCTGCACCACTTGAAGTTAACGATACAAGTTTCCATGTATACTATGGTCTTTTAAACGCTATAGGCATGTATAACAATCTTTTTGCACTTTGGAAAATTGTTTCTTGACTCTAGCATTTTCTCCTAACCTACGTTAATTTAATTTTCGGTCTTTGAGTTAATTTTCGAGCTGTCTAATTTTAGAGGGTGGCTTCATCCCTTAAATTCGAGTGTTGGCATGATTGAAAGGAAGAACGTATATGACATTTTCGGTTGTTATCGTAGCGAAAGTTTTATTCAAAGGAAAGTCAGTCCTTTCCTTTCAAGCAACGAACCAATTCCATCCTTTCGTTACTGTAAATTCACTCTATCTATCCGCTTTGATCGCGGTTAGAGTTAAGTCATTGAATTTCCTTTTCTGTGCGCCACCACTTTTCCTCCCACCAAGATTAATTAACAGCCCGATCCCTTTTCCATCAATCGCACGAACCTCATTAAAACTCCACAAGCAAATCTATTAACCCAAAAGCCATCGACTTTTACAGAGGAAAGAAGATCAAAAAGAAGATCAAAAAGAAGACGCTTTGACTTTTCAACGGCCACCTAATTATTCGCGTATTTGTATTAATAAAATAATAGAATTAAGAGAGAAAAGAGAATGGGTTGAAGAATAGTCGCGTTTCCAGCTGAATTTCAGTCTCAAAATTTCATTGAACCTAGCGAAAATGCATGCATCGGCTCGCCACGACCGGAAACCTACTTTTCAGATTAATTCCGAGACGAAATACGTACAGCGGTCCGCGAAAGTATTCGAAAATATATCTCATTATGAAAGACATTGGCTTTCGCCAATATTTTGTATAATAATAAATTACTGGTCAGTAATTACGGTTAATTATTGAAGATACTTCGACCATATCGACGGTGAATTATTACAACGATTTATCACAAAATAACGTTGAGGAACTGCGCGATGTTTGGAAAATTTTAGCAATTTTTTAATACTCCGTAGATCCTAAGTAATTACAAGAATATTTCAATTTATGACGAATGTCGTTTGAGAAGTAATTTCTATATTTGTATAATCTTATCGGAAGATTTTACCCGAGAAGACAATTTTCTTTTTGTCGAACTGTTGAAATGGCACTCCATTTACTGTTCGATCGTTAAAAATGAAACTGAATCTCGGAAGTGCAACACGGTTCGCAATTAACAAGGAAAGAGAACGAAGAGATTGTCGTGTTAGCTGTTTCCTCTTGACGGAAAACGGCCATCTTTTTTCCTGCTGCAACATTCGCTAAGCTCGATAAGGCTTTTTGTCGCGTCCTTTCCTTTTCTTCTCTCCTTTTCCTTGTTTCCATTGCCATTTCCTCGACAGCAGCGAGACAAGCAAATCCTCGATAAGGCGATTAGAGATTCTGGAACACAGTCTTTGGTCTCCGTTTGCTGGGCAAAAAGAAAACTAGCGAGAACCACGCTACTTAGCTTCCGGAAGAATGCTATTACCGGTAAGACGATCGTCATTATAAATCTCTAATGCGGATGTTGGTTATCATCTCGCTCGATGTTGCAAGCTGATTACAGTTGCCATTGCCAAATGCGAATTTCTACGATAAAGCAAACAGCGTTCGTTATCAGTTTTTTTAAACGTTTATTTGGCGATAACTTTTTGTTTCGAAGGGCAGACTAACGAAAATCCTGGATAGACAGACGTGGATAAATCGTGGATGATCATAGCCCACCTAAAAATCAATGAAAACGTTCATGGAACGCTGGAGTTAAATTTTGAAAAATTGTTACTTGATGGTAACATATTTTTTGGAGGCTGGACAAACGAAAACTGTGGGTGGACAAATGTAGACAAATCATGGACTATCGTGGTCCATATGGAAATTAACGCAAGAGCCCACGATACGCTGATGTTAAATATTTTTAAATGTCCATTTCGAGATAACATTTTTTCGAAGGCTGAACAAATGAAAATTCTGGACAAATCGTCGACATTCGTAAAATAACGTGAAAATAAAAATCAATGAAAATATTCACGAGGCGTTGGCTTCAGATTGATTAAAGTTTTTGATAACTTTTCTTCGAAGGATGGACGAACGAAAATTCTGGACGGACAAATCGTGGGTGAAAAAATTAAATTAATTAAAATCCTGTGAAAAAGATAACGAAGCATTGATTTCACTTTGTAGTTGTCCATTTGTTATTTCAATCTTTATAATCATGAAGAAATTTCAAAAGCTTCTGATAATTTCAGATCATTACCATAGATTCGTCCCACAGTAGCAAATTTCACAAATTTTCGATAATTAATCATTTTATATCAAATGATAAATTCATCAGTTTCTGTATCTCGAAAATTTCACGAACGTTCGATAATTTCAAATCCAATCATAAAATCATTAATTTCAACAATTCTCCTAGCAGACTGCACAAATTTTCAATAATTTCAAATCCAATCATGAATCCATTAATTCTCGCATCGCGGGGAATCCTATAAAATCCTATAAATGTTCGATAATTTTACTTCATATCACAAACGCACAAATAAAGAAAAGAATGTCAAAAGTCAGTAACAATAAACTTCTTCCTCGGCGCTAAATTGATTCCGCCGATAAAGAACGCACGAGCATGATCCAATCTGATATTAGCCAAGTATTAATTCTCCGCTCGTCTGACGAATCAGTGTAGATCCATGGAAGGATCGAGGAAAGACAAGGCAGGTCTCAGACGCGTGAACAGAATTCTAAAAGGGATAGACCGCGCGTGACGCCTTTGAGGCATGCGTCGCTGTGTTTCTGCAAACAAATTCCCATTAATATACGGCACACGCGTCTACGTGGTCCCTTCGAAGCCCACAAACTTTGCCAAACAGTCGCCACAGACGATTTTAAGAGCCAAAACCAAGTAGAAAGAGCATAGTTTATGCTCGTAGGTGGGCTTTGATCCTTTTAGACCAGGATGTTTGTTGGATTACGATTATCCTGACGATGGTAATGATAATATCATAGGCGTGTGGCACGTGTTTGTGATACAGATAGGATGTTTATTACGAATTTGGTTTTACGTTTGAATTGAAATTAATAAAATAGTTACTCTTCATAGTGAGCAGCGATGACGATATCTCTGATTCGAGTTTTGATTTGTTGCGTGGTAGAGAGGCTTTGTATTTTCTATCGATTTGAAGTTTGTGAATGGAAAAATAATAATTGAGATTTTGAAAGCTCGATGTTGCTTAATGTTAGCAGAGAATTAATAACCGACCTTGTTATAAGCAAATTTCGTTATAAACGTGCAAGGTACGTAAATAACAAGCATAATGTATTACGTATTACGAAGGAGTCGGTGTATCGTTAAAGGAAAAAAAATCGTTGGATATACAACACGATATTTATTAAGGTAAAAATGAAAATTATATCATATATTGTACGTAATTCAATTTATTTGTTTGTTTCGTTTTGCGAGTGTTGCGAGTGTAGGTCATGAAGAAATAAAATAGCCGAGGACTATAAATTCCGGAACTAATTAGACGCTGTCAGGATAATAAATCTAAAGCAAAGAAGATGCTATTTAACGTTTCAGAAATTATTTTAAAAGGTGGCCAAATTTTACTAAATTACGTTATTCATAAAATTTCAAAGTTATATTACCAAACATTCAAATTCTACAAAATTCAAAATTATTAATTCAATTTATTAAACTAAAATATTTATTTAAAAAAAAAATGCTTATTTGAGCCCCCGTATAAGCGAAGAAAGTTAAAAAATGATTAAACAAATAGCTCGATCACGTCTACGCTTACAAAAAGCATAATTAGTTTTCCAGAGTTAGCCACGTTGCCATTTACTGACATCACAGGCTTATTAAGTTGAAGTAAAATTAATTTCCTCGTCCGATCCGCGGATAGAATCGTCTCGTTCTACTTCCGGTTGAAAACGCGGTCCAAGGGATCGTTCTACTTTCCGGACAAATTAATTAACAATTTTAAACTGTGTTAAATTTGACCTGTGTTAAAGTACACGGACGTCTTGCTAGGAACAAACATCGAAGTTTGCTCGTTGCACGCCACTGAACTTCCGTTCAAGTTTATGACTTCTCAGTGCGTTCACTTTTTGCTCTCCTCCCATTCCTCTTGGAAAAACAAGTCGTAACAACCTTCCATTAACTTCTGATCGAGCCAGTTAGTTTCTTATATAAACGTAAAGTATCCACGTGTGCGAACTTATCAATTTTTCTGAGTTTCTTTCTTTCTGCAAGGAAAATAGAAAAAGTGGAAAATTTCCAAGGACATTGGAAGTTCTTGTTTAATTTCTTATTTTCTATATTCATGGAATAATCATCGTCAGCTATATCTCGAACATCGTACTCGCGTTTCTTTAAATTTGTTGAACAGTTTGTCTCAGTTTTGTCCATTTAAGGCTATCAGACGCTTTTATAATTTTTAAATATTTTTTAAATTTATTGGGTAATTGTTGTCAGCTTTGCAAATTGTCAGAGAATTTTTCATAAATATATTTTCTCTCGCAATTTTCGTTCTTCTAAAGCCACGAGACAATTTGGTTCTCGTTACTATTTGTTAATGCTTATTTTTAATTTATGAAACAATTATTTTCTTCTTTATTTTAAGCCTGCTGCTGTGTTAAGTATCTTCCTCCTTCGAATTATTTTATTTATAAAAGGCACGAAATACACAGTGGATACAAAGATTCAATCGAACGATAAAAATATTCAATAGCAAACCAAAGACTGTGCATATAGAACCAAAGAGGACGAGAGAGTCTTCCTCAGCTCCTTTTGTTAAAGTTGTTGAAACATTTTCCTGAGCTTTGTTTCTTTTTTTTCATGCTGTTACACTATTCAAGTCATTTTCTTCTTTCTCCTAATCAAACAGTATTTAATTAATTACCGAAGCAGGTGCAACGGTGTAAATATTATAGTTGGGACGATATCATTATCGACTATAAACCTGTAGCTAAAATAGTTCTTGAAATCGCCATACTGGCACGGTAAAGTCTGGTCGAGGTTAAATCCTCGTTAGCACGCGCCAACGAGGCAATTAATTTCGACTGATCGCGCGTTTGATTCATCGATAGTAATGGAATTGCCTGCAAATCTATCGGGTTCCATCAAAATTCGTATAGAGTTTAATGGATGTCGTTCGATACCTATAGGTTGAAACAAAAGCGATTATTAACGAGAACTTACGCTCTGTTGGATAATAAAGAAGTTTTTGCCTATTATCTTCGATCTGCGCGATTACTACGCCGTCGTTTTATTCCTGATCAATGTTGAAGATATACTTCGTTAATTAATCGAGATTATCATACCACTGTGTGTGTATGTGTGTGATAAGTATGTATAAAAATCTGTGTATTGTATGTAACCGATGTGTTAGCATTAAATTGCAAATTCTCAGTTAAATATGGCACAAAATACTAAATTTCTTAAACGTTCAGATTTTCTAACTTTCGAATTACTTATGAAAATAAGGGCGATGATAAATATTGCCTTTGGATTTGAATTTTAAATTTAGATATTTGAAGCTTAGATCGGCGATAAGTGACCAAATCTTCATCCTAAATGTCTCAATAAGTATCTCGAGACGTTTCTTATTTTTTTTTTTTTATTTAATATTCGTTGTGTTCATTTCAACAGAAAGGAAATTGCTCTAGCAATATTTATGGAATTATTTTCAGTGAAAATTCTATGGTTACTGTGTGTTTGATTGCGTTGTAAGTGTTAAAAGAGTTAGTTAGGCGAGCACGGTGAGAAATGTGAAAGGACATCGTTGAAGTTCTTTTTCTGGAAAGTTTCCTCGATATCGGAACTATCGATTTTCATAATTCTTCTTTTTCTCTTCTCGAGTATACCTCCTCCGTGAATATTGTTTATGTTAGTACAACATAATCCGTTCTATAAACGCGTTGTTTGATAATAACTACACGGCGGCATAAAAATCAGATAAATATAGTGCAGGTTATAGAAGATCTTCCGGCAAATTATTAAATCACTGTACGCGGCCGATACGACGAAGAATATTTAATTAATCCTTTAAATAAAGATCAAAGAAACAGATCTTTCAAACTAAAATCAGAAACATCGTTTGACGGTGCCCGACAAAAAAAGGCTGTCTGGAAAGGATCACTTTGTAACAAGAAACACGACATAATCGGTTTAACCATCAAAGAACGTATTTATATTGAAACGTTGGATAGAAAATGGACCAGGAATGGAAAATTCAATTTTCTTATTGAAAAACCAATTTAAAGTCTTAATAGAAGATAGTACAAGAAGCAATCTAAAGAGTAAGCAAACCCAGTAAAAACCATCGCTGTTCAACGTAAGAAAACTTACGCACAAATTTCCAGGCGTTTGTTGTTGTTGGACTATCAAACCGATTAGACGTATCGTCGCTCTCGAGTATCTTTCTGCGTATTGTACACTTATCGCTGTGCTGTGTATGCGGTGTGCGAAACGAAAGGTTCGTAAACCAGGTTCGTAGACTAGAATCGTAGACTAGAATCGTAGACTAGAATCGTGAACCAGATTCGTGGACCAGATTCGTAGACCAGATTCGTAGACCAGATACGTGGACCAGATTCGTAGACCAATTTCGTAGGCCAGATTCGTGGACCAAAAGCTATGCACGTTCGCGCGTTTCACAGTGCGGCATCTGGACGAGGATCCAGGACAAAAATCAAAATTCACTGGCCACGTTGGCAAGCCACGCTCGCGGAGCAGATTCGCAGATCAAGTTCGTAGACCAGGTTCGTAGATGAGGTTCGTAGATCAGGTTTGTAGACCAGGTTCGTAGATCACGTGCACAGGACACGTTCGCGTGTTTCACAACGCAGCGCTGGCTCGGTTGAAATATTTTAGATATTTATTTCTTTGACTAACCCCACACTGTGACGTTTAAATAAATAGCATCGATTCTGAAAGCAGTCTTTCCACTTTTTCACAAATATTATGCAGAAATCATTCATCCTCCTTTGTATTTCGTCAGACACTGTGCTGACGTTTACACGTGACATAGAACAGAGTTCTTGTGCAACTTCTCAATTTTTCTTGGAACGAGCCTGGTCGGAGATTCACTCTTCAATGGATTTTATTAAAAAGATAAAGAGCATCCAGTGCAATATCCTTCTGACACTGAAAAGCCAAAATTACAGAATGGCTTTTTTTTCTAAATTGCTCCTTGAAGAAAGAAAGGAATCTCCAAATTGGAAATTAAAATTATACGCCTCGTTGCTCAAATTCCTCGTACTTCAGACGTCACAGACACTCCTTAACAAGAATTAACAAACAAGAATGTACAGCGAATGAGTGAGCTAATTTTCAAGCGATTTGGTTTCGATGTACAAACGATTATTACTAATTCTCTGACGATTTTTGATTTGAAATTACTTACAGGCTGACGATATCATCGAATAATATAAAATCAAAGTCCAGCAACAATTATTTCGATTTTTGTCCAGTGTACGCGTTTAAATGCGTAAAACGCATCGGCCACAAAGAAGTCATCGTCGCTGAAGCACCCCTGATGGTTCATATATGCATAGAAAATAAAGAAAGATGAAAAAATAGCTGCTGCACGAGCAGCAACCCTTGAAGGAGACCTTTGAGCGGATGCCACGTGGAGAAAGAAGCGAGTGCCTCCCTCGGTCACGTTCCAGCCAGCTGGCTGCAACGAAATTGAATTTCCGATCCCTATTGCCTGTTCCGCGATTAAAGATCTGTATCGATCATCATCGATCATTCTCAGTCACGCTTGGCTTGTTAAAATTTGTATTCCCTGTTTCTTTATCAATCTTGCGAGGTTTACGTGATTTATAAAATAGATTTGACATTATCGAGGCTTTCGAAAGCAAATTTAATGTTTTTTTGGGTTTAATTGTGAGAAAACGTCTTGTATGTAAACAGGTTTAAGAATTGGAGAATTTTGTAGATTTTTATAACGTTTAGCAACTTAGAAGGTGTTGAGAATTTTAATAATTTTAACAACTCCGACCGTGTGATAATTTCTTGAATTCTGTGAGATTTTTTATTATTAGAAAGCGTTTTGAATCATTTTCTGATTTTTATCTTCAACAATTTTATCTTTAACTTCAGTGAATTTTAACTAATTTGGTTTTGCAGTATATTTTTTGAAGTAGAACATTTAGAAGGCTTTTTCAATTTGATACAATTTTTGATATAAGTGTATTTTGATGTTTCTGAATGTTCAGTGTATATATATATATGTACGTAGTTTTTAATGTTTTTCTTCTCGTTCCACTTTAGATTTGGAGATTAAAAATTTTATTTGCCTTTCATTAGGCTATACTTTGAAATATATTTAATAAAATGCCTCTGCAAGAATTTCGAAATATTCCGTAGAACAAAGAAGTGAAATTTAGAACCAGATACATAGCATGAAACTTCTCTTTACCAAACTGCTTTAAAACTTCCCTCTCCTGAATTTCTGTTTCACTGTTTCTTCTTCGAACAACGTCATGCAACCGCGCCATTGATTTTTCTTTTTTTCTTATTTTATATATTACTCTTGGTGTGATAAATTCTCTAATCCACAAAGAATAGTTCGTAAAATGAAATATCTTTCGAGTTTTCTTCTTTATCATCCTTCTCATCTTTCTTACCTTTCGTCTTATTTCATAACGAAAAGTCTCTTAATTTTCTCAGATTTATCTTCGATCAATCCCATTTTGGAAATTTCGCCTCATCTTTATATCTTTCAATGAACTTTTAATTTTACGAGATATATATTTAGTACGGAATATCGCGGCGACTTTTATCCTTCTCTTTTATATTTCGTACGTTATTTAATTTTTTTATTAACTTTCTTAATTTTACAAAATACATATAGCACTATGTGGTACTATGTTCGTAGTAGTAGCGTAGTATTATTGGAGCGTTTAAAATTATTTTCGTTCTCGTTAGACGTACCTTTGAAAACGAGCAATTACACGCTTTTGATTGACGGGATTAATTACCGTTCTCTTTTTACCAGACGATTAACCTATATCATATTTCATGATGCTGAGCTTTCATTTCCATTTCTATTATGAATCCTCTCTGTAGCATCAGCTTTCCATTGCTTGCTCTATATAAATATTTCGTTGCTAAAACGTTACTCGATATTCCCCTTTGGTTTGCATTTTTTACGAATGAACTCGTGGGTTCACGTGATATTGTCCTGACAAATCAGAAACACTTGCGTGGAAATTATCATTTTGTGGAAGATTACGGTTCAAATATTAAGTCTGAAATATTATTACATAAATAAATTGACATGTGGTGGTGGGGAAGGAAAATCTGTAAAGAGATTTCAGAGACGTGATGTTTATACGATAAATGTTAGTCAATTAAAATTGTTTACCCTCATTCGCGAAGCTCGAAGAAAATGTAATTTAAATATTAATCTTAGAAAGCAAAGAAGATCGGCTGAAAAAATTTGCCACCGAAAGCAAAAAAAAAAAAGCAAAAAGTTTGCCGAAGAAATATTAAGGAAATTACCAAGGAAAATTAATCTCCGCGTTCTTTAGCTTAAAAATTGCAAAAAATTGAATTATAGTCCTCAAAGAAAAATTAGAAAACTGCATTAAACCCCAATTTTTTAATTTTCAGATCATAAAATCTGATTAAAGCGAAAACGAAATTTGTAAAGTTTTAATGATTTCGAATCACGGTTAATCGTGTCTAATTATACGCTATAAAATCTGCTATAAAGTTTAGCCGTGTAAAGTCTACCTTATTTACGATTGTGTGGGAAAGCTTGCCAGGAGAGAGTTGATCTATTTCAAGAGGCACATACAACGCTGCAAAAAACTTTTTCTCAATGCTATTTTTTCACTTCTGCATTATCGCTTATATATAATAACATAATATAATACAATACAATGTAATGTAATATATATTTTATATTTTTAAATGGAATGATCTATATGTTTTTATCCTTCAATTTTTTTGATTTTCTATACGGAAGAGTAAAGTTACTTGCGTCTGAAAATGTTTTTTTAAAAAGATACTTCGACATTAATTTTGTTAAACTTGGCGTGTGAAAGACAATGAAAGTCGCAAAGTGATACTCTTCTCTTTACGTCTTCATTGCCTTCTGACACACTACGTTCGATGAAATTAAAATATACAAATATTAATAATACTAATACTTTCTGATACTAATAATACTAATAATTTCATATTCTGAAATGAAACAAAACTGAAGATACACCAGACAAAAATTGTCTCCTTCCAAAGTTCGGAGAGAACTCAATTTCCCCTTAAGATCCCCTTATAATTGTCTACAATATAATTATATATAAACGTATACATAAATGTCAGTCTTAGTACATTTCCATTCAACATTGGACACAATCGAAGGTTTATTGGAAATATCGAAGAAGCAACGCGTGAAACGCGTTTGAGTCTAAAATTATTCACGGTGCTGTATAATGACAATCAACGCGAATTAATAAGCGAACAGCACCCGATTCTATCGAGGATCTTGATGTCTATCACTCTGTGATTCGCGTGCCATCGAGATACGATCGAGAGTGTCGGAGGATGGGATAGAATGGAAGTCGAGAGAGTTTTAGAACGGTCCTCGAACCAGGGTAAATAGGAGGATATACACTTGCCCTCAATCCTTCCTCTTAAACTCGGACGGAGGATCCGTTTCAACCTGTTTATCTGTGTATTTTCGACCGTGGCTTCGCGTACGGCCACATCTCCAGAAACTCGAGAAGTTCCGGTTCAACTGTCGTTTATTATCTCGTCGTTTCGCTGGCCGTGTTCCTTTCGCGGTTACCTCGATGATGGGATCTTTTATTCTCTTGTAACGACAGCGTCTAATTGTCTTGTTACTTCGCTGCTCCCATGCCGGTATAATTGCCACGTTATACGACAGAAATTAACATTTATTTTCTTTCCGTAGCTTCTTGGTCTGTTACGTGCCTTGCTGTTTCTTGCGAAGTAGATATGATTTTTCATAGG
This sequence comes from Bombus affinis, assembly GCF_024516045.1. NCBI lineage: Eukaryota > Metazoa > Arthropoda > Insecta > Hymenoptera > Apidae > Bombus > Bombus affinis. The sequence goes on from NC_066359.1 coordinate 7,285,335, forward strand.
ATCTGTTACGTCCGGTGACTCTCTACGGTCCACGCGTCCACCAGTTGTGCACATAGAATTAAGCGGATGGCAATGATCCTAAACATAAAACGAGGTCTTTTGATTTACCGTTAAGGCTGGTAAGTGGCATAAAACATCTTCGATTCAAGAGGCTCCTTATGGTTATTGCTCCATCAGGTAAAAATTGGAGAAACGGGTTTTCCCATGTTTCCCGGGATTCTACACGCAAGCGACCAGTGGTGGGGCGATCACCACCGAATAAGTGTTTTCCTTTGCAACAGCATCGTCACCGGACTTTACTGGATCTACAACTTTAGAACAGTCAACATCTCTTTACCGAGTTTCCACCCTTCAATCATTCACCTGCTTCTTTTATACCTTACGCAACAGCGTAACTATCTCCTCTACAAAGTTGTTAGAAATATATATTATAACCTGTTAACCTCAGTGTTATATTAATTAAACCGCCTCTATTATCCTAACCGAAATAGGGGATCGATCTGTTCGTGGCGTCGATTATTCTAATCGTAACGAGAATTTACGACTCCCGTTGACGAGCTTCCTCGCGATCGTGGCTCTCCGCGACTGACCGAATAAACGGGATCGTCGATGGAATTTGGAGAAATCGTAGAACTTTAATTAAGGTGAAGCAATGGTGGAATCTTTAAGTACCTTTGCGAAAAGAAACATGCGAACGATTTGGCGTAATGTCGTAAAACATACTGAAAATTGCGACACAGGATGCAGCGTAATATCCTAAAACAGAATTCCGAATTTCAGTGAATGAGGGAACACGAATGAGGGATTTGTTAATGATTTTTATGAACAGGATTCAGGAATTTGTGAGTGTTGAAGCGAAAATGTTGGAATTCGTTAAACGACGATAGAATTTCAGAAGATTCGTGGAATTTTCGCTCGTCATTGCAGCAGCGCAGTCATTTGTTAGACTCGTTGTATAATTCTGGGAAATCGTTAGCGTTGGTGTGAAATTGTGCGAATTGTACGAGATTCTTGAAAAGTTGGAGCAGAATTTCACATGCTTTCCACGGTTCTTCGAATTGAACACGCGACAAGAATTATGCAAGACCTTGCAGGAGACTTTGATATTACGTGAAATTACGCCGAGCCACCAAAAACATCCCAAAAGATTCCAAAGAAAAGTTCCCACCTTTGAAACCGTGAAAATAAGACTGGAAATTCCAAATAGCTGAGAGACGTGGCGTCTTCGCGAGAAGACCCGATGGAACGTTGCAGAAGCTCTAGAATCGAGCGTCTATAAGACGAGATGATGAAATCCGGCGAATATCGATTTCACCATGGTCTATCCGTCATCTTTGCGTTTATTCTACACCTTCCGGCGACACTCGTTGGAAACCAGAACCGCGAGAATCAAAATCGTTTATCGCCATATCACTGCGATCCCAGAGTCGTTGGTTCTTTTCAAAAGACTTCCTCGGAAAAATAATATATGATTCTGCGAGTTGGTGGAAATGGAAACTTGTTGGCTGTAGAGTATACGTTACGTTGGTACTGCGGAAGGAAATGATTTTTATTTTCCACTTTAGTTTCATGGCAAGTTGAAAGGTCTTTGCGAGATTGCACCAACAAGTGTAAATCTTTGTAAATAGAAAAAAACAAATAGTATTCCTTTGTCCATGTTTGTGCAACAAAAATTTTCGTTTGTTCATCCTGGAAAAAAAAGCTTCGAATCATGGTTGTTCCATTTTCTGTATCTTTCAACTGTTTTTCACGTGTAGGAATCCTGCAGAGGATTTTGTACGTGAACGCAGTACCATTTTAGGGAAACGTAATATTTAGAGGGAATTAGCCTTATAGTTAAAGAGGCCAACATAATTTCAATTAAACGATTTAAATTCAGCATTGTGAAAATTAAATTCAGTTTTTTTAAGTATCATTACGTAGGTATTAGCTGCTCGTAAATGTCCTGTGTCGTGCTGGGAATTGGTACCAATTTTATTTTTTGATACGTACGAGAAGGGACGGTTTTTAGCAAGTAGGCCAATTACATTTAGGCCAGTCTCGCATAATTCAGCAGCTGCATATTCGTAATAACATATTCCCTTGTCATGAAAAAAAGGTACTGGCTACTCCTAATATGTGGAAGATTATAAAACACAAAGAGTTTTGGTAAACATGTTTGCACTGCGTTGGATGGGTCTGAGCTTTTTGTGTATACGTGTGTGAGCTTCAAAATTAAAAATGTTAATTTTAGGTTCTTTATGCATATAAATTGCACATTATTTTGTACGAGAATATTTCTGTGTACTAATATATTCTGAAATATTCTGTAATTCAATATAGAATATTAGAAAATATATTGGCAAATGAAGATTCTAAATAATTAAAACACGTAGAGGAATAATTTATGAAATTAAACATAGCCAAAATTCGATATTTAGCATTTGGTACGAATATGCTAATGTAACAGTTTTATGTAGAGTTTAGAAATGAAAAGAAATTCTTAATATACCTTGATCCTGATTTAATAATCTTGATTAAAATTAAAATTAAAAGTCGATCTTCTTATAGCATACTAAAGAGGTGAATTATGACACCAATTCTCATATGAATTTTTCTTTCTGTTGCAGGTGAGTCCTTTTATACGCTTTCTATTATTGTCGCCTCGCAGTGTGAGTAAAGTGCTACAATTTACACCTTTCGTTTTTAATATCTCACCGCTTTTAAGCTCGCCGACATTCAAACGAATTTACAAAGAGCATAAAGCTCTTGCTTTCCCTGGTAACCGGAAAATTGCTCCGCTTACCACGTTAATTTTCACCTGCCAAATACCACAAACTTGTGTTTCCTTTTCATATGCGAAGAAAAGGGAACGTCGAAGAAATTCAATTACGCGCGATATGTGTGGTTCACTGGGAGATTTCCTCGATTAGGAGAAAATATTGCACGTATATGAAACATGATATATGCGATATATAAACGTGACTTTCCATAGAAATATTTTAAAACCCTTTCTACCAAAATCTTCAAATTGTTGGACACTTTTTACATATTTTTCATATAGTAAATTAATCGATATTCACGGATCCTGACTAAATTGACACGTTGTATATACTTGACTCGCGTTTTTACATATTTGACTATACACCTTTATATTTATCGTTTACTAAAAAAAAAAAAAAAAAATACATCTATACAACGAAAAAATTATAAAAATCAATCAATAGGTACTAACCATAGCGACACCCGGTATGCAACGACGCGCCCCGGAGGTCAAGAACACCGCGTTGTTTTATGAACATGATATTTATAGTCGTTGGTGGTTCGTTCCTCGTGTCTCACGTTTCACTCGTCGCGATAAGATAAAAAAGCACCGCACAACGTCGAATTTTAATTCAGCGCCGTGTCGATCGGGATAACCAAGACCGCTGTGATAACGATAAAACGAATACCTTGTAAATCTGCCGATCTTTCTCCAGTCGCGATTCAAGACACAAATGTTGCTTCGAGTTTACTGGAGCACATAAAATCAATAGGCAGCAGAGAAATCAAGATTTCAAGGTTATTAGAATTCCTAGATCCGAGTTACTTTTACTAGATCAGAAGCTAAACCGTGAAAGTTCCTAGAAACTTTTCTACGTTATTACGATGAATAAGGTTAAGCTACATTTTTGGAATGAAAATTCAATCTCGATTCGAGTGACAAAAATCCCTATAATTGTCCTAGATCGCTCGAGATCAACGTTACTATGAAAACTGAGACTACTACGATATTATTAGGTCGTCCGAAAAGTTTCTTTCGTTTTATGAGGAAATAATAGACGCACAACGTTCTTTGTTTTATATTATTTTGTCGAATTACGTACGATAAATTTTATTCTCTCGAGATAAACACCGTGACATTTCACAGACTTGCTTTCACGTTTGTACGAAGGTTCATTGTTGTAAAAAATACGTTTGAGAAAGAAAGACACTTTCCGGACAACCTAATATAATTCCTAGACACAATTTAGTTTTGCTGAACTAGAATGCAGGTCTATTAGAAACCGCGAAAATTCCTAGACTCGTGGCATCTCGTAGCACACATGGCACGCGTTTCTGGCATCCAATTTCTGAGTGCAAGAATGGATTCAGCAGGAGAATTGCATCGGTGGCACGTCGAGGGGGACACGTACTCGAAATGCAACCGACTTACAGATGAAAACAGAATGCAAAGCTACCGAGGAGAGGCCTGTGGTGGTCCTCAGGGATCGATACGAACCGTTGCCCGCTGCTGCACAGAATTGCACGTGCAGCAGTAGGCGACAGCCCAGTTTCTCCGCTTCCAAAATTCTGAAATCTTAGAACGTGTTCGTTACAACCCCCGTATTTTCAGCTTATTCGAATTTCCATAGATTCTGAAGCAGAACACGTTTGATATTTCAGAGAAATTCTTTCGTTTTACATTTACAAGGATTTTTCAATAACCGAACGAAGTCTTGGGGTAAATTTTTGAACTTGTATGTTATCGGTGACGAATAAATAATAACGTCGATTTCTACGTTAATAAATTTCTGATAAATTCCAAAGTTTTTGAATCAAGAAGCAGAGGAATTGTTCCTAAATTTAGGATTTGAACGGCTCAGATAAAAATATTGCATAACATTTCCAGAATCTTTTTTGTTGATTTCTGAAATTATGAAATTTTTACTCATTGGAATCCTGAGGCAGAAGATGAAGATTTTGACAAGTCCAATACCTAGCAATTATAGACGAGTATTTTCATTTGCCAAGAATTTTCTAGCAATGGATTAAGGTTTTCTTCTTCGGGTTAGGAGTTTGGTTGACTGAAATGACAGTGTAGGATGAAATTGATACAATCTTTTTGTTCATTTTCGCAATTATATCGTTTGGAACTGGATTGAAACTAACATTAATTAATTTGATATCGGTTTAATATGTTTAAATCGTTTTATTATCATAGAATCGGGCGTACGAATAAACAGTTTTAGAGGACTAGCAATTAGTCTTGTTTGTTCTACGCTCGGCAGGCAGTTTCTCGGTTTCGGCGTGCAATTTGTCAAGAATCGAAGAGATTACACGGTGCAGATGGAGTTAGGCGGATAGCCACGACAATTTTCAAAACGAATGATTTACCGCGGCTTTCCAACTGAAATATAATCAAAACTACTCGTTGGAAATTCGCGTTGCCACGCGGGCTAACCATTCCAACTTCGAAATCCAATCGAAATCTCGTATCGATAATAATTTAAATCGCTGTATTTACATTCCAGCCTTATTTCCATTTTATTATTTTGTTAATTGAAACGATAAATTAAATTGTGCTTTTAGAATTCTCTGATTTTATATGAAATTTTATAACGTGCATTATTATTATTATTGTTGTCGTTATTGCCACAGACTTTCATTTCTATCTTTATCACCAATAATTAACGTCACGTTGTTCTACATGAAAGTATGTTATCCTACTTCTCTAGTTACCAGGGAAATTGTCCTAATTCTCATTGAACTCTGTTCGAAATAGTCGAGATTTTTTACATCCTTCTCGGTGTTTTCTAATTTGCCTGCTGTTTCTATTTTTGCGTATATTTTTGATTTAGGTTCGCTATACATTCAGCGCTGTTCCAGGATTCTTTCGACCAATCCTGCTTTCTTTTCTGTCACATAGTTCTTCGCTCATGTATCACCGCACTCCACTGACTCTGCTGCTGATTTTCCATCGTTTTCTTCCTACCTGTCCTATTCGCGCTTCTTCTTCCAATTTTATTGGCAGACTAGTTTCTATAAGATGCGCGTATAGCGTTCTCTGTTTACTCCATCTAGCCGTTTTAGCTGTTTGTATTGGAAACGCGTCATTTCTTCAAATGCATTTGCCTGCTCTTTTAATCGCAACAAAGATAAGAATGCCAGTTTCACAACAATTGCAGCTACGCGATGAAAATTGTAAAATTCGGAGTAACAGCGCAATAGTGAGAAATCGATCGGACGATCGCGCAAAAATAGGACACGTATAATCATTTTTTCCCCCAGGAGTGGGAAAGGTCGCGCTTGCCAACCGGCCGGCATTCATTATCGTTGATTTGCATCCGCGAATGGCGAACTACGCGGAAGAAATCGCGGTTGCCATTGTTATCGTTACGTCATCGCGACGCTTCACTAACATTTCTCGACTTGCTCCATCTAACCGTTTAACGCGTTCACTGTCACGCCAGTTCTACGTATTTTCATATATTTCTGTAACGTTTGACTTTATGTCGTATTCGCGCTAAGTCATTCGCATCGTTGCATATTTTTCAAATCAATCGACACTCTCGTAGAATGACTGCGATGAATTTTACAGTGAATAATTGATGCGCCTTTAAACGACCAAGTTTATTCTTCGTAATCGGGTCATTTCGAATTTCATTGAAATACTTCGAACGAATGTTAAAACGCATCAGATCGTCTATCATCGACGTGCACCTTAATGTGCAATTCTAAGAAAGAAATTTCAAGTAAGAAGAGTTTTATGAATCAAGAAGAAGTAATTTTAAGGAAGAGGTGGTTACCATAATAAACGTATTACGCTCTTACCTTGATTCTCTCGTCGTGTAAGTTTCGATAACGATACAAAATTCTTTCCTCGTTCGCTGATCTCGTTTCTTTTCTATCCATTTAGCGCGTTACTGAGAGCATTCGTTCTATTGGGCTGGCAACTAAGTGATCGCGGATTTTGTCAGTACCACCTAATGATAAAATCCGCAATCGCTTAGTTGCCAATCCAATAATTAACCAAAACTTCCAGATTATTATTATTATTCGTACCAAATACGATTGAAAATTGAGAACAATCACAGAGGCGTATAAATAATTCTAAAGAAATTTAGATGTATCAAAAGTATTAACGTTAAAATTATTCAGAGTTCCAAGTGTCGTTCGTACGACAAACGAGGGAAAAGAAGGCAAAAAATGAGAAATTAAATTAAAGGAAAATATGAGAGAGAAACGAAACGAGATAAAATCCAGAGGAAACACACGTGTTCCATCTCGGTCTTCGCAGATGATTATCGTCTTTGCCGAGTCTTTGTCCACGTGTTGCCGGCATGATTAGTGTCATGGTTGCAAGCTAGTTCTGGATTCTTTTGTCCTGGCCGTGTGTAAACTTCGAGTCTTCCCTCTGCCGTCGCCACGCTTATTTCTCGGTTATTTTTAACGCTTTCCTTAAGCAACTTGCAACCTATCCTTTGTCTCACGGTTCCATTGTCCCGACGATCATTGTGCCTGCTGCCTATATCCATCGTGTCAGTAGATCGGCGAGTTACAAGCTCCCGTCACACGCTTTTTACCGTATCGTTTCCATTATTCTCTCACGTTCTTCACTTTCCACGTTCTTCATCCCCCTTTGTTTTAATATCGTGCGCCGCGATTACCCTGTTAACTAACGAAGACGAGTTTTGTTTCCTCGCTCGTACTATCGATATATTTGACACGATAAGTTCCTCGTTTAGAATTCTTTCTGTTTTTTTTTTTTTTTTTAATTCGAATTCAAATTCCTTCGAACTCGATTCAAGTAGAATTCTAATTTTTATTCTCGCATGTACCGTCGAACGTAATTTATGATTTTTGCTACATCGTCGTAAATGTTAAATATCATTCTCGATTCATCGTTGCAGATTTTAATCCATACAACTTGTCCATGTAGATCATAGAGCCGTTGAGAACTTTTGGAAACTAAAAGGAACTAGATTTCTAATCTGGACGAAGACCAAGATTGCTATGTTGTCGTTAAAAACATAGCGATTCGGATTCGGATTTATAGATTTCGGATAGGGAATGAAACCAAGGCACAAGATTCAGTTCCTCTATATTATAACGAGTCCTGTATTCTAGTTGCTTTTTATACCTTTTATATCTCGTATATCGCGTACATTTTAAATTTCCACAGATCCGATCCAACGAATTTTTAATTAGTTTTCTTCGCATCTCAACTGATCGTATTCGTAAGAAAATTCTGCCCTATATTTGGTGCAAAAATTGGGCGAAATTCTCGGTGATGTTTCGCCAGTCGATTATAGGAAATCAATCGAAATTCCTATTTCCGTGGCAGTAGTCCTCGGAATGGTTCGCCTAATTATACGGTGGCCGCGTCGTTCTATTCGCCAACAGGTCGGATAGTAACCTTCGACTTGGATCGGAAAAGCTAGGCCTAGGCCAAGTGCCGGCTACTAACGAGCGCACAGAGTTCCCGCGAGCTTCGAAGCTTCCGCCGCGCCTCCTGTGGCGAGACAAATCGGGAACTTGACCTATAAAAGCTCCACGATGAACCACGGCTCGTGATGCACGCGAGAATTCAGCCACCGAGTTTCACACTCGATAGAGGTTCCGTGCGTTTCAGCCTGTGCAATATCATCGTTTCTTGTGTATTTTAAGATTACTATAAGGATAGCCAGCTATCGATTATTGTGGTTAGATAGCTTGGAACTTTCGCGTGAAACCGCCGAGGCAATTTATATCTTAGCATTAGGACCATTTTTCTGGAATTTGACTGTTTTAAGATGCATCGGGGTATTTGCTATGACTTTGGAAGCTTTTCCTATTTCTGTACATTGATGTTCAATTTTAAAATACCCCAGGGTATCTGTTATGATCATGGCAGTGTCTTTTATTCCCATATTTTGATGTTCAACTTCAAAGTATCTCGGATTATTTATTATGATTTTGGAAGATTTTTATCTTTGGATATTTCCATGTCCAATTTAAAAATACCCCAGGGTATCTGTTATAATTATAGGAGTCTCTTTCATTCCGATATTTTGATGTTCAATTTCAAAGTATCTCGGATTATTTATTATGATTTTGGAAGATTTCTATCTTTGCATATTTTGACGTCCAATTTAAAAATACCCCAGGGTATCTGTTATAATTATGGAAGTGTCTTTTATTCCGATATTTTGATGTTCAATTTCAAAGTATCTCGGATTATTTATTAGGATTTTGGAAGATTTTTATCTTTGCATATTTCGACGTCCAATTTAAAAATACCCCAGGGTATCTGTTATAATTATGGGAGTCTCTTTTATTCCGATATTTTGATGTTCAATCTAAAGGTGCCTTAGGCCATTTATTATAATTATGGAGGTCTCTTTTATTCCGATATCTTGATGTTCAATTTGAAAGTACCTTAGGCTATTTATTACAATTTTGAAAGATTTGTTCTATTTCGATGCTTTTTGACATTCAATTTAAATGCTATGATATGTGTCGTAATAAATACAAGAGCAACGCAATATATTTTTTGGACGATATAAATCGTTTGAAATTTAAATATTGTATAATATTATAAAAACTAAATATAGAAAATATAGGAAATATTCTAAAAAGAACGCAAAATGTTTTGACCCGTTGAAGGTTTTCTGCTGTGAACTTGGCGATAAAGCGTTCTTCAAGGTGGTCACGCAAAAAGCAAGTTTGAAAACTCTGAAATTAATTTGGCGTTACTACGCGCCCTTCTTTACCGCGATATAGACCTGATGAGCACTTGGAATTCATTTTCATTCTAGCAAGATTGTTATTAATTGTCGAAGTTCCAGAGTTTTCGTTTGAAACTAACATCCTTCAACAAAATTTCGTATAATTACAATTTACAGTGTTAGGGCAATTTATTAAGAAATGATCGAGGTAACAAAGAAGGAGAAGGAAAATTTACTTAAATTATAAATGGATTTTGTAATTTCTACGGGAATTTGTTCGTTCAACGCCCTTCGCTATGAAATCAATTTCCTCTTCCAATATTCTAACTTCCTTAAGATATAATCGAATTCGTCCCACTCAACTTTCTTTTACGTTTTAAGTGTCTGATTCCTGAGATTTGCTCTTTCCAAATGAATTCCATTAACTGAAAAATCGCTTGAAATTGTACTGTTCTTGAGTAAAATAACGGAGATACAGATGTCACGATTGAAGCTTAAAAATTGAAACTTTGAGAATTTAAGTGGAAACGCCACGAGCATTAACGATTTTAATTTCTTTCCAATTTTAAAAATCCCTTTCCTATAAAAGAAATACTACTCGAATAGAGTTTAATTCTCGAGCCCGGAAATCTAGAAAGCCGGTAAAACAAAACACTGAAATTTCTTACACAAGCAACTATGGTCCTTCAAGCCCAATCGCAAAAATTTTACCAAAAATACCATCAAAATCCAAAACCAAAATTAATCTTCTCTTCCAATGAAATATAAATTACCTTTTAATTCGATCATCCTAAATTCTTTCACAATCACGAGAATCGTTCTTTCAACCCTTTACGCATCCACAATTGTCTTCTTTTTCCATGAAAAATGGCAAAAGTTTGGGCTACAATGCGTATGGTAAGCATCGATTGCGAATCAAAATGCAATTTTAGCCGGCTAAAATTTGATTGTGTAGCGGCGCAGTGGCGCTTTGACAACCGGTGATATCGACCGCCCCCGAAATGTGTCCTGGCCATCCCCACCCTGTGCCCCGTGACGCCGATTAACTACCCCCTTGGTCGAGCATCCCCGATATTACAACTTCGGCCTTAAACCGACGTCTTTTTTTCCGCCACCCGGAAGAAGATTACCCGGTCTTTCTCATTGAAACTTCGAAGGATGCAACGAGGTGGTAATTTCTTCGCGAGGATCGAACGGGATTACGGAGAAATTGAATGGATTAGGTCGAGAATGTTGCGGAATAGCATTTTTTTTTAAACGAGTTTGTAGGAATTTCTGGGAATAATTTAGAATTTACTGTAACGCTTTCCTTTTTGAAGAAGATAAGTTAAAGATAAGTTGCGGTGGTTTTTAAGAGAAGGTTGAAAATTGAATTGAGAATGCATGCAGAATATGAATTTTTGTAAGTTTCCACGAACTTTCGGGAATCATTTAGAATTCACTCTGATGGCTTTCTTCTTGAAGAAGAAGTAGAGACAAATTGGGGTGATTTTTGCTAGGAAGGACCGAAAAGTAGGTTGACAACGTTATAGGATCCAAACTTTTGCGAGCAAGTTTGAAGGAATTTTCGAAAATAATTTAGAATTCTCTTCTTAAAGAAAAACTAAAGATAAATTGGTAGTCGTAGCGGTAGTCTTTGAACAACGGCTGAAAAATAGCTTCGAATTCTTGTAGAATATGATCGTCTGTAGAGTTTTCGTAAGTAAACGAAGAAAAGTAGGAATAATTTACCGATGTCTGTTTTCCAAGAAGAAATAAAAATAAATCGCTGTATAGTCAGCCCTTACAGCTTCGCTTCATCGATGCGATAGAATCTTTCGTAGAAGCGAAACGAAAAAAAAAGAATCTTCCTATTGCTCGGCTCACTGTATTATTCAAATTTCATCCAATCGGAGTTCCTCCTACCAAAGCATTTATTTTCTACTCAATTTCGCTAGATATTCCAGTTTCCTTGAACAAGATAGTAGAAATTCGGGTGTATCGTCATTGAGAATGGTAGTTTCTTCCATTCCATCTGCCAACGTAGTCACGTTTCCTCGATTTCGTGGCCGGCAGGGCGTTAAAGGGGAGCAGCCAGCCCTTATCAGCGATGCATTCGAATGCAGCGAGCTTGAAGAAGCGAACTCGAGTCCACCCTCTTGCCAGCCTGGGAAATATCCACCGACTCTCGTCGACTGTTCGAGGTTCAACGAATCGACCAACACGGGAAACCACTAGCTATTATGCAAATCGTACATTCTGATGAAAGTTGCGCGCTCCCTATAGAGACATGTAGATCCAGTAGGATCACATGGAAGACGATGTTGTACCGATGGACTTGCTCGCATATTCTTTAAAAAGTGGATTTTGGTTATTCGAGTATGTGTTTTATATTCTCCGATGTAAATAGCAGCTTCGCTTCTACCAGATGAGATCAGTTTTTAGGACGAAAATGTTGTTTAAAGTAATCTTCCATTAGGAAGCCATTCCATTTATTTATGGCTATTGCATAAAATTGATCAAACATATTCCATTTATTCGTTTTTCATTTATAAAACAATATAGTGGTAATTAGAAAAAGACGACGTTAATTTTGATCTTAGTTCCTGAATTTATATAAACTTGCACTTTTACGGAAAAAGCCGGCAGACTTTCATCCCTTGGTTGACTCCAATGAATATTCATTCACGTACAGTTAGTCAAACGTTCAAGCTGCGACACGTTAGCGCGCAGTATTCAAAAGCATCTAAATATTAATGTAGAGCATTTAATAGCGCTCACGCGTATAATAATCACAGAGCGCTCAACCATTATGTAAGTAATCCTCTAAAACGTTTTCAGCCGACTAACCTGCAAATTCCACCACATTCTACGAATATTCACACGCGCATCATTCACCGTATGAGCTGCCAAATACAAGCGTAGAGCATTCAAAGGTCTGCAAATATGAGCGCGCATCAGCCAAACATCGCGAAACTGGATAAAGCAATTTCTAGCACGCAGCTAGAATCGAACGTGTTCGCGCTTCCGTATATCGGGACACAGCGTTCAAAAGCGCTGAAATATTAATTCATAGTATTTAACAGCACTTAAACACCATCGCGCGACGCTGGTCGATCGCAAACCGCTTAAAACGATTTCGCTTCGCTAACGTGCAAATTTCATTACTTCCAACGAATATTCACACATACGTAATTCACTGTATAAGCTTGGAAACACGAACGCGTACCATTGAAAAGCCCGCAAACATCAATATACAGGAGCCAAAGGAAGCCAAAAGCGCTTAAACATTCTCAAGCCAGTTGAAACAGCTTGCGCAGATAGATAGCTGAACTTGGTCCCTTGGTAGGAATATTCACACACAATTAACCAAACGTTTGAGCTTCCAGTACTAAACTCATAGCAATTATTTCGTAGGATGCAACCTGGCGATGTTTGCCCGGCGCGTTAGCGCGCGCTTCCTTCGTTCGTGGAAACGAATCGAACCGGGTAAAGTCAGCGCGAGCAAATACCGTCAGCCCTTCCTTCTGCGTCACCATTCGGCCTTCATTTGCATCCTAATGTTCGCGAACAGTCGTGAAGTGCCTCGGAATCCAAACCGTTTGCCTTTCCTTTTGGCGGCGAGCTGTTTCGCGAGGCCACCCGCCTGGAAAAATTCCTCGTGGAAAATGTCTCGTCCCTCTTTCCCCGAGCTCGCTTGCAACCAGTTTCTGGTGTCGTTTCCAAGGTGAATCAGGCACCCGAAAGATAATTTTGTTTCTTACGGATGGTTGATTCCCGGGGTTGCGGAGTAGATTTTCGGGTCGTTCGTGGTATACGATGGTTGTTGTGAATTATGAGCGAGGGGTGCCCGATTTGAGAGAGATTTTCGTGGAAATTGGACTTTTTTATTCGCCGAGAAGTGCTATCCGTCGAGGATTTTATTGGCGAAATTTTATTTGCATTATTGAGAAATACACGAGCTTTGGAAGATGCTTTTTTTTAATGAAAGTTAAATACGTTTCAGTAAATTGTTTTTTATTTGGGTTAAATTTAATTGGAATTTTTTCGACCGAACGTTTGTTGATTATGCGTGTGTTTTGAAGAAGCCTCCGTTACTTTTTAATCGGATAAAACTCGTTTTTAAATTGTTTTTTTGATTGGAACGAGAAGAAAGGAACGAGAAAGAATAGTTTTTCAAAAGAGAGAATCTTCTATCGATATTTTAGAGGCTCGATGCCGATTATCCGCGCGGCAGTAGAATACCACCGTATCGTGTCAGACAGTTCATCGCGAATCTACCGATGGCGCCACACGATCGTCCCAGAATTACCGACATCAGCAAGATTCTCAATTCGCAATTTATCCCCGAACGAACTTTTCTCACAAAAAGGAAGATACTTTAACATTGAAAATTCATATTTCTCATAAAATTGCAAATTATCAAAAACTCTATATATACGACATCGCAATGTAATTTTCTCGATAATTTATCTCGGCGATCATTTTTCATCAATAACGAAGATTTATATTCTACTTTGAACAGAAATGTTCTATTTTGAATCCGGTGATCTTCGAAGTAATCGATATTCTCGCAACTTGCATCGCCATTTTCAAAAAGAGCCCCCTTAGCGCTTTGCAAGTTCAATTTAATTCCCATCTCTGGTAATCAGCGGTTGCAAATTTTTCCCAATAGACTGGAACGTCCTAAGAAAGTTCCTGCATGAATTATACATTGGTTGGCAAACTTTCGGAACAGTCGACTAATCGCACTTCGTATTACTTCGGTCCCTCCATGGCGCGATTATAACACGTTCCGTATTTTTTTCTTTCTCGCGTGTCGGCCATAAGTTTCGCATAATTCGTCGGACGAGAGTAAGAAATACAGGCGAATCTTATTTTTGTCTACGTTTTGTTATTTCGAAAAATGGGTCAATCTTTTGCCTAATTTACGTCCATGCGTATTACCGTTCAAAAGCTACGTTGCAAAATATCGGGCGCGGTTCTCGCGACAAGGCTGTGCCCCACATACCGAGTTTTTCGACACGAATTTAGAATTATTCTACGACACGCGTAATTATAGAACTTTTATCTCGGCGATTCGTTAGAATTGTCGAGCTTTTATTTCGACGAATTTGTTGGAATTTCTCGTTTCCAGCGTTTTATCACGCTTGCTTTATCTATTTGCCTTTTCTCCAAAATTGAAACGTTCCCTGTCGCTCTTTTCTTTCTCTATTTTTGGAAGATTCACGGAGCTACAATAATTGTTGTAGAAAAAAAGATATTGAAGAGATTGGTTTGTAAATGACCGCGATTAATCAAAGATACCACGATGTTACTCTCTATAGTATTTCATGCATCGAAATTGGAAAATACAGAGTTCAGAGGGTGAAATGTCACGTTCGTTCGTCGTTCGGCAGAGGAACCATAGTTTGTTTCTATTTTTACTGTCACTATAATTCAGTTTTTACGAGACAGGATCGGCGATATTTCTTACTTAAATACCAGCCTTTTCCTGAAATATATATATATTTTTTAAATTCATATTTCTAAAAAAAAAAAAAAAACAACTAGGAATTCCTAACATTTAGTTACGAGGAACTGCCTTGAAAAAAATAGAACTATCTGTCATTGTCTCGACCACACTTTTTACGTAAACGTACAAAAGCACTTGCTAGCGTTGTTGCGAAAATACTTTGTATTTTACTCAATATTTGTAAGTACTTGGGAAACGTTTCTCCTTAATAGCTTTCAGTATCAACACCGAAAAAGAAATTCTCCGATTAAACAGTTCGTTCGCGACCATAATGGTACACAGCTGTTCTCTTTTTCGCTCTTCCCGTGGACCTGTTTTTACAATCGCGAGGAAATTGTTACCACCGCTTAATGCTTCGTTTAATTAATCGTATTCCCTTGTGAAAAGTTCCATGGCACGTTTCTTTTTCGCTGCTTATTTTTCGCTACCACTAGACAATAATTTCGTTTGTTAGAGGAAATTCTTGTTAAACGGGTGGATCATTTGCGACCCCAAATGTAAATTAGAAATAGCAGAGCAAATCGACGAGGAGAAAAGAAAATTTAGACGTTAAAGCTTCTCTAAAGATCTGTAGAAAATCCTTTAAAAGATCTCTTAAGAAATCCACGAAACGGACATTTTTCTTGGTTCGAAAAAAATTTCCACGAAACGATGAAAACTTCGCGGTTAAATAGCTTCCATAATTAGATAAAAAAATTCTTAAAAGCATCCTTAAAGACAGCTGTATCCCGATGTAAAACATCAAAATGTTAAATTGCAGAAATTTAACGATCCAAAATTTAACAAGTATCGTTAATAATCCCGTACCATAAAAGTTTTTTAATTTTAAAACATTCACTTTTGAGAAGACGTAATCCATTAGTACACTTCTGTACTATATTCGAAATTGCAATGCACGGAAGACAGATGGAATAAAGAAATAAACATTTACATACATACATACCGTAATTACTAAAAATCCAACATTATTATTATGCTAATATATTCACGTATAAAATTGTTGCAAAGAAGATATTTAAAAAAGCAGCTGTTCATCGATGCAAAATATCAAAGTAGAAAATTGTAGAAATTTTGCGAAATTGCAAATCTAGCAATTGCCATAAAGAATGTCACACCACGAATGCATATACATCTGCCATAATTACTAGAAATCCAACATTATAGCCAATATATTTAGGCCAATATTTAGGCCAAGAGGCGCGAAAGAGTTCGTGAAATCTCTTTTCCAAGTTCTAAAAATTCGTGAAAGAGTCGTTTGAGAAAAAGCTTTTGTCTCGTTGTACGTAAAATACGAAAATACAACATTGTAAATAAATGTGAAGAACGTGGGAAAAGGGAAGATCGAGAGTCACGAGGGGCCATTTTGTTTGCGGCGATCGCGAACGTGACCAGCTGGCTGTTCCGCGTTATGTTTAGAATCGCCTTGATCGTCATCAGGTCGCCGATTATTTATTGTAAACAAGAAATTCTGCGCCGCGACGTATAAATCGTGGGTGCGCCCAGGGGCCAATTATAATGGCCCGTATTTCGGGAACCGTGGTGGCCAACTTCTCGTCGCTATCTCGGCTTTTTCTACTTGCCAGCCACGTGTCTGACGCAATGTGAATCGTAACCTGTTATAATCTGGCCGCAGGACGCTCGCCAACTGGATCGCTATTAGTATAACGAAGAAGGAAAGGACCATCTGGCTAC
Organism: Bombus affinis; assembly: GCF_024516045.1. NCBI lineage: Eukaryota > Metazoa > Arthropoda > Insecta > Hymenoptera > Apidae > Bombus > Bombus affinis. The sequence continues at coordinate 7,301,949 of NC_066359.1, forward strand.
TCGGCTTCCGGCTATCAAACTGTGAACATTTCGAACTGGCACATTTTTTAAATAGAAAAGATATTTTGGAACCAGGTGTTCCAAATTTATCTAAGAAATTTCTTATTTCTTTAGTTTGCTAATTTTCGCTTTCGGAGTCAAATTTCCGGCAATCGAAATTCGGAACTTCAAAATGGGACATCTTGAATTCACAAAAAAAAAAAAAAAAAAAAAAAAATGTATTTAAGGCGGAAGTATTTTTCGACTCGCTTGAAATGTATTCCTTTCCCCGATATATTTCGCAGACTTTTAATTTGACAATACAGCGCTGCTCAAATGTTTAAATTTAAATTTCTCTAATCTTTTTTGTATCTGAAGTTGATATATCGAAGGCTATATAACACGAGCTAATATGGAGTTTAATCAAATTCTCAGTTGACACGTATTCGTGTTTTTGAACTCGGAATGCGAATGAAAAGTTGTAAATATGAAAGAAGTCTTTCACAATATTTTACATCAAACTTAGTAAACGGATTTTGTATCAACACTGTTCTTTAACGTAAGACGTAGTTAACATCCTGATGAGTAATAAATCTATTAAAACAAAGTCTATTATTAAACAACCCATAAATCACGCACCTACACATAAATATATGTACATAGCGAAGACGCAGTCAGAGAGTGGACGAAACGATTTTTAGTTGCCATTTCTACCGTGACTTGGCTTCGGCTATTGAATGGTTGGCGCGGAATATTCCTCCGTCTCGAACATCCAAAATTCTTTGACTATTCTAAAATTGTCTTGGACAATTCGACGATCGTCATTACAAATCGTCCAGTGTTCCAGAACGTCGCAGCGTTTCCTCTCATCTTCGATTTTCAACGTTTCCAGTGCGGGAAATGGAGTAATTTCGAAAACTACAAGTTTTTGATAGGAACAAGAATCTCTGGAACGACAAAACTTTGTAGCAGGCTCTTTGACGTAGAATAACCTCTTCTAGCTTCTATTAAAATTCCAATTTATCCTTTGTACCTAATTTTTACTCACTCTATGTATTATATTATAATAACGCGTCTAATAATCTTTTTCTGAAAGAAAAAATTTCATAGCAAACTTTTTACCTATTTTTTCCACGTACAATTACTTTCTTTATGCAACTTCCAGTGTATCTAGATCTTTCATCTAAATCTAATTTAAAAAATCCTGTTATCCGAAAGAAGAAACGTTATTCTAACTTTTCCACTTATACTTTAATTTATAATTCATCTCGTATATTCAGTCGCAATTTTAACGATATATCAAAATAAAAATCATCGGGAAAGAGATTAAATAGGACGAGAAACGATTTGTTAAATCACTGTCCCTGGCACGGAGTTTACCAGGGATTAATCGCCACTTGTCACGATATTGGCGTATATTTTGTAAACGTTTCGTTCTCCTTTCGTCGAGCAACACGTGTCTGTAGAGGTAAAAGCGCGAAGATCACGACGTTTGGACGTTTGAATCGTCCCACATGCCGTTGATCGCGATATCTCGCCACGTGTTCGATCGATCATGCGTACGGAAGGACAGTTGAAACAGTTACGCGACAGTCACACTGTATTTCTGCCAAATAAAATATCTAGCGACCACAATTTTATTTTGCTCCATTGAGATACGAATTTTGGAAATTTCTGTAGCATCTTGCGACCCTGTGCAATTTCAACTTTCTAAAATTTCTAATTAATCTTCTTTAGAGGAATTCTGAAGGTTTTCTGTCACTTCGTGAATTTTTAGATATTCGTGTCTTTAATATAGCTTCCAAATCTAGCGCGCTTTAAAATTTATCGAACAAACGTCCGTAAATAAAATTTCGAAAACAAATGAATGGAATAAATAAATAAATTTACTTGTTTCTTCTTAAGTTACAAGTGTTGAGAAGAGAAGATTTCTAAAGTTTGGGATAGACTGTTCCGCTGAAGTTCGATTCGAAGTGGCTTTAGAATTTGGTTGCGTCGCCTTGGAAATTTCAGAGACGCGTGGAAGAAAAATTCATCCTGGTGACGTTGCTACGAGTGATAAATTGGGCCTCGGTGATGTTTGGCCGTGCCAACGACTGTATAAAAAATGTCAGGTCGCAAAATTTTTGTCAGTGGTGGTCAATTCTGTTAGTTGGACTACGAAGCAATTTAATCTCCTGAATTCCCTCGAAATTCAATCGAGTTTTCTATTTATTTGACATTCTATTTATTTTAAAACTTTCATCTGAAATTTTCATTCGAAAATGAAAGTCGTACGTGTGGAAATTTGAACATAGCTGAGAAGAAAGATTGAGAATATTGTGTTTGTAGGAGAAAAGATTTTTGTTCGGGACTGTGGTTCTGAAAATGACGGAATGTCGTGGTGAGTTCGAAGGGAGGATTCCTCGTTTTCGCGCAATTTTCACAATTTCCCACGACGAGGACCAGATCCTCGAACAAACGACGTTCGTACGCGAGAAAAGCGACGCTGTTGAAAATAATCCGACTCGCTCTATAAATACAATTCAGTCTTGTGCGGTGCGTCGCGAAGTTCGGATGCTTATCTGTCGTATGTGTTCGGTGTTCCTGCGGTGATTTCCGGCGCTGATAAGGAAATGTAAGACGTCAGAAGTCGTGATCGTTGCTGTGAAGCTTCTGTTTCTTTATTTCGGTTCGCAAGTCTACCGAAGGATCTTCTTCGTGCTGGTTGATTAATGTTTTCAGTTGAGTGTAGCACCGCGACGTTTGTAGTGTTGAGTGTTAGTTGGTGAATCGTTAAGCGAAGGATCCGTAAGATCTTCGTTTTGTGAAAATTTGATTTCGGTGTCAAATTCCAATTCGATTATTTCTCCAACTACGAATCCTAAAACCCAATTATATGGAGAAACAGAGTTCCCATTTGTCTGATCCTTTGCTCTAAATAATCTCCTAAATCCTTGTTTGTTAAATCTCCTACATAGTATAGTTTAAATCCCATAATGACATTTATTGAAATCTGTATATTCCACTCACTAACCCGATTAATTTGTGAAAAATCAATTCCAAAGCTTGTTAAACGCAGTAGAACACAAATTCCACAAACTCGTTCCAATTATAATTCTCCACTTTAAATCCCCCAATCCCTCGACCTCTATTTATTAAAGCTTCTACTTTAAATAGGTTGTACCTTTGAAAAATTCACTGAAATTTACGAACACGCGATCCATCTTCCTGCAACCTCGCTGTTTATCGAAGAATCGACTCCAAACTCTGCCAAACACATCAAAGCCGAAATTCCAGTTTACGTGATTTCATCGTCCTCGGCTCTTCCATTCCTATTTTCCCACGAAATCAATCGAAAACCTTCTCATTTCAAGAATCAAACCTCGTCAAACCTCGTCAAACCTTGTCAAACCTGGTCAAACTTGGTCAAACACTGGTCCAGCAGCATCTACTAGGTCGTAAGACTTCGCTATGAAGAATCTGCAGAAAATAGCCGCTGAAAGGATCCTTCTCGAAGCTAGGAGATCTTAAAGGACCAATTGGAGGATTCGTGGAGGACAAGTGTTAGGATGGAAAGGCTGAGTATCGCCGAATCATTGCGCAGGAAAGATAAGAGAAGGCGCAGGGGTTGGACGGTGGTTGTTGGCAATGAAATACGGTGAGTAGAGCATAAATCAACGATGTTGCAGCTTTTCTCAGCCGTTTCGTATCAAGATCAGGGAACTGCTCTCTGGAGAGTTGAACAGCTACTTCCGTGCTTCGCAATTGCCGCGCTGATATCTTTATTACGAACAGCTAGAAATTATTGCGTTCGTGTTAGGGATACTAATACGAAGCCAAGAAAATTTCAGATCGTTATTTCTGCGCCTCTGTTTGTGTTTTTGTCGTGTGACGAATTGATTTTATTATGTTTGTCATGTACGAGATCGTATTATGTTTTGACTGAAAAATTGTCTTAAATCAAAAAGAATCGACAAATCTTCGATGTTTTCTTGCATACTTTGATACGCTGTAATTATTATTTTTTAATCGCAACAGCATTGACAACTGTTATTATTTGATCTATTCGTCTTGAATTTATCGCGGAACAGTAAGAATACGTCACATGAGATAATATTCTCCGGATATCCTAAAGCGTAGCTGATAGTGTTACAGAAATTCTGAAGAGACCACAGAATTCCAAAGTAGAAAAGCGTTAATTTAGGACGCAGGGAACCGGAAGTTTGTGAAGCGGGAAACCGCATGTTTCTCAAGTAGCAAGTCCCTTGAATAAGAATTCGTACGGTTTGGTCTCGACGTTGTATTTTGTGTGAACAAATTAAGATTAAATTTTGATGAATTTAATTACGAGAGTTTGCTCGAAAGTCTTGTACTCTGTAAAATTGATTTGCAGATTCCTATTGCACGAACGTCGGTAACGCGATTTCCAGTCCCGTTGGTTGGTAAATTTTGACTCGGACGGCGGTGCCACCTTCGGCTGTGTTTCGAAAGCTGCCTGGACTTTACGAAACTCGTAGATCAATATCACGCTTGATAATCCGCCATCTTTCTGAAATTCCATCCTCTACTTCCTCAAAACCAAGCCAAAAATCTCTGAAAACTGTCCGATCTCACGTATCACGTCACTCGACGTTCTTCTCCAATTTAAAGAAATATCGTCGAATTTCGAAGGAAGAATTATCCAAACGCGATATCCTTTTGCATTTTTCACAGACCATGCGCTCTTTGCTTTTACACTTTTGATAATAGAAGTTCGTCGTATTTAACTACAGACGATTCTAAATAATTCTACGTAAACCGAGAACTATATTTATAGGTAGAAAGAAAAATCATGTGAGCGTAACTATGAATAAGTTAACCGAGTAATTATAGATTTCTGCAGATGCAGCGAAACCAGCACTGTAATTATAGACAAACTAGGAATCATAATTGTACCGATAAATAAACCAGCAATTACATAACTACGGCTAGAAATAAACTTCAATTCGCTACAAGTATCTATAGGCATACTGGGAATTTTAGTTACATAGATTTCTCTACATATATGCCAATATGTATACTATGTGTACTAAAACCAGTTCTGTAATTATCGATAAACTAGTATCTATAATTCTACCAATAAATGAAGCCGAAACTGCAAACTACGTAACTGCGATTGCGAATAAACTTCAAATAAGTACAAATGACTTTAGACATATTGGAAATTTTAGCTGTCTGTATAATCAAAACAGATGTCATTATAGAAACTATAAATAAACTAAAAGCTACGACTGTAATTACAAATAAGTGAAATAACTTTACAATAGTTAATATAGCTGTGCTGAGGGGTATAACTGTGATAAGTTTGAAATTTAAATTATAACAAATTACAACAGTTAACTGTGGCTAATCTAAAAACCATATTGGTGACTTTTGAAACCATTTTGAAAACACAAATTCCAAAAGTTACAATAAAATAAATTGTCAATAATTTCCGATTAACTGGTAGTACATTTCCAATTAACAGATGTTAAATGAGACGCGTAGAATTGTACAGGTATCGCTCAGGAATTTATAGTTATCAATTCCTTGGAATAAATGTAATGGCCCTCGTAAGTGGAATGAGCGCGTATCTGGTCAGACGCAGCATATATTACTCAATGCTCCACTTTTAAACTTTCCATCCAATTATCTTCAGCTCACGTTTCCATTAAAAAACATACCGTTTACAAAGCTGCTTCCTTGAAAATTCCAACGTTCATTTTTCTTTAACTCTGCAATCGGACTTGTCTCGATTTAATTCCCCCGCAGATTTCTCTTTCGGATTTAACGATCCTGTGAATTATCGAAATATGAGAAATTTATCATTAAGCTTCGCATCGTTCTGGCTTCCCTTTATCGTATTTGTAGAACAATTTCTAAAGCTTTGCAGCTGAAAATTTCATATGAAATTGGATATTGTTGATTTTTCTTTTTGCCGCGATACAATGAAATTCCGTACGTAACTTCGAATAATCTGAAATCCTCGTGATTTCGTTCTCTTCTTTTCTCAACTAGCAATTATTAGCTTTTTCTTTCTTATTTTCTTAATACTTTAAGATCAATTAGGTTACAAAACATTGTTCTTTTTCGCTTTTTCTCGTTTTCGTCGTTTTTAAATATTTCCTAAATACTTTGTTAATATTTGAATATTTAACGTTGGTCGTCTATTTATTATATTATAAATAGAATTAAACGTTATAGAATCAAATGTTAACCTTGAAATGAACCGAAACTTTTCGATGGGTTCGTATTTTATAAAATTTTATAAAATTTTATACAACGAAATGTAAGATATATCAAATAGAATTAAATATCATAATTCACGCTGTGTTCATCCGGTGATCCAATAATACTAATTAAAAGTTCCAGTTAATCATTCCACGTTCGGTTTCACAAAATTTCGATTATTGAATATAATGGAATATTATTTAATTAACTGGCCGATTTTTCAAGAGTGAAACAATTTAGAAATGCAAGCGTTGTATAGTTGAGACATAATCATTCTCCTATCTCATTCGCGCTTCTATTTAACTAAAATATCTGCAATGCTTCAGTCTGTTGTAAGTTACGCCGAGAATGCCAGCCTCTAAAACGCTATCTCGCGCACGACGCAAATTTAAAGCTCGAATTAATGGCACCGTGTGACCCTTTATTAAATCTTCGTCGTTGTAAACGCCACGCGAACGTACCACCAACAAATCGATTTGTACATTGCAAATAGCTTTGTTTGATTTTTAAATCTGATCTCCGATACAATTTCCCTTTGGGGGAACAAAAAGATTTCATACTTGACGATTAAATCATCTGAAATCTTTCCAGGAGAAACGAAATTCTCTTCTCTTTTCACGACGAAAGAGAGGAACGAGTTAATTTTTCTACAACATAAAATTCTTTTATCTTCTCAAAAGTAATATAACGTTACCTCATTATAAGGATGATGATTAATTGTTCGTGGAAAAATGCTACCACTTCCTGATATCTTCAATTATACTTTTTCGTTCTCCCTACGCGATGATGAAGTTTTATTAAAGTCTATAGGAAACACCGGTAACGTATTACTCATGACGGTTAATGGGCTTCAGGCTATTCAATTTTTCATCAGCCGCGTAAATGGCGGAGGAGTTGGAACGGCTTCGTACAGTTAATGAAAGTTTCTAGTGTGAGGCGTTGTTTCCAATTTTTCTCGATATCCACGTGCAGACTAGTTAAAAGTCAATTGATCGGCTCGACTTTTCAAGAACCTCGTCTTGCGTGTCACAGATAATAATGTTCGAGGTTCGTTCACAAACCAACCAATTTCGGTATTTAGATTAGTTTCAATCCCTCGCGTGACTCGGAATTTTCCCACGATTTACAGGAAATTACCGTCGTACGATCACAAGATGGAAAATAGATTTCGTTAAATGAAAATAAAAATTTGAAAGGAAAATACCCCTTTCTCTCCATTTATATCTCGTCGAAATACGTTTTACCAAGATAAAATTGATTCTACGTTTCTCTTGCAACGGAGACTTTTGAGTTTAAGTAGAACGTATCCGTATCTGATCGGACGCAGAATATCGTTTAAATCACGGCAAGTGGAAGAAATCGCAACGAGTGCAACGGAAACGGAAATAACAGAGTCGTAACAAACTGAATATACGACAAATGATGAACCAGTTCCAAACTTTCGTTTCGATATTGTGTTGACTTTAAAGGCCAACCAGGCTGATCTGAATTTCCTTTTTCGCTTTTCACGGTTTCTGCCCGCGCCATCTAACCGACTAGTTGAAACAACAGTGGCATATTACCAATCTGAGTCAGCCAATATTTACATGGTGCGCAGCATCGATTGTCAGTCCGAATACTTTCCGCACTTTCGATATTTGCGCAACTCATACTCGCGAGGCCTCGAATTCTTCGCTCGTATATACAGTAGAAACAGAATATCCTTTGAAATTCTATTCGCTTGCATCTCCGTGTTTATCGAACGCAAATAACAGATATATTATTGCCATGACGGAGCATATTGCGAATCAATGAGTTTTTAACGGAGAGTAAGAAGTTAATCGACGAACGACGAACAGTAGTCGATCGAGATAGGCAATGGTGAGAAATGTGATAACTGTGAATGGGAAAAACTTAACTTCACTGACTTATTTAATCGTACAATTTGACTAGATTAAATTTACATTCGTTGAATTTTTGTAATTTATTGGTATAGAATTGGATATAAAACGATGTCTTCTGTTTTCGAAATTTTGCTTTACGTCTAGATTTTATTAAAAATTATTCTAATTTCTAGAAAAGACAGGTAACTAAATTTGTAGAAAATTGTCTTTTATCAGGGTATTTAGAAGAGAATCGTCCTTTTGCTGATATGAGAAAGTTTATTAAAGTCACTATCACAGATTCAAGATATATTTATATAATGGTAACAGGATATTAGGAGAATAATGGTATACCGGATCCATTAAAGATTTCTGTAACGTTTCAAATAGATTTATTGCGAAAGTTTTCAATTCCTAGGGACAGTATCCCCTTATTTCTTGAAAGAAAAATCCTTTTACGTTCTTTTACTGTCAACTGTATTTTCCTTTTCTGCGTAAGGATAAGGTTTTATCGAATATACTGTCAAAAATAAGAAATATATTCAATCAGCTGTGTGTACCAGTAATGCAACAAAAGTATGAAGCATTATTAAATATAACAAAACAGAAATTAACATTTGTTGGAATATTTAAGAAAAACTTTTTGCGAGTTTCTTCAATACGCGTTGGTAACTTCCATTGGGACGTTGGATCAATTTTACATTGAAAAAATTTTCGTTCATAAAGTTCTAAAAGGAACTTTCAAGAATCTTCGAAGATTCTTTCACAACTTTTGAAAATCTTTTGAAGATTCTCTAAAGGTTTCAAGAATCTTTCATAAGAGAAAAATCTAAGGAATGTTACAGAAAATTGCAGACACCTGTTCTCTGACTATATCCAACTCCAAGTATCAATGTTTAATTTTATTCCTTACAAATTTTATCAAAATGTATTCTACAAATTTCCTCGGTAATCTTTCCAATCTTTTTTCTGCAAACGAAGACTTATGTATTTAAGCAGAATATACCTGTATCTCGCCAGGCTCTCAAAAGTTCCAATTATTTTCGCATTTTAATGAGCCCGTTCGTCGAATCGACCTACAATAATTAAAATCCTTTATATTCCACCATCTATCGAAAGCTTAACGCAGTCAAACAATCCCACGTGACCTAACCTGAATATAACCTCAACCTAACTTGAACATAACTTCAACCTAACCTGAACATAACTTCAACCTAACCTGAACATAACTTCAACCTAACCTGAACATAACTTCAACCTAACCTGAACATAACTTCAACCTAACCTGAACATAACTTCAACCTAACCTGAACATAACTTCAACCTAACCTGAACATAACTTCAACCTAACCTGAACATAACTTCAACCTAACCTGAACATAACTTCAACCTAACCTGAACATAACCTCGACCTAACCTGAACATAACTTCGACCTAACCTGAACATAACTTCAACCTAACCTGAACATAACTTCAACCTAACCTGAACATAACTTCAACCTAACCTGAACATAACTTCAACCTAACCTGAACATAAACTCAACTTTACCTGAACATAACCTCGACCTAACCTGAACATAACCTCGACCTAACCTGAACATAACCTCGACCTAACCTGAACATAACCTCGACCTAACCTGAACATAATCTCAATCTAACCTAGTTACACGAAGGAAATTTTTAATTTCCTACACGTTCCATTGAATCAGTTCACGGTTGCTAAATTTCACCTTATTTCACAGTTTCACTCGATATTAGTGCGACTGTGCGGAAATTTGCCGATGAACTTTCAGCGAACGTCGCTCGGTATTCTCGTTTGATTAGGATTTGCCATTCGAATTTTCGAAGAGGCATCCCTTTTACCCCTTTCATTCGCGACCTTAATTACATATCAGCAGGCTAATTGATTTATCGATTAGTCTACGCTCGTCTGGGAAAGTTACAGACACGTTTCAATGCTTCCGGGTAAATCCAGTTTGTTGTTGTTATCGGTGACCAATGAGTTAACGTTCCAGGCTATTTTCCTCCGATATCGCTTTACTTCCTACAGTTTCGTATTATCCCATTTTTGGCAGTTTGAATAACTTTTATTTCATTTTTTATTGGAAATGTATAAGCGTAGAGAAAATGTAGAAATTGTTAGGTTTCGATATGTCAAAAATCGTTCCTCTATTTTTATTAGACCGATCGTGGTTATTTTTGCTGGTAGAAAGATTTTCATTTCATTTTTATTGGAATTGTATCAATGTCCGCCTATTTTTTTTACCGGAAATATAAAAGAAAATGCAGTAACACGCGGATCTTTGTTCAGATTTTAGTGAAAATGTATAAACGCAAAAAAATATAGAAATTCGTATATTTTTGCATCGAGACAACTTTTCTTCATTTTTATTAGACATTCCTTCATTTGTTTCCGGTTTCTAGAAGAATATTTAATTTCTTTCGTTTTATGACTACGCAGAGTGACCGTATATAATAAAATTGCATTTGTAAAAGTTCTTTTACAATTTTCGGTACCTAGAGAAGCATCGTCCAATTTTCGTTTCCACGAAATCGTACATTCGTCGATGTACCTGCGTTCAAATTTTCTACTCATCGTATATTTTCATTATTTCAGGTGTTGCTACTGTGTCTTGTTTGAATTATGCTTTTGGTATTTCTCATTACTTTAATTTCTCGCGAGTTTTAATATCCGTTATGGAAACCAGATGTAATTTTTTAATTTTGATAAAATTCGTTATAAATGCATATTCCCTTCATTCACTTACTGCCTTGTAAAATGGTTAATTAAATGAACCTGCGTATTAAACTTTTCATCGGTGCACTATGCAACCTTCCATCAACATGTAAACTAATTGCTTTGAACGTGCGACTGAATATATTTCTCGAGCAGTATCATCCTTTACCACAGAATAATCTCGTTTTTGTCTTTGACGTTACTGTATATTCCGTTCTATTAACTTAATTAACGAAATCTAATTCAATTACTAAATATGACTAATATGTACATCGATATCGAGGATAATGATACTATTATTATCATCATTATTATTATTATCATATTAGTAGAAGTTTCTCAAATATACCAATAAATATTTTTTTATTATTACTCGACTATAGTTAGGAAGGTCGTTTTGAATATTTTTGACCAGATTTTGTAGTTCAACAAAACCTGTTTAATTTTTATTCGACGTTTAATGGAACTTCATTTCCGTCTCCTTTCTCTCTTTCGATCCTTTAATTAGCCGTGGAAGCTAATTGGAGCAACATTATCCAATTTCTTCTTCTTTCTGGGAATATCGATATAAATTTGCAGAATATTTGCGAAAAGCACACCGTCTCCTCCAAATAAAATTCGTATTTTCATGAACATTGCCAAGTGGATGATAAATTGGTTCCTAAACAGATATAATGATCTCTTTAATTGATCACGATAGAATTGTATTTGTATTCAGAATCAATCGGTGGGGACAGAGAAAATTAAAATGAGAAATTAATCGTCGAACTCTATGGACAAAAATCAAACGGAAGGACCTCCGACAAGGCGCAATGAAAATTCGAATTGGCGTTATCCGAATTGGCATCTCTTTGATAGAAAACGGAAAGGCGAAGAGCTGGCTGTTATCTGACAAATTAATCCTCGCCTCGCCGTGTTAGAATGAGTTGAGATTTTCCGCGATGACGTGTTTCACGTAGATAACGCTCGATCGCGCGTGCAGAAACTGGCGTGTCAAGGATCTCTATAAATAATGCCGGTATCGTACGAATTCGTGAAGACGATATGTTTTCATTCTATACATATTCGATTGAACGCAACGTGATTGCATTTCCTTATATTTACCTACGGTATACACTTCCGCTCTAAAAATTGTTCGATGATTATCATGTTTGCTCTGAAGCTTGAAAAAATTATATTATTCGACTCGATACGCTGCGTGAAGAATTTAAAAAGCATAAGGAATTAATACATCGACGGTTACATTAAACAATTTTTGGACCTAACGTCGTGCTTGTAATGATGTCGACGCAGAGCAGTTCATCGGTCTATTTTAGAATTAAAAAAAGTTGCAAAATCGTTGGAGAATACTTTGCCAGAGAGACAGGGAAGCCAGACAGAGAGCAACCAGGTTTGCGTTAGCGTTCCAGAATTATCAATTTTCCACGCGTCCGCGCTCATAACAATCTACCTCCGTGATAAAGCCATCAACAGTCGCTTATCTATCGCGGAGGCCAACAAACAAGTTGTCTAAGCTAGTCACATACAGTCCCCTGGCGATTAGAACGGTCGAACAGTTCCAAAGATAAACGTCGTTTCACCAACCGACTCTCCTCGAGGGCAGAATTAACTCGAATCGAGTTTACGTGACAAACATAACCTCAAACTTAACGGCGAAATGATTCCTTCGTTCTTTTTCTATCTTCGGAGCTTCTACACCAGAGCTAGATCTAGACTAGATCTAGCTCTTTGTCAAACTGGGTCGCACGTTCGACGATTTTGGTTAAAACGTCTTTCCGTTGCTTATCGTTGGCTAAATATAGCGTAGATAATGATGTTACTATAGTGGCTCCATCTACAATTGCCATTAGGTAGAGTTACGTCATATACACTTTCTGCAATTGTCCTCTCTATCGTTGCTGTCATTCCTGTCATTTCTTATTCTGCGCAGATAAGAAACAGATTAGTTGGACCCGGTTTGACGCAGAATATGAAGTCGTCGTTGTTGTTGTACGATGTTTGATAGACTTGTGCAATAAAGCACGTATATTCTGTCTGGAAGTTCTTTCCAACGTGGGTCTCGATGTCGAAGCTAACGCGACTAAGCATCACTTGTATCGTTGCTGTTGATAGCGCAAGTAGGTAGCAAGGAGGAGCACAGAATGAGAAGATCAGTCTGGCATATCTGCAGCATAATTTCGTTCGAGTCTTCTGTCAGATACGTGTGAGGTGGTTTGTATAATGTCAGAATTTAGGCTGTTAAGACAGCGCGTAAAGTGTGTAATATGAGAGACTAGACGTAGTGTCCTGCGCTATTAGGGTACCTGTGAAAGCCACTGAGAATATGAAACAGCGATATGATCTCATTTAGATATGGCGATCAATGTAATGAAATGCGACCCAATCAGACTCTCGTTCCTTTGCCTAGTTAGCTTTTTATCTCGGTACAGTACAATCTATACAATCTGTTCTAATCTGAAGATTAGAACCCACTCGTGCTCTGCATCAACTTTCCAAGAAGTCTACGGAAGACTCGTAGCGGCACTCGACAGCAAAACTTTCCAACGGCTTCTGTCCCGTGGCTTGCCTGGACGACGGCAGCGCTGTGGTCGGCGTAATTGGTTACGAAAGCTCCAGATCCAGGTTCGAATCCCGACACTCATAGTCCTATTTTTGATGATTCCTAAATGAGAAGAAGGGAGCCGTCCGGATGGTTGGAAGAAAATCCCCTAACCCGGATGAAGACAAAAATCTTATACACCAGCTGTACCTATCACGACCGACCCATCCACCTCAGACTAAAAGGGAAATTGAATTGGGTCTTCCCTCTTCTTTGATCTGCCCTCTACCACACTGGTCTTATTATACAGATACGATCGTTTTGTTAGTTCATAGTTAGTCTTTAGGTTGGTTTATCGCCGGTCTTTGTCGGTTTAAGAATTTAGGAATAGGGACATTGGAAGCATCCAAATAGCGTTCTCATAATCCTGGATATACATGGAATAATGGTGGCAACTGATTGTGATTTTGATGGATGACAGTTCAGTTTGGAACACAACCAACGATACTTCGTAATAACTTGGATGAGGCCACTCGATGTCTATTTGAGTCCGATCATTCTCTGTCGGTTCGATTACCGTGCTGATGTCATAAATTCAAATGTGGCCCACTTGACGTCAGTATTCACTCAAAATCATCCAACAGATATCCAATTCAAATTTATCACGGTAAAATCATTGCCTATAAGAGCCAGGTTTCGATATGATTAATAGGTGCAATCGATTTGAAACGAATAGTTATAGGAGTTTCGTGAGAAGAACCGTCGGAATTGTAGTCGGATAGAACATTTCAGCATTTGCATTTTTCCAGCGCGTAATGAAAATTCCTTTGCAAAGGGTGTTAAGGGTTAAGGAAATTCGTAGCGATGAACAGCTTTGAGAATTTTTTGGTAAATCGACAGTTAACTGTAAAGTCGATTGGAATTTATTTGAATTAATCTTCGATTTGAAAATTGTTTTAATTACACGTCGACTCGAAAATTATTTCACAGATTTGGGTGTACGATTCGGCTAGTAATATTACTCGATTCGTGGCTTTCGTTGGATGTTCCAAATGGTAAGAAGCTTCGTTAGCATCGGTAGTTAATTACAAGACAGAGATATTTGATAAATTTACAGACAGATATTTCATGGATTGAAAATTAATGGACGTGGAAGTGTAAAGTTTCGACGATAATATTATTGTAATTACGAGTTTAATGTGAAGTTTTCAAATGAACCGAGTACTCGAAAGCATAATGATGGATAATTGGGAAAGGAGAATTTCTGGTAAATTGAGAGAAAGGTGTCGCACGGATTCGAAATTAATGGATCTGAAGGCAAAGTTCCGCAAGTACGGCTATTAGTATTCTGGTTTTATACTATATCGCAACTTCTCTGATAAATGGAGCAATACGAAGCTTATCAGCAGCGATGGATAAGTATGCGAGGAAAAGTTTTCGAAAGACAGGCGTAACATGGATTCCGATTTAACAGATCCAATCGCGAGCAAATAAAATTATTTTTTCGCTCAGCAAGTAGAATCATTGGGATCGTGGCTTTGCTTTCGATTAAAAGTCCTACCATAGGTGAAATTTTTAATGATCTGTGCACAAATGTAAAAGACGTTCAAGTTGCTAACAAATAACCACGAAGCTCTGGATTATTAACATTGGGATTATCGAGTTTATGGTTAATTCTGTGACAAACAAAGTGCTAAGAAGCTTATGGCTATCGCTAAGTAATATTTCCCGGTACTAGTGATAATTCTGTGACCCAGTTCGCAATAAGAGGTTAAAAAGCAGCAAACGCGAATGGTTTGGAAAATCACAAGATTACCAGACATTACAAAACAGAAGTCTGACGCTCTGACAACACGTTTCTCAGATTATGACTTTATGGTTTAATGAATAATTCATACGAATGACTGCAGTGAGCAACCTATTAGGAGGATGTTTAGGAGGATGGATGTAAAAGTTGAGAGTAAATATCCTTGAGATAATAGCTGTGTATTTCGCGTATTAATAATTTATTAGCAACCTTGCTTATGCTCCTTCGCAAAAATAAATAAATTCGCTAGAGTAATTTGAATGTTCTTCGAAACAACGTTATACGTACTGCGATATAAAATAGTCCCATGTGAAACGCAGAGAAAATTACTGTTATCGAGAAATTTCCTCAATTTCAAATATCTGAAAATTGCCACAAAGTTGGCAAGCTCGATCGAAAATTTTGAAAATAATACCGAAGCACTCGCAGTGGCTCGTGGTTGTTTGAAAGCGAACATTTTACATCACGATCGTCACCACTAGAAAGTCATCGGTTTTCAGTTACGAAAAAAGGCAAAGAATTAAAAATCACGAATCGAGAAAATGCGAAAATGCGCGACAAATACAAAAGTCGGTGCATTTACACGATCTTTGTATTAATCGAACAATTGCTCCGAATCTGACAATCGAAGTTGAAGAAGGCGGGTTTTCATCGATGTCGCGCTGGGAAATGTGGGAAATATTGGAGGACCGTAAAGTGGCGCGCGTTGAAAGCCAGACAGCTGAAAATAATATCCGGTTACACGGACGTAAATGAAAGATCGAATGGCGTGCATGCGAGTAAATCTGTTTTTCGTGAAGCGTATAAAATATTCAAGGGAATCGAGTTAGCGCGCGTAAAACTACGCCGTAGAACGGCGAATAGATGAAACGAGATTAAAACCGAAGTTCAAACATTATTTGCCAATGTGAACTTTGAATTTAACGCATTTTTGGCCGATTAATTAAATCAAATTAACGAAATGTCGATCTCCTGTATAACGCGCTATCGATCACACGACACTAAAAATAAATTTGAGATCGAAGTACGGTAAATAATATTGCGAAACGTACTGAAACCGCGGAATTCCAACTCGGTTGTTTGAAATGGCGAAATTAAAAGTTACGAAACTCTACCGGTATAAAACTTAAAAAGTTAGAAACTTCTTCAATGATCAAACCAAGCGACCACGAAGCTCCAATTTAATTACTCGAAAAGACACAGAATCAAAAGCTATCGAGATGTCGCAATTTAAAAATTAACGACTGTAAAATTCTTCCACCGGGTTTGAACGAGTCACGGAGTTGCAATCTGAAAATCAGAAATGGCGGAAATTTTCAATTTCATATTGCCGTTCCATTTCTGAAAGCAACGGAGATCCGAAAATCAAAGGACTGCGTTAGCCCGTAGGCGAATGAACGAACGCGCAGAAGGAGAAGGTGGGGGGATTGTTATACACGGTCGTACGAAAATATTGCGAGATACGGTAAATATTTGCTTTCTAGTCGGATACAAGGTAGACAGGTGGATTCGCGTAAAGTGCAGTCGCATTTTGGAAGCAAGCCATCCACCGCATCTTTAACTTGGGCCGACTAAGCCGTCCCCCGGCGGCATAGCGGAACCACAAAGTCGAAAGTATCGAGATATATATAATTTTGTGTGCTACGCTATATTAGCCGCGTAATAGCGACACACGTATGCGAATATGAACGTGTGGAAGTACGTGTGTCTCGAAAAACAGACGAATGTAACTGTTTCGTTGGCAGTTTGATACGGGAAATGGCGATGCTGAGACGCATGCAAATGTACATCGACGAAGATCCTGGCAATCGTTTATTAAATAAATCTATGACTATTTTAATATAAATTCTAAGCGTAACCTCAGCGTTCCTTTACTTTTATTTCGCCAATTAAGATGCACAATTGTCAAGAGAAAGCTACCATGGCAATGAATCCTCGTACACACTGTGATATCAGTGTACAGCAGTGGAATTTCGCTGGATGGCCATTTTCATAGCGAGTTCTAATGCATCTGCGAGAAACTGTCAAAATATTTACGAAATGATAAATTTCAACACGGTGTACCGCTTCCGACTACTTTTAGAAACGATTTACGAACATCGTTCGAACTTTACGTGAATATACTCGTGTATTTTGAAGTAGAAAATATTTACATTGAAACAACGTAAATATATTTATATAAAAGTTTATTTATTCGTGCAGTTTGGTCGAAAATTGTCACCGCGTAATAGCATTGATATTCGTAATAGATATTCGATATTTATGAATATTAGGTTGGCAACTAAGTGATTGCTAAGTAACAATTTGTAAGAAATTCACCCTGAATTACAAATGAATTATGTATTGTTTATTACTAGTATATATTATTGATAATTATATAATTTACTATAAATTAATTAATTTATTATAACATAATTACAATAATTAAATAAATTATTATATTATTGACAAAAAAGAAATGTTTCTAAGAAGTTAACAAATTTTTCCCACATAATAAAAAATTAGCAATTTCTGAGTACATAATTCCGACAAATGAGAATTTCTTCCGTACGATTGCCAAATAATTATCGATTATCTCGTATTAAAATTTTGTCCACGTTTCTCATCGTATTTCTATTTCATGAATTTCGTCTTCCGTGAATGTAGATGACATTCCTTTGAAGGAAGGACGGTGGTGGCGAACTGGTGTGTCCAGAACGTCCAAACGTCACAGGAAATAAAACTGGAATTTCATGCGGAAAGGAATATTGCGAAGGTGATGGTGGAAACGGAATCCATGCGACCAAACGATCGATCTTTTCCTTTTTTCCCCGGATACCATTATTTACTTGATAGAGTCCAAAAGAGAGTTCATATTCCTTTGGAAACATGAAAGTCGATAAACGTACATTTTTCCATATTTATATCCCTTCTAACATCTATCAAAAAACATAATATACAACCTTCTGGTGAATTGTTTCTTATCAAACGTCCAGTTATTATCAGGTTTGTAATGTAACACCGATAGAATTGTTGAAAATAATTCGATTCCAGAATGCTGGAATTATTTACAATTTTCAATTTAGTATGGAAACGAAGTTTTGGTAAAGTTTTTAAAAAGTGACGTTTCTTTCCAACATTTCTTAAAAGAAATCGATTGTTAAACGTCGGAAGCAGAATTTTTGCGATATACAGGAGAAATAATTCAACATCTTGGATCTTATGCTACAGATATACGGAAGACTCACGAAACGCAATTTTCTGAACCTTCGTGAACTTTGAGACGAGAGAAATCGCTGTTCTCTTTGAAGCAATGACCGTAAAGAATACATATTTCCTAGCAGAAAGAGCAACTCTATATTCCCTTCTGAAACTGCCTGATACGCAGCCAACAATAATATCCCTCTGTATTTCGATTTATCAGATCTTTTTGCTCACTTTTGTCGAAAGACAGCTCTACATGGAAAGAACTGCCTTAACCTCTTGCTACGTGTTTCTCCATTCAAAAATTAAAAAAAAAAAAATTTCTCATGTTCGATAGCAAGAACAAAAAAATTTCTTTTTCTTTGGAAAAATATTTTCTTCAGAATCGCGGATGTTTTTGCACGTACTTGAAAAGAAAAATTTTTTAATGTTTCCTTCTCTTTCAGGAAAACTTGTTCTGCCCATATGTCAAAGAAATGTTTTTTCCTCGTTCAATAGAAAAATACAACAAATTCTTTCTTCTTCGGATAAAGAGTTTCTTGTCTGAAATTCTAGAAACTTTCCTTGAAAGTGCCTTCCCTCTTTGGAAAAAGTCTTTTCATTCAAAAATGGAAAAAATTCATTCTCTTATTTGCTTTTCACTGATATTAAATATTTTGCATTCAAATATTATAGCGTTCAATTGCTATATTCAACGCTAATAATTCAGATGAAATTTTATTAGCATTGTCAAAAAATAGCTGAAGCTGAACTTTGACCTAAATTCACCCGGTGATGGTGATTCGAAATTGAAAAGCATCGGGTTGATGAATGACTGAATCATATTTCATAATTGGTGAACTATAATTGATGGAACGGGTCCATTGTGAAAAGTTTCACAGGCAGTTACATTCGCATTTCTCATTCGCCGACTCTGTTATCAAAATCCTAAGCGAAGCTATATTTAATGCATGAACCTATTAGGCTATACAATGGCGATTTAGGGGAAAAGATAGCTTGCTGAAATGTATAATCGACGTTAAACTCTCATTTTGTATCGTCAACAGTTTTCATAAAAGTCTTTTGCACTTTAAGCTTTTATTTAGAATTATTATTTAGAATTTCGACTGGTAAATCGAGATTGCATCGAATAATGGTTTAACCAATTAGGCAAATGTTAAGCGTAATCACAAAATTTCCAATCTCGACAATCATCCATAATCAAAATAAGCTGGATGTAAAGATCAAGTGAATATCTTCGTTGTTTTTGAGCCACCCTGTACAATGGAATATCTGGAGACTTCAATTTAACAATTTGGAAAAACATTTAACTTTACATGCTTTTTCAAATCGAGTTCCCAAAAAATTAGGTGGTTGTTATCATTAGTTTTGAACCACCCTGTACAATGGAAAGTGTGGAGACTTCAATTTAACAACTTGGAAGAAATTGACCCTAATTTTAACGTATTATGTCGTATATTATGTTGAAACACGACAAAAGGGAATTTTTATTATTAATAATTGACAAAAAGAAATGTTTCTAAGATGTTAAACAATTTAAATGGTATAAAAAGCTTCACTCTAAAATTCCCATCTAGGAAATACTTTACCCACAGGATATATCCTGTGTATATGTACATACCGCATATATAGTAACATAGAAACTCGAAGAAGTCGTTTGAAACACATGGATTTCCAAAAACAGCCGCAAGGTACCAAGGAACGGACCAGGTCGTTTCAACCACATCGACCAAATAAAAACGACAATCGCCGCTCTCTTTCCTTGCTTGTCGTAAAAGCAGCTTCGATCCAGGAAAGGCCAGCGATCTGACCGCTCCTAAATCTCGTTTCCTCGCGAGATTAAATGTCCCTTGGGCCTACAAGCATCATAGTTTTGCTCGTCGAAAGCAGAAGAGGAGAATGTGACTACAGTTCCTTTTTTCGAGTTTATGGGAAAAAAGAATTTTTCCGTTTTGTAAAACTCCTTGGAGAGAAGAATTTTTCCTTTTCTGAAACTTCTATTTATACAAAGGAATTCAATTACGCATACTACACACCGTCATCGAAGACAAAGGATCGGTTTTCAACTACTCTAATCCGAAATTCTATATCTCTTCCCAAATTTCATCCATTCGAAGCTATTCTTCGCTCGAATTCACCTTTGTCAAAAATACAAGTCTCGTGCCCCTTAATCTCACTTCCTCTACCAAATTACAAATCTTGAACTTTGAAACTTGGATGTCTTCGAAGTCACACGAAAATACCTACAGCTTTGTGCTAACCTCGTTCCAACTCACTTGCAACAAAAACAGAGCACCCGCTTCTCAACTTCTCCGAACACAAAATCCCATTTTTCGCGTTAGCCTGTATTTGGATTCATTCATCGAAAGCACAAGCCCAAGCCTTAAAATCTGGTTTCCTGGTCCAAATCTCAAACCACGGAGACCTGGACTTACTTTTCTAAACAACGCGATAACGTCTATGTACACATTGCCATCCTAACCAACTTCAAAGTCCCATTCTTCGATGGTATTCTTCGTTTGGCTGCTGTTTGGTCAGAAACACAAGTCTTACACTCCGTCAACAGCCCTAAAATCTCTTTTCTCGGACCGAATCTCAAGCCATAGGAACCTGGACGTCATCTTCTAAACAACACAATGACACGTCTATCGCCAACTTGGAGATTTCATTTCACGTTTCGAACTCTATCCATCATCCTCTGCATAACCTCGCCAGTTCCACGCTCTTGTGTCCATCCCTTTAGCCAAACTTCCTATCATAAGTCAGTACCAAAGGAAACGCGTGTCGCTTGGCTGACAGTGGTCGCTACTCCGAGCGGAAGAGCGCGGTGTCGAGCGAGCGAGAAGGAGAGAGAGAGAGAGAGAGAGAGAGAGCATGCTCACAGCGGTGGTCTGGGTTCGCAGGAGAGTAGCTCGACGACGCTCACTCAGTGCGACAGCACGCGCGACCTCGACCGGACCAGCGTGGCTGATCCAAAGATCGTTTCGCGCCGTGAATCATTGCTCGCGCGCGGCAATGAGACATTCCGTGCCATCTGAACTTTGTTTCTCAATCAAAGGGAATTTCTACGCTTGTCATCTCGGACTTTCGACTCTGTCCTCTCTACCGAGGCTACTTAGGAAGATTTAAAACAAATTGGAGGTGAGACGAACTATTTTACGAAGAGGAAGAGTCCTTTGAACTGGCTCATTGGCGTGGAAACTGATCAATACGTGTTCTGGATCATTGTTGAGGCACGTTCTGTGATCCTTTAAGGGAATTGGAGTTGGGAAATGCTGGGAATTATTGTACGGATTTAAGGATTTATCGTGACGCTGCTGTTAGATCGTGTTTGAGGAAGTTTGACGGGGTTTGAGTGGGTCTTTTTCCCGGAGAAATAGTTTCTGTTTGCAGTCGGATGGAGAAGCTTGGTTCGAGTATTGTAACGGCTGGACGCAGTGGGTAGAAGCAATCTTGAACGTAATGGAAGTAACTGGATGTTAATTCAAGAGGAGATGTTAATTCGAGAGGTTGGTGAGAGGAGTAATGGGATTTGAAGATCTCGACTAGAGTGGAAACGAAAATTGTCGCAGTCCAGAGAAAGAGTCGCTGGTTAATGATACGTGTTGTTTATGCAGTTGCGCTCATGGAGGATGGGAAACGAGAAATGGAAAAGATAGGAAATGAAAATAGGATGGAGCAATGGTAGCACGGTTTGGAGAAAATAGGAAATGGAGAATAAAGAAAATGGGAAAGGTAAAATATACAGATGGAGAATTGAAGCGGGAAAAGGAAGATATAGAAAACGGAAACGTAATATCAAAGAAAACTTCCAAATGAAAGTAGAGAAGTGCAAAGAAAGGATCATAGAGAATGGGAAATGAAATACAATAGAAGGAAGAAATTTAAAAGTGAAATTAGACGATAGGAAAAGTAAAAAAGCAAGTAGAAATTTCAAGAAGAAGAAATAGAAAATTATAAACTGGAAAATAGAAAACGAGGAACTCCAAGGACTAAAAATAAAACTAGACCGCTACACTTGACTTTTAGCCGTCATATACTTAGCCTAGTAATGAGTCATCAAGACACTATCACTCTCGTTATGCTTTAAAGCTCGTTTTCTGCACCGAGAAATATCATTTCAAGAGACTTTCGAAACATGAAAAATTTCACATTGCGCTAACGAATGTTCCCTCGCAACGGGTTTAAATAATTTTCGAAACATATTTAACTCAAGATCACGTTAATTGAAACTCGATAAGATGATTCGAAGTGCTTATGGAGAATGGTCTTCGATTCGGAAATTTCAAGAATCCAAGCGGATTTCAATACGACCGGACTTCTGATTGGACGGAGAAAGACTAATGGACCTTGGAAAAGGATCTAAAGACTTGTTACGTCGAAATTCCTAGTTCAGAATTATTTAAAAAATCACAAACGGTCAAGATAAAAAGTGGCAAATTCCATACATAGAATTTCTTGAAAGCTTCCGTACAGAACGTCTTGGATTTCATATTGAGAGTACTTAATAGCAAGGCTACAAAAGTTTGCGTAATTCACTACGAGTAGAGAGCCTAAATCACTATGAAAGCTTCCACGCCATCAAAGGGCTCTTTCTCACGACGATTTATCATGAAATCAACAGAAGAACGATCCCCATCTTTTGGAGTACCGGCAGTTGCCGTATCGCGTCGTCGTATGAGGTTAAGTGCGCGTTCGATTCTCGTAAACCAAGGAATCGATCGCTAGGAATTATGACGAATCATCGGTTCCCGGGCCATCCAGCTTTTTCCCTCTCCATTATCGATTGTTGAACACACTACACTCGGAAGTATCTATGAATATTTATACAAATTCATAGTTTTAAAAAGTCACGTAGTTTAATTGTATTTAATACATTAATTCAATATTAATTCATACATCTAATTATAATTTAAGAAACACACGGAACGTCGTATAATTGGCAAGTTTTCAAACTGTATGAAAAGCTTTGTTCCATATTTCGATCTACCAACTTGTAGTTTCATTCTAACTTTTCTATTTTGTATTATTTATTCAAACTTTTATATGCACACATACATTGTTATTTTTCTATTATTTACATTTTGTGTTTCTTTATCCCCAATTTTACTTGCATATTTTCCATTTATTTTCTTCGCTCTTTTACGATCGCTCTCTCGCCGATCGCATTATGATTACCGGGATCCTGTATACCACAGCGCGCTATTCCGTGTATTCCATGCACTTTGAAACTTTCGCGATGCCCATAAATGCGTGGAAATTCTAGTTACGCGTTTGAGGATCCACGCGTGTTTTCGCTGCCGTTGTTTGAGAAAATCGCGGAAGCCCAGCGAGTTGGAATGGAATAGTTCTAGCGATATTTCGGGAAGTTTGGATTTCAGGCTAAACGCTTCTATATAATCCGAGAGCGTTCTAGAGTGACCACGGCTGTGCCGATGAGTTTTCCAGCTTTTTCGATTTACTGCGCTCTGTGGCCAACTTGGGTTCGTTTGTTCGCAATGGCAGTTGTGTGTAATTTGATAGAGTTTCGACAGATTGCTGGGTTCCTTTGGATTTACGTGCGAACGTTGGGAAACGAACTGGAATAACTCGGATACTGTGAGATTGGAAATGGATTGTCGAGTGAATCGCACATTTATACATTTAAATGGATTCGTATTTAATTGACAATCGAAAAGTGTAATGATATTAGTCGTGATGACCGCGATATACATGATTTATACAGAAACTCAGTTTTATTAGATTCTTTTTATCGTCGAAGATAGATATTGACTTGACAGAGTTAAGTCGAGGGTCTCATACTAAATATTGGGTACTTAGAATTGAACATGTAAGTGATAATCAGGACTGGATACTTAAATACTAATTCGGGTGCGATATTTAAGTAGCAATTGACGAATGAAAGCTGTGGCAAGAAATCAATGATTGGAAAAGGTACTAGGTTTTTGAATCCTGTTTTCCTGTTTGATAATAGATAGTGAATTAGGTAATTGAACTGAAATTTGGAAAATTATTTTTCAATCCATACAATCCATATAAGATTAGTCTCAGGAAATTGAGCCAAACAGTTACTTTCTGCTGAAAATTATTGGTATCGTCTCCGAATGATTTACGGAAGTGGGTGTGGAAATAGAGCGTGGAATAAACGTCTGTTCGTGAAAATATATTCTGCAGTTTGAATTAGTGCTCCTGTCAATCTAAATTACCGTTCTTTCAAAGCAATCAATCCATAGCTCATAAATATACCGGCTTAAATTATTATCAAGTTCGTTGCACTTAAATATTTTAATGTCAAACACGAACCATCCTTCTCAAACTATTGACGATTACTTGCTTCAAACCTAAAACAGTTTAGGACAATTTAAGCGCCAAAGACTTTGGTAAATTTTCAACGCATTCCAATAAAATCAATTTTATTTGTTACTCCAGAGTAGCTTTTAACGCTGCAGTCGAAGTTTTAACAGTTTTAAATTTAATCTCAGACCAAATCTTCTCCAAATAATAAATGTGAACTGAGTTCACCATGTGAAGAGGGAATTTCTAATTTTGAATCTAATTCAAGAATTTCTAAATATACATGTTACATGATTTAGAATGGATAATGTACACTGGGAAACACCGTGGAAATTTATCTAGAAAGAGTTTCTGATTTTTAAACCAAGCGAAACATCTTCAAACAGAAGATTAGTTGCAGTTTCTTAAAAAGATAAAACTTGCAGGCTTAAACTTGCATTCGTCAGCTAATTTAAAATTCAACAGTCAAGTTGAAAGTCTGCTCGTAATATATTGCAACCCTGAATTCGTTAAGAAGTACGAAAGAAATACATATAGCACTGCGCGAAAGTCTTCTGTTTCAATAATAGCTCACGAATCTATCGCGATCGGACAGAAATAAATTACAAACTCGGTGTTGTAAAATTTCTCGTAATCTGTACGACGTAATAGGATATAACAATTTCACTTGCCTGTCTTTATGGTGAATTTACCAACATTATTTATTAACAAATATTGCTTAATATTATCCCAAAATAACACGAGGATTACAGGTCAACGTAATAAATCCACAAAAGAAACTGAACTAAGGTTACAACGTAATCCACAAATACAGAAGTATCGGTATACTTATGAATATAGCATATCGGGTACCGTAGCGTTTGATCGGAAAAAGATGGGACACTCTACCATGTGCATCATATTTATTCTCGAAGCAAAGCATTTTCATTTGATAGATGATCGTAAGATTCCTTCGTAGTAGATAATATCTTGCAACAGCAGCTGTAGAACGGAGAGAAAAAATCGATGTGGAAATCTTCTTACACAAGGGACGAGTGCGTTCGTCAAAGGATTGAAAGAGATAGCTGGTGTCGCCTTCATTGTTATACCACTCCACCATCAACCGGCATTCCACTTTATTCGTCTCTCCTTTTCTGTCGTCACACCGACACAACAGTTAACGATGCTATAGACAAGGCGGACTGCTTTTCCAGCTGTACAAACACGATACATGATAAAGAGCTAAAGAAACACGTTTCTTCCACGTTGTTACCGATTCTGAAGGTTTCTCGATTTCGATCTAACCTCCGTTCCACTTTGAGCTTTAATATCGAACAGTGTGGAAATGTGACCGTGGAATGAAAGTTTTATGAACAATTTCGAATTGCTGTATTTATGGTACATTCGAATGAACCTTAATTCATCTTAATTCAAATCGTCTCAATATTCAGTTAATAGGAATTTTTATTGTTACCAGGTGTACCGTGCTAGAGATCAAGACTGATCAATTCTCTCTGTTGGAATGTTTAGAATATTCTACATTTAAAATACATTTAAAATAGAATCGAATAATTATTATAAATTATAGAATGAAATATTTGAAGTATTTATTTTCGGTTGTTTTGATTAATAACTCTCTTATACGCTATTTAATTAACTTAATAGTCGATATTTTACAGCAGGATTTTTCCATTAGTTTAGAGTCATTTGAAAGTATGATACGTTTTGCCAGCAAATGTTGCTGCGTTCCATCGTATTTCACCTGATAATCCACATTCTTAAAAGTACTTTGGCCCAGTTACATGTTTATACAGCTGCACGATTCTTCCCGAGTGAATCCGTCTAAGCAATTCCACGCCGAAACTATTTTGTTTGGCGTTTAATGCCTGTTGTACAACTTGAAGAATATTTAAACCCAATCTGAGCATGGAACTGGCTCAAACAATTTGCACGAATACTTTACTAACTCACCTAACAATATTCTTAGCTAGTATTGCGAAATTTAAAAGACATGGCACTCTGACAGCATTCTAATGATCGTTTTAAAAAGCAAATTAAACGAAGGACGCCTTTGTAAGAATCTCATTACCACGCGAAAGAAGAGATTAACATAAAACTGAATAACTCAATTCCAAGTGTAGTCTAAATAGATAAATAATCACGTTCTAAGTAAGATGCGACATGAATTCTAAATAAATAAATAATCAAATACTCGATAAAATACGAGATAAATTCTACAGGAATATATTTGCTTGTTATATTAGGTATATAACGTATGATAAACGATATAGAAAATATGAAAATAATGTATAATTATATTAGCCTACTTGACTATTCCACGAAAGAATATACATGATACAAAAATAAACGCGTTTAAAATAAATTCTACGAGATCGCGTTTAGTTGTTACACGAAGAGAATGAACAAATGTTACTTCAGAAAAAATTTCGACGCCAGAAAGACATCTGCGGAGAGAAGCTAGTTATGCACGAGAGTAGACTAATCATATTTTACACGCAAGATAACAGGATTTTTTTTCATTTTCGCGTTCGAGGAGATAGTAGAGATTCCCTGGGTTCTCGTATTTTCACATCACGTTTCTATGTCAACCATGTCATACGGATGACTGTTTCCGTTGAAAAGTCGCAGTTCCAGCGAATATTTATCAGAGCAATGAAACATAGATGAAGCATAGAGATTCTAATTTAATAAATAGAATGTTACAAATGAGAAATATGCAACCGTTCTGCCGGTATCACACAGTTGTTCGTGATTTTTCCATGCGTACCTATCCGTGACTTGATCTCTAAAAATATTCCCAACGCTTTTAAATTTTGCTTCCCTTTGACAGCTGTTCTTTAAGGTCACACCATTTGGAAAAACTTTCGATCTTTTAATCCATTAGAAAATTTGTCACGTGTTGAAGTAACGAGTAACTTCCGGGACCAAACTAGATCCTCGAACTCCTATCCTTTAGAAAGAATAAAATCACTAGAGAGCCAGAGTTAGATATCTGTCGTGGAAAAGGTCGTATCCGAAAAGAAGGCACGCTCGCGACAGCCAACAAGTAACGGATACTTGCCGATCAAAACTGGACCCTCAACCTGTTATTTCCTAGGAAGGAAAAAAAGGTCCCTAGAGAAGAGGAGTTCAGTGTCTCAAACACTTGGCCCAACCCTCGATTCAGACAGCCAAAATCTCGAGCATGTGAGTGCCAGAAAAAGCACAGAAGCCATCTCCTCTGCCAAGATTTCGCTCTGCTTCATCGCTAGTGAACGCAATTCGAAGCTTCGATCGGCTTTTTTCAACATTTCCGCGCAGCTGTTGCGTTTCACACCGATCGTTCCACATTTCACGCGTTCCCACGCCACGCCGCCTACTGTTCCACTGTCAACGACGTTAAAACGTCGACACGGGTCAACATTCGAGCGCGTCTCTTCGCTCGAGTTCCTCTTTCGTTCGCGGTGACGAATTAGTAAGCGTCGCACTTGGGGCGCTGGCCACCGAAATAGAAGGTTCTTGATCAGCTCGACTAGGGAATTCGAGGAATTTTCGATGCTGAAGACGATTCGCTACGAATATTTTTGTCTTCGATGTCAGGCTTCAGCGGTATTTCGTTATTTCGAATATCATAATCGAATGCCTTTGAAGAATATTTCAATGGATTATAATTAAACATATTATTATAATATTACAATTGGTACAGTAGCATCGAACGTTTAATAATTTGACGAAAATGAGATATATTTCGACAACATTTAGGTAAAATGTATTTATTCACGGTACATTCGATCGACGTTTAAACAGGAAATATTTGAAGAATATTCACGTACGATATGTCGTGTTGGCAACTACGTGATTGCGGATTTTGTCATTAGCGGTATTGACAAAATCCGCAATCACTTGGTTGCCAACCCAATAGTTGGTTTCTTAATAAAATTTACTTGAACAATACACATGTTGTCTATTAACCATTGATTTATGATACCCAGGAAAATGGCTTGTTAAACAATTCAAAACCTTGTTTGTTTGCTATCCCCTCTGCTTTTTTTTGTTATTCGTTGGAATAATAGGAGTCGATGTTCATAGAACCGAAGACATCTGTGCTTTTTGTTTATGTCGTTTCCTCGTAGCGTCGATGCGTTCCATTTTTAACGCATGGAATTTGTTCTGAATGCGGACGAACGTTCGTTTGTCAGTTAATTGATCTATAGTTGTGCTCGATCGGTTAACGTGTTTGTTTAAAAAATTGGCATTCGTACGACAAACCACGTGCATGAAATTTCACGTAGCTCGAACCTTAGTTCAGAAACTCAGTCACGAGATTGCGCATCTAAAATTAAAAATTCAATATTAACTGTCGCAAAATACATTTAATCTACCTTGAAAAGATAATATGCTTTAAAAATTAATTACACAGACTATAGAACGATCTAATTACTTATACGAAACGGAATTATTCGTCGTCAATCTCGTTGAAACTGAATTAACCGAGAATAATTAACACCAAGCAAAAGTAATAATTTATCGCGAAGAATATCATACGACGAAATGTATGATTTGCGTGCATGAAAAATTCACCAGCAAGAACGACGCGTGCGAGTTGTAACGAAGCTGGCAGGTTCTTGTTTCTTTAATTGTTAAATACCGTTTTTACACTTCAGCGTATTTTTAAGAAAGTAGAAAGAGAAAGATAAACAGTAAAAAAAAAGACAGGAAAAATTGAGCTCTCGCGTGATGGTAACATTTTCATCTATCTGTCACAGATCTGTGCTAATGGACGTTGATTCGTGTTTGCCGCTTGTATCGACCAAACGAGCCAGTAGAATACGATGATCGTGGTCAGACGATGCTATTCGCGTACAGTTGATAAGGGGGACGCCGGAAGTGGGGCATCTTACGATTGCTGTTGATCGATTGCTCCGTTGGTTTACTATTTAGCGTTTTTCGCAATACAGCGACGCAATGAGTCGTGGACGAACGATTAGCTTTGTGGAAGGTCTCATTTAGTTGCTTGACAATCTTCTAATTTCTCTTTTGAAAGAGATATTACGAGATTTTATTTCTGAAATTTGTCGTTTGTGAGAGATTTTATTTTTCTTCCAACGCGAGGGAAAATGTTAAGATCTCGCTGGTTTGCGAAGGTTTGAAGAGGATTCTGAACATTGTAGCTATGTACTGGTAGATTTCTGTTTAGAGAAATAATTTTATGGATTGTAGAATTTATTTTTTTGAATATAAAATATCAGGTGACTGAAGTTCGACACCTAATCGTGGATTTTATTGATTTGCAAAGGTTTGCAGAAGATTGTAGATGTTATTAATCATCGAAAAATCTTGCTTTTTGACATTTGTTCGTCAATGAAAGTTTCTAGAAATTCTCTATTCTTTCGCTATAACGTTTAAACTATATCTAGCGAATAAACGTTTCCAATTACCGGAAAACGCATTTTGAGGCGGGCAATTGCCGCCAACTGCTTCTACCACACACCAAAATAACAGCGAATGTGTCGTCAAAGCACGGTAATGGAGTCATTAGCCTATTAGTCGAGAAGATAATTCACTTCTCTCACAAATTTGATACTAAGCACTTTGCGGTGCCACGAAACCGGTTTCTCCTGTTCCTAAATACAACTCGATATGTCTTTCTATACTTAGTCCATAGTTGTGTAGAAAATGGGCGAACAATTATTTGCCAACTAACCACCACGTATCATTTCGAAAAGCCGAATTACGCCAAGAAACGTGACGTGAAAAATGATTATCCCCGATGACCTTGCACAGACTGGGGAAATTTTGCAACAGAACTTTAAATGATTGCATCTGTCGACGGTGGATAACGTTACAATGCGACTGGTCCCTTGAAATTTATCTCGGGAATAATAACGTAAAATTGGAATTGACCGCTTTTACGTTATTTATTAATTTATATTGCAATACGTGAGAACGATTGATTCTTATACGTGATGACGATTACGAAAACGATGGATTGCGAAAAATCTAAAATTTGAAGTTCTATCGAATTTGTAATTTATTTTACGTTATGTCGATGCATGCTACAATAATATGCGAGAAATTTTGCAAAGAAAATATTTGGCTTAAATCACGTTCGTAATCACTGGCAGAACGAGAATGTTAAAAATAAATATGACAGGAAATGAAATTAATGAAACAAGAAATTCGAAATTCTTTGCGACAAACATTTACTTTTCTTATCAAAAAATGTTATCTAGAATACGCTAAATGATTCAAGAATCTGATTCACGAACATTCTTGCGAATTAATTTATTACAATTTCTAGAAATCAAGACGCATTGTTCTCCGCGTAAATTGAAATCTTTGTCTGTAATATACCAAATAAATTCGAACGAAACAAATGCGATTTAACTCGAAGGAATTAAAAATGGCATTATCGGTCGAGTCCTTTCGAAATCAGTTTTTAAACTTACCCATTAATTTCTCCTTCATCGAGAGAAAAGAAACAGCCGCTCTTTCCATATTGGAAAACCCCGGCCCATTATCAATTTCAAGCGCAAAAATCGCGAATCCTCGATCCGCGAATTCCTCTCGTTATTCGTATTTTAATCCAATTATCGTGCGTGCAATCTTGTTCTTTTTTCCAGCCATTTCTGCCTCTCGTGCGTTTCAATTATTTGCCGGAGTAGGGAGGGAGGGAGAGCTTTCAATGCCATTGAAATCTCTCAAAACGAAAAAACCAATACAAGATTATTCAAACCTAACGCAGTACCAGGTGGTTGCATCGATTTGGAAGTTTTTGAAAATTTTACCTTAAAATCTCAAATCCTTATTTCGTGTAAAATTATGCGATACGCCACTCATACCCGTAACCTGCCTCGGAAATTATTTCCAATTCCGATCTATAACAATATAATTTAAAACATCGACCATCGTCGACTATAACTTCTCCGGAATGTTAAGTTGCGAGGAATTTACATCGCGCAAAGTCGAGCGTCCGTATCTGTTGCAAAATTTCGTTCGTTGGATGCCAAAGAGCCAATATGCATGGAACGGCAATGAAAGCCACGCGAA
Source organism: Bombus affinis (assembly GCF_024516045.1). Taxonomy (NCBI): domain Eukaryota; kingdom Metazoa; phylum Arthropoda; class Insecta; order Hymenoptera; family Apidae; genus Bombus; species Bombus affinis. Next base: position 7,333,610 of record NC_066359.1, read on the forward strand.
AGTCACTAATTTCCCTTTTAAGACCGATGAATATTTGCCAATTGGTTCGAACATATCTACGACGTGTTGTAATTGGACGAGCCAATTCCGTGCAACGTGGACAAACTATCTGCTTGAACCCAGAAAACGCTGTCGCCCGGGGCTAATTCGTGCTCGTTGCTCGACCAAATACAAACTAGTTGCAGAGAACTGTACAGGCTTGTTTGTATTTTAAGGGAGCCTATGGCTCTGGTTTCCATTTCCAGCAACTTGGAAAAATTGCCACTGTCAAAACTGCAGTGTACTGTATCTGCTCGCCTTGAACTACCGTTGATTAAACTTTTAAAAAGCTTCTCATAGTATTTGAGAAATAGAAAAAAGGTTGTATTCGTTTGAAAGTTTTCTTTTAATTAGAGGGAAATTAATGAAATACGCAGTTAGGTTTTTATTTTTGTCGAGGAGCATTTTAACGATTGTAGAACGGCGTTTGCTCGGCGAACTTAGCTTTGTGTTGCTTTCCTTTTTGTAATATTTATTTTGCAGTTTCTCTTGTATTTTCAGTTAAAAGGACTGGTGGATAGAATCGAGGAATCTTGTTAACGGTTCTATTAAAATATTTCCTGAAAATATTTCCCCCCCATTTTATCCTTTTTTCTGCTGTTCTAATTAAATTGATTACGATTAGTATATGTTTCATCCAATACAAATTCCATTCTATTTAAGAGCACAGTTTCACGAAGAACATTTTTATCAAACGCTTTGCATGCTGTCTCCTGGTTTTCATTCCTAAATTTCCTAATTTATTTTAATCTTAACTCTGCCTCTATGTTTCTTTCTCGGGCATAGTAAATTAGCAGCAGTCCTAATTTTTCTTGCTACTCTTATAATCCGTATAAGCGGTAGACTCCGTTTGTAGAGAAAAGTATTTTTAGAGATCAGACGAGACAATTCCCTCGTATCCTTTTTAAAATTATAGTATAATGATGTTTGATAAAGGAAATAGGCTAAAACAACGAGTGAGGTGGGAAGAAACAGGTAAAAGGCTGCAGAAGAAAGGATGAAAATGGAACAATGAGCTAGAAGGCTACAGTTTGAATTATGCAAAATGCTATAGCCGTTTTCTGCGAGTTAGGACACACTCGTGTCGGTCGATCGTATTGTGGACATTCTATTGTCGTCCTACTCGTTATCAGTTTGATATCGTTTCTACAGGACTAGATAGAGGGCACTATTTCATATCGTAAGGATTAGATAGAAACCATTATTTCATATCACAAGTATCTTAAGCACACGATACTAGCTTGCAGTGTATATTTCTCAATGAATTTCTCAATTGAATTTTATTCTAATTGTAGAAGTACGAACATATCTTTTTAATTCGATAGTTCTTGCAAAATATGATACAATTTCTGTTTCATTTTTGTAGTACATATATTTGTAGAATGGCATGAGATTAAATAGAATGTGATCCTACATTTTAAGTATGCAATACTTGGCTTCTAGCGTGTAATACTAAAAGGATTTTTTAATTGAATTTTATTTGAAATATTGAGGTAGATATGAATATCCTCTTTGAATAATATTTAGAGAATATGATTACCTTAGTAGATCAACATGATTTTTAAATATTTAAAACGTCAAACTTTTTTCAAAGACACTCCTATACCATTTTTTACAATATTTGTCTTTCTCTTTGATCAATTTTGATTCATTTTTACGTAATGCAAAACGGTGGACGTGTAATTAAAGAGTTTTATGAGAATTCATTGGAACGTTTAACGAGCTCCGTGTCTATGTGATTAACGAATTCAACCACGCTTGTACGTCAGCTAAACGATAAGCTTTTTTCTCCGAAATGGCAAATCCCTACTCGCCTATCGCAATTTCTCCAATTTTTCGTGAGATTTTTTATTTCCCTAAATAAGTAAGAGCGACAGTTATATCGAATTTACTCTGCGAAATGATTGATTGAAATTTTGTTAAAAACTTTATCGTACGTCATTATGTATTTACGAAACATAGAAAATACCATAACGAAAGAAACTTTGCTTTTTATAATTGCAGAATACAGAAATTAACTTTGAAAGATTGTTTGCAGAAAAATGAAAACATTCGGTTGAAATTAAAAAAACGTTGGTAAGAGAGTTTGGCTATTAAATATTTAAGAATACGACTGTTTAAAATTAGAAATAAAGTAAATTACAGCTCAGAATCTTTTTCTCAATTAGACTTTCCAACTAGACTTTGTCGAACAATGTAAACGTTATTTTTCCATATAGAATTACAATGCATTCTTATAAATTCATTTAATTTAACTTTCTTACCATTCGCATTTACTAAAGGTTACACGTGTCTTTGATAAAAAGAATGAACATTGTAAACTTTATAAAGGTACGAGCGTTACAGACAAAAATGTTACTTTAACGAGTTGATATTTCGTATTCTGCGTGTAGTATTCAAGGTAGTATTGCTTTCACAATGAACGAATGCGTCCTTTGTTAAAATAACACGTAACGGGAACAATGTTCACGTTAAATAATCTAATTATATGGATGTTCCATCCTTTTGAATAAAATTGTGGGATGATTACTTTGTAAAGGGAGATGCTGGGAAAAATTGGAGGATTAAGTATTTCGAAATAAAATTCCAGTATTTTTCGTGCAACAGAAAATAATATGTCAAATCTTGTATGGAAAATTTTCATGAAAAGGTAAAAAATATTCCCACAGGCTTACACGGTATTTTCATCGAACATTTTGTCGAATATTTTCATTATTATTTGTTTATAATACTAGCATCGATACTGACTTACAATGGTATTTTGGAAAAATTAAAAAATTTCGAGGGAAACAAAAACTTTCAAACTTTTGAATTTCCATATGCATAGAGTTTTTTAATTTCACAACGATCAAACTTTTACACTGAAATTAGTAGCTTAAAAGACTCTAAAAGATACCCGGAAAGTTACAAATATCCTATTTTACGGATCTCTGGAACATTCTAATTTATTTCCACAGATTGATGTTCAAAATAAAAAGAATTTTTCTTAAAATTACACGTTCGATGGAAAGTGGCAGCATCTTTAGAATAAACAAATGGTTTATCTCTAGCGAAACGTTGCAGGAGAATCGACGAATTAAGTCGATCGATATCGGTCGTTGTCGATTGTACGAGAAGCTTGGATGGGCCGTGTTTCATCCTCGATGCTCGCATCATTTCCCCCGCGAAACGTGAAAAATAGCCAATGCTGTTCGATGCCTGTGGAACGATTTATTTTACCACGCCACGTGAAATGGACGAACTCCTAATTCTGACGCAGTAAGCGTGAAACTGTGTAATTTAATACTATTCACGCTTGACTGCTAATTAATTTGACACTTGATATCATTATTAGTTATGTTATCAAGTATCTTCTTTTCGTATCAATAATATTTACTTTTGTGTAACTCGATACCATGATTACTACTGATACTCGACTAATAATTATTTATCTCACTTGATACTATCGTTCGATTAAATTGCAACAAACTTTTTCCACTTCACGAAGCTGCTATTACATTTTACACGACACGATGTCACCTTTTATTTCTTACTATGTTCGCTTGCATGTAATTTAATGCCATTGATACTTGATATTTGATACTCGATATCGTTACTTTGCTAAATTCTTTGCTCTAAAATTGAAGAATTAGAATTTTGTGATTTTCTAAAAATTGCAGAATATATCAATTGCAAGAGGCAATCATCGAATTTATCATCAACATGTACATATCTGCAAACACAATTAGGAGTGCTTCATTGCTGAATGCTTCATTCCGAATTTATTAAGGCAATTACCCATAAATCAAGGTTAGTTGCAGCTAAACGAATTTCCAGGAAAATAAATTGAATTCCACACGTACAAATCAATTTATGACAATCGCGAACGAATCGTTTAATAATTCCTCCATAAACGAAGTAACAACGAATATCGAACGGAGCAAGTAGATTAATACGAAGATTAAAGCAATTAGGTGAAGCCCTTGGAGCAAACAAATAGAATTAAAAAAATTAGCTTCTGTTCGTTATAATACGAAGGGAGTAAAAGAGCTCGAGTTATGGGTCGCATAGAAATCACTCATAAATAAATTAAACGGGTAGTTTAAGTCAACTCTCGAGGGATTCCCCGAGCAGCAGACAACGTTCCCTGAAAAAAAAATAGATTTTCTCGCGGGAGTTTTCGCTGGAAAATCCTCTCGCACAAAAAGGTTGCGTTCGTGATTGGAAATTGTTGGTCTTTCTCTTTCTCTCTCTCTCTCTCTCTCTCTCTCTCTCTCTCTCTCTCTCTCTCTCTCTTTCTCCTCGCATCGCTCGAGAAATCCACAATCTCTTCTTTACACAAGAAGCTCGCTAAACGATACTATCGAACTCTCGATGGGAAACCTTTTGATTTTATTTTGCCAATCTTCCTTCCAACGTTTCGTTTTGTCTACTTATTTGTTCTTAAATTGAGAAATTCTTCCTCGCTCCTGCGAACGTATGTTTCGAAATCTTTTTCGTTTAGTTTATAGGGGAGATAGGTGTTTTCGAAACATTTCGAGTTACGAGTTCGTCGATGAGATGGACGTGAAATTAAGAAATTGAGAAACGAAAGATTTGCAATAAGAAATTTTGTATAACGTAGTACACGAGTTGCCAGGATTAACTCGTAATAATTGTAAATTATTCAGTTAGCAAAGATTTAATTGTGAACTGTAATTTAATTTCTTTCTGCCTCGATAATTATTATCTCAGACGCGATCGTTATTTATGGAGTTTCGAGAATCTTGCTCGACTTTATGACCTTTCTTAATCATCTCACTTATTAGTGCTAATTAAGAGAAATTTTTCATAGGAGAGAGAAAGTTTACTGAAAGATAATATTATAATATCTTGATCCACTGCAATATAAGCAGTACGACGAATCTTCATTAATAATTATACTTATTGTACAATAGTTTTCATCGTCGATCAATGTGCATTCTAGGTATTAATGATACGTGCCATTAAAAAGTAACGAAAATATAAAATATCCAAACTTGTCAAATAAAATTACAAGAACTGAACAGAAAGACATAGCACCAAAATTTAGTATAAGTATACAAAATTCTGACGTTCTCTAATTCTATCTTTTTTTCTTTTTCTTTTTATCAATTTCACAAAAGGTAGATGAGAACATGAAAAATGTTAGTACTTTGAAAGAGTAAAAAAATATGGAAAGAAGAAACGAGCTAATTAATTTAATAATTTATCGAGATAACGCGATCGTTAAACACCCTATTTATAAGCAAGATAATTATTGAAGTGTCGGGAGACTTGAAGTTTGGCAAAACCAAAGTTGCTGCAGCTTCGATGGCAATTTAAACTTTAATATCATGGAAGCTTCCAATTAACTACGGGTCCTGCATGCTCGAGTCAACTCGGCAGTTCGATTGGCTGTTCCAAGCAGCGCGAATTCGCTAAATAATTTAATATTTGTTCGATTATCGAATCTCCATGTTGCGACACATTCCAATCAAATTAGACGACAGATGGATCGTATCAAAAGACAAATGATTTCAGAGGTCTTTTTTTTTATCACAGACTGTTTTTCTCACATCCATGATTTTGCATCTGAGAGATTATAATTTAGTTGAGAAAGTTCTTAACGAGTCATTCTCCTTTGAAACTGTGGAAGCTTTCTTCGTTTTATGCGGAAAGATTGCGAAAGCTCCTTTCCTTGTGACGCAAGAAGCATGTTTCTCTTGGTTGTCAAGGAAATCGATGTCTCTTGACAGTTCTGTTAAAATTCGTGTGTGTAAAACGTTGTGAGAATTTTCCTAAAGTTATGCGAATTTTTATATCCCTTTACAATTGTAAAATATATATAAAGATGATTAAAATCCGAAATCTGTGTAAATTATTTCCAAACTTATGTTTGAAAAGGTTGAGATTTCCTTTTCAATTGTTTTCATGGCCTTGTGACCAAATATCTATAAATTTTTATATCAAACCGAATCAAAACGAAAATTTATTTCCAAAATTCTGATAATCCTGCTGTTAACTGTCGTACGAAATTTGAGTAAAAATCGTGTATTCGTAAACATTATATATTAAATACAGCAATTGTGAATATTACAGACACGTGAAGATAGTGCGAATTACGTATTTTACACCCGTCTCTGGAGGATTTCCGAGAATTTTATCGAAACTGTCGCCGTAATTCACCTGCAACCGTAACAAACGAGCGTGTGCCGAATTTCCTCTAGCGTTTCACTCGCGAAAAGCGATTATTTACGATCGATAAATTCTTTTTTCCGGTGGAAAACTGCATTTCAAGCGGCGATACACGATTGATGGAAACTTTTAATAAAATTCGTCACCATGAAAATTCACGGTATCTCGTCTGAAATGCAAATAACGACGGTACATATTCATGCACGACTTGTTTATTTTTCAAGAACGTGCGCCATGTAATAGGGAATTTCGATTCTAAATGTTTCGTTTAACGAGCACTCTCGATCGTGACGAACAATTGAGGATCGTTGGAATGCAAACAGTTGCTTTCATTTTCGAATATATAACGTTTTTATGTAATCGTACGAATTTGAAGATTGAAGTATTTCTGATCGAAGATTAAGGAAGGTTAAGAAATGAAGAAATATAAAAATAGTAACAAAATTAATACTTTCCTGGATTAATAATTTTCCAATGATTAGTTGGGGAAATGGGAAATGATTCCGAGAGATTTTTTTATGGAAAATTATAAATTATATATTATATGTTATACAAAAATGCCTAATTATAAATTAGGATTAGAATTTCAGATTATTAACTATTATTGTCAAAAAAAGAAGAAGGACAAGAAGAGAGGTGACAAAACACTTACTTAGACGCATCCGAATTGATATTAAAGTTAGAATGTCTCGCCATAACGTGAGCAACGACTCGGGCAAACTTCGAATATGGCCTTTATTATCTCCGGGGTCCAGTAAAGTTAATGCTACGCTTCGGGTGTCGAGTCGCAGTGCGAAGGTCCAGAAGGGAATGGGAAATCACCGATCAACCAATGAAACTCGAAACTATCGTCGCATTTCCTCTCTACGCTTTCTATTGAATATTCCTTAATTTTATAAATTCTAGAATTTGGCTTGGTACTCGCAGATCGATGGAACTTGGATACTACGCTACTGTTTCTTTTCTAAGAACTATTTATATAATTTTGGGAACTAAAGTAGGTCATGTTAGGTGGAGGTTGGAGATCAAGCAAGTTTGCCAGATGACGAGATGTGATATAGATGTTTAGATCCGCATCGCGATCAAAATTCCTGTCCCTTTTCTAAAAGAAATATTGCGTAGGAAATACTCGTTGAAAGATGTATCGAAATTTTGCTAAAAATCCCCACAGAAATTCTTCCTCCTTTGCCAACGGAATACTTTTTCAAAAAGACATCAACACCTCTTTATATTAAAATTCATATTAAAATATGCATTGCCACCTTGCTAAAAATCATGGCAGAGATTCTTTCCTTTGTTTTTCAAGAAAATATTCATTCAAAAGATCATCGACACCTCTGTGTTTCGGATCTCAATCAAAATCCCTTTTGTCATGGAAATATTCCCTGAAAAATTCATCGACGACGATATCAAAAAAGAGTCTTTGATTTCTTTTCGACCTCGTCTAGCTATTCCTGCCATAAATTCTCTCCAAAATCTACGACTTAACCCATGAACATCATTATCCAAAATTCCACATTAATCAAAATTCCAAAATAATGATGATCCAAACGCTTATGACTGTCGATTCTTTGATTTAGGTCAGGTCTGTGCAAGTATAGTAATAAGTAAAACAGCCCTTAAATACTTTATGCAGCCACTCTCTAGACACAGCCAGAGAGTCCAATTCCCTAAAAGCTCCGGATGATATACTTTCCACGATTATTTCAATAAGTTTGACAAGCGAAAGCTGAAATCTGCTAGCGCACGCCGCACAATGTGCACAGTAGCGTGAATTACTAAACGGCAATGATCAAGTGGCGCGTACAGAGCGGATCGCGTCTGCTTGGATCGATGGATACAGCTGGCTTGCAATAACGTGTATTATCAGAGCGGTTCACAGTCGACGAAGTCTAGCTTTGACCTACAACTCTGGCAATCTGGCTAGAATCCGACCTGGCCTATGAAATCCCCTAAATTATCCGAAAACTAATCGCTGAGAGGAGAAGCTATCGCGTGGGAATTCGTCTTTAACGGTAAAGGCCAGAGAAACTGGAACACTTTCGATGAGCACGCTGCAAGTGCTAGCTGACTGAACGCCTGACCCACGCAGTCGTGATCTAATTCTCTGACAGCGTCGATAATAGTATCATAGGCCTCTGAGTCGGTCTTCCGTGACGTTGGATTAGTTGGTCTTCTTTCTTGCGATTTTGATTCTCTTTTTGCTTTCCATTCTTCCCTCTGTCGAAGCGCACCTGTACCTTTGCGAGGTCTTTGCGGGTGTCACAATTAGGAGTTGGACTTTTATGTGTCGGATCTGTTCTTTCGGGCTTTACAATTTTTACACTAATTGGCTTCCGTAGTTTAGTTTTCATCCTTTTTTTTATCTTTTGTCGAAGCTCGCCAGTTTTTTTACGAGTCTCGACGAGATTCAATGCGTAGAATCTATTCTTTCCAGCTTCCACATTTTTAGACTAATTGGCTTTCGTATTTTGATTTTCATTACCTTTTCTGCCTTTTGTTGCAGCGCATCGGGGTCTCTTCACGAGTGTTTCAATCGGAGGTTATATTTTTATGCCTAAGACTTGTTCTCTCGAGCTTCACGATTTTTCGATTAATCGTTTCTTCTTTCTTCTGATTTTGATTGTTTTTCTTTTCCCTCCTATGCTTCTCTTTCTTCGATTATATTTTTCTTCCATCGATATAAACTCGCTCATAATATTAAACAACGTCGAGTGGGTGGCTTAGCGTAAAACTTTTTTATTACTCGGATTAAGGGAAGCGTAACTATATGTCGACACGATAAATCGTGTGAAACGACGTGGGTGGGTGGTTCCTCGCTCCTTAAAACGTTAAATTGGCAAAGGTCGAGTTGTAGAGCTCTCAAGCAATCGAACGAAAGAATTCTAAGTGAATTCTGGCACGTTTCCCTGCTATCGGGAAATTTTCAACGATTGTTAAAAATTATCTATTAATGTTATCTTTATTTATAGCCTCCTCCTTTCGACTGTTTTTTAATTATGCAAATCTATCTGTTAGATTATCAAACTATAAGACGATTTCTTTTTTATTTATAATATCTCACGAGATAACAAAATAATAAACATTATTCATCGAAATGGTGAAAATGATTTTTCGAATATTTCACAAGTTAGTATTCTATCGTATTTCAACTGAGATATTCCGTTTATATAGAACGATGATTGGACTGGATCCACGTAAACGAAGAAATGCGCAGATTTTCATTTAAAAAGAGCTGTGCAATACTGCCATAATGTTCGTGAAAGGACTATAATCCTCGAAAGATAATTCCTTTTCAACCATTCGTCTTTTTCCTTCGATCCAATTCAAATATTTATATTTTCAAGAATTTATCATTCTGTCGTCGCTTTATTCCTGCAACATGATAGTAACATGACCGTTGACCTGGAAGGTGCTCCATTAATTATGTTTTGTCGGAAACACCCTAGGAGACAACTGCGGCAACGTCTCAGGAAATATCCGCCTGAATGATATTCGAGAGTCGATATGAGTCACAGCGTATATTACGTGTATGAAAATATAATAGCAATCGAACAATCTCACGTTAATTATCATGTTTTTTAATGTCACGTTTCAGAAAACAGTTTGCTTTGTCTTAAAGGCATTTCCAGAGAATGGACGAATTATCAATCCGTTCGATAAAATTGAAATACACGTGAATATATAAAATCGTCGAGCACACTTGCGTCGATTATAAATATAATTGGCAATAAACGAAGTCCGAATGTAATTGAGATTCTTCGTCTCCATGAACTTTTCATCCCCTTGTTGCAACCTCGAATGAGCGCGGAGGATAATTAATTGGAGCGGAATGCGGAGATTGCTTACCGAGCAATGTTGGCAAAGGGAAAAAGATATCGGGAAAAACGGTGCAGCCACGAGAAATTAGATCGTTTGTTGAGTTTACGACAAAGAACTATTCTGTAGATTCTGTTTCAGGAATTAAAAGCTTCTGACTCGATCATTGACATTGAGGTTAGGATTGGGTATTGAGTAAAGTATCGTAGTTGAGTACTCTGGTAAAAACTAAAAGGAAAGCCTCGGGACGTTGAAGCTGAATTAACGTGAATTACGAGCGCAATAAAAATTGTAATATCTAACGAGGAAAATATATTTTGATTTATCGAATTGTTCATTAAAAGAACGTGGCCAGAATGTGTGCACCAAAAGACTATATAGAAGCCATAGAGCATTTTTCAAAGAGCATTGTAAAAATGATACGAAAAGGGGAATACGATAACCTGACAATTCCCTATAAAAGATTCCCCTAACATACTAAATCACCGAATCACTTGGGGTTCGCGAACTCGCGCCAATGTTCATGCTACCATAGTATCTATTAATAAGCATCATTCGATCCTCGAAACGACTCATCCTAAAGCTGTTGAAAATAAATTTAGAAACGTGCTCCAGGCGATCATCTCCCACAGAGGATGGGTCCAAGAATATATGAAACGGTGTCCCATAATATCGAACGCATTCCCCTGGCAATCGCCGCCTAAATTAAACGCCATTTGCGTCGCAAAGCGAGAGGCGTCCGAGCACACATCTATTGTCCGTATTGTTCGTGTTGGGGACCATCTGTGCAGACGTATCCTATTTCCAAATGCAGTTGCGTGAATTAATCACGCGTCGCTAATTCGATCTGAACAATTTCTCTCTTAATTTCAATGGCGAGTTGTTTCGTCCTCTGGCTCTGATTTCGTTTCGTCTACGGATGCAATTCGATCTCAACTCGAGTTATAATGGCGAGTAGAAGAAACTCTGAAAATTGATACGCTATGAACTTTAGTCATTTTTAGCTATCAACTTTCCTTTATCCGTCATTTTATCTGTCGTTTTGTTGGATATTATTGCTGGAATTTTTTAATGTTTATTTGCGTGCCGAGTTTGAAATTATCGACGCACCAGTGTCGACGATTGAGTTTTATGGTCGACGACTATATTATATTTTGAGATGTATAGTCGATGACTATACGGTTCATACGATGAGAGACTTAAAAATTCTTAATAGGTTTTGCGTCCGTGAATGCTTCGCATTAATTTTAAAGTGGTTAATTGAGACCTTGACAGGGTTGTTCCATTTTCAGGACGACGATTATCATTCTTGAGGAGAGCGGGATAGGTTTTACGAGTGGGACGGTTTTGACCTGTTTCGAAAATGAGGTAGCCCCTTTCACACACACGTTCGCGAACTACGTGGTTCTTTGAATTAAAGTTGGTGTTAAAGTGACATCGAACGATAAAATCATTAGTATATCATCTCATCTCGTGCTTGTTAAATGTATTACCAGAGAATCAATTAATTTTCGATAAACAATATTCCACATACTTACAATTCTCCCTTCGATCAATTTCAATAACGATCGTTCGAGCCTTCAATGTCAGTCTCGTTCCAAATGAAACGTTGTGTTTGCAAACCAGCATGAAATTAACTTAATAATGTAACGATATTGAAACATCGAATTCCAAAACAACGACCATTCCAATTCATCCAATTCCAAAACAACTTGAAAAACCACAGCACGTAGCCTGTCTATGGATCGCCGTAATTGGCAATATTTGCAAGCAACAGTTTTTGTAGAATCCAGTTTCAAAAATTAAAACCGTTTAATTCCCCACTATTCTTTCAAACTCGAGATCGATAGCGCAGTGTGTGCGACTCTCTCCAGAGGAAAAAAGCTTGAAACTGGATTTTACAGGGATCGATTAACCTAATGCCACTTCAGGCAATTCGGCTGATCGTTTAAAGTGAGATATTAGATTGTTGCCGTCGTAAAATTGTGGCAATCGCGTTAACGCGCTCGCTAGAATCGATGCTAACGACGATTGGATCAACCGGTGATGCGAGACGGATCGATCTTCCGTTCCCAGGCTCTCATCCATGCGACTTTTCATAGCTGCACGAAAGTGGAACGAAAAAGTACGAAAGGGTGATGTTTCATGGAAAATTGATCGCTAGTACAAAATAGTCAAAGGTAGAGGAACCTGATACTGTTTCCTGCTATAGGTATGATCCACTGGTGCTTCAGTTTCAGAGGATTTTTGATCTGCGATAATTAAATTTTTGTAGATTTGATGATATTTGAGAATCAATCGCTTGTTTCCATATTATTCTAATCTTATTTAAATTTAGGCTATTGGGTCGAATAAATTATTCGTCCATTCAGCTAACAAATTAAAAAACTTTAATGACAGTCTTAGAAAAATCGAAATATACCTGCATTGAAAATTTAGCAAATTTATCACACGAAAGTAAATTACTATCGATGTGTATAGCTATGATGCGTATCATCGTAAAATCTGTTGTACAATAATAGAACATAATCAACTTCATCAAGGTCTGCTTGATAACTTGAACTCGAAATATCGCTAGTAGTTAATGAACGATCTGAAATTAGATGAGAGAAACATGCTCATCCATAACGATTCGTACCTGGATATAGGCTCACGCGAAAGCATGCTAATCCTTGAGAGCCAAACGTTTCTGGGTTAATCTATTGGGTTATCTAGTCGATAGGAGAGCTATGATAAACCTATTTGGTTATAGTCGATCCAGATTCAAATAGTTCGCTAAATCTCCCGTCGCAACTATTCCAAATGTGGTATTACAGAAACCGTCAGTTTTCGTTCAAAATTAAATTCAATTAAATTAAGTTGTAACGATAAAATGGTAGAAACTATAACCTTCCATTTTAAATTAAATTCGATTGAATTTCAAATATAAAATATCTGATACATTCTAGTCGAAGATTGAATTTAATTAAATACAAAATGATAGAAATCAAAAAATTCCAAGGTGACTAATGGTACTCCAAAAGAAAAGACCCGAAAGCCCAATGACACTAAAAGACACAGGTCTTAACTCTTTCAGTTTCCCAGTTAGACGCCGAACGAGACATCGTAAGAGACAGAAATAGGCTCGAGCCGTATCGTGGCTACCGTGATTCTCATTGTGATGATTCGGGAAACCCAACAGGGATCAAGATACGGTCATCCGTGACCCGAACTACGAGATTATCAGCGCTGTTTCGGCCCAAACCCACTCAATCTGCCTATGCCATTTAAAATCCTCTCCAATCCTCTCCTATAAACCATTTCTACTTCCGCACCAACCTGTGTGTTACCCAGAAACTCTAGAAAATGGATGATGACGACACAGATGAGAAACGAGAATCTCTAACCTTGGTCAACAAATTGTCTCACAAAGAATCAGAAAGCAAGCTCCTATTGTCTTCGAAATCTATATCCAGAAACAGGCTCGAAGCAAGACATCAAAGGGGCTCCACGGAAGATTCTGACACCATGGACGGTGCCTCCGATAATAAAGTGGAGAATATCTCAAAAGATGAGGACACCTCAGAGCCCCTAGTGACCGATGAAAAGGGTACCAGGATCTCAGACAGACATTGTCATTCCCTGGACGTTCCAGAGGAAGCAGAGTCTCTTCTTATGACTCGACAGCAGGCTATTACGAGGACCAGCCTAAGAGTGAGCGAGGGAGGGAGCAAAATATCCAGGTTTCCTGAGAACAGATCTGCCTGTCTAGGTTTGTTCCATCGAAGCCCTCAGTCTTCGTCGAGTCAGGAGGATTACGAACCCGAAGTGAAGAGTCTGTCCAAGATTCAGAAACAACAACAGCATCTTCTAACCACCGGGAGTGAGACTCAGATGACAGTTCGATCTATGGAGAGTCTTAGAACCTCGAGGAACTTTTTGAGCGCGGATGAGCGATACATAGAGGATTCTAAGAGCTTGGAGTCTCTGTCACTGTCTTCAGAGTCTCACGTGACAAGTTCCAAGAGTCATTACAGGAGCTTCTTGACATCTTCTAGCAGTGACGTTAGGAGGATCATGACTGTTGAGTCAAAGAGTAGCGACGATCTTCATAGAGAGGAGAGTCTAAATGCCGAAGTTAGACGTGGTCTGTTTGCCAATACTGGGCTGGAGAGAAAAATCCCGCAGCATCTTAGTTTACCACCGCCTTCCAATGTGTTTTCTCTGACCAGTCCAGGTGGCAGCGACAGGAAGATTACCATTTTGAGTCCATATTCGCCGATTCAATCTATGGAATTCCAGTTTTCCGCGCAAACGCTGAAGAGTAGACGCAAGAAGGCGATCGTTTTGCCGAGGTTGGTCTTACCCAGAAGCGAATCCGACGTATTCCTAGAGTGAGTAGTAAGATAATACATAGATTGAGCGTTAATGAGTTGTTGTCAAGATGTGGGGCAGTCAGAATGTGAAATTTGGGTTTATTGTTATATTTGATGTTATGAGTAAATGGTGTTTCGTTGCGCTTTTTGTATTTTAAGATCCGTGAAGGCTAATGTTTCTTATAATGCTTAATTACGTTGGCTACCGTCTATTGGTTTTAGGGGGAAATTGAAAATTCTAAGTTTGATAGGAATCTTAAAAAATGTTGCTATATGAGATTATAAAAATTTGTGAAACTTTGGTATTTGAGATATTTGAATATCGAATATTTGATGTGGAATTGCGAAAATTTAAAGATTTACATTTTGAGATAGAAATCCTATTAAATACCTAACCTAGTCAAACAAGATTCAGACGTCTATAGTAGTTAGTCTAGATATTACGAAGCACTCAGCCATCCTAAGTAAGCTTCACATATTCAACCCATCCAGGTGAAGGAAGCAAGTCAGACTTCGCCTACCTAGTAAAGAGATAAACAAATGAGTCTTGGCCTTCTAGCCGTGTAAGCTTTCCAAGCTCTAATCTAACGTTACCACTAATTAACACTTGAGTAAGAGTTCATTATGGAGGAAAGTTTATACATGACCCTTTTAGTGTTACCATTTCAAAGGATCAGCTTTTAGCCGCTTCTCTGATCAAGGGCTGCATCCTTTGCATAGAGAAACAACTCGATGTTTCGAATCAATTCGATCCTAGAATAAAGCTAATTTCGTTGCGCGTAAATAGAATCGAGGAAACGTTGTGCAAGGATTAAATTTCAGCTTCAGCTGGATACAGATCTCTTTCATTTGTGAATATTTTGCATAGCTTCATGGAATACTCTGAACAGTGTTTTCTTCATTCATTCCTGATTTCATTCGTGTCTTTAACAATTTTAGGATAGTATGATTTCAAATATATCGCAATTTAGATCAGTCTATGAAAATACACAAGTTTTAAATCACACATATCACTTTCGTATATAAAAAATCGTATTTTTTGAAGAAACATTATAATGGAATATTATCATCATATGTATTTTTCTATTTTTAACAGAAAAGTAATCTGTCATAAAGATAATATAGTGTACCGACTATAAGACAGTAATTAGATGTAATTATAATGTGACTATCAAACATAATAACTGCAAGACTATAATCAAGTGACTGTAAAATATAGTATAGAGTGTAGTAACAAAAACAAGGAGTCTAAAAATCATCATTTCAATAGATTTACCACAATTCTAATTTTAGAATAGAATTAAAAATAATGGAAGCGTAGATAGAGTTTCTATTGTACTAGAAACATTCACGATGACATTGTGAGATCGTGGTGATTAGGTCGAATATTTGTTCGTGTCACGACATCGTGGCCGACCATTTCCACTGATCGCACGTTTTCGAGTCGAGCAATTCCGAAGATTGGCTATGTTAACAGATTGATTTGATTCGACGTCGCTACACGAATCCCCGTTTTGCTGGCCCAGTTTCCGCTTTCAATAAGAGCATTCGCCTACTTTTAGAGAGAATTGATTATTTATATATGATAATAATAGAAGTCAACTATAATATTCCTTTATGATCTTTATTTTCTTGCATTTGAAATGAATACGAATTTAATTTAAAAATTAATTTCATCGAAATACATCTTTATTACTGTCTGTATGGAAATTTTAATATTTATCCGAATAAAAAGTTAATTTGACCGAATGAAACTTCGAAATGCGCAAAATACAGGATTTAATGAGAAACAAAATGAATGTTCATTTGTAAAGGTCATGTTGTTTATTCGAAAAATAATTCCTTCCGTTATTGTTAAACGACTCGGTTGGTGAACGAGAGGAAAAAGCACGGAATAATATTAATTATTCATTTTGACTTCGAGGAATTGGAGTACGCAACAATTACCCGCTGATTATAATATAAAGCATTTCCATTAATTATTTACAGCCGGTGGAAGTATTGATTATGCGGTTGTTTGTTTCATTAATCATGAGAACACGCAGATTCATCAACAAAGCGATATATATAGTGCGATTAGTAGAATCACGTTAATTACACGGAATCGGTTATAAACGCCAAATAATATGCAGCAAATTAATAGAAAGTAACGAAATTTCGTAAAATTGTGTCAATTTGAACGATGAGAGTGGATTTTGATATTTCCATTGGTATACGGTCACTAATTTGTATAAATTTCATTTACATACAGCTTTCACCCAGCCAGAATTTCAATAAGTCGAAGGAGATTGTCGGAAACTAACCAAATTTCATCTCAATTTAAACGGTAAAATAAATACAAGAGAAATTTGAAATGTCCTCTGAAACGTATTCGACATATTATATTTTCAAAAATTTCATTTCGGTATTAGTCGACATTAATCTTATCACGTGGTACGTAGGAAATAAATGAAAATCAATAGAACTTCGTGTCAATTTTAAGTAGAAAATAAATCTAAATCTCAATCCGATTCCTCAGACTCATTAAAATCTCACGTTCTTTTCCGTCTGATATTACAGATACGCAAAAGTCAACGAAAACTTTTTCGACACTATCGAAAGCGTGAAAATCTTCCCTTCAAAATGCTTTTTGAATCATGTCGATACGACGCTCCGTTCTTCGGATATCGTCGTTTAAAGACAAGTCTAATTTTTCATACTAACTGTGTGCGTCTCGCTCCAACACACTTGGACCTCTCGTTCGCACTCACGCACCGACCCGTTCCGTTATAGTCAGGCGTGCGCTGGTCAGTGACAGTCGTTGAGTCAGCGGGTTTATTGCTAGTAGCAACTTACGCGTTTCCAGGAAAATCTACGTTGCGCCGACATAGTCACGCCGTACTAAACATCGTAGGAATTTAAAGGCCAGTATCTCGGAAACGAATTGAGATATCGACATGAAACAAAGCACGTTTTCAAGGGTAAGCTTTAGGCTACTCGCTGAATTTAATTGTCCAAGATATATTTGCCGCCTTCTAGATATATTTTCAAGTCAAATTTGATTAACGTGCTACCTGAACGTATATTAGGAGCGCTTCGATTAATGAGTAATTAAAGTTCATTAATGTTCATCAAAAATATATAAAATATTCAAAGTAGGGTATTTACTGTAATGTTTGGTAAACGAAACAAATTTTTATGTAAATTCCATTTCTTTAGCTATATTCATAGAAATATCCTTATAATAAAATAAAAATCTTATTGATTAGACTTTGTATGAATATAGAGGGTATTGAGAACGTTTCAATACGTGTTACTTTAGGATGAATTTGAAGTTTTTTAAATGACTGAAATGGGCATTTGCGATTTCTTAAACATTCGAAAATGAAAAATTTCAGAAATTCGATAATTTCCAAGTTAGAAGATGGGAATTTGAAACTTGATGACCTTTCATGGTCCACGTTTCGAATTCTCATGTATTACTGGTGCATCTATTGGCGAATGGTTCGACCTGAATTTAACAGGGAATAATATATCATTCTGTAGTAGGATTGGGGATGGACAGCTATCAGAAAGGTGTGATGGGGATTCCGTTAGAGGTATCCGTGTATCGAATTCGTGAACAATCGATTGCCGTGGCGTTCTGTTTGTTTCTGGAACGAGCTTTCGTCGCACAGATACCCATAGAATTAATTTCCAACGGTAATCGCGTTATAGCGGGTCAACAGGCGATCGTTAATTATCCTGCCCCAATGCAACTTCAATTTCGAGCGAAGCCAACCATAGTTCCAACATCAATTATTTACGTTATTCCAAGCTTTCGAATTTTAGTTTGAAATTTTAGTAAATATTCGGGTGTTTTTCGAGTACCTCGAGCTATTCGAAGCTCGCAAGCTTTAATTTTTAACTTTTTACCATTCGAAGCTTCGGAGTTCTAAACCTGAATACTCTGCAATTTTCTATAATAATCGGCATTTTTTAAAATTATCATCCGAGGACTGGAAAATCAATTTTCTGAATTATAGCGTTGTTATGGCAAAACCGATCGAATGTCCGACCATTATCGGTTTATATTACTGTCAATGGAAGCTTCTGTATGTTTTTGCAGCAGGATCATAGAATCGCAAAGGAAGTAACGTTTAATAACATTACAGATTTTTATAGAAATATGTCTGAACATATTGAGTCGTTCCACTGTCATTAAATTCTGTATCATAATTGTATTGAAGGGGGCTGCTTTACCTACTTCTTCAACGACCCACTTATGCTTATGACTAAATCGCATATTTATGCATTTATGACAACTGTAAATATGGATAAATGTAAAAGAATGTCCACAAATGCAAAAGTAAATGAAGCGTCAAGAGCAAAATGGATTTACTTGCCGCATTTACAAACAAAACGTACTTTGAAATATTAAAATGTTTCTGCTGATGAAAAGCATACTTTTGTTTATTGAAATTCTTCGTCAATGCCTTCGTCAGTGAACACGTGATCTTTCATAAATACTGATTTAATTTGGAATCTAATTAATACATCAGAAAAGCTACATTTTCCAGTTTCTATATTTGCATGCCACTCTTTTGAAAACACTTTGCTTTGCTCGGTAAACAACTGGTTCACAGTTGCTTATATTGAGTTGGCGATTAAGTGATTGCGGATATTGTCATTAGGTGGTATTGACAAAAGCCGCAATCACTCAGTTAGCAACCCAATATTTTTGAGAAACAATTCAATATTGTTTCGAGCATGTAAAGTTGATTACACTTGCGTTTGAGATAGGTTCACGGGAATGAAAAGAGGAGGATGTGGTGTTCAGCTTGCAGACGTCTGTAAGGCGCGATCGATTCGAAGTGTGCACGAACGATAATTGTTTTCGATGTGTCACGCGTCATTTCGTGTCACGCTGACAGCTTTTCGACATTGCGATTCTAATTTGAAGAAAACGATCATCGATTTGCTGTCATACTTCGAGGATAAAACATAGAAGAGAAGTTCTGTATGTACGTAAAGAGGGAATGGAAATCTTCTTCAAGAAAATTTCTTTTAACCGAGAAAAACGAGAAAATTCAAAGCGCCGGAAAATCAGAAATTTGATCATTCGTATCTACGCATGAAAATTCAGGAATTACAAATTTCAGAACCTTAAAAATATGGAAGTTTCGATAATTAAAATTAAATTTTACGCTTTGAAAATTTCAAGTCTTGAAAATTTGAGCACATTGAAAAATGTATTTTACAAATGGATATTCATCCGGGTACTTGAATTACAATGTTTGATTAATCGACTCGGATGGTAATTGTTTGTGACGTCGGACACACTGTTGATCGCACATCTCTGCTTCCATGTGTCGGGCATACACGTCGCGTTTCAACAGTTTCTGCTTGATTTGAGGTTTCCAGAGTGTACAGTAGCAGAAACAGTGATCACGAATGCGTGTCAGTCAACATTTCATTCTCCACATGACATTTCTCTGTCAAAATTTTTCACTTATTCAATTTTATACACTTTTGAAACTTTGGAAACTTTATTAGAAATCTGAACTCTACGTATTTGTGAATTTTTTGAAAGTGGCATTATCAGCATTTATGTAGTCAGCCGAAGCATCCGCCTTTAGCGAAATTCAACTATCAGTCCCCTCAATCTTTTACGCTCGAATACACAGTTTCTATTCGGGCGAGCAAATCTTCCTCTTGTTTCCGTTTCAGTTGCACGCCGATGGTAATTCGTCGCGCAAACATATTTCGAACCAACACGTGTACATCATAGTGCAAGATATAACCAGTTGTTCCGCCGGCAACTCAATTAGATCGCATTGTTTATCCAGTGTGGACGGTTATACTAGGAACCGATTCTAGAAATATAAATAAAATATTCTTCTTCTTTTTGGTTCCGCCAGCTGCGAGGATTATTACTGGTTAGAAGTTTGATTTAGAAATTAGCAGAATCTTTCAAAGGTGAAAGTATAGGAACTTGAGATTTATTATTAAATAACATCTACATTTTTGATCTATTCTATGTATATTTTATTTTCGTTCCTTGGAATTTGTGATCTGAAATTGGCAGCATTTTTAGGAATTGTTTTATTCTTCTAAAACGTTTGACTTAAAAATATGTACTTATAGAAGCCTAAAAACTTATAAATTTCTTTAAAAATTGATTAAAACATTTATGAGACGAGTTCATGACACGCCTAGTAACTTTCTCGTGGCGCCAGCGTCGAAGAACGTTCGCACTAACAAATCCAAGTACTCTTTAGATAATGTACTATCTTGTGTGGATAACACAGAATACAAGAATCTGATTTACCGACGTAAAATTTCACTAGATCGGAGTTTCACGCTGGAGAATGTAGTGGCAGCACCGAAAATCCAACGGGAAATCGATAAGTAGATCTGGATGAGTCTCCCTTGCTGTTTCAGTGGTAAAGTAGTTCCATTTAGGTTTACTACTAGTTACAAAGTTTCCTCGTTTCAGTGGAAGTATATATCTTCGTTATTGTGCAGTCGTAAACTGAAGATATACAAGATTGAGTAAATATTACGATGGTCGTGTCTCAGATTCATAGCTTAATAAAGGTAGTTGATATTGTTCCTTACAATTATTTATTCTTTTAGAAAATTTTGTAATTTTTAATTGTTTCAATATTTTATCACGAAAGTTTAAATAAAGATAACATCGTTACTTTTCTATGAATGCAAGATTTTCTGAAATTACGTATCATTTAGTTCGAATTAAAATTCTCTACATTTCTAAGAAAATATTTGTCCAAATGTTTCATTCTTTCTTTCCCATATTTTAACAAATTTCATGAAATCAAAGCTCCTCCTTGATTTGTGGTATTTAGAAAAATAAAATTCCCTAGAACTTGTTTAATCCTTGGAATTCAAACAATTTTTTCCAAATTGTCAATAAATCTTCTCTGGAATTGGTCGAGGAATTGAAAACAAAATTTCCTAAAATCTGCCTACACGATAGAAAGGCAAACAATTTTCTTGATAATTCGAATCGCTCGACAAGTTGCAAGGTACCAATAAATTGTTATTAATCGACGTATAAGATTTCGTAATACACGAAATTCGATCTCCGCTATCGGTTTTCATAACTAGGAGGGAAAATGGTATCGATTTTCTTGGACCGATTCCGGAGTTCATCTTCACCAGATCCCATTACACGATTGCTCGAGCTTGTCGTATTACATAGTGCAGCTCGAAATGGCTCTCCCACTTCAGGTGAAGTTTCAGGGACATCACGGCCGCTTTCACGAGTGTCCAAGATGTTTTTCTCGAGGTTAAAAGCTTGGTTCGAGTATCTGCCCTCGCCTCGAAGACGGCAAGAGCTGAAAAATATAGATTCGATCAGGTCCCCAGGGTGAGATTTAACGTAATGGAAGTAACTCGAGTTAAATTGTCGACTCGATAGCTTTCTACTCGTCCTATGGCTTCCCACGATACACGCTTGATTTACGTTCATGTGCATTTCGTGACGTTCCTAGGGAATTTTGTTCTTAGAAACGTAAACGCATTTAAGTCAAACTCGATCAGATTGTTGAATACCTTCCTTGAACTTTTCTATGGTGTATAGTATGGAAGTCGTTGTATCAAAATTCAAAAAATTCATTCAATTATTGGAATTTATGTTGCGATTAAATATATAAGGTTTATTTTTTTAATTATAAATTATATTACAATAGATTTAACCGTAAATAAATTTGCGTAAGGAATTTAACTCAGAGAAAAATCTGTCAAATTTTGGGGATATTAAATTCGCAGGATTATGAGAAGAAATATTTTAATAAAACGTAGAAAATTCATATTCGTGATGTCTCTAGGAATGAGAAATGAATATGGATTTGTAGAATCAGTCTGTAAAATTAATCATAAAGTTAATTATAACGACTATAATTTATCGAATAAATTCATAATTCCCTGATGGAGCAAGAGACGATAATGAGTGGCCAGAACCTGTAAAGTAATAATTCACGAAACGTCTATTGGAAATCGTTCGCAGCAGCTATAATTCACCTAAAATATCTTGAGAAGTCACTTTGTCTCTAAATTCCTAAGTGATGCACTTACGTCAATTGGTATTCTATATTTTACGTCATAAAATACCGATTCCTCGTTATGTGTCGCTTTCTCTGTATAACTCGAAAAATTACCGCAATGGAAGCGGAATGCTAGAAGAAAAAATGGTCTTAATGGCGGTTGGATACATCGGGCGGCGTCAGAGTATCGTTAACCTTTAGCTTTTCCCGCGTAACACGGCCAGCATGATTTCTTCCGTGATACTAATAGTTAGCGTGCGTAGAGTCAATATTGCAACTGAAATCGTTGACGTAGGTAACCTACCACCTTCGCCTCGTTTTCTGTCCACGGTGTTCATAACCATGACACCGTGTTCGTTACGCGGGTCATGGTTTCCCACCTATCACGTGCAGCGGATCTAGTGATTTTTCTGTTCTTCCCAACATAACGTCGTTTCTCGCGTGTCCGAATTAAAACATGTTTAATGATAGGGAACACGAGGAAGATTTATCGTCTTGTGGGTTTTAGGAACCGTGCAGAGAAGATTAGATAGTTTTCCCGGTAATCGATAGATGGAGCGCGTTTACGGAAGGAGTTTAGTTTACAGGTTATTACCGAGTTGAACGTTAATTGGGATAATTTTGTTAGGAATGTGAATGTCGAATAGTTGGACTTTGCTGTTTGAATAATTAGTTAATTTAGCGTTTAGTGGTTGGTTATATGAATATATGGTTATCTGGATTATTATGTCCTCCGTTAGGTATTTGATTGTTTAATATTCGATTTGGTAGCCATGGAATTCTTTAAATATTCCATTACTCGAGGGTTCTAGTATTTGGACATCGATTACTTGGACGTTTGGCTATTTAAGTGATCAAATATCAATTTGAAAATTCCCTTATTTCAGTTCTTTAGCCTTTTTAGGTATTCAATTTTTGGAAAATTTATTGTTGAATATGGAGAATAGGTGGAACAGAATTTTCATTGCAAAGTTCTTCTATTATTTGGATAGTTGAAAGACCACAGCATCCGCTCGGAGGGTCACGGTACTGCCGCCGCATTCTCCCATCTTTCCATTGATTTTGAACACCGTGGGTGTGTCACTGAACACGTGGTCCCTCGGAGTACGCTAGAAAATGTTCAACCTATTTTGTTCAATGGAACCTAGTTTTGGTAACTAGGTTACGTTAGCTCGCAATTTACGACCCGATTATTGTTTTCGTTAAAATTATTCTTTGCCTACGTGATTGTTAAAGTATTTGTGTATTATTAAGTAAAATCAATATTCTAGAAAATTACGCGAAACAAATTTCAAAGAATCACTTATTCGGTAAAATGAACCTAATTATTTATCCTATCGTACTATATAATGATGTTGCATAAGCGTTAAAAAGAAGACAAAGAAATTTTTTGTATAGATTGGAAGTTCCAAGAACACGTATAACAAATATAACGTATATACACGTATAACAACGAATAATAATCAATGTAATATAAGACAAAGTGCTCAGCTGTGAACCCAATAGAATTTTGCTAAACGTAACTTTAAGCAAGTCAAACGAAATAGGAACAAAACACGTGGAAATTCTCGTGAAACGAGCAAGCTCGTTGAAACTTCCCCTTTCGAACATTGTACGCGCCTAACTTTCATTTACGCGCGTTTCTGCAATTCTCGGCGTTAACCATGTTGCACTAGTAACTCACTTGCGCCGTAAGCCTAACGAAACGAAGAAATTATAGAAGGAAAATTCGTGCCACGAAAATACTTCGTTTCCTACTTTTATGCTATTATTGTAATTTTATTATATTCTAGCATTTTAATTTTCGTTTATTTTTCGTCTGTTCCGGGTAATAGATATTCCAATTGTGATGATATTTAATTAAATTTACAGTAGTGCTTCTTCATTTTTATTGAGACGTTTGAGAAAAATAAGTAGACTCCACGGACTTCAATTTCGTATAGAACCACTGCATCCCAAATTTTAGCCTCCACATGCTCGATTCAGAAAAACCACACTATGTCTGTCTTTTCAATTTTCTCTAAAGAGCTTGCAGTCTAAATTTAACAAAGACTCCAAAATTTATCTCTAATTAATAGAAAAAGAAACACCCTTCGTTTCAGCAAGCTTCCAATTTCTAGCAGGAAAATTAGCTGCACACAAAATTGCACTAAATACCTCAGGGTAGCTGTACGGTTCACGAGTACCGTCCTTCGTTTCAATAAACTTTTCGGCTTCCAAAAATCCAGCACTTCCATATTCGAGAAAATACGGAACTCTCAATTTACAAGGAAGATTCTTTGCTTCGATGACTCGCTGCTACAGAGACCGTACTTGCGTGAAAATTTCAAGAAAACCTCCACTTTCTTTCTTCGATCTCCTTCTAATCCCGCCAAACCAGCCGTTTTTTACTCTCGCCCTTTATGAAGCAACCAAGGAAGCGTGGAGGGAAAATCAAGAAACAGAAAGCTTTCCGATACCTTTTCCTCCCAGAAGATAGCTGCAACGAGTCGCCGAAAATCCCCAAGCTACAAAAATCAACCTTCCTTTCGATAGCTTTCAATCTACTGCAAAGCTTGTACGTGCATCCAAATTTCAAGGAAACCTGCAGCTTCCCCTTTAATCTCCCTTTCCAAACACCGTTTTTAGTCTCATCCCTTACGAAGCAGCCTTCGAGGTAAAGCGGAAGCAAAGTCGAGAACCGGCAGGCTGTCCGACCTGAGGCTTTTCCTCCCACAAGTTACAACTGTGCTGGAAATTGCAATAAATCGATAAAACTCTATTCTCAATTCACAAAAGCCAACCTTCCTTTCGATAGACTTCGATTACCAGCGAAGGCCTCGTATGCGTGTAAATCCCAAGGAAACCTCCAGCTTCCCCACTCTTTTTTATTCTCACCGCTTACGAAGCAACCAAGGGAACGCGAAGACAAACTCGAGAAACATCAGGTTTTGGATCCAGTAGACCTAGAGATCTACCCTTGGTCCATAAATATCAGCCTTCCTTTCAAAAGACTTGAATTTCCTACCAAAGTCTCGCAAATGCATCCAAATGTCAGCGAAACTTTCTTTCTGCGCTGTTTTTTCTTCTCAACCCTTACGAGGCAACCTTGAAGGCAACGCGGAAGCAAACTCGAGAACCAAAAGACCCCGCGAACCGAGGTTCGGCCTCGCCAGGAGGCAGAGAACGTGCAGCTCTCCTCCCGGACGTCTCAACGATCCCACCCCCTCCCTATTAACGGCGTGGTCGTTTTCGGCGGCTTGGAGGCGCTGCCATCGCCTTTTTCTCTCTCGCTCTGTTCGACGCGAATCTCCACCCTCTCCCCTCGCCGTCACATCATCCCCTTGGAAGTTTACATTTTCGCGGGCACGTTGCTGGTAGCCGCGTCTCTTCATCCTTGCGTGTCGCTTCCGCCCTCTTCATCCTGTTCTTTAGAGTTTGGCCAGTTTCCACTGACGATCTTCCACCCTCCGTGTCGAACAATCGCGAATTCCTCGCCCTTGACC
This sequence comes from Bombus affinis, assembly GCF_024516045.1. Lineage (NCBI taxonomy): Eukaryota > Metazoa > Arthropoda > Insecta > Hymenoptera > Apidae > Bombus > Bombus affinis. Next base: position 7,359,509 of record NC_066359.1, read on the forward strand.
GTGTTTGACAGTCGTCTGTTCCGTGGTTGGTAGTGTGGCTGGTGTTTAGTGGTGTCTGGACCACGGTGCGTCACGTGAGTCGCTTTTTTTCGACGCGTTCCAGGGCTGGAAGGGACGAAAAGCGTCCACGTGCTGACTCTCCGATGACAGTGACAGTGTAAATGTGGATTTCCAGGGATTTGAAATTGGAAATCGAAGGTCGACGTTCGTGCACGAGTTTGATGAAAGAGACTTTGCTGATAGATCGGATATATGGTGAATTTCGGGCGACCAATTGGCCGTTTGAATTTGGTGGGTCGCGGTGATGATCCTGTCGCTGGGTCAACGAATCTTATGAGAAATTGGAGATGGAGATTGGCGAAGAATTTTGAGACAATAGATTCTAACGACGAATGGAGTCCGTGGTGGATCTGAGACGAGGAATCGCCAGTTCGTATTTGATGGCGACGCGAAACTTACAACTTGAGAGTTGATGAATAAGTTTCAAGAGATTCTTCGCAGATAATTGGAATCTCTGATGGATTTGAAACAAGCAACCGTTATTTTGAATGGACAATTTGCGTTTTATGATGAATTTGAAACGACTCGATGATGATTCAAATTTCAATGCAAGGCTAATAAACCTTATGAATAATTAAAGATCGAGATCGACGAACAAGTGTGAAGCAAAAGGCTCGAATGATAAATTAATCTACAACCAACTGTCCAGTTCAATTTGATGATAAATCGAAAAGGGGATGATCGAAATCGAAGGATGAAATTCCAACGATGAATCGCGTCTGTAAATTGTTATTTGATAAATTTCGGTTTCGTCCGCGTTGCCATTTGCATTTCGGTTTTCATTTGAAGGTGAAGAAATGAAGATGGGACGAGGGTGGAAGCGTGTTGTAAGGGAGGGGGGCGGGTTTAGTTTCTAACGGTGGTTTTTCATAGCGGTGAGTCGAGAAGTGGTGAATTTTCGAAAGGAATCGAGTGTCGAGGGTGGAAGTGAAATATATTCGGATGGGGTGAAGATAAGACTCTGGTGGGTTGATGTTAGGGTGGGTGACTCTGAATTTGAAATACCCGATTGGTGTTTGGTTATGGGGGATTGAAAATTGAGATCGATTCTTGGCAGACTGATAAGGAAGTGAAGCAGTGTTTGGTTATGGAGGATTGAATATCGAAGATGACGATACAGATCCTGCCGATAAACTAAATTTGTGCTGGATTTATGGCGTGGAATGGTCAATTTCAGGTTTATGGTAAACTAGGAAAATCTCGACGGTGAATCTGTTAAGATGCTGGAAATTAAAGTTTTCACGGATAAGTTTGAAAGCAGAGATTCCGATGAATCGTGAAATTGATAAATTAAATCTACGACGAACGAAAAATAAGAAATTGAATTTTCTGCTGAATTTTGGAGAGCCTCGTAGTAATTCAGATTCTAATTCTAAGTTAATGAACATTAAAAAAAAAAAAAAAATTGAAGATCGAAATCTTGATAGATGTTCAACAATAATTTGAATCTCTGGTGAATTTGAGACAATGAATTGCCATCTAGTTTGAGAAATTTGAAGTCAGCTTTTCAAAACATTTTGTCATTTAGAGCTTAATGCTAAATTAAAGCATGTTGTGAGAAATTAAACATTGAAATTTGCAGGAAGAGACTCCAGTAATATGTTTAGTCTCTGAATTAACGTTAAGATAGCAAATTGCTATTTGAGAGCAGAGATTTGAATTTGATGGTTAATTTAGAATGGCTTGGCGATTTAGATTCTAATGTTAAGTTAATGAATCCTGAACGGGTCCAACGCGTCTAACATAGAATTAATTTAGAGAGATTGAAATTTGAATGCAACACCTATTTCAATGGGTCTTTAATGCTAACGATTGTAGCAATTAGTGAGTTTTTGACGAATTGCAAACGGTGCCAATTAATTGATGTAATAATACAGGATTTAATTTTGAGAATTAGAAATTTGAGAAGGATTTTCAGCAGAATACTTGTTTGCGTGAATCTCCGATTTCACGTAAGTGGATTAAACCAATGTACAATACATTATTTAGCGCGAGGAATTAGTCGAAGCAACGAGTCTGCAGTTAACACTGGAATCTCAAGTTTCACTTGAGAGTAATTTTCAGCAAAATATTTTTTTAACAAGATTTAAGAAGGCCTCGAGTTTTATCATAGCGAATCTTCATTGAGTAATAATTAAGAGCAACGATTACTAGAGAAGAAAATATATTTCTTAATATTGATAAAATATATCTGCATATAATTCTAAAGATATAAGGAAAATTTATATAAGAAAATAGCAATTATTAACGTTAAAGACCACCAAGAGGCATCAACTCTGCAGTCACTTGTCAAAATTCAAGAATTTCATAAGAATCAAAATTTTCCAATCATCGACAAGATAAAGAAAATAGTCAATGAAGCTGCTCCAAAGCTTTAATAAAGGTTTTTAGCAAATCCGGAAACTTCCATTGATCAATCATTGCCAAATACCAATTAACGTTAACGATTAACAAGAACATCGACTCGGCAACCACTTGCCGAAATTCAAGAAGAATCGCATAAAAATCCCGGTTTTCCAATAGTCGACAAAATCACCAATAAACTCAACGAAGATTTCCCGGTAGTTTGAAGAAAGCTGTGAGCGAATCCTCAAATAGTAATCTCCCCTAATACCAACTTTTCATCTTAATGCTAATTGATGACGTTAGTACTAATTAATCGAGGCAGCAGATCCTCAAATAATCCCATAGAAGCTACGTTGAAGGGAGAGTTTGAGCCGAACATCGACGCAGACAGGCTACCTTTTCGAGATCCATCTTGGTCACGGCACGAAAAGGATCAGCAGGACTCTGTGAATTGGAAGGATCTCGTGTGTAATCCGACAATCTTGCTGAAAGCTCGTGAGGTCGAATGCACGTCGCTGGAAAATACAGTTTCCCTCTGCCTCTTTCTCATTGCTTCTTTTTCATTCGTTTCACCCGTCGACGTGTTTCCCGGTGTTGGAAAACATCGACGAAATTAACATCCGGATAATTGAAGCTGAAGAGGCCACGCTAATTAGCCACTTAATTCCACTCGATTCGTACTGTAATTTCGGGCGAGACGAAAATGGGACAATAGTGGTGTACCGATGATATATTTAAGAGATTATTTCGAGAAGGAAATCTGGAAAAAGTAGCGGGAAATCGAGGGAATCTCGATTACCTGAAATTGAAATCTTTTAGTGGAATAGGAAATTATCGAGGAAACAGAAGATAAACGAACGATATATTCGAGAAGAAACTCGAACGTTGATAAAACTGAATTAATATTCGACAGACTTTTGATGCAATAACAGATAGCAACTGTTCCGCTAGACATTTGAAAATTTATGAAATATAAATGTAGAGAAATTTGATTAAAACCGAGGGATAAGGAAATATCGATCCTTTTTAACGGAGAAAGAAATCGGAAGTTTATAAAAATCAATCGGAGAATTTTGCAAGAATGTTCAACGAAACGAAGAAGATTGATCCGAAAGAAATCGACGTACGAAGAAAGACAGAGTGTTCCTCGGAAGTGTAGCTAACTTTAGTCACAAAAAAGAAAGCAATTCGATCGTGTTGTTACGAATATTAACGATAGTTAAGAAAACTGAGATTGTGCTATGAGCAATTTCCACAAGATGTTATCGTACCAAAGCTGCTTACCTTATCGTTACACTTAGTTCAACTGGGACCCAACATGACCAAACGAATAAAGACAACAATAAATCATCTGCGTCGCTTCTGTCGAATTTTTAAATAACCTTCGTACAGTGTTCCACCTTAGTCGTAACAAAATATTTCCTAAAAAACACTCGCCAGGACCAAGAAACTTGTCGGCATAAATCCGACTTAGACCTAAAACCAATTAACCTCCAATTAATCAGAACAACGAATCTTCGAATCGATCATCGAACGAATGAAAAATCTTTAAACGTCTCGTCGATGAAGACATCGTTATACGACCGAACACCGGGATTCCAAGAAGAAGACTGAGAAATTCTGGAAAATAGTGATTTAAGAGCGTCTTTAAGAGCGTGCTTTTGGCCAAATTGCGAGAATGCATGGTCACTTGGCGTTGAAGAAGAGGAAGAATATTCGTGTTGAGAAATTGTTAAATGTTTGGCTGTTGGAACGTGACGTAGACTTCTGGAAGAGGTGAAGCCAGGAAGCTTGGCTACGGAGGATGGGTCAGGACTGGTGTGCACGTAGAAGGAAACGTTCCAGCAGCGGTTGCTGCCCCTGTGGGCCACGTGTTCATCCCTCAAGTAGGTTAGTGAGAGACAGACCTAGACTTTTCGTGTCTATGAATGTGTTTGACACTTCTGTCAACGGTCCAAGTGTGAACTTAGTAGTATGTTTGATATTTTGGATAATCGTTCGAAGAAATGTTAGCCTTTGCAAAGATTTATCGGTATATTTGAGGTTACATTTGTTGGTTGTAAACTTCTTAGGCATTTTGCATCGGGATTTTAGGATTCGGTTCTCGGATGAGAATAGAACTTAGGTTCTAGGTATTGCGACACATGCTTCGCATGATCAAGTTCGAGACTTAATTATTGTATTTCAGGTGGACAAGGATTTGGTTTGTAAAATTAAACAGAAACAGTGGAATTTATTTCCTAAAATGGAGAACGGTGGATTTGCCTTTTTAAGCTATTAGATCGATATCCGAATTTATTCTTCGCGTAGATTAAAGCCGATTGAAACGAAGTGATATGACACAAATATTTAGAACGCATTGTTTAATGGAAAGATAAAAACGGAGGATTAATTACTCGGAAACTTCGTATGCGTGTGTGTTTTTTAAGATGGTCAGAACATCGTACCTCGTCTTTAAAACGACAGAATCAATTATCGTTTGAAATAGACTGTCATGAATTTTTTCAAGACCCTTCGAGATTGGAATTTATTTTTTGAAGTAGATGAGCATTTGAAGCTTCCTCGCGAAGGTCAAGCATCTTTCATAGTCAGTGATAACGCGCCCTGATAAATGGAAGGGAATTTCGAGGATTCTTTTCGTCTGTTCGTTAAGCTTAGGTATTTTATGAATATTCGCCGAGGCAGATGGGTTCTTAGAAATCTATGGTCCATGAAGCTTGGCCGAGTAACCAATGTTTATAAAAAATATTCAAAGCGAAAGAAATCTGAGGCATCTATCTAAACTTTGATTTTCGTTTTTCCTGTTGCTGCGATGATTAATCGCTGACAGTTATCACGTTGAACATTTTCACACAGTTAGAATCCGAAGCTAGTTGACGCTGAATTATGAATTACAGTCAGTTCGTGACAGCTTGTTGCTTTGTTTTTTTCTAGAGAATGTCACGACAATTCCATCAAGAGATGCACGAAAGTGATAAACGAGTAAAGCTCAATCGGAGATGGTCTCAAAGTAGTAAAAAAAATGAAGTTATCCAGTGGACAAATTGTTTCTCTTTCTCCTGTTAACACGTGTTTTCTTTCAACTTTGAATCGACTTAGGCTTCCGATCTTTTCTCCTTTTTCTTTTGAGGAATGTTACGTGAATCGTATGTCGAGTAAAATTCCTATAAAATCAACGAAACTGGAAAGATCGTGTATAATCGTTAAACGATAAAAACATTCCAAAGTTTCGAAAAATTTTACTGAAAAATCTCTCTGAATCGGATCGTCAATTATCATGTTCCTGAACTTTGCCTATTTCCTGGGATCTGTTCCCGAAAAGGCGTGCAAAAATTGATCACGTTCACGGTCAAATTCACGATCGTAAGTGCAGATCATCTTCGCTGTCTTGCTCCGTGGCTGCTCGAAATTCTCTGGAATATTACTTCCTGGAGTCGTGACGCCTCGTCAGAGAAGTGCCACGATATTCGTGAGCAGAATCGTTCATGAGCTTTGCTTATTTCACGATGGTCCTTTAATTCTCGGAATTTCGCCGCGAATTCTAGGCCAGTATATTCCGCGAACGAATGTCGTTTATTCAATTCTCTCAATTTCCGATCTCCAAGAAATATATCGTCCAGCTTCTCTCCATTTTTCGCCTTTTTCTAAATTTATTTCCTCGGCTTCAGTGAATTTTAAATGTTCTCTCCTTATGTAAATATTATTCTTACGAAAATAGTACATCGTATACTCCGATGCATAATATGTGTGATCATCTGATATAAAATAATATACTGCGCGCAATTTTTGTTATCAAAGATGAAAGAATACTCTGTTCTTCGAACAAAAATGTACCACCTCGTTCAACGAGGACAAGGAATTTTTTCTCGCGTTAAATATAATAAATTGAGCTTCTTCTTTAAACTATAATTTCCAACTATCGCATGGAAAAGAAAGTAGAATAGTTGTTCCGATTCTTTCCTCGAAATTTGTTTCCTTTGAAGAAAAATTACTCGCTGGCTTGCGCTTTCACGTTGCAAAGTCACTCGTCGCTCCTTTGAATCCGCGAAATGTGTTACGAACGCGGAAAATCTCGCCAACTTCTTCAAAATTTGATATTCGCTTTGTTCTATTGAAAAAAAAAAAAAAAAGAAAAGAAAAGAAGAAAAATAACGAAAGAAAAATTCTAAATAAATCAGTGGTAGCTCTCAACTCGTAGATGAAAAGTACGTAGACTATTAATTTCTCTCGTTGACCTTGACATTTTCTGTAACCAGCGAGTAGAAGGAAAGTAGAATGAGGCGGTACGCGGCCAGACAACTATTTCCCTCGTACATTCCCACTTTCATTCTTATTTAGATATTAGAATATTCTTCTGATATCTGATCTGCAATAAATAACAGAAATAATTCTATTTTTCTTTCATTTTCAACTGGTTGATTTACTTTTATAAAATATTGTAAACATTAGTATTTTATCCACGACAAATAGTTTCTATTTTTCTTTAATCTAATGTTGTCTGCAATCTTTTAAAAATCACTATTCTTTAATTTGCTTCCCCTTTGGAATATTTCATAGGATATTTATATTATACATATCTTATATACAAAAATTTATGTTGTTGAATACTTTGCAGGATAATTTTTCGTTTCTTTCTTTATGGTGATAAATAGTCGGTTAAATTATTATTCAAATATGCACTTCGTTTAGTCTACGTTGCGTATAAATTGGCAATAAATTGTTAATGACAAAAGTATATAGGTTCTTTAGAAATAAAATTTCAAAGTTCCTATAAATAATTTTCAAAAATATCGAAATACATCGTGCCGGACTTCTATCATCATAAATTCTCATGGAAAAAGTTTTACAAGAATAAAAAGGGTATGTTGATATTGAAATTGTTGGTAGTCGAAAGAAAATACAATTGTTACAAATCTGTCATTCCGTTTTCCGCCATCGACTCTCACGAAGTATTTCATTCACAAAACGATTAATAATTTATGTCGATGGAGAAACAAATTTGAATTTAATCGTTTAAAAACGCCTTCAATCTGAATGATTCAGTTAGGATGAAAAAGAAACTAGGCCTCTACCAAACTAACTTACAAATATTTCATTAAAACTTTCATTATTAAAATTTCTACCTCGCCATTGGAGTGCTGCAAACAATCGTGCGTAACGAGATCGCAGAAAATTCTAATTAACCAGCAGCAAACTTGTGAAAATTGTTATTTCACCATTTGGGATCTCCTCGTGTGGTTAAAAGGAAAAAAGAAAAATACTCGCGTTCCAAAAAATCTGACCAAGTAAATCTCGAGAAGAAAGCACGAAATGAGATTGTAAGTTGTGAAAATGAAACATCAGCACTGAAGAGAGGGAGGGGGGGGGGGGGAGAGAGAGAGTAACTGTTACAGTTTATGAAAGAAAATGAGAAATCGTGGATCTCGCGTTCAGATCCTTGTTCGAAGAAAGTTACTGAAATTGGAATCTTGAAAAGGGAACTGAAGGAATGCTCGTTAATTGAATTTAATCTCAGCTGTGCGTCGTACTTTCGTTGAAAGAAAAACAGTGAAGATGTCATTTTTAGAAAACTGCTTTCTTTCTCAGATTTCCACCACCGTCTGGATATTATTCTTCGTCGTTTTATTGGTAGAGTTAACGGCGAACGCGAGGATACATAATGCGATATTCTGTCGTTTATTTAGCTTTCTGTGATTTTTGAAAATGCCACGAAAGTTATTTTTCTCTTATTTTCTATTATTTTATTTCACTCGTTTTTTTGAGTATACAATTGTTCAAGCGTCGCGGATATTAATCTTAACAATTAGGCTTTTCACGTGTAATCTAAGGAAGAAAGGAGCACGTTCTTTCAAATTTCGAAACAAAATCTCCCTTTTGCAGCAATTACACGAAAATTTTGGTAATGTTCCTTAATGACAATTCACATTTTCGCTCTAAGTAATTCTTAACAAAATGTTTTGAGTATTTATAAAAAAATATCGACTTTCTTAATAATCCAATTCATCCAAAAACAAAGACAAATTTCTAAATCTTCCAAATCTTGCTGCAAATCAAACGAAATATCTCCTCGATAAAAAAACCAAATCGAAGGCATAGAAAAACATCATGAAAATCCCCCTCAAAATTCATATTTTTCCAGGATAAATAATTTTAGTAAAATATGAGGAATATCTTGAAGAAGATCGATGTTTTGAAATGTAAATTGAAAAAGAGCGACTCGCACGACCGGAAATTGATGTTTTCGAGGATGAATAGGGTGAAGGGCTAGAAGATCGATTGTCACGCGCGATTTAAGGCGTACAGCTTTTTCTTGGCCGTTCTTTTGGAATTTTTGTAGGGCGTTGAGTTTATCTCTTGACACGCTTGCGGCGAAAATTAATTAAGCAACGGGATTAATGAACACCGGGAACATTCTTGAATTTTTCTTTCGCATAATCCGCTTGATAGGGTGCCCCCGAAACTAATTTACTAGAAAATAAACAATATTTAAGAAGTTGAACCATTTCAATGGAAAATCCAAGTCATCGAAGAAAGAAAAAAGGGAAGTTTATTTTTATCGAATAGAAATTTTGTCCACTTTTTGCGATACGTGGCTCGATATTAAAATCACCTTTGCATTTCTAAATGTGTCATTGTTGGTTTTTTTTGTTGGCGACGAAAATGAAGAAAAATGATCTGAGTAATTTCAGCAGAGTTTTTTTTTTTGTCGATCTAACACGCGAAGAGAAAAGCAGCGTTGAATATGCACTTTATCGACTGCAATTTTATTCGCAATCGTTTCCTCAGATATATGGCAAACAAGATGATAAACGACACGATCTTTGAAACATTAAATGTCATTGCCATAAACACGCTAAAGGGTGCTAAAATATTACTGGCATTACTCAAGTACTTTTTTATGCTTTTTGAATTTATGCTGTATACATTAAACAGGATTCTTCTCATCAAAAATTTAACAACATTTCATTTCGCGCATAGAAATGTCCCGTTCGACTCAATTATAGAAACGATAGAATTCTTTTTTGTTAAATCAAGTATCCCTGGCTAAAGAGAGCGACAGTAGAATAAGTCGATATAAGTCAGACACCCGGATGATTCTCCAAACATCTTCATAAATACAGAATATTATTTTTAAACAGTGACGTTGGAAGGTTAAAAAGACGTAAAATGAACTGACTTATAATTTATAAAATCAAAAATTTACTTAGAGAAATGAATTTTCTAACGCTTTGAAAGATACAAAATAAACTGGTAGCATCGTTATGTTGTGATTTCTAACTCATTAAATTTTATTAATACCGTTAGTTGAATTAATGGAAAAAGCCTGAATATCAAAGTGTTCAAAATTCACACAATTCTAGGGATTTCGAAAATCCACGACAATGAGAAAACATTATGTTCGGAAAGTATGAACATCGTATCGCTGGTAACAATTCGTGAATGTGAAATTTTATAATACAAAAATAATAATAATACAAAGTTTGGGACGATTTGCAAGGCTAACGAACAATCGTATCGGCGAAGGACCTGTCAAAAGTTGAGCCGAGCTTCGCGCGAATTTTACGAACGAAAGCTGTAATGGGAGACCGAAATAGGAGGAAGAAAAGTCGATAAAAGGAACGTTGTTGGCGGAAGAGTCTCGCATCTCCTGGTCCACTCGAGTCGATTCGAACAGTTCTGTTCAATTTTTACTCCCCTCCACTCTCCTTTCTTGTCTACTTGGATTCAAGCATTCGCGAGCAAACTCTCGATCGACATTTCCGTTTGCGAAAAAAATGTGCGTTTCGATGTTATTTGCACGTTTTAAAAATCTCCTGAGATTTCGTGATTTCCTCGAAAAGAAAGTTCCATTCAGAATATTTTGTAGATTTTGCCGATACATCGTACCACGATATAGAAAATATATTACTGATTTAAATTATGAATTATATTTATTTCAATTTTTATCAACATACCACGCGAAGGTATAAATTAATTAAAAATATTTGCATAATATCATCCTAAGATACGAACTAACTTTTGTACGCACATTAGCCAGATTCTCTGGTTAAAAATAATTTCCTAAAACGCAATCGTACTCTTTACAACAAAATTCACGTTCTCAAATATCAATATCGCATCCCCACCGCGCGACTTAAGGCGAGATAATTGCCCGTTACCGAAAAAATCTAATTTCGCCTGGTAACTGCAACCCGCGTCACATCTCTCGAGAAATCGTGGGAGGGAGCGAGACGATGAAACGCAAAGAGAGGGAGAGAAGAGTAGGGGAGTAGGGAGAATGCTGAAATATCGTCGACTAATCAAAAATTTAATTAATAGACCGCGGGAGTCGGCTATTACTGATATTTCCTCGACTCGCTACCCCCCACCACTGTTGCAAGCGTAGCTTCTATCCCCACCATTGGTCGAACTGATCGATGCCGTGGTGTTGGAGGCTGGCTGGGGCCAGTGACGTAATCAACAACCTCTAGCCCCCTGGTTTGACGTCACCGATGCCCTGAAATGCGCGTGGCCAGGTGCGTATCAGGGAATCTCTGCAGCCGCCCCTCCGTGGCTCTGTTTCGACCACTTAACCCCCGATCCCTGAGACTCGCGCTTTTTCCCCCCTTCTTTCATCCTTTCTTTCTTCAATCGTCAGCCTCGCTCGCCTCGATCTCGCTCGTTCTGTGACGCGCGGCCGGCCGGCGTATATACGTCCAGAAAAGTGGAACGTGTCACGGCACGCTAATGCGAATGAGTTAAAACTAGCCAGTCATTAGGAGGTGTTAAGATGATTATTCGGGCTGTTTTGGTAGATGCGAGGAGCTTAAGTAGGTTGGTTTAGGAATTAGAAGCAGGTGGGTTTTGGTTGCAGTGTAAATACTGTAAATACGCTTCATGAATTTCTGGTAGGTTAAAGCCAGATAGGCATCAGTGGCTGTTTGTGGCTGGGATGATAGCGGAAATCTCGGGATAGACGTGGAAAATTTAGTTAAGAGGTTTAAATATTAGAATGAGGAGAACTTTGGTTGCCGCTAGCTTCTGATAACAGTAGTTCGGCTGCTGAAATAATTCTTAGGATCTGCTGAGTAGATGTGGAAAAATTGCTTAAGGGAGTTGGAAGTTGAAAGTGGATTTTCGAAAGATCTTTTTTCCAGCACGCTTTTGTAATCGATTTGGTCAACGAGAAGTTTAGTAGGGAGTTAATGTAGGGAGCTTTGGTAGGTGGCGCGAGATTATCTTGTGTTTGCTAAGCTGACGTGTTGCTTCGATAATAAAGTGGATTAAGGTTGTTTTGATATTGATGTTGTTTGTTATGTGCAGATCGTTTATTGAATGTTGATTTAAGGATTTTTATTAGACTATCGTCATGAAGTCTTTATTCTGTGTTAACACCGTTTTCTTCAATCTATATGGATTACCATCTATAATGCTACTGTTTGTCTTGTATAACGATATTGACGATGGTCAACAGTCGTTAATCTAGGAATTTTTTCAGCCCTGACAGAAGCTGTTTGTTTCGCTTGATCTACTATTAAATTTATTAACTTAAAGAGTTCTCTGTTAATGTTATTTCAATGTTTATTGATGTTATTTTTCTTCGATTATTAAAAATTGTTACAGAAAAAGGTTTTAAAATGTTCAAACGGTACATCTCACTATAGAAACCTTCTTTATCTACACTTCACCGTTTCCTACTTTATCTTCATAGTAATATTTAAAATCATTCTTTATCGAAAGAGTGCTTCATTTACGATGTTCTTTTTATGAACGTTTTCTTTGTAACTTATTTGATCCCATTTTAAAACATCTTCATTTTACTGTCTTACTGAATCTTCGTTCATTAATCGAATCAATTAAGTATTCTTATTACAGGAAGACATTAGGATAGCAAAATTTCTTGGAACAGTTTCTCAAACTATTTATGAAGTTTTATTATTTATATTTCGCTAGTAAAGAAGTTTCTTCCCTCTTATCTTGGTACAGACACCTTATTTATAAGCAAGTTAAAGAAAAACGTGATCGTCTCGAAGGCAAAACTTTTGATTTATCGCTTCGGGTGCAGACGAAATGTAGGTCGCGCTGCCTCATTCGCTACCTCCCCATCACTATGGGACACCATTGTACTCTTCATTCGATAACACGCGGTTCTCTTTAGAAATTGCACGTCAAGTTCATAGTAGCTTCTTTTCTCCTAACGAAAGCAGACAATCGGGTTTAGAAAGAAGAAAATGTTTTATTTATTAATATCGATAAGAACTAAGCTAAGAAATAAGTTGCTTTTGCATGCAAATTCTTATATAATAGAGAATTTCTGCAATAATGAATTTCTATAAACATTAAATTTCCTCGCAATATATTTATCCATTCTTCAATAGAAAAATATCTCGCCCTATAATGAAATGATTATTTTTAACAAAAATCATCTTAAATGCATATTTATCCTATCCCACTCACCAAAGATTCCACGAGAAATACCGTTAAGGAAGGGAACGATCTCGCCAATCGTTAACAACTATTGATTTGCCCATTAAGTGACACCAATTTATCTACTGTATCACGCGGAACGCTCCAAATTACTAGTACAATGAAAAATGGAAGACAGGGTTAGCTGTTGTGACGTTGATCGTGTGACACAATTTTCTTTCATTAAAATATTATTATTCAAACGCTGCTTCAACACGCTCTACGTATATAATGCGTGTCTAATGCATGTAGGCAATGTACATGTACACTATTACACTATTACAAAATTAAATTTATTTCCTATTGTAATTTTAATTAATTTTTACAATTGTTATTATTTACAATTGATATTACCTTCAAATGTAGAGCACGATTATAATATCAATTTATCAATTTTGACTTCCAAAATAGCTACGAATGCTCGTAATAATCTTTTCCAATAAGAAAATCTATTTTTTAATAATATTCTTTCACATGTATTGTATAGACATACGTATTTACGTCTAATTGAGCTTTTGAACGGTAGCGTACGTGTATACGTATACATGTAGAATAAGGCGCCAGTGATAAGCATATACGATGACGTGCAATAAAATAGTAAGACGATGATAATTCGTGATGTAAAGCTTGTATGTATAATGAACGTAACATTTCGTACGAATAAATCGTCCCTCTGCTTATTTATGTCCACGCATGAATATTTCATAAAAAGGGACCTTTTGTTGAAAATACAATCCGCGACCTGTAACGTTTTTCGAAGTGACACATTGCGTTGCTTGATGCTTGCTGCATTGCTTGCATGACTTTCTATTATTACTCTGTCCCTTTGGTCGCTAAAATAGTCATTCCAGTCATTTCGATGTATTTCAAAGATTAGCAGAAATTATTATTTCAATTATAGGATTTAATCGGTATTTAAGACTCTCGATTCATGTTTTATGACTTGTATGATCACTAGCGGACGATGTGTTTGCTCGTTGCATGCAATATATTGTACACGTGACATAAATTTAACAGCGCAATAGGTAATAAGACAATTTGTTAATCACTTAACGTGGATCTGTTTGATCTATGTTAAATTTTCTGTTTTACCCTATTATCACCCTTATCTTGGAAATCCTCTTTTTCTGTTTTATCGATATTGTCGATAAATATGAAATTCGATTCGAATTTTTGCTAACATTCGTATAGCCGCTATTGCGCTGTTGTGACTCATTAATGTTTATTCATGAAACGAGGTATTAATCATGTGATTCATTCTTTGTTTCAGGTAAGTCGTTATTATGGTTGCATTAAGTACCGGCGCAGTTCCTTCCACGTGGTCATTTCGAGTTTACGTAAGCAGCGGTAATGGTGAGGACAAATTTTCAGTATCAGTTATTTGAGACCAGATGCCACTGTGGACCTCTTACGGATTTAAAGAAGGAAACATTCGAATTTCTATATTTCCAAATCATCAAAATTTTCCAAATTTCTCCATCTTCCGAATATCGACATTTTCAGTTTTTCAAATTTCCGTCCAGATGGTATACGATGTTTCTTACGTCTCTGATTGGAACAGACTAGAAGAGAAGGAAAACGTAGAATTCGTTTTCCTCGAGTAATACGAACTGAACAAGCGCTCGTACGCCAAACTATGTTTGCCAAACTATCGTCGACCACGATCAAATCTGATTTGCACACACACGAGATATCGTGTGACTGGTTACGAAAAAAGAATCGGTTTTGTGCAACACGCGGCGAACCAACTACCTTGGCTCGTTGATTCGCGTACGAAAAACCGTGCTCTTTACTCGGGAATATGTAATTAAAAATGTTGCTTGCTTTGGACACCAATTCACGGCCTGCTTTTATTAAATATTCGAATAAAATGTATTTCTATTGAAAGATCATTTGACATACGATATCGTTAAAACGCACTTCTTTGATACAAATACAAATACAAATAGAAATTTGATATAATAAAATACAAATGGTAAAATGGAAAGTAATAAATCGAGAGTATCGTTGGTGACATAGTGTAGAGGATAATTGGAAGGAGAGAAACAGAAGTATTTTTGAAATTCTTGATTCTTTTATTCTATCGTGACACGAAACGTAAAAATACGATTTTACGGAGAAATTTGTATCATTGGCGTGTTCTAAAGATATTTAAAAATCGATAGGTGGCCATGAATAGATAATCGACGACGTTAATGGTAGGAAGATGTTTAACTATGATAATTTCAATTTAATGTGTATACAAATATACATCGTATTTTGTTTAAATTCTGGAATTCATCAAAATCTTATCGAGACAAAATTCTATTAATTGTGTATAAACATCGTTAATTATTAACGCTTGATAATAATTGCGATAACAGTCTAAAAGGTAATTATACCAAAAACATTATAAAATAATAAAACAATGAGCATATATATAAAGATAAATAAATATAAGAAGAAAAGTAATATTAGAAAATTAGAAACGAATCTTTGGAAAGATCAGGGCGCTTCGATCGGCAGATACGGGCCTGGTGCCTCGCATTTAAAGCGCGCGAAGATATCGCAAGACAATCGATTTCTTTCCTTCTCACTCTCGCTGACAAATTCTCGACAGTTTCGCTCCGAGCCACCTCTTAGTTTGTCCTCGTCCTCGCGTCGACAGTGCCTCGTAACTCGTAAGTCATAATGCAGATTGATCTACTTTCGTTTCGAAATCGAGCGACCGTCAATTACGATCATCCAAACGTGAACACGCATCTTCTTGCTAAAGTCCATCTCGCTTGCGATTAGCGTTTTCCTCGTGCATATTCAGAGTGCAACAGTTATCGCGCGAATATAAAATGAATATCATGTTCCGGTAACTTTTTTGATGATTATGTTCGCGGAAGTTTTAGATTGTTTGAGATTGTCGTTTCATTCGAGGTGGAAAAGTAGATTCTACGAGTGGAGTGAGCGCAGTGAAATAAAAATACCTCGAACAATGACAGTAGTGTTGTGACGAATGACTGTGGTGAATAATTGTTTTTCGAGGAGACTTTATGAATATGTTGGAAGTTATGGTTGAAACGAATAATCGAGGTAATATCGAATTTCTCAACTGAGTGGAAATTTTGGAACCTAACCTTCATCTTATTGCCAGATTCGAAAGAAAGGAATGGCTACTTGCCATCACTAGAAATTTTTGTGGTTATGAACGAGGTTAATTTGCTAGAATATTAACAATAATGGCGAAGACAATAAATCTTAGAATTAGTTGATGAATTTAATCTTCACTTTAGATTAGAAAAAAGGCGAAGATTATTATTTGTAGAACTTTGTAGTTATAAAACTAACCAAAAAGATAATAATAAGGATAATCGTAAGAAATGTTGTAAAAGTAACAAAAATATGACAATTATAATCATAGTACGTCCAAATTTTCCATTTTACTAAATATTTCCGATTTTTCGAATACTTCGATTCGATACGGAATTTTTAAAAATTAAAGGGACGTTAAATTAATGGGTCATTAGCAAAGTACACGGTTATATATTTTAAATGTTCATTGAAGAAGAAATTAATAATAAATCCAATGCAAATTATATTTATCGATTTTCCATCTCTATATAAATATTTGATTTCCAGTTTTTATCAAAACATAATTATAACGCACATAAAGTTTTTATTGGCATCGTTACTTATTATTCATTATTAACATAATGGACAAACGGAGACGATTTAATATCGTCGTAAATGTTCATATCCCTTCGTTATAATAATAACGCATTTTGTTAATAACCCTCGTGACCATTTTACCAAACGACCCACGTAACGTCAAATTAATTCGAGATATCCGAGTATTGGTGAAAATGATCGTTAAACCTTCACGAAACTTGCCATTAATATTATCGAGATAAAATAAAGGAAAGAGGATATAGAAACAGAAAGTCTTATCGGAAATTGAGAAATACCGAGGAACATTTAATTGAACTTATCGTAACAGGTATATTACTTAATCGATTTTCAAAATTCTCCAAATTTTACAATACGATGCGATGGATAATATAATCCTGAAAAATATGCAAAATAACTAGAAAGTAATAAAAATTATAGCGAAAGGCGATGCTGGTAAACATTCGATAGATTAGAAAATAATTGTATAATACTTGTTACGTTATAGAATAATTAAATAATATTCGATACTTTGGGAAATAATTAAATGATATTTAATAGATTAAACAAACCTTCCTTTAGCCACGTGTTCATAAAAACGTACATTTGCATAAATCTCCATAGTCCAGTTATTAATTAATTCGCTCAAAACTACACACACACACACAAATAATAAGCAAACTAATTCCGATTCAAAGCACGTCATCGTACTTTTTAATTAACAATTTCGACGATAGCGTAAGAGATCGAAAGAAAGACTGAAAAATTGCAACGATCGATTGCTGCAAAGTAGAACGGTCGTCGGTGGAATCGTAGAAAGTCGAGAGCAGAAAGATAAGCTTGGTTTCCGGCGTCGAGGCGTGCAACAAGAGGCGCGTGTGCTTGCGCCGGAGGTTGCGTCGCGGCGCCTAGCGTCGCGTGATCATGAACGCGTGTCGTATGCGCTTAGTTCGCCTCGATTCACGTGTTGGTGCGGTCGTGAAACGTGTTCTCGCCATTTCCGTTCTCTACCCATTCCAATTGTTCACTCGCGCGCTGTCCTTTGTCTATTGACACACAAGTTGCAATTCTCTTAACTGTAAATTTTACTTTTCCAAATTTTCGTGTCCTTTACAATTTTTAAATAAGGACTCGACTGATCTTCGTCTTTACCAGGTTTCCCTCTCAACGTACCGTTTCATTTAATTGTTTATACACGTTGTCGATATTTTTCGGATTCCTTTTTGGACCTTCGAAATCGATTTTGGTTATTTTTCGAAGATTTTGGAAACGCAATTGAGACCGTTTCTCTTAGATTGCGCATATCTTCGAAATTCGTTTTTAATTTACTTCAATCGTTTTCCTATTATTCTCATCTTCAAGTGGAAATGCTTCTTCTTTAAGAGCTGTGAATATTTTCGAAATTCTTTGTTTCTGTATGGGTTTTCTAAACTAAATTTTGAGCTCTTTGCCCACATAGATTTTCTGACGTTGGATTCTTCTTTTAATAATTTACACGTCACAATCCGCACCTTCGAGAGTTTTTATTTTATTTCAATTGTCCCAATTTGTCAAACTAAGTCGGCAATTCTATATTAAATAAAATTTTCTTCCGCTAAATTGAAACGTGCGAAAAAGAGACAGATCCTGTGAATATCTTCGCTAATTAATTAGAAGATATTATAAATTAACGATTCAAAAATCTTCAGTAACTAATCAATAAGATTTAAAAAGTGATAGATAAACACTATGATATGAAAATGTGTATCGAGTCAGTTATGTGAGTCGAATATCGAGTTTCTGTTCAATTAGTGAAACAAGTATACATTGCGTAACGTGATGATGACCAGTCGTCGTAAACGAGATTGTAACAAAAAATTCTTTGTGCTCTGACGTAATACTGACGTTTACTTTCGCTCTGATAATTTATTACCATACACTAAGACTCGTTAGAATCGATTTCATTGTTCTCTTCTACAAATATATTCGTTGGTTCGTTTTTCCCGATTATAATAAATATCATTCATTTTTCATTCTGACTAGACAGATATGGAAAATAGTTAATGCGTTATCGTCGGAGAATTAAAATTCACGTCTAGCGCAATAATGAAATTTTAATGCGATAATTAACGATTTTCTCAACGCTGATATCTCACGTGACTCGGAAATATTTCCTTTTTTCGCTGTGCATTGCTGTTAGAACGATTACAAACAAAGAGGATACGTTACTAGACATTATTTATTATTTCTTCAAATATTTTTTATTGCGTACAACGGAATAAGTAAAAAATACCTGATCAATAAAAATGGACGATTTTAAACACGCGACCTCACTTCACAGAGCCAAGCAAATTGAAACAAAGAAACCTTTTGTTCATTTCCGGGTCGAAACACAAAATATCGCGAATATTTGATTTTTACAACTTCGTAACTAACCTTCCGATTGTCATTGGACAATAACTTGTCGTACGTCGAATTATCGGAGATCGCATTCGCTAAAAATGATCCGATCGGATCAGCTGCAAATGCAAGGACCAGTTTATATAAAAAATAATACAGAAGGGCGAATAACATTTCGACTAGAATTCGAAACATATGAAATCACTTTGCCAATATAGAAATACCAAAACAACGATTCCGCGATTCATTGTTTCAATGAACAACGATATATCGAGGCTGTGTAAAATAAAATAGAAAAAGCGGCGGAGATTTTTAATTGAAATTCAAAGCGCGTAAAATCGCTCTACGTTGTTAAACTGAAAAAAGATTAGAAAAAGGATCTTTTATCTATACTTTAACGAGGCATTTCAGTATTCGTTATTTCAAACAATGGACAAAATTTGAAACGAAAGATGTAAATCACGGTATACCAGACTCGAGATCGTCTTAGCAAACTAAATGAAAATAACAAATTCTTTTGTGTATATTTTCAATGAAAACATCAATTATTGAGAACATTCGTCTCTCTCTCGTTAACGTTTCCGTGAAAATGTTCCATGAAACTGGATCGCGATTCGACGAGCCCTCGTTTCTGCTCGTAAATTTGCAACCATATAAACAGTTCGCGGCTTGATCGGATGTTTATCAGCCCGACGTTAATTTTGCTTGAGTGTGGTTCACGTGAACGAGAGAGGAAGGTCGTGGCCACGAGCCTGGTCGTTTTATCAAACGCTCGTTAAGTTCATTGAAAATTCAGCCGCTTACACCGTTAGCTACCATTGATGACGAAATGACGATTCTTGTTTTACCGAGATCTTGCAATTTTAATTACATCTTCCTTGGGTATGAAATTATTCTTTCCAACATTTTCGGCTCAATTATATTTCTGCAGCTTATTAAACAAATCATCGTGGCAATTTTTATGAAATACGAAAGACAAGTCTGCGTTAGTACGAATGATTTTCCGCTTCGATTATCTGTGTTCGCTGAAACGGTTTCTATTTGCAAAAAGTCGAGTAAAATTGAAATATAAAAATTCAAGAATCGTAACAGAGTTAAATCCACACCCTTTTACTGTCTCCTGCAAGTCTCTTAAAAACCTACCATTTTCGTTCTTTTTTCCCATCGTCCCAGTTCTTCTCTTCGTTATCTATCCTTGCAAAGAGAGAAAGAGAGAGAGAGAGAGAGAGAGCCACTGAAACTAGATCGATCCAGCAACCCCTGAAATCGATAACCCACGCACGATTCCAGTGTTCCACGCTAGACAACCCGTTTTCACCCGGGTACTTGTTGAGCGTGGAATTCCAATTCTCGTAATGGATTCCATCGATCGCCGGGAATATCGAGGGACCCATTGAAAAATCCCTGTCGCAGTTGACCACCGTTTCTCGCTCTCTGCACGCGAATTTAGAATGAAGGGCTTCATATTCGGTGGTTGCAGTGGGTTGGAAGGTGCACCGATGATGCACTCCAGCTACGCGACTGCCTTTTTAAGCAAATCATAGGGGGAGTTTGCACGGGTCGAAGCGAAATGTGCGAGTTGCTGAAGAAATCGATAGGGAGGGGTATGAATTTTGTATGAGCTCGCAGAGAGGAATGTTAGTTGCGTCTTGCGACGTACGACATTTGACGTACTGTGCTGGGTTAGATGAAAAATGCTGTTGGATTTACAGAGATTCTTTTTTTTTTTTTGATATTACAGATACGTCGGTTTGACGATATTTTTAACATTTTAGATGTCTCTCGTAGATATTTGTATTTTGTTATTTGCTCTGTTATTCGTATTTACTCTGGTTTAGTTATTTACTTTCGGGATTATTCGTAATAGTTCGGTGGAATGGAGAGAATTGATTCGAACTTATCGGAATAATAGAAAGCTCGTAGAAGGCAACGTATTATTTCTGTTTGATTTTCGATAATAGAACTCGCGGTTCTACACTTGCGTGCAACTGAAAGCCTTCAAAATCGCAAATTTCTATATCCGTGTCTCGGAGGAAAAACCGGAAAAATTAAAGCCGCGGGCGAGTGCTTCACAAATATTAATACTCTGTCTGAGATATCCAGCGTGGAAAACTCTCCGGCAAAAAGGATGACGTCATGCGATTACGCTTGCACCGGATACTTACGGTCAATATTTAGCGATCGAGTCACGGTTCGTTTAAGCCTAGAACAAAGAATCTTCGCCGAATGCCGAGGCTAATTTAAAAGAACCCGCGGCCCCGTGCACGCGATTTAATCGTCCACGATTGATCGACGACAATTGGACGAAACCTATTGAATTGTGTGCAGAACAAGAATCGAAGAGTTTCATCGTGAATTTACAAGTGGAAGATTGATATCCTCTGTTCTTCAAGATGCTCTGAAAGATTCTCTCGGGATGCGTTTCATTTCGAGGAATAATTAGAAAATAAGTAGGTTACCGATGTACTATCGTCTTTTTGCGAGCCTAACGAAACAAATTGAAATTTATTTCATCCACTGAATACTACGCCAAGTACATTCTTTATTAGAACTAATAGAAAGACAAAACTGTTCGAATAAAGGAATTTTCGGACAGTGGAACAGTCGCGTTTGTTCAAATAGATACGGTCTAAGATGAATGGAGGAATTTTTAAATTAAATTTATATAATTTGTAATTAAAAACGCGCGAGCCACGAAGATACTACACTGCTCTCTCGCGATGCATGGAATATGCGTCTGTCGTTCGATCTTCCCATCAAATCACGTGCAAACAGTTAATCGAGAAAGTTGAGCGTGGCTTTCTCAGATTTGCACCCTTTAATCCTCGGACTACCGAGGCGCAGTCCTGTAATGGGTCGTTTTGGATTCACTTGGTATGCTCCTCGTTTTCGTAGCACTTTCGTGTGTGATTCTCTGCATACATAATGCGATATTTCCAATTCTAATGATGGCTTTATTGAAAAACTATATAGGAATAGTAATCAGTAGCTTTTTACTTATTATTTTTCGATAAATCGTAGGTACGAATAAATTAAAAACGAAACATAAATGAACAGTGTTTATTCTGCACAGATGCAATGTAAATACAATGATTTTTGATTGATCAACGATACATGACGTTGACAAATATCACATTGGGTCAATATAATCCCGCGATGGTAAAACTGGGTCAGAAAATTGCCCTTACGAATCTCCATTATATTCCAATCACGAATAAAATTAATACGCGTACTTTTGAATCAAGGAGAACTGCCGCCTATTTGATGTTCTTACTTAAGCTGATCAATGGCTTTATTAGTTGGCCGCAACTTCTGTCGTTGATACATTTTTATGCCCACCCAAGGTCGCCGAGTTGTGCGCGTCCTTTTCATTCGATTTATTACTTGACAAGAGTATTAGGCAACTTCGATCTCTTTCATCCAGTCTGTATTACAGCGAACATCTTCCATGTACGTTCAAACTTCTTTTGCCACAATTTTCGTGTAAATTAAAGCGTTTCAATTGGTCCCGTCTTCAGGTTCCTATCTTTCTACGCTAGTTTCCCATTTAGAAGAATTTTTCCGCTAAACTGTAATCATTTTCTCAACGTAAGTAACAACATAGAGTTACGTTCCTTTCGTACTTTGAACCATCGACGACCTTTTTCCATTGGCGCGAATGCTTGGACACGAGGAACCACCTCTCCGTTGCCATTTTCGTTTGCTGTTTCCATTTGTATAAAATCGTCGTTATTATCGCCTTTGTCGCGACGAAACCATTGCATTGCATCAGTATATGTACGGTTTCTCCACTGTTGCCAGCATCTGAGCAATCTACGTGCTTTAGATAACTTTCAATATCACGTTCTTGGTTTCTAATCCGTCCGCCATCCTCGTGGCTTTCCCAACATCGCGTATTTTCCCTAATCCTGTCGCACTTACGATATTTTGTTTCGATAGCTAGAACGCTGTTAGAATTTCAGAATTCACTCGTTCGAGTGAAAAAAAGAACACACCGTGTACGATGTATACACGATGGAATATTTGAAACGAAAAAAGGCACCCGTTGCTGGGAAATATTATATTCGGATAAGGTAGGCTGTACCGTACCGTACGTTGGGTTTCTCGTGCTGTTTGGAATTTTAAATGTGCTATTAAACGCAGAAAAATTCACAGTCCAGTTGTCAACAGTCGATTAGATCACGTGGTCTCTTTCTTCCGTACGATAAATTATTCCGGTGAAAAAATTGTCGCTAGCTTGAATCCCTTGCAAAAGAAAAAAAAGAGAAAAATGAACTGACCGATCTAACTTTAAAAATCGTATCCCCAGAAGAACCAAATCAGTGTTCCATGTGCGACGCATCGTTTGACATTGTAAAAAATATCGAAGCAATACACGAACACGACTGGAACGTATTATGACAAAATTACGATATAAATTCGCTATATATGTTGACCCGTAGCTTTTACGATCTGAAGATAAATCGAGAGTTCAATCGTAAAGAACGAACCGCAATAGTCTGGATAAGATGAAGAAGACACGCTTAATTGACACACACGTACAATAATGTACACACTGGAAAATATCATTGAAAACGTGACATCTGCAACGTGATACTATCAATCACCCACACTGCCTCGCATAGTCGTAAAGCGCCCTATGTACAACGCAGACAGGAAAAAGCGTAACGTCGACGATAATCTTAAATACATACTCGCATTGATCTCGTTCCAACAAAAGATTATTAACTGACTAAGTCGTCGATAGCCGGCTTTAACAAAACAGTTTGAAATAAAATAAACAATAAGAATAATAATCTCGCACCGTTACGAGGAAGGATTATCGATATAAAAATGTTGCAGATACATTCCTCCACCAATTAGAGTCTCGTGAAAATCTTATTTATTATCTCTCGATAGTTTACTCGGTAGAAAACAATTTTGACGCTTTTGTTTATTTACGTGCAGCACTGTGCTGTATCCTACGTATTATTATTATTATTATTTTAATTATTATTAGTTGCGTGACGACTGAAAGGCTGGTTTTCCAGACATGAGAACTAAAAACGAAACAAAAAGAACATTCGAACTTGTTTTCATTCTTCTCGTTCGTAAATCCGATTTAATTACGTTCAAAAACAGTTCTCCGCTTCCACCGTGAAAAACGTACTTTTCCCAGTCGTATCGCGTTCTTCGCAAGGATGCGATTTCTTTCTACATTGTAATTCTTGTAATTCGTTTTTCTTTATGAATCGTAACGGTTCGCGGATTTAAGAGTCGTACGCAGTTTCTGGCGTTTCTGTGGTAGACCGCACCTCGCCGTGTAACCACCTGCTGTCGGCAACCGTTGATTTGAGTCAGTTCATTGTTAACTGCGAAGAAATATCCAAATTCGGTAATAGATATAACGTAAGAATTAACAATCACCAAAATTTGCTAGTTACTCAATTACTTGACCCGACAGATCAGATCCGCAGGCTAAAAAGACATTACCCTTTAGATTTGAACGTTAGATTCAGCTAGAATCAAACATACGATAATCATACGAATAATTTATTTATAATTCTCAATGAGAATTGATTGTAAATTACTCCCAAATAAAAAAAAAAATAAAAATTATAGACAGCAGTGCCGCAAGAATCGTTCTCGTCGTACTCCTTAATCCCTCAGCGATAACCTCCATACGTTGCAGAGACTGTCGTTTCTTCACAGTGCATCGGCGTCGTCTACACCGTATGAATTCTGTTTTTCTCTTATTTTATGTTTTCCCTCCTCTGTGATCCATACATTTGCAGACATGTACATTTCGTGGAATTTTATAAATTATTAGAAAGAAAAAAAAATTAGCTTATTTTTCTGAAAATACGAGATTAATCTGAGAGGCGCTATTGTTTGTTTCCTGGATATCGTTGCTCTTTGCGAACATTTTCGAGCTTCTCCAGGCCTACATTTTGTGGAATTTTAGAACTGGAAAAAAAGAAAAGAACCCAATTTCGCCGAAAATATAAAATAGTAAATCAGAAAATGTCTGTAGATTAGAGAGACGCTATTGGTCGTCTTTATAAATGTCTCGTTTCTTGAACGTCAAGTTTCATGGAATTTTGCAATTACCAAAATAATCCGATATAACGTGCCAGTGACTACGGGAAAGTGTCTCACTCGAGTGAAATATTTTTCATGTCAAAATTCGTTGCATATCATTGTGACGTAGATTGATAAAATATAAAATAAATTAAAAAGTCAACTGCTTCAAGTTTTACATTTACATCGTTTTTCTAATTATCAGCACATACTTTCCTGAAAATATCAGTCCGTTTAGAAGGATTATTTCCTGTTCTGTTATCTTCTTTGTGGAGATTTCGATCCGAAAGGACCAAGAATCGTTCAGGAGGCGTCTCTAAGCGCGTAATCGACTCCGCAGAGGGTGTCTGATGCTTCTTTGTAGGTGTCTTGTTAATAATAGCACGGCAGAAATGTCACGGACGGTGACATTCCTATTGTGCAGGCCAATATACAGGAATCAGCTTATATCCTACATGAACGCCTCGACTGGTCAAATCATTCATCCGTCAGATCGAGGTTCATGGTGATTCGTGATCTTACGATAGTTCGATCGAACTTGCGCTATCTAATATTTTTAGAATTTGTAAATTTAATCGCCGTTGCTATTATCGTTAAATAATAAATTCATAAACTTTTATTTGTTGCGTGAAATGTACACAAATATACGCGTACGCTATCTTGCTGATAATTATTATTGGATCATCGTGATGCAAGTTTCGTAGTTGCATTCAGTGTGTACAGCTATTGTATTCTATTGTACGACGGCATAATACTATAGTGTGACGTTATACTACTCCCAAATTATTGCACATCGCTGTATATTAATTTATTACACGAGTACTATATTATATTCTCTAGTATTTTGTCCACTGTGTTCTTCGGTGTTATATTTTGCCGCGATGTACTTTATTTTACTGTTTTAGTATTTTATTTTACTACTCCATCCCCGTTCCTACTTTTCTCTATTCTGTTTTCTTTCCACTATCCTACTATCTTGCTACAGAACAAAAGATTACCTTGCCAGACGTTTCAACGTAGACACGGAGTATATAGGTACATATGAAAGTACATAGGTAGAGAATCGACAACCATAAGCACGTGTCCTTCGCGGTTTCCTGCGGTTTTTCAATGAAGAGAATGAAAAACGCGGACACGCGTTTCCCTCGCTGTCGTCAGATATCAAACAATAAATATTGTTCTTGAATCATATCGAACAGCTCTTGTTCTAAATCCGACGAGTAAATGGATCGCGTTATCAAGTAGTCTTTATTTCATTCGTATCTCTTTTCTCGAACCATTTAGGCAAAGTAGAATCGAAGCCACGGGATTGTTCAAATTATTTCCCATTTTAAAACAATTGCTTGCATTTCGATATTTCGATCAGTTTTCGATGAAAGAGTTCAGGAATTAAAATAGATGGAAGATTTGGCTTAAAAAATGATCAAAGTTGAATTTCCTCTATGAATCGCTTCGCATCTCTAATTTAGAGAAAAAAGAGTATACGTAATTTAAATTCATGGTCAGGTTTTCGTAAATTTTAAAATCACTCTGCCCTTCCTTTTAACGCGCGTTACGATACGAATGAAATTTTCATCTAACGCTTGAATCTCACTGGAACGACGATTAAATACATCAGCGATAGATGAAATAATATTACGAGGTGAAATGTAACGCGAAAAAGCACATGGTGAGAGAATGGTTTTTTAGTTGCACGAATTTCGTTGAAGCACACTCGACAGGATCGTCCTCGTCATAAAAGTTCATTAAAATTTGCAAATTCCGGCGAGACTGTTCTCTCGACGAGACGATTGCATCGTGTTAGTCGATTATTTGGAAAATATATTTTCCTAGCGTGGACCTTTTCCTCTTAATTGGAGACACCTTATTCCCGGTTACGTAACAATCAACGTTCTGCATTAATTATAATAATTCGTGCGGCCTTAATGGGGACTGAGCAAGACTCTGTGAAATGAATTTTATAGAAATACGCAGCGCTCGTATTGCGGATTTTCTGGACGAAGAATTAGATTTGGTCTTAAAATCGCGAGGACCGAAGAAATTTTCCAGATCATCAAATATGCATTATTGATAGATATATTCGATGGAGGAAGAATTTTTGTGTGTTTTCGTGAAACGGACAGAGATGTTTCAGAGCAAACATTTGTCATGAAGAATCGCACGAAAGGATGTTAACTTTCGGTCCGGAGAGAGGAAATAGCTCGACATGTGTTTGTCGAAGGCAAACGTGAGAGGGAAATCGTGAGTTGTAATATTCGGTCTTCTATTCCGATGAATTTCACATACAAGGTCGATAATACTATAAAACGCTTCATCTTTAACAATAACGGGGAAGAAATATTTTATGGCTCTGTGCATCTCTGAATTTATAAATTAATTTTAATAATATCCGTATACCTCGACCTCGGAGAAATCCGAAAAATGAAATCATCATCTTTCGTAGATTACAGCGGCGGAGATCGAATTAGAAACAAACACTTTTGTCGTGAGAAATAAGAAAATAAAAATTCATCGTTGAAACAGAGATTAGGAAATTTTCAAAAGCGTTGCTAGATCCTCCACGATATTTCTCAATTTCTATCTTTCGCTAATGAAAATTCCATTTCCAAAGCTTCCATACTCGACGAACCAAAGTTAAAACAAACAATTCATCCAACGATCCACTATAACCATAAACAATTTCAATTTTTCGCGACAGAAAACTTGCATCGATCTTGCTCGAACCTCTTCCAAAATTGAATTTCAATTACGAAGAACCCAAAAGCAACTATCCACCCTGGATCGTAGTAATCGATCGTTAACGATCGATCAATACGTCGACGAACTTCGAAAACTCGCTGGCATAAAATTACCAAACTTACAAGATAAATATCGTGATAATAAAAATATGAAATAAAGCCGGGAGAAATTGCTGAGAGAAAAGAGTGCAGGTGATGGTGAAGATAATGAAATTGAAAAGTGATCGTGAAAGGTGAAATAGAGACGGTGAACGATCGATGTGTTTGATAGACGAACTTGAACGGGGGCAATGATCGAACACGATGATCGTCTTCTTCTTCTTCGTGTGGATGATGGTCAGGTCGCAGGAACAGGAGGATCCGAAGGAAGACTCGCGAAGAGATTCGACTGTGAAGGATAACCGCGACTGTGATTCGAGACGTGATTCGAAAGAACCGGCGATTATTGGCCTTACATCGTATGTTGACAAGCGTAGATATCGTCTTCGGCGACATTCGCGTCGATACTACGTCGATCGTAAGAAGAGGTGAGTGGATTTGTCGGATGTGGTTGACGATCGCGGAAATGCCGATGAAAAATGATAAAGCGATCAAATATTAATTGAATATTTGAGACATTCGAATAGATGAATCTGGTATTCTGAAAGATTAGAATGTTAGAATTTAGATAGTGAAAAAATATATTGGATGTTAATAAGAGAGGATGAGCCGATTAAATAATAAAATATTGGAAATATTAGAATAAGTGAATCTAATATTCATTGATACTGTATTATGTAACTAATACTATTACTATTAATATAGAAGGGTTAGAATATTAGAATAATGAAAAATATTTTAGATGTTGATAAAAAGAAGACGAGCTAGTTAAATATTGGTAGATAAGATGTTTAAAATATCAGAAATTATTTGAAAATATACAAAGCTTGACAAAAGTATTCAGAGTTAAAAAAGCGTATCTATAACCATTGCTTAAATCAGGTCAATGCTGCCAGGTAGCAGAAAAGTAGTTTATCTATATTTATATTAAGTAAGAGAACCGTATAAAGAAACCAGGGATATAACAGTTTGTACAATTTCAGACGACATACGCGAAGTCGATATCTATTTGTAAAATAATTAAAAATTATGTTTTTCAAAACCACCTTTTGACCAGACACATCTATTTGAATTTTGAAATTATAGAATACGTATTACACAGAATAATAATTTTATTAACAGAGTTCTGCCACTTGATTCTTTAGATCTCATTGTCTAAAGAAAAACCCTACGCATTAACGTGCGATTAAAGTGTAAATATACAGGAGGAATTAATTGATAAAAATTAAAATATCAATATTTCATCCTCTTATCTCGTGCAAAGCAACAGCTCTCGTCTAGATTCTAATGGACTCGCATCGTGTGGCAGGTAAGCGCCACCGAGCTTGTGCATCGATTACATTAGCATTAGCATTAGCATTAGCATTAAGGCCAGTAAGTGAATCGGATTTAATATACTTCGTTGGATATAATCTTAAAGGGTTACTAGGTAGGCCCCGGCTTATTTCCAATGGACTGCTCGCGTAAAGTTGTGCAAGGATCATCAGGATTATTGCCTCTAGCAGAAATACCATATTTTGATTTTCCTAGTGACATGCGATTAAGCGGTCCGCCACCTGTGTCCGCTGATTGGTCGACTGTCTTCTTCTCTTCTTTTTCTCGTCATTATACAACTTTTAATTATACAAAGTTCTGGTTATGCAACTTCTGATTGCACGAGATTGTGATTATACAATTGCTGATTGTACAAATTTCTTTCCTATTACCGAGCACAATGCGTTCAATTATTTCCGACAAATACATCAAATAAACGAGATACGTGAAATATTCTCTTGGCTGTAACTTATGGCTAGACTACTCGATATCGGAATTATTGAATTATTGGAATATCGGAGTAAACTATACTCGAAATTCTTAGAGTCATCTATAACCGGACGGTAGTAGGAAACTGGGAAAAATTGTATCGTTCGAAGAAACGAGAAATTAAAGATCCATTTGATCGATCAATCACCGTGGAACAATAATAAGAGAAGTCAAAATGGGGATTTGAAGGAAGAGGCAGCAGTTGACGCTATATTGGAACGTAGTGGCCTCGACGAAGACTTCTCACGTGAATTCTTCCTCTGTTTTACGTTCTGTTCGACGAGTTTTTCCACGGGTTTCGCCAGTGCAGGAACGAGTTCTTGACACAAATCTGGCGACCCTGAAGAGCGTGTAGGTGATAAACACCCTTAACAACCGCACGGCACGCCAGCCCCTCTCGTGATCGATAACGAGCTTTCACCCCGACCTTTTCAACTTCTCGCGATTTCTGATCGGTTTTTAACACATAACTGGTGGACTTTGCCGAGTTTCAAGAATTTTCCATTTTTTTAATACTTTGGAAAGTACGCAACACGGCGTTCTGTAACGTTCACAAATACAAAAAGACGACAGAAAATGAGAACAAATTAATATAAAATTATGGAATTTCAAACTGAAATGAGGACGAAATTTTGTAAAGGCTTTTGTATGGACGAGAATAGAGTAGATTAATTTATTACTTTGTAATTGTTGTTGCGATTGGTAGATTGAAATAAAATCGCTAAACGAAGAATTAGAATTAGAATTGGAAGAAGGAGTTTTGTGAAAATTGGAGAATCAAAGTATACAAATTTGCGATACTCGGACCAACATATTATATGTTTGCTTAGTATTTTGCAATTACTCCAACTATTTGATGGCGATTATTTTAAACGTTATTTCATCGACAATTATTTTGCATATTATTCCCGTGGCAATTATTCTGAACATTATTTTGATAACAAGTTGAGTTCGAATAATAGTTCGAATGTTATTTCGAACGATATTTTGATATTCCAAAGTTACAGTGTTTCTTCGAATTCAGATTCGAAGAGGGAGAATGCAAGTCGCTGGTGAGAAAATAGATTCAAAATTGATGGATGGGTAATTTCACGGAGGGAAAGGACCCACAGCCTAGATTCAAGCTGAATGGTCGTAGGTGTGGCACGTCCACTGTCAATATAATTTTCCATTAAGCGAGCTGAATGGAAAGCTCGATTATGCCTGTAAAATTAGGTCGGCAATGACTATAGGGAGGATTTATTACGATCTATGTGGTTCTGTATCATGTAAAATTAAACAAACGACATCTCAGGCAATATGAACGAAGAGAATTAATATTATCGTGCCAAGAATAGAATTATTAAAATATTTCGCTTAAATATATATATATATATATATACACATACATTTCGATCAATTATTATGATAATTTATTATGAATTATTTTATTTTAATTTATCGCAACTTGTATTTGTATTTTACACGATAAAAGCCATTAAAAATTGACTAAGTGGTTCAAGGCGAGAATAAGATCGACAATACTGATTTTATCTCGATGTGGAGGCGGAAAGTTTTATATTTTTCTTTGGATCTAGCTTCTATCATGGCGATATTATCGCACTTCCGCATCGAGATTATGGTTCAAAAGAGCGTAGGTACCTCGTTACGAGACTCTGTTGTAAATAGAACATTCAATTCGACGAATTATCAGGATTGTAAAATGTAGATCTGTTTTAGTGTGAGGCAAATAGGAGATAGGAACAATTACGACGTTCTTATTGCCACTGAAAATTCACTAGGATTTAATCACAGTTATCAAGCTGTTAAATTGATAACTTATCCTAGAGGAATTAGAGCGCGTTCACTTTTTAATTCCATGCAGTTATTTCTGGTTAATCCGTGTTTACAAATATTACACATAAGAATCAAGCGATTAATAATACACGTAATGAGATATATTACTAATAAATATAACAAAAGCAGACTTAAGAAGTCTACAAGGATTATTTCTGTACAGTGTAATCTAAACTTGTGATTAAAACAATCGAAAATAGATGGAAAAATGTAAGGACGTACATAATTGCTATCGCGACAAAAGTAAAATATTCTTTCCTACAAAATTCGTGAATTATAATTATAATATAACAAAGTGGAAAGATGTAATAATTATTTTATTAGCGGGACAGAATGTTGAAACGTTGGCTGGTACTGTATCTCGAATTTCAATAAATATGCTTTGAGCAAGATTACCGGTCTTGTATACTCATAACAAGGTCTCTAAATTATTCACCGGCATAGCTTTCAATTAAACATCACCTGCAGCAATTCCTTCTACTTACAGAACGTATCGCTAGACGATACATGTTTACAGACCCTCGTAAAATTTTACTACTGAGATGTTTGAAGCCTTAAAATCATAACAGGATATTGCATGGAAGTATAAAATCTCCAAACAGTATGGCTGCCAGCCTGCAATCTATAGCACATGTATATAAATAAAGTTACTAAGCCAGCTGAAAACTCTATTTAGAGGAACGTGTTCAACTTTACCAGGCAAAATCTGTACACGAGACACAACAGACGATGAGTCGGCACCATGTTCCCAGCTACATAAACCCTATAACGCAAAGTTTCAACCTGGCAAACCTTCTAAAATCCCGACTGATTCGATACATGTCTTGTAGGTTTACAGAGCAAGTATAGCCGTGATAAACACAAAAGTTGGGATTTACGATCGCCATAACGTCTCGTTATTTTTGGTGGTTATGCGTGTCCGCTTGTAACCGCTCTGTCGCTATCGATTTTTCGTCGACGGTAGCGCTGGAAACGTCACAGCTTCCGCGATTTCCTCCACCTGCACTTTTTCTTTACTTTTTTTTTTTACTACGGTTTCTTTGGATTAAACGACCTGCAAAATTTTATGTTCTTTCTTCCTGGAAATAACCTCTATTCCCTCGCCTTTCGAACGTATGATTACAAATGGGGTATTTTAAGTGCAATATCTTGGCTTCATTTTTTGCCATACGGAAAATTGGAATTTTTTTTTGTAAGTAAATTTGCTGTTGTAATAAAATTAACGAGGGGTGAGCGATAAAAGGTTGAGGTGAAATTTTAAATACGATTTTAATTCCGTACAAAGTCGATCTTTTTCTCTCTTTGGCGGAGTTGCGTATTGGAAAATTTGTGATGTTTGGGGAATTTTTTAGTCTTCCAGACAAAAGAAGAATTTTCGTTCGGTAGAATGTCAGCTTTCCTAATACAGCATCGAACATCGGGAAACTTGGACTTTTTGGAAGTTTTTTCCTCGTATGGGTAGAACGGTATTGAAAAGAAAGAAACTTTTAGGCGTTTTGGGACGAAATAAGAATTTTTATTAGGTATAAAGTCAACTTTTCCAACATATGGATATGGTACTGGATATGAAACTTGAAATTTTGAAGGGGCAATCTTTCAAGTTTGTCAAATTAATTTTGAAAATCCAAGAACGTAGCAAACTTAGGCGAAGACAATCAATTTTTCAAATTTACCGGTGTTTAACTTTATCACAAAAATAATTTACCACTATTTAACCTATTGTATTCGTTCTACAGCTAAAATTATTTTCCGATATTTAAAAATATTCTCCATCTTTTATACACAAAAAGAAAGATCCTAAAACTAAGTGATCCGTTAAAACTGATCTTCACGGCTACCTAAAAAATTCTACTTCCGCAAGAAAATTTCAATAAAAAAGGTATTAAAAGTTACAGGTAAAAAGAATTGAAAGATATTAAATCGTATTAAAAGATTCGGAAACTTGCGCGTTAAAAATTATTTATCCTCGTTGAAGGTTATTATTTCACGAAAAATACATAAAAATAATAAATTTAGTTCTCTGCGGACATTAATAAACTTTTCGAGATGATCTACCGCTATACGTATATACTATAAGAAGGAAAAGCAAGGCGTAGAGTTTCGTAGTAACAGGAAGTTCGTGTTTCCTGGAGCTTAAAAAACGATTTTTTTTCTCGGTCGGACAACAGCTACGAGACGATTCTCATAATTCTTGGGTTATTAACTAATAAAAGGTCTGCGACAGCACGGCACACGAGGTTGTGTAATGGATTTCATAATTCCGGCACAAGGATTTTCCATGGCGCGCAATTAGGCGAGCGTGACATGTTCATTTCCTTGGCGATTGGCTCCCTGCCTCTTCTTTCCAAGATTTCTTCGAGTCGTAACTGTCGTCTGTGTGTCTGGTTTCAATGAGCCTCGAAAGTACAGACTGCATCATTGTTCTCCAGTGACGTCAATCGGAACGTGAAACGTTTTCTTGTAATATTACTCGATTCTTAAGGCAAGCTTAGATGTGTCGAAAAACGAAGAGACGTACGATTTTTAAGGAAACGAAGATTTTTAGACACTTTTTTACTTTACTTTATTAGCATTTTATTATGTAGAACATAGTGGTAATTTTATGTTTTATTATATGGGATTTAGGTAACGTGAGTAATTTTGGGCAAATATAAATTTTAATTTTTGCTTCAGCGCATGGGTTATGGTTATAAACTAGAGTTTCAGACTATAGCCATAGGGTGGTTATATTCTGCTATATAGAATTTTTGTTTTATAATTACAGTAATTTTAGATCTAGGTTGTAGTAATATTGTTACATTCTGTTATATAAAATCTACACTTTGATTTTGCATACAATATGACCAACAGAAGTAACTTGTTCTTATATTAAAGATCGTATTTGTCTAAAATTCGAAGAAATTTAACGGTTGAATGAAAATTGCAACTTTACAAAATTTATCTAAGAAAAACAGTAACAGTAGAAAATAAAATCTTAGTTGCTTCTTACAAAACGAAAAATTCTATTTTACTTTTCTAAATA
Organism: Bombus affinis; assembly: GCF_024516045.1. Taxonomy (NCBI): domain Eukaryota; kingdom Metazoa; phylum Arthropoda; class Insecta; order Hymenoptera; family Apidae; genus Bombus; species Bombus affinis. Next base: position 7,393,934 of record NC_066359.1, read on the forward strand.
AAATAAACCAACATTTATCAAAGAAAGAGCAATGAAACGAGATTTCCTTGAACTCGTAACACAGGCAAAAAATCTAGTTGGACAGAAAACTAATGAAAACTAGTTTCATAAAGGGAAATAAGAATCGCTAAGCGAGAAGATGTAGAACTCTGATCCTACTTTTCGCGAACAACGACGAATGTAGCGGACCGTGGACCGTTGTGAGATCTCTATTCAAGGGAATTGCCACCAATCTTCATTGATGCATTTAAGTTTATGGCTCGTGCCAATTCGTGTCAACTGGCCTGACAACGCGTGGGACGTAAATTACACCTTGTCACTTCTTACAGGAAATTCTTTCGACGTCGATGCCACGAATCTTTTTGCCACGAATTTTCGTTGCTCGAGGAAAGCTTCGCTTTTTGGTTTATCAGAGATAGCTTCGCGATCGTTCGAACAAACATGCTCCTCGATATTGTAACAATAAAGCTGATTTATTGCCTGGATTCTTCTCTTTCATGGTGTCGCTTCTATCCACTTTTTTCTATTACGAATTGTTTCGCAAACGAGTAATTCATCTCTCCGATTGATACATCGTGGAAAACTCGTGACACGGTTCATCCCAAAAATTTCTCCCTTCCGTCTGAGAATATTATTCCCTATAAATTTGAAATTTGTATTATTTTCAGGAATTTTGATCGTCAGCTTTGACTGACGATTTGTTTGCAAATTTTCTATACTTCGTATCCCCAGGTTTAAACGATCATTTCTGTGTAATATAATTTAGACAATTCTTTATTAATATGTCAGAAGGAAATTTTAAATAGTATGCTTGTCGTTTCATTATGTGAGAATGGAATTTAATCAACTTTCGCGTCGCTTGTATTTTGAGCTCAGCTTATTTATAATTTATGTAGAATTTCTATTGCTATTTTGGGAAATTATTTATCGTACGTTCGATATCAGCAAATTTTCAATCATATCTTTGTTGTATAGATATTATACCTATCTTTACTCATCGAAAGCTGTACTTTGCAAATTTTCCACAACTTCCATATCTTTTTCAAGCATCTGATAATTTCTGCACGTAATAATCTAAGAAATTCTTATTTCCGCAAATTTTCCACACTCGGAGTATTAATTCTCGAAAAATGTCTTGCAGCTCTCTGCTTCCGAATCCTCGGAGGAGCTTAAAAGTAAGCGTTTCATGAATTCGCAAATCCTCCCTTCTCCTTAAACTTCCTCCCACTCCTTTGTTTTCCCCATAAACTTCCTGTATTCCCGACAGGATCCTCGATCCACTTATTTCGAAACGATCCCAGTCATTAGTCCTGCTTTTATTCCGCTTCTCGCTTCGAAAGTACAAACTTGGAAGTTGGTTCATTTGTAGGACGCCGTGAGACGACCAAACGAATGGCCGCCCATAAGAAACTCGCCCCATAAGAATATCTCGCCGGTGTCTCTTCGCGAGACAACCGAGCCTCTGCTGTTGTATTTTACGTCCGGTTCTCGGGTTTACAGCAAATGAAACGCGAAAAAGTTGCTCGTTAAGCCGGACTCGTTCTAAGAATATCCGTTTGAATTAAATGGACGCGCGACGACGCGAACAATTTTAATTTCATGTGGAAGTAGCACCATCGCACGAAAATTTCCCTTCTCTAATTCTGACGCTCTATCAGAAATATAGAAAATTGTTTTTCGACGTTCAAATTATTATCCGATACCTGTGCGTTCGTGTAGCTTGCAATTCAAGTCACAGAGTTGCTTTTATCGAAGAATTTGCCCGCATTCTCACGAGCGGCCAATTTATCGATACGATGAATTTGCCATCGTATGTTTCTGTGTTCGTTTATTCAAAACAGGTTGTGTAAATGAAATTTGAAAATCGTGCCTTGTTTCCCAAATTTCCTAAGCGTAATACGTTTTTCTCGAGCGAATGTTCAATTTGCTTCATCCATGGGGATATTTAAAATAAACGCGGAACATATCGGAAGGTAAAATCGTAAAAGTATCGACAGAAATTAAAATCACCAAACAATGTCACATTTTCCGATACAATTTCCTCTTCGTCGAACTACGTAGCTTGGAGCATGCAAGTTGGAGAAGCAAGCGAAGTACGAAAATAAAATAATAACGCTAATAGCATCGATCGTGTAATTCGATGGCAAACAATTTGTTTTTAGGATCAATATTTAAAACGTGACTTTATTAACACAGTATCAACACAGAACGTAGGAGGAAAATGCATGTGGTAAAACGAACTCAGCTAAAAACAAGATAAATAACCGAGACACATGATTGTATATGAAAAAGTAGGAAATTAAATTTGCTATGGAAATTAAATTTGCTAGCAAGTGAAACATGTAAAAACGTCGCATCGAAGTTAATGTAAACGAACGATGGACAAGTAAACTGGATATCGAGCAAATAAAGCGATTTAAATTCGTCGCGTGAAAAAATGTGTATCATTTGCATTTAAACAACTCGCTTATCTATTGTTTATCGTCACGATAGTGTTTAAATATAATCGACAAACTAGATTCTTATCGCTGCTACATGCATGATTAGATAGTTCACAATCTACTTTTAATCTCAATCCTATTGGCCAATATTTATATAACAAATAGTAAAAATTAAATAATACAGAGCCGACCATTTTTCCATTCACGAAGATATAAATAAAATTTCTGGCTTCTGATACAGACGGATGGAATTTTGTCAAACGTAGGAATTTTTTAAAAATTATTAGCCATCGATAAGATGAAACAAACGAGTTCAAAAATTTGTACAGAGAGAAAGAAATTGTACGATCTACGATCAGTGAATGCTTTCATAACGAATAAATAGAATTATCGATTATTTATATTAATATCATCGTTTTAATTAATATTTCTTCTCTCTTGATCTTTCTTCAGAACGTAAAAATTCGCTAAAAGTTAGCAATTTCCAACAAAATCCAATAAGCCGAAACCCAATTATAAAGTTATTATAAAACCCAATAATTCCGCATTAACAGAAAAAAGTGCGTGAATCACAGTGTACGTTTTCTGATTGAATAAATAAAGTGACCGTTCAATCCAATTCGTTAACGTACACAATGCATGTTTTAATTAAAAATTGTATCGTTTCTTCGTGTCGCTTTAAAATCGTTTTAATAAACACGATAATTCGTTTGAACGCATAGATCATCAACGAAATCTAATAAAAAGATAATTCGAATTTTTGGTGACAATAAAGTCATATAGAATATGCGAATATTGCAATGGATATGGTTTTGCGTTTGCACCGGTACACTGCGAAAGACATTTTGTCCCTGTTGTGGCGTATTTTTGGAAAATATGTCAGCGTTTAAAAAATGATAAAAATGAAGAATAACAGGTTAATGTGGAGGAAAATATGAAAATGTAGTTCTTCGAACACTTTGAATTATATGGAAAATAAATGTAGAAATGAATTCACGATCCGATAACTGTATCATATCGACATGGTATGATACATTGGTCCTTAGCACGTCGAGGGCAACGGTGATCATCGATGAGCCACGTCATTAAATTTTTTAGACAGATTAAAATAAGATAAATCCCATGGACTAAGAAATTGTCTACGATTTACTTGTTTAGATAACAATGAACGCCGCACAAAGGCAATATAATATTTTGCAGAAGTTAAAAGTTGAATTCTACTGTGTATTAAAAAAAAGAATACTCGATATTAGCATCAAATATTCGAACGTCGGGCTGAAAAGTTTTCTGTAACGCGAATGACTCAGATAACATTGTCAGAAAAATGTGCGCAAATGCACAAAGCAATATATTTTTTCAAAGGTCATAGTGTAGTATATTGAAAAGAATAATGATTATTTAGTAGCAAATATCTAAATTTTAAACTAAAGGATTTTTCTATAATGTGAATGACTTAGATAAGATAACATTGTCGTAACATTGTAAAATAGAAGTGCGCAAATGTAATATGTCGCGCAAGTTAAATGTTATGATGTAGTATGCTTGAAAAAAATTATGATTATTAGTATGACATATTGGAATATCGGACTAGAGAATTTTCTCCAACGTCAATCATTTAAATAACATTATCGTAATATCGTTAGAAAAAAGTGCGCATGTATAACGTAATATTTTACGAACGTTAAATATTACGATGTAGTGTATTTAAAATAAATATTGAATATTCTAATTTTGGGCTAAAAACGTTCTACAATATCAATGGCTTAGATAACATTATCAGAACATTATGAGAAAAAGAAGAGCGCAGATGTAATATTTTATAAAAATGAAGTATTACAGCATAGCGTGTTTCGATCTATTGCGGTAGCCGAGGAAAAATCTATAAAATTCGCCTGGCAATCAACCTGTTAATATTATAAAACGACTCGTAGTATGGGCTAGCTACCTAAAACCTTCTGCTGCCCGCTTATCAGCGGTCTACGACAAAAAAGAAAACTATGGCAATATGTACAATATTTGCCGGAGCGTAGTCGCATCACGCAGGTACACGCTGACTGGATCAGCGTATAAGCAACAGCTCGAGGCATGGCTGCCGTCAGTTCACAGTCGGCACGCGACCAAAGAGGATCGTTGCTGACGATTATGCGCGAGTGATGTGTCCTTGGTGCAGGACACGCGCCAGGATCACAGAAATTGCCTGTTTGTAATCTGAAATTGAATAACCGTGTCAGTTAACTGGAGATACGCGTAACAGTCGGGTCGAAAGGCTGTTGTGTGTTTGAAACAGACGTAGAAAATTCGTGAAAGTTAAGATTGTTTGAACGTGTGTCGAATTCTGCTATAATTTCGCCTTTTCAAATATTCCCACGGTTCTTGTGATTTGATAGCAAAGTTTCAGTGCGTTTGAAGTGGCTTGGTGACGGTTTGGAGGAGTTTGTAATCTCAGATACGATAATCGTGTCAGTTCAGTGCTTCAAACGCACGTAGAATATTCGCGACAGTTAAAATTCTTTCAGCGTGCGTCAAACTTTCCTATCTTTCCGCTTTTTAGATTCTCGCAGCTCCAGACGTTTCATCGTGTCTCTGGTTTTCATGGAGTTTCAGTGCGTTTGAAGTGATTCGAAGAAGACCGGCGAAGATTTGGAATAGATTGACGAATAAGGGGATTAGAGTTTCTTTCACGGGTTCGAGGTATTGTAGAGTTTAGATTCAAGGTTTTCAAACGCCCTTCCGAATTTTCGTTTCTAGCTCTTAGTCATGGTTGAGTTAAAGCTTCGAGGAGTTTATGGTATTTGAAAGAAGGTTTCGAGGCTCTTGTTTGAAAAAGTATCGAATTTGCGGATATTTTTATGATTCGAATATACCACAATTTATAAAAATGTAATGCGTCGTAGAAGTTGGAAAATCGAAAGTTTTATACTTTCTTATTCTATACTCTTATATCGTTTAACGAGCATAATTGGATATTTTACTCCAGCCGGTACTCGGATACGATGATTTAAAATCGATCTTGAAAGTGGAAACTGCAATTCGAACATCCCAATGGGTCCAATTTGAAACGTTATGCCAATTTCGTAGAAAACTCTAAATCATCAGTCTCGAATAAAATACCTTTACCTCAAATAAAAATTCAACGATATTTTCGATAAATCTCTGCTATCAGGTATTTTAGAAAATATTTTCCAAGATTTCTAGGTTTCCCGGAACTAATAACGACTGATTCGAAAGTTTCCTCTGGTTTTCGATGATTGGCAGTCTCTTGAATCGACAACTACGATTTAAACAGAGATTAGGACAGAGAAAATGACGAATAAATATTTTTGTTCCGTGTTTCAATCACACGTCGGTCACAACACGTTGTTGTGTGATGATCTTACGAGGCTAGGAAGATAGCGAAGACACTACAAACTGTAGCAAAAACCGGTTGAACGTTCTGAAAATTGGAACAAATAATCTTTCTGCTGCTTAGTCATGGCTTCATTTAAAGTTGATAAATATTCTTTTTTTAAATTAAAGTACTCTTTAACGGAAAAATCGTTGCTTGAAAAATCATTATGTATTCGTTCTTTGTCTTATTTTAATTTCATTCTTTTCTATTTTAAAATAATCGTGTTTTAGAAACTTTATAAAGATTCCATGAAACTAAAATTATTCCTACTTTTTGAACTTATAGCTTTAATAACTTGAAACTTATATAGCCTTGATAAATTCTCCACTTATTTTTATTCTTGTTACTTGCAAATATCTTCAACGTCGTCTGCTTCAATGAAGCTGCAAATACGTCTTAATTAAACACCACTTAACCAAACGATAAAAAGCCATGGACGTGATATTCATCCTGAAAGGAGCAAAAATGGTCGTTAAAAAATTCGACGCTGATTCGATAGAGATCCGGCAGTAGAAATTTACAGTCTCTCGTGAAAGCGGTGTTTCCTCGTTATCAGGAGGCTTGTGTCGATAGATGTTCGTATCTATGCAAACATTCGTCACTGATCGAAGCATATGAAACCCGGAACGTATCGGTGTCGCGATTATCGATCAGGTTTCTCATGTAATTTCCGATCGTGGCGCGTGTCTACACACCAGCCAATTTGTTTCTCACAATTATTTCGTTCTCATCGACAGGAAAATAGTTACAGCTCCGTTTCCCTCGATCGAATAATCGACGAACAGATTTTAGAGACATAATTTCGTCGTTGATTCAACTTATTTTATTTAAGAAGACGATACAAATCAAATTTTGGACCAACAGGCAAATTGTTATTCGGCATAGTTTAGTCAGTTTCCATTCGTACAACCATCTCTTCGCTTGAAACTATGTCTTCGTTGATTGAACGTTTTCAATTTCTTTAATTCGTGGGCAAAAATAAAAATTAAGTTAACATAGTATACGCATTAACAGATTTATTTTAATTTTCCAAAATACTACATAAAACAATTTCAATTTTCAATTTCAAATTTCAAATTTCAAGACAGATTTTTAGAAAATTGTTGAACAGTCTCTGAGACAGTTCATCCAGGAAATTATTATTTTTAATTTATTTACAGAATTCTTCGTAGAGTTGATTTTTGATAGTCGAAGATTTAAATATATTTTTCAATGCGATACGATGTTTAGTTATTATTGATAATTTATTGTTACATCGATGAACATGTAGATGATTTCTTGATTGGATCGGACACAGTACCAATTATCTACCGACAGGCTTTGTTCCCTGATAATTATTCGAAAATCAACCTGGACAGTGATTAATCGACGTTTGATTAAAGGGCAAAATTAGATCTCCGAGGATTATTCTCGTGTAATACTCTTAGAAACCTCTTCCACGAATAGAAACAAATAATTAAACGCGATTCTGATTGAAATAAAATTCCATCCATTCCCTCCACCTCTCCGCATTGGCGTTGGTGTATCTCATTTGAGGTGTTACCGTATAAATTGGGTATTTCATTTAGCGTGGTAACGTTTCTGTCGAGAAAACACTGTGTAAATTGGATTTTATGAGGGGTAGATGCAGCACGTTTCGTAAGTGGGAAATATTTTTCGAATGGATTGGAAAGTTTATGGAAGACGTGACGTGGATGTAAATTGACAGAACGCGATGTAATATTTTTGTTAAGTTTCTAACGACGATTTATCGTAGGATTTTGTAGAAAAGATTGTAAGCTAAATATGTCAGTGGTATTTAAACATTAGAGTCTTAACAATTTTGAAAAAAATGAAAAAGTTTAGGTATATTTCAGGTTATTCGTTTAGAAATGAATCACATAATTTGGTCACATTATTCGGTCTATTTAAAAATCAAGTCTCTGCTCGACTTTGCTCTCGATAGAAAGCCAATCTTCTACCATAAACATTTTGATTCGAGAACGAAACTAAAAATTCCAAAACGGAGCTATAATTGAAGAGTAATCCGATCTTTCGTTTTCCTGAAAGTTCCCGAAAAAGAAACAGCGTTAAATTTCTGCTGCGAAATTTATACCTGATATCAACGCTGAACCAGAATCCAATTCTTTATCTGAAATTAACGATATCGACATAGAGAAATAATGCAATTTTTCGCGTTTCTCGGTGGAAACTGGCGTTAAATCTTCCGGAAAAATTTATAGCATTAAACATCGCAGAATATCCTCGAATTTATAATGTCTCTGGTTTCTCCATCGCCATTAAAATCGCCGCGAAAAATAAACGTAAAGTGGAAAAGTAGAACGAAAGAACCGAAACTAATCGTTGGCAAAAATTTCCAAAAACCCACGCAGAGAAGAGGATGATTTGTACTCACGGACCATTGAAAGACGGTTAAAAGCGCCATGACTCGCTCCAAGTCTCTCATTTCCCCTTGCTAACAGCTTCAAACGCGAACTTATCGAGAGCAAAGGTGGATGAGTTGCCGCGATGTCGACGCGTAAAACGAGGATTTCCATGGAAATGGAAAAAGTTCCAGGTGGCTTGAACTCTGGGTGTTTAAATTTGGAACGTCTTCATGGGAGGTCGTGGCAGATTAACTGTGAACCGTTGATGGATAAACGGGTATCCCGTTGGGATATGAAACATGCCGCATTAAAATTAGAAAGTCTGTTTCATTGGCCATCGTAAGTTATAAGATATATGGTTATATGACTTAGTTCTGCACGGTCTATGAATAACTTCTTTAGGCGGCGTCGGTGTACCGCAAGTTTTAATACGTTTCACAGGGCCTAACAATTTTTCTGCGTAGAAATATCTCGCAGAATATGCATTTTTATGGATACTTATTAAAATTAGCATCTTTTTTTTTTTTTTTTTTTTTGATAAATATATCTTTAGATTCTTCTTATACGTAGGATTTAACGTCGCTTCAACTGCAACGTAACAGCTGCTTATTGTCAGCGTCGACAATGTGAGCAGCGAGAGTACTACAACTTAGATTTTCCTAAATAGCGAGACGTCTTTCAGCGCGGAAGAAACGCTTGATATTTGATCTTTATCGCAGAGATTTTCGTTCAAAGATTCTTTGATCTGGTATTTGTTGCCAGAGTAATTGTATTTCTAGCAATGTGGAAGGATGTGTTTGACAATAATTTGACAAACGCAGGTTTCGCAGTTTGCTGGGTTAGATCTTGAGATTGGATATACATGTGCGAGTTTTTCTGGGAAACCTGTGACCAATTCCAAGTCTGTTTGATACAACTTGGTCGTCGACGATCGATGTTCTTCGTAACTAGGTTCTGGTAACTTGTTAGAAAATTGTTCGTTGATTTCCAGCGCGTATGAAACGTACTTTGTCGTAAAGTGTGTTTTGTTTTTCGCGAAAGAAATTTTTCCGCCGCGTGTTTCTAAGCTTTGGTTCATGGAAAACATCTTGCATCGGAAAATTTTCAGTTTCGCGCAAACCTTTGCATATTGTTCATACATATGGAAATGGGAAAATAAGAGAACTTTCCTCCAATTTATTTAACTTTAAATGTAAATGTGAAAAGTTGTTAGTACAACCTTAATATTGGAAAAGAGAGACGTCTAAAAATAGGAGAGTAATAAACGAATCTGCAAAGTATGTCAATTTTAGCTTTTCAATGCGAAAGTCTTCTACCGATATCGCGAAAAAAGAAACATCAATATTCGATTAAACTCCGATCCAGCTTACCAACCGGGCCGACCACAAAGGTAGTAAAATGTAATAAAATGATTAAAAAATCCCAGAAATACTCCGAGGGGATGGTTTAATGCAGAAAGGACCCACTCATAATGAAAAAGGGACGAAATCGAATTTCCCGAATATCTTCCCACGAATTATTCTCGCGTTACCGTTCGCTAACTCTCTATTAAACCAATATATTTCATTTGCGATATCTTTCAGTCAATCCATGTTACCAAATCCTATTTTATAATATCGTAGTTGCTCGATGATGTTCCAGCGCATTATTTGTTAATAACCGTGGTGCAGGTAGTAAAATAGTAGAAAGAAAATTCTTATTTCGAAAGCCAACGAATGCTTATACAGCTTGGATCGCGCAATCGTTTCGGGTTGTAATTCCGTTACCAGCGTAGTTGCAGAAGAATGTCAAAAGAGAAAGACGAATGGTCCAAAAAATAATACATTTTTTAAAAACTGCAATGACGCTTGTGCAATCTACGATTGCATTATTTCCAGAAATTGAAATGTACACTTTTTTGTACAGACAGATGTCTGCCGTCACTCTACGTGGAAAATCATCGCGGTGAAGTGGTGAAAAAATAATTGGTTACGGAGATATTTAAAAAAGCACGTCCTTGTCGAAGAAACAATCGCGTGGTCCATGCTGTATAGTCGTCGGATATCAATGTCAAGCTTATATCTGAGTTTGATTTATTTACAGAGAGACGACTTGTTTCTGGGTTAGTCTAGGGAAGGTAATTGAAAGTTGGTAATAGTTTCACTTGAAAAGGAACGAGATATTTGCTTTTCTTTTTTAAGCTACAGGAAGCTTATGTTTTTGCTTCAAACTGATGTTAGATTCGAGTTTGAAAATTGTAACCCGACCAATTTTCTTAATTTTAACCAAACGATAAACATATTTCGGAAGGATCACGTTTGGTATAAACGAAATACATCAAAGATCGCATAAATTTGACACAAAGTAGCTGCTCTACGCTTTGAAAATTCTTTCTTGGAGAACGAATATTCCCTCGGGAAGCGGTTTGTCCCTCGATGAAAACCGGCAGTATGATATTTACGCGCGGCAGCGCCTTGAAACTCACGACGAGCTCTTTTTTATAGTCCACGGGAGTTACCGAAACCGTGACATGAAAGATGCATATACGTTTCGCAGTTTCCCTTTGGCCCTTTTTTCTTTCGCCATTTGTAACAGTCTTTCTACGAATTTTACGTTGCGTGAAATATTTCACAGAGTATGCGAGCGAGCGTCGCTTGGGAATTACAAGAAGAGAACGCCTCTTGCCTACCTATATTTCCTCTTTCCACGTTTCCAATTTCTCTGATCGAATTTCGCGCGCTAACAGCGCGCGTTGATACCGACCTATGGACTGCGCACCTTTGTGCAAACTTGATATCGAGGGCTTTGGTAAAAATTGATAATTAATAACTTGTAATTGAGATTGGTAGGTTAGTTGGAAGCCGATACGAAGATTACGACGAGGAGAGAAATATATTTTAGGGGAAATTCGGCCTCGAAACTTAATACCGAAAACAAATTTGATTCTATGAAAGTCGATGATGGCTGGTAGCTAAGATTGGCTGTTGCGCCGATCAAAAATTACATAGTACGATGGTTCTTTAGGGAAGAAGTATATTTTCGTATTGCGTATTGACAGAAATTAGGAGAAATTGGATTTTCGATAGTCGCAGTTACACATTTAAACAAATATTGGTTTCATAAAGAACACTTGGATGCTTTCAGTATCTGCGAAAACAGGCAACGTTTGGTAGTTGCAGCGTTAAATTCCTCTGTTTTAAAACATACAGCGGCGGCCAATTTTAGAAAATTGACTTATTCGAGAAAAACGATTAGACGCGTTCAGAATTTATTCTGCTGTTATATCCATTAGAAAGTTCATTAGAGAGAAATATAAATTTTAAACCTCCTTCTGTCCGTCACTCTACTTTTCCTTGTTTTTCGCGTCTTTATCAAAATACATAAATCAACGAGCGACACATTTAGAGCTGCAATTATTGGTGACATCATTCCTCCGACATTGTTTTCTTCTACTTTACGATACCGCGCGTTATCACACTCGTTAATTAAATATCCGAACAATTGTTTTCGTCTATACTTCCATATTGAAATTACGTCTCGGCGTTTGGCTTTATTTTCAATCGGAATCTACCATTCTGCTTACGTAAAAGAGAGGAACGATTTTGAAGTTTTGGAAAATTTGATAAATGACACATCCTCTCGGTTGAAGAAACAAGAGGCCGTAGGATTTTTCTTCTTCTACCTCGTCTAACAACTTGTTGTTCCCTTTATTTTTGCCACGCGCGCGATTTGAATTTAAAATTGGTGAAATATTTCTCCCTTGCCTGGTGTTTTGGATTACTCTACCTTTTTCCACGGAATTTATCAACTTCCCGTCTTTCAATGAGATTCCTTTGTCGAGGAGTAAATTTTGATAAGCTTGATATATGCCTATAGTCTCCTCATGAAAGAGATTTTAATTCGTGATACGAGAAAAATAAATTCTATGCGATATTTTTACTTTGCCATGAGATTCTACGGTCAAAATACATTTTTCTGTTCAAAACATTTCATAGCGTTCGAAAATACGGAATGCATCGTGGATATATAAGTGGCGTATTTTAAAAGAAATATATTTATGATAATGGCTGTTTGATTTATTCTCGATCCGAAAGAATTCGTTCAGTTTGAAGGTAAAATAAAAGATGTATATAGTTTTACATTAAAAAAAATAAATACCAAATATTTACTTAAAACGTTAGAAGCCTTCTTGATTGTCGAAAGATGAAAATGTAAAAATTTGTGGGGCACCACAGTGTCGATAACATTAAATAAACGAATTGATAGAATACTATGAAAATAGTAGAATAAAAAGTATCGATATCGTAAATATACGAATGGCGTAATTAGAAAAGAAAGTATGGAGGCTTTACTGGAATAAAAAAATGGGAAAAACAAGTCCATAGAATGAAATTGATTTGTCTATTTTTCTATCCACCCCTATTCTCTCATGCAAACGTTGGAAGTCATTAAACGAGCAAACAGTCGTATGAAAAAAAATTCCGTTTCAAGTGTTCCCTATAGACGCTAGGCGATATAAAATCGTTCGTGGACAAACGTATAGGCGTCGTAATATCTTTTTACGACTGTTCGATAAATCGAAATCGACGTCCAGCGAATTTTCGTCGCACGGTTATACCAGAAGGGACGAAGCAATTTCGCGTTGAACGTGTATCGTTCGATTAGCTTCGTTTTCTGTTTCTGTCTCGCTCCCGACTTCCGTGACACTTGGCCGTCTTTTTCGCCGAGGCCAATTAAAGTAAATCGCGAATTTTGTTAAGTGGTCGCAGTACTCTTGGCAATTAGTTCGGATTAGAGCAAACGAATATTCGTTTCAGCGAAGCGTCGTTTCCTTGGATGTCGACGTTTCCTTTTTTCTTTTTTACAAAATTGAAGAACCGTCGAGTTTTTTTAGGAAATTTGTTAGGAAACAAGAATGGAATAATAAATGACGTTTTGGACGAATCTTTGGACGATTATTAGCCAAAACTTTGTCATCGAATAAATGACGAAAACTTCGTCTATTCCGATATCTCTTGTTTTCCTTGGAATACTGGAAGAATGTCCACTTCTAATTCTAGAAAATTGCTTCCTTTTGGAAGAATATGCGTTTGAGACGATAACATCCAAAGGAAACTAGATCAACTCGAATATTACTGTCACAGAATGTCCGATGAAAGTTTTATTTACTGCTGTATAATTCTATTTTTCGGGAAATTGGTCGGGCAAATGGATTATGTGGAATATTTTCTTGCGACGTAGTAACATTTTTAGAACACAAATACAAGTTTGATAAGAAGTTGAAACACGAAAGGTATTTATATAATGGCAAGAACGTTCCAACGTTGCTCGATAGAATATTTTCTCGCTTTTTGTTCTCCGAGTCGGGGAGAAAATTGTAAATATCCTTCGAATTCCTTCGTAGTTTCAATTAGACGCACGAAGAATCCACGCGAATAGACAAAAGCGGTGCACAAAGCCTCTATAAGAAGATGATAAACTTGCCACTTGTTTTTCACTGAACTAAGAAACAGAATTCATTAACAAGAGTCTCGAAACCTTCTCAGAAAGCCACTTCGAAAGGGCGAAGCAAACCTAAAAGCTCGTCATATAGAAGCAGAAAGGGCTCGATAAAACTCAGGGAAACTTTTCAAATTAACTTCAGCGAACGAAACTCTTCCTTCGATTCATCGAGGTCAGACAAAATTCTTGGACAAGAACAACAGCTGTAAAACGGAAGGAAAACAGTGCTGTATATACATGGAAAGTCAGGAAAATGTAATAAGCGGAAAAAGTGTTTAAAACTGACGAGCATAGAGTGATGATTTAGGCGAGAGAAATTATATTATTTATGGAAAAAGGATCTTTCGTTAGATTGTAAGCTCAAGATGAATGATTATCCTATTTTCGTGCCATGCGACGTGTCCTTGAAATTGGCGCGCCGAGATTCTGGCACGATGAAAGTGACGCTTCCGCTTACTTCGTTCAGAAGACACAGCGGTTGCGTGTCCATGTTATCCAGGGCGAAAACTCATCCAAAATTGGTCTACGTCGCTGTTCCGTAAGTTTCGAAACGATTTAACCTATTATTTATCAAGAAAAATTGTCTTCTTCAAAGAAATGATCGTCATTGCGTTATTCATCAAACTATTGTACTTATGGTATTGCATAAATGATGCGTTCGATATTGTGTTTAATATTTCAAATGTTTTTTATCTTCGATTTCTGTCTTTCCGCGGAAGAGAAGAATATTTAGAAAAGGAATATAATTTAGAAAGAAACATTGGCCAGATATTTTGGCATTACATCGACAGCAAAAAAAGAAAGAAACAATTTTTGGGAATGCTGTTATGGACAGTGAGTAGCAGAGACAGTGACGAAAATGCGATTTTAGAACCGATATACAGTACGTGCAAAAAGAGAGGGAGAGGGAAATTGGCTAGGTATTTTGGCATCGTTATTCGTAATTAAAACAATATAATTGAAGCTGATGCATGAAACGTATGTATCGGTGAACAAACGCGAAATTCATTTGTACCGCGTTAGAAAGTTCAGTTAAAGACCTGATCTTTTGGCCTTTGCTGGCGAAAGAATCCATTAGGAAATGAGCTGGAAATAATGAGCAGACCAATGATCCCTTTTAATTAGTCGTAAAGCGATCTAAGAGCATGGTAGAGAATAGAAACTATACGAGCAATTAACCTAATCGAGAACGATTCGTGATCGAAGGAGATTCAAATCGTAGTTTCACCCAACGATCGTTACATTTAACTATCGACCATGATAAATTACTTCTGGTACTCTGTACACATATTTATCCGTATATCGAACCAACCGGATAAATCTGAAACAATCAAAATTGAAACAACAACTCGTTCGAACAATCAAAACGAAACCGCGAAAGATAGAGAATTACTCGCGTTAATTAAAACCACGACAAATAATGGAATAAGATGAGAGAAGAAGAAAATACTGTTTCACATTGATATGTTACATATAGTCATTCGAGTTTGAGCTTTACGTCACAATGCACTTGCCACGCCAATCGATAGCGTTGCTTTTAACCATTACTCAATGTGTTTTACATAACGTGTTACGGGTGCGGCAGCCGCGAAACGGAAGTGGCTTTTAATCACTTTTTTATTGGCGGCCCTGCTCGAAAAACCAATATTAGCTGTTGAGGCTTGGCCGTGCCGTAGATAAACGCCAAGATTGTCCCGATAGCTCGATCATGAGTTTGCCCAGACAAGCATTCCTCGCAACAGGTCTTCTCTCAGCTGGTTCATGTCTAGAAACAATCTCTTTGAAGATTTCTTTTTATAGAATTTTTTCGTCTATAGGACATGCTACAAAGTAATGAAATGTTCGGAGAAATTTTTAATAATTGTTATCGTGGCATGCGATTTAAATTTTCGTGCTTTTATGACGAATTATAACGAAACATTTATCACTCTGCAGATTCTGATCTTTTTATTAGTTTATTTAAAGCGTTATTAGCGATGATTTGGTTAATGTTGTCTTTAAGACGTCTGAAACGTAATATAAGGCAGTCAAGTGTGTATTTAGATTGAAATACGAGAGTTAAACGTTGAAAGATTGGAGAGCAAGTTGAGTCTGGCGTTAAGTAGAATTGTCCGGTCGTGGCCAGACACATACTCGGTATCATATGGATTTATAAATTGCACGGACGAGTTTTCAAATTCTCTTCACTGGTTTTTCAAGATCCATAACGATAGCATGGATTATCTAATGTTAACAAATATTCCTCGAATATTCAACTTAACTTCAATTGCTAAATATTACATGGAATTGATATTAATAATCATACAACCTTGGAAATTTCTTCCTTTCTTCTTAATTCTGTGTGCAATGTTACATTAAGTGACAAATTTCATTTCTTTTTATTTAATTCGTCGGATAAATTTGAAAAAATCGTAGAAATTCGTTTTCCAAGGGATTTAAATAAAATTATTAACGCCTCGCTCAATTAATAAACTAAAAGTTCACGAACTTACGTAACTCTTAGTTAATAAAAATTACAACAACTTGGCCGTTAAAAAGAATTCGGAGTGAAACGATATGAAGCAAGGGACGCTTATTGGCGTTCTCTTTCTCTGGACATTATTTAGCGATTGAATAGCAAGGCCGTGGAATTAATCGTAGCTTACATAATGACACGTAATGACGATTATCGAGAGCAGGAAGACGAGACGTGGTTTCTGGTCAACACCGACCATCATGAGAACGAAAAAATGTTAATCAAGCCATTTAGTTAATTAGGCCCGTCTAACGAGCAAATTGATAACGATCACGCCGATTACTATAACGGATAATTATTTCATGACACGTTCAGGCGCGGTTTGTCTGAGAAGATCGCAACTAGATTCATCTCCACGAATTTTCATTTCGTTGCGTGTAATTTCAATTTTGATTAAAATCGCCATCCACGCGTTTTGAATTGTTAATCAGCTGCTCTCTGTATAATTTTTTTCTCCGTCTAGTTACGCTGTCTAGAATTTTAAGAGACGCTTCCACACTCTGGTAGTTTGATAACAGATGCGAAACGAACGAATTTTCCACGAATTTTCGTCGTGCGAAGTTTCTGAGAAATTTAAATTAATTTCACAACGCGCTTTTCGATTCGTCCTCCAATTCCAGTTTTGTATCTTTTTTTGGTAAAACGTCCAACCTCTTCGATATACACGTTTGGAATTAACTTTTACTTTCCAATCTCATCGACCAATTTTCATAAATTCGCTTTCTTACAAACAAAGTGGACGACAGGACGTGAAAAATGTGTATCCATTTAACGCGTAGCTTAACCAGGTACATTTGTCGAACGTAGCCCGAGGAAAATTAAATTCGATGCCTGTCGGAGGTGCAAGGAGACACCATCGTTGCTATAACGAAGATATTCGACCAGTATACTTTAAAAGCTATTTATATCGACGATATGCAACGACGAAGATGTGTTGTTCTTAGAAGCTTCGTAACTTGCTGAAAATTATAATAGAAGTTTGTTGTGAAGGTTGTGCTTGAAGACAAAGTGTATACAGTCTGACTTGAACACTGTATGTTAATTATTTTCTATGTTGGGTAAAATAATTGATGAACTTTTCGTAACAGGATATTCTCATTTAAAATAGCGTGTTTTCATTCTATTTATTTTAATTTAGATAGTTTCTGGCAACAAATAAGATGTTATCGTTCAATTTTGATTAAACGTCGAAGACGATTCTACTTTATTAATTGAAAATATTTCAGAAGAAACATGTACAGTTGTTAATTTAATCTTTCAAATAATATTACGAATTTATTCATCTGCCGAAGCTTCAAATTTTTAATTTTATGTCATTGCAAATTCCTCGTATGTCAGTTAACCGAATCGAATACATTAGATAAAAATTGCACGCTAAAATGTTCGTGAAATAAAAGGAAAAAGTGTGTTTGCGAATTGTTAAAAATTATCCCTTAAAATTTACATAAAATAAAAGGAAAATATGCTTAAGGATCGTTTTCTTTTCTGTTAACAGTTTCGACGTGGGAAATGGAAGCTCAAAGGCAGACAGCGCTACGGGCGACAATGCATCGCAGAATCCAAGTTTGGTGCTGCAACAGCCACAACGACGAGAAAGCTTCCTGTATCGCAGCGACAGCGACTTCGACATGTCACCAAAGTCGATGTCTCGGAACAGTTCGATCGCGAGCGAAAGGTGAGCCTATGAAACTATGCTTCTGCTTTAGGTCCTTATCTCGACTCGAGGAAAACATTTTTTATTTTTTAATCTTTTTCTCTGTGTCGGGATAACGGAGATCTAACCTTGTAAATAATGAATTGGGAATGTCGGATTGTTGATACGGTGTTCGGTTTGTGATCGTGATTGTTCAGCTTCGATCAGATAAATTTTCGATCTAATGGAAACTGCAGACCTCGTTATGTAAATTGTATTGCAGTAGAAATGGTCGGTTATGGTCAGACACTGGATACTGTGCATTTTGATTGGACGAAATAAAGCAGAATTTTTATATTTTTAGTAACAAATGAGTTCGTTGTATAATCGCAATTTTCAGAGCTTTGGAAACTCGAGTAAATTATTTGTAAATCGTTTAATTTGGTGTAGAAGGTATTTGGTTTCGTGAGTTTGCATTTAAATATCTTGAAAGAAGTATTAATAATAGCTAGAGTTAAATAACGGAGCATCAAAAACTTCTAAACTCATTTGGTACTTCATCCGATAGAGAAATAATGTTTTGTCCAGAATTAATTATGTATTTACACTGATTGACGTATTGAAGTAATCTGGCGATTGGCGCGCGGTCGCGCAAAATTCCTAATTACTGGTTATTCAACGGCAAACTATAGCTGGTAATGAAACGAACTTGGTATAATTTACGCCCACGTGAATTACGAATTCCTCTTGACACGATGCCGTTAATGAAGTCATTTGTAAACACGACCGTGATAATTGGCCTGTTGTAACGTAATGCGCCGCCTGTTCATGAATAATTGAACGGAATTAGATATCGAACGTTGGATTTGCCTGTATCCACTATTATTTTATCGATTGATTAAACTATGTAACTCTCTTAATCGTCAGAATCAAACACTGTCCTGGGATTAATTGTACGAAGCAACTTTGTACAACTTGAATCTGCATTATCGGCTATGCAAACTTTATTGTACCGACTGTAAATGTAACTTTAATTATGCCGGTAATGTAGATCGTGCCGATAATCATAGTTTCAGATGCGATTGACTGAATTTATCGACAATGATAAAGTAGGAATCGTGTTGTTTTCATGGTTATGCCATGCCGAGAGCGTCGTGAGTATTTTAACGAACCGACGACTGGTTCGTCGATATTGTAAAGTATCTTACGAGCGGTATATCGAGAGAAAGGATAGGACAAATACATACGGTAGTCAATGTGTTGAATATCTGACCATGATCACGTTAATTCTACTGCCTCCAAGATAAAAATTTCTTGCCTTACAAATTTTTATATCCAACCACGCATGTGTGAAACGTGTCTTGCATTCGAAAAGAGTTCACTTAACAGAATTATCGCTATAATCAGGAATAAAATCCTACATAGAGATCTTTATTCTTCCGCAATTCTGGTTTTTGAAGATAAGTAATCGAATGATGCATCCTATCACAGCGTATTCGTGCCAATATTGTTTAATGATTGTGCAAGAACAGTCTGCGATCTCTCTTCTTCTTATGTGTAGCTTGATAAAATATCGTAGCTTTCTATGGTGTTGATGCTTAACATATGTTTCTATCTTCTATTTTTTACTATATATCACTTGTTCGTAGTCTTTGTATATAAAATTGCAGCAAGGTTGTGAACATATATTGCAAATGTCTTGCAATAAAAAGAAATATACTCCCCGCTCTGTTAAACAAAAATGAAAATCCTGAAAAACTATACTGCGTGGAAAAATCGATAGAAAATGTAATACCTGTAAATTGGAAAAATTTCTATATACAAATTTTTAGATTACGATTCATTTCTACGAAAAAGCGAATAAACTTATAAAAATTTGGAAAGATATTCGTACAGAAATTTTTAAGTTGGTAGTTTTTCGTCTTCCAAAGATTATTTTCCACAATATAATCGATCGTAAAGGTAATAAAAATTCTTTCAGAGATACTTTATCTTTTTATTCCGAGTATTCACGCCTTGTTGCACGCAACGGAAAAGAATCTATTTCTTTTCTTTTTTCTTTTTAAATCGCAATGAACGGGTGCGGGGTGTGATAATGCGAATCATATTTGTGATCCTTGGGTTGCAGATACAAAGAAGCAGAGGTTGTTATGGAGCGACCGTATGTACACGATCCTATTATATATTATATATCAGTTTCTCTCGTTTCACTTCACATATACATCTAGCCACAGAAACACACTTACAAAACTAATCGACACCCCTCGCCACGATAATTACGATCGCTATTAAATCGATTCGATTCGATTCGATTCGCTGCCTCTTTAACCGCTTCCTTTTTCTCTTTCTCTATCGCGCACATATAGCGAACGAAACAGGGGTTGGCTAAAGTGCATGGAACCGTTCGCTATCCGAAAGAAAAGAGAAAAAGGAAAAGAGAAAAAAAGAAATTCTGCCATATACATATATAATTTTGGAGCTGAGTAGTTCAGTTACCTGTTGAGTTACTTTGTGGCGTGCTTTCAGTCGATTTTTCTTTGCCATCATTTTTGCTTTCCTTTCAATAATTTCGTAGATTAGAATCGCGATCTGTTGTGCAGGAAATAATCAGTCCATTCGCTAAATAATTCTCACTGTTATCTTAACTATTTTTTTTTTACTTTCAACCGTATCAAATAATTTTTTAAAAAATATTTAAGTTGTATCTTTTTTTAATTTTGTACACTATAATTAAAGAGCGAAGGTATGTTACAAAGTCTAGGAGGAAAAACGTCATGTTGTTAACATAATCGTTAACCTAATGCAATGTTTTTTTTCGAATATTTTGCAAACTATACGGAGTAGGAAAATATCTTTCGAACAAAAATTGTCTATTTTTTAATAACAAATTTAACTACGCAAACTGTTTCTCGAAATATTCTCTCTTTTTTTTTTCTCAAATAAGAAAAGATATAAATCTCCAACGTAATCTTCAGTTTTATTATAACACACGAAAATTTGCAACTTTATCTGCTCTAGAATTTCAATTTTTCAAGATTCGTATCTAAATTTTCAACATTCGTGGAACGGTTCCTTTCTGCATAACACGATCCAATTATCATTATTTTCCGTTGTAACAATTTTTTGAGAAAACATTAATTATAGGTTGTTCAAAGTAGAAACACGCAATTAGCTATCGTTTGAAGTAACAGCGATCGATTTCAGATTTCTTATTGGACGTTTAGATCTCTGTTCTCTTTTGTTCCGTTTTTCGGTTTCTGGGAAAGATTAAACCCCGGGGAGTTGCGTTGTAAATGGATTTCTCGCGAAGGCACATGGCAGAATTGCGCTAATAAAATCGATGCTTACGAACACGCGCAGATACACGAGACGATACACGTGCATTGTTCCACATTTTCCCTCCTATTTTGTATCACGATAAACAAATAGCAGAAAGGAATAAAAGGGAAAATTACACCCACACAGCCAAACGAATTCCCCGATGAACGAGTTTGAAAATAATTGGCGTATATCGGATACTTTAATCTTCCTCCTTTTTAACTTTTTGTTTCATTGTTCGTCGTTCTGTACGGGAAAAAAAGGTTGAAAAAAAAAGAGGGAAAAATTTGGTAGTGGAATTTTTGGAAAAGTAACAAGTAGAGATAAACGTAGGGATGAGAGTGGAATTGTTTAGGCTGCGTTTATTAACGTAACTAATTAACGGCATGCGACGATTATAGTAGAAGGTTCTCGAATAAAAACGAATTGTCATTTTCAGGGTTTCAACAGATCCCAGTAGGTAAGTCGCATTATTACGTAATTTCAGTATGCAGTATGCTGCAACCAACGGTTTGATGGTGCAAACTGTACACCTGAAAATGGATGACTTTTTTTTTTCAAGACACGTGGATTTTTTAAATATATCGGGACATCCCATGAGTAATGCGATCTTTGGACTTTCGGCTGCAAATAAATAATTACCTCTCGACGATTAACAGGTTGTGAGCTTTCCTGTATTTTTTTTTTTTTTTTTTTTTTTATAATTCACCATCTTTCTCTAACAACTTTGAGCTTGATTAGAGAAGAAATTCTAGAAAAAGAAAATACGTATATCTTTTCAAATAATAATTGTTTCATAGATTATTCGTGCCTGAGAGGACGTATATTTTTGAAACATAACCGTGTCAAGGAATATTTTTCTATCGGATTTTCTACAGGATTTTTTAGACGTTTATCGTTATAAATAAATAAACAAAGGGCTGGCGATTGTTTGTTTTATAAACATTATAATCATACTACTTTGGCATTTAAGAAAATAATCGAGGTACAAGCTGACTGTAATATATTCTTTATAGGTCACTTTCTTATCCGAGCTTCCAAGTTTCCGTTTTATTGGAACCCTATAATCTTCTCTGTCTATCTCTTAGTAGACTGAAAGACAACTTCGATAGCTATCATAATACACTTTTTTCCAAGGATACACCTTCAGACAAAAGGACACGGAGGCAAAATGTAGGAGGATGAGGTTAAAAAAAGGAATTTACCGGAGCTTAAAGGATCGTCATTGAAGTTGGGCGGCGAATGCGGGGGAGGGGGGTGGAAACTATTATCGAACTTTCAAAGAATTTCCTATCTAAATTCCGGAAAATTTGTCTTCTTAATCTTTCACAAAGTAGTTAACATTGTTCCTTCGTTTTTTTAAATAATAAAATCGTCGTTCCTTAATTAACGAGATTGTCGTTTCTTAAATAACGAAATCGTCGTCCTTTGCTCGATAAAATTATCGTTTGTTTCAATAATTGAGTAATATTAATTCTTCCATTTACTTACACAGAATTATGCGATCAAAATTCAGTATTGAAAAAATACAAACTTCAAAAATTGTTAATCTCTTGAAAAAAAAAAGAAACAGAAAAATGCAATTAATTGTACTCGACAATTAGGAACATTTGTTAGAGTAAATAAGGAAAAATAGAAGACGAAAGTCTGTTTCCTGAGGAATATTTATCAAACGTGTATATGAAAAGTAAATTCGGAAGGTTGTTTAAAAGCTGGAGAGAGACGAAACACCGATAAAATTCGATATTAATCGAGACAGTATCACGGATACCCAGGGCTGTAAATATTTTCACGGTGCATCGAGTGCAGCAGCGAGTGCATCGCGTGTAAATATTTTTATCTCGACGAGAGCAAACAGCGTGCCGAGTGTTCGCTTCGCTCCATCTGTCGTAGCCGGATTATCGCCACTCTCGTGTCCAGTTTCGCGGAAGAATTTGCATCGTTCGTGCATTTTTTTAATTTTTCGGAAGCTAGATCTCCTCGTTTTATCGCTCCAGTTTTTAAACATTGGCTTTTTCCTCCTTAACCATTTCGATTACGTTACGTTGTTACACATTGGCTGTCATAATTTAGTCACGTTATTCGTTATGACTCGGTCGTATCAGTTTCTTACAATTTAGACGCGTCATATATTTTCCTAATGTCAAAATCCGCGATCACTTGGTTGCCGATCCAACAAAATTAGGCTAACACGATGGAGAAGCGATTAGCTTGAAAGATACTTCAACTTTGATTCCGTGGGACATGAAAAACAAGAAGAAACGTAGAGTGACGCAGCGCGTCATTATTTATGAGTTTGTTTCGAGATGGTGCTGTTAACGGCAAAGTCCACGGAATCAAAGTTAAAATGTCTTCTAAACCGATCAGTGTCGAACCACGTTAGCCTGATACATTTTTTCGTAGAACGACGAGAGGATTCGAAGAAAGTAGCGCTGGGGAAAATTCGCGCGCCAAGAGAATATTATCTGGAACGCGTAGTTCCCTTTCGACCATTCGTCTTCTAGCTGTTTCATTTTTCCTGGATTTTGTGGCATCGTAAAATCTTCTTCCAACGTTCCTGACAAACCCTGAGTTTTTCAATTGATAAGCGCGGGATTTTTTCAATTGCTGGCAATGCTTCGTTCTTAGGCGAGCAGTTTCAGATTGCGGAGAAACGAAATTTTACGAAGTGCACAGGTCAAAGCGGGAAAGTTGCGAGGATATTGACGCGATGTTGACGAGATTTCATGGCGAACAATAGGAAGAGGAAAGGCGCGCGTTAATTACGGGCGCGCAAAATACTCGAGAGACGAGATGTTTACGAGGCTGTCGCGAGCAATTACGCTTTAACAGCCGCCATGAAAGAACCGTCTTCTGCTTCGTTTCTACGCTTTTACGTAACATCAATTTTCGTGACGAGTTATAGTCTTCCTTCGTAGTCTTCCAAACCCCAGGCAACCGTCTGAAATTTCCATCCTCATTCTCCATCGGAATATTTCATAGCGATTTTTATCCGTAAATAACCTGTGTCTCGATCGAACTTTTCTTCTTCTTATTTCTTTTCTTCTTTTTTTTCGTTGTAATTTGCAACCACTAAAGCGTATTAAAGTTTAACTAATTAGGTCGACTGCTGCGAACCATTAATTAACCAGCATGCGGAGGTCGCGGTTCACCTAGCAGATACGCGTGAGAAATCTTTTTATAAATATTTTTTAAATCACGTGCATTGTATAGCTGTGTAAGCAAAGTAGTATACCAAGTCTAAATCGTGGCAGATTAAATTGATTTATCATGTATTTATCATTCAGCCACGTTTTTCTATACCGTATGTCACTGTTTAACCGGCAAGGTTGCAACACTTGCAAAAATACGAATGTTACGAAAAGATATTTCGGATAGAAGTTGTATGGTATCGAGAGGCACGTACTTTGCTTTTATCTGCTTCAGTTTTCAACCATTTTGGAACGTCCTGCAAACGCGATATTCGAATTTTCAAACGCGAAGCTCCATTTTTTCTTAAGGGGGAGGAGGGGCTAAGGTTAATTCGTACAAAAATAAGGCATGTTTTTGTGAATTATTTGTGACCACACAGTTAAAATCTCTTTATTAAAACCAATAGTACATTGAAGTATGACATTCGAAGAATATTGTATAAAATTTTCACGGAGAAATATTAAAAAATACGGCAATGGCAGCAATTATTCGGACGTGTCTTCTTGTACGAATTAACCTTAGCCTCCCCTTAAATATTCGCACGTTCTCGAAACGCTGGAAACTCGTAACGCGTGAACTTTAGAATTCGATGGTGCGCTATGAAAGACGTTTTTCATAACGCTAACACTGCTGTAACATCGCCGACAGCGCAAGGTTGTAATTTTCTGATGTTTCCAGAAGTCGTTTCGAGTCGTTCGCTGTATCGCCCTGTCGAGTTTAAATCGATAGCGGATCGCTGCGAAAGACACAAGTTCGTAGCGTTTGAACGTCGACTATCAGAGTATCTGATAAAATGTGGTAGTATCCATTGGAAAATCATAATGTCGCGTTTACGAGAGTTTCAAAATCGTTGCAAGGTGAAACAGATAAAAGCGCCATACCAGTCCCCATCTTTACCATACGACTTTCGTCTCGTTTCGTACATTTTTTCGCATCGTTCGTATTTTCGTTTAAACAGCACATGCTGCACATCTACCGAATAAAACGGAGCAAACAGTGAATGATAAATTTTTGTCGAGAAAGTCCTTGTAAACGTGCCTCCCTCGGCTAGACAATTTGTTTATTCATCGTGAACTGTTTCGTGGTTTCCTATAATGACGGCAATCAGGCTGGATGAGCTTGGTTAATCACTACGTTGAGCAGAACCTTGTGACAATTTAATAGCATTGTTGACAATATTGCGTTGCTGTAGATTGATAATGAAACGTGTACGTTTCTATAAATAGTGTGCTATCGAATAACATATAATTAAATTGATTAACAGGAGGAGAAAATTCTCGTAGCTATCGTTTCAGAAATTATTTTAATATCGTCTGATGTAGCGCACATACGTAGAGAAATATTTCCTTCTCTTAAATTGACATTTATTTCCAGCATTCTTTCCACATTTTTATGAGAATGTTTCACGCGTTCTATAAAATATTTCCATTTTGTTACCTGTCTGAACATATATTTTAATCAAAGCGACGAGAACAGTTGGAAGCATATTAAGCTCGGAATTTGATAAAAATTAAGAGGAATTAAAGAAATTTTCCCGGGTATCTCGATGTACGTTCGATGGATCGCGTAGTTTGAATTCAATTTCGAAGATAAAATATGTAGGCCGTGAATCGAACAGTTTGAATTATTTAGCATTTGCTATAGGTTGGTACTTACGTAAGTACTTAAGTTTCATACTTGGAATAGACATTGTCGAATGTTCGAATATAGCAACAAATATTCGATGTAAGTTCGAGAGATCGCAAGTATCGTGCAGGTGTAGAAGAAAAGCTTCGTAGAATTGCCGCAACACGCGCGTAAAATGTTTTGTTTTTCGACTTGGAGAAAATTGAAACGTAGTTCAAGTCTAACGCAGCAGGGAAAACAGCGTTTAATTTGAATTCAAAGCCGTTTTACTGACACTACACGTTAGCATAAATGGCGTAAAACAACAAGTTATAAAATTACAAATACGCCTGTAATTTATTCAAATTAGGAGAGAAAAAAAAAACAGATTTAATACAAACGAAAAGCAAGCATACAAGTTGGTAATTTACATGAGATGTTCTTTGCGTTTCTCCTTTTTCTCTTTCAAAATTGTCTCCAATTATTACCAGATATTTTTTTTAAACTTTTATTCTTAATTTTTAATTCCTTTATTATATAATATAAAAGAATGTTCATTTGGAAAAATCTCAGAATTTTTCCCAGTCAAGTATAGATTAAGAAAAGTTATTTTCCACGCGTTAACGAGTCACAGGTTGCTTTCAAATGTTAGGAACGTGAGCGTGCAACGTGGCTGTAGCTGAATTCCTTCCGGAAAATCAATATTGACCAATGGACGATGGGAAAACAGCGATTGGACACGTTCGAGCGGCCACTATACGCTGCGCGATTTATTTTCCAACTACGTTTGCATAATATTCACGTTTTCGAAACCGATTTCGATCGATCAACGATCGGTGATTGTCGCTAATTCGCTTTTGGCCAAACGCGTTTGAACGCTAAATTTCCGAATGCTACCGAGTAGATTTTTAAATCGAATATCGCACTTTCGAGGTTTCTCGTCGTTTTCGAGATTGCACCAGGCAAAAGTGATAAAGTATGCGTTTTCTAAACGAAATTCGTAAACAATATTTTTGCAAGATCGTTTTAAATATTAAAATAATTGCATCTACAACGTGCTCGTTATTTTTGAATTTTTCAACACTTTTGCACGATGCTCGAATAATTGCATTTAAAACATTGTTATTGTTAGATTCTTCTTCTTGAGATTTTGATGCGATTTCTGCGAAAGAGATAAAATGTAAATTTCTTACGTGAAATTTCCTTAACAAAGAATATTTCTTTTTTTGAACGCGTTAGATATTAAAATAGCTGCGTCTAAGACATTATCGTTGGATTATTTATTATTATTAGATTTATTCAAAGGTATCTGGGGTCTCTGATTTAAAAAAAAAAAAAATGTAAATTTTTCCAATGAAATTTCCTACGAATATATTTCCTTAACAAGATATTGATCGCTAAAGTAACTTCATTTGTAATATCGTTATTTTCGGGTTTACAACGATTCGACCCAACTCTAATCATCTTCCAAATTGTCATTGAAATTGTCAACCTAACCGAAACCCAAACTGCGATGAGTGAAGAGAACAATACCTTGGAAATGGACAAGTTCATTACGACGAAACCACAGCTGTCAATTTCCCAGGATTGCGAATGATGTTTTCAATTCGACCTTGAGAACAACTATTCGCTCATCGTGATGGCGGTTTTACGGTCCAGAGAGTTACAGTCGAAGAATCCGTGGAATTGAGGCCGATTGACGCGTTCATTAAAATAACGACCAGCCAGTTTCTGCGTCAAGACAAGTGTCATTTGTGAATAGAGGTAGACGCGTGTGTGTATCGTACGTGGTAATCACTGTGGCGGGAATTAATGTCCGCCAGTACAGTCGTTTCCGTTCTCCGTGAACGACCAGAACAGCTGGTCAACGATCAGCATTGCGCGTTCTCGCGAAATCAATGTCGTTGCGCGACTTTTCAAAGATTTTACGCCACTTTTACAGCCACTCGTAATTTATTGCCACTTGTTTGCTTGTTGTTTCTCGTAACACGTATTTATTCCTGGTCTCTTGAAATCTTTACGCGACGTTTATTTTATTTGAAAAATATCTTCCGATTATTTTATTAATTTAGCGTAAGGTGTTCTCGTATTATTTCAATTTAGCGTGAAACATTTTGAGTAATTATTTTTATTAATAACGGTGTGATCTGCTGTCGGATTAATTCGATTTAACGTAAAGTGTTTGCGAATTATCTTCATTCAACGTAAAGTGTCATGGGATTGATTTTGCCCGAGAGTAAATTATTTTCGGACTGGTTTATCTTAGAGCGGATTATTTCGGGATTGGTTTATTTCAGTGTGAATTATTCTCAGACTATTTTTATTCCTGGTGATGTATTTTAAGGTTATTCCAATTCAGTGTTATTTATTTTCGGACTAACTTGGATCCAGCGTCAAGTATTTCTGGATTATTTCCATTTAGCGTTAAGCATCTTGGAATTTTGATTATCCTGAACTATTCCGGGATTGATTTATATGACAATTAATTGTTCGGCGATTATTTGAATTTACCGCGAAGCGTTTTCAGATTATGTTAATTTAGCCCGACGTATATCGGGATTAATTTAATTTCCTGTAAAATAACTTAATCTTGTGCTGGTTTGTTTTGCTGTGAAATTAATTTCTTTTAAAATATGTGAATTCTTCTACGCTAAAGTATGTCGTTTCATTTCGCAAGTTTTGCAGCTAGTTTCATCAGGAATCGAACGACGTCCTGGTACATCCCGGCCCGTAAATATTTCAAATGTCATTCCTTGTCGCGATTATTTTCAACGAACACGACAGAGCAATTTAAACTTTGAATTAGAAATACAAAAATCAAAAATAATATATTTAATAAAAAAAAAATCTTTTTTAAGGACTAAAACCAGCTTGCAAGGACGAATCAAATTAATTAGGCTAATGTATTATTCGCACATAATCGTTAGCTCGTGTTTCGATCACAAAATAACCATTAACCGTTCTTTGGAATAAATTGTTCGACCGTTATTGCCAGTTCGACAAATGCGTCCTACAAAATTAGAAAAATGCAATGAGATCTCATTTAAATATATTATGTATCAAGAGGCTCGTTTACCACACAAGTAAGTCATTTCCATTCGCGAGTGTTTCTCAAACGTTTCAATTTGTATCGTTTCTCGTGATTCTGTTTCTCGAGTGTCATTTCCGCTTAAGTCGACGCAGCAGAACTCACCGATTAACGTTCGCGGCCAGCCGTAATTCGTAAATGGAGACAATGAAATATTTAACGTGGGTAAATAAAAAGATTCTAAGAGAGCGAGAGGAAGAGGAGAAAATGCGAAGAAGCGAGAGAAGACGAGAAGCTGGGACCAGGAGACAAACGTAGCAAAATATGAAATGCGCGAGGAAAAGTTGGGAAAGTTAGAAAAAAGGGAATAAAGCGGGAAAGTAAAAGGTGTGTCAGGGAAGGTTACAAAAGGCTACGTTAAATTGCTGTTTTAATTTCCAATTATAAAGTAATTGTTCTTTGGAATAAATTCTGACGTTGTGATGCCCGTGGAATGAGTAAATTATGGCAATTTATCGTACGAATTTCTTAGAATTTCTAGAAACGAAAATCAAACATCGATCAGTGCTAACTGTCGTGCAATGAGAAGAATGAAAATCAATTTTGTGAAATATTCCAAATATAGTCGAGAGGATAGATCGTGTTGGATCGATGATTTAATTGCAAATTATGACAGCGATAATTATACTTTGGATTAAATTTCTTCGAATTTTTGGAAACGAAAAAAATCGATGAAATAATGACCGGAATTAACCGTTGCACAATAAGAAAAATGGAAATTAGTTTTGCGAAATATTGCAAACACAAAGTACGGAATGACTATTAAGAAATATTATATTCTGATTTATGAAGATTTATTCTTCCGATTTATTATTCTAATTTATGATCAGATGGGACTCAAGTTGAAACAAAGTATAAATTACTTCGTGTTATCAAGTATTTCTTCAAATATATCTGTACATATCGAGTTACTGATTGTTGGATCAAACGTTTTTTCAGGAAATTCCATGTTTTTATACATCCTGCTCGTTCCTCGTAAGCTATCGAGTGATCATCTACGTTTATCTTGGCGTCTGCTCGTCACGTTTTCTCGTACGAAGCTCGTTTATTCATCTCCTTTACTTTTCCCATTTACAGAAGACGGCGAACAAACGTAGAAGGTTGGTTTAGTGTCCGGTTTGAAATATTATCTTCCTTATTCTTCGCTTTTGATTATTTTCGGCAATAATCGATAGTCTGTCTATAATTTCCAATCTTTTTCTCGATTTATTCGCCAACAGAAAGTCATCGACTTTGAACCGTATAATTCGAGCTTGAAATATTTTAACGTTTATACCGCGTTCTTCGAAACTTAGACTCACGTTTCGCAACGAACTTCCTGCGATAAATTTTCTTGCCATTTAGAATTTAAAGAGAGTTAGAGGAATTTTTATTATGATTCGACAATTTTGTAGGAACATTTGGAACGAAAAGAAGGATTTGTATAAATTAATTAGAAAATAGATTACTCCTTTTCTTTTTGGCATGCAAAATAATTATCGTCCTTCTTTACGCTCTCAAAGTAATCCGTTTTCCATATCCGATGCATCTAGCCTTACAAACAGATCGACGAATGAATAAACATTTTTTAATTACCTTTAACGATCGATAATCGAACGTGAAAATAAATTCAACGTCATTTGCAACTGGCAAATTTTTACCTACTTTCTCTTTAGCGTCTTTGTGCCGCTTATCAGGTAATTTTTTAAATTTAATTATTTATTTATTTATTTCTCTTCCGTTTAATATTCTACAAGGGACTTTAGGAACGCTGGACGAGCCAACAGATTTGATTTCCGTGGCTTTAGTTCTGAAATCCAATTGCTCTCGTCTAAAATTGGTGTTTTTATACAGAAATGATGTTTCTTGGTAAATCGAGGCTTTCCGAGGGATTCCCCCATTTCTGTCCCAAGAAGATTTCTTCTTCGCCCATTTCGCAGTATTTTTACGTTTTTCCCTCAGCTTCGTCCACTTTGCTGCTTTCACGATTTTCCCTAACTCTTTGAGAATTCTTCGTTACAATAATACGACACCACAGTGCACATACACTTAACTTTTACTCTATTCAGCTTTATTTTCTTTCTCTTCGACAACTTCCCTCCATATTTTACACGTCCTTGGAGGCGAAACAGTTACGTCAAGAATAAGAACGCGATAAATGTTCATGTCCATGTTAAAAATGTCAACGAGAACTTGCTTATCGTTATACAGTACACACTGCGATAGAAATTCTCCTAAAGTCCCTTGTAGAATAGTAAAACGGAACAGAAATAAATAAATAATTAAATTTTTTAAAGTCATCTGATAAACGGCACAAAGATGCTAAAGAAAAATTAGTTAAATTTTGCCAGTTACAAATGACGTTGAATTTATTTTCACGTTCGATTATCGATCGTTAAAGGTAGTTAAAATATTCATTTTTGATAACTTCGTCTTTCAGATCTCGATAAATTACAGTGCAAGTTATTACGTTACCGTAGTCGCTATTGGAAACCCATCTCCAAAAGATTCATCCTATGTACAGTTTAACACACATCGCTGACGCCTACAGTCATAATAAGAGTAGTCCAACATGTTTTTCTTCAATCGTTTCTTCTTTCAAATTTCAACGAATCATAGTTACCAAACCATTACGTTACTCTGGCCATTGTAAAAAAGAAAACCACGTTTCTACGAGATTAGTACAAAGCATAGTCTAAGACATGTCACCAAAACTTGTAGTTACATACTATTCCATAATAAAAATCGTCCAACATGTTCCTTTTCAATCGTTTCTTCTTCAAAATTTCAACGAATCATAGTCCAAGCCATTACGTTACTCTGGCCACTGTGAAAAAGAAAACCACGTTTCTACGAGATTAGTACAAAGCATAGTCTAAGACATGTCACCAAAACTTGTAGTTACATACTATTCCATAATAAAAATCGTCCAACATGTTCCTTTTCAATCGTTTCTTCTTTCAAATTTCAACGAATCATAGTCCAAGCCATTACGTTACTCTGGCCACTGTGAAAAAGAAAACCACGTTTCTACGAGATTAATACATAGCATAGTCTAATACATGTCACCGAAATTTATAGTTACATAGGATTCCACGATAGAAATTGTCCAGCATGTTCATTCGCAACATCTTTCTTCCTTCGAGCTTCAACAAAGCATATACGAAGTTATAGGTAACCGTAGTCATCGTGAAAAATTGGTCTCGAGAAGTTTGATACGCAGACTCAAACGCGTACACGATACTGTAGCTGCTCGAGTAAAATCAGGATGATAAAAAAGATTCCATGAGTAAAAGATCAAACGAAAGGCAGAACCAAAGAGTGGGAGAAAGAGGGACAGACACGAGTGGAGGTTGGCGGCGCGCAAGTTTCCCGCGCAAATCGCGCCCCTTCCCCTAAGCCTGGCGGTGAAATCTCGGCGAAAGCAGATCAGCCTGGCCAGTTGGACGTCGCGACGAACACGAGGTATCCGACGACGCCAGTGCACCCAGCGTTCCCGTCACGTGAATCAAACGCTCCGTTTCCGCTTCCTGTGTACGCGTAACGCGCCTCGATACGACATTCGATTGACCGATCAAGCGCGTTCGATCGATCCGCGCCACGTACAGTCGTCCTTGAAACTGTCCCTGCTGCTTTGGATCGCGCGAACGACGCAGTTTCCAATTGATTTTCAACCGCCTTCCAAGCAACCTCGCGGTCATTCCGTGATCAACGAGCCTGACGGGGACACGGTTGATCGTGCAGCGAGGCTCGCTAACGTTCACGTTGCGTGATGGTGTGATCTTTTTCTTACGGTGGTGTTTTGGTTGCGACGCGTGAAAGATGAAGATGGGGGATTTCGGGGATTTCGGGGATTTCGGGATTTGGGAAATGGGTTCCTAACACGATCTTTTCGGTTTCCGAGGTCGTGTTACGTCGTATTTATGGGATTTGATAACGCGAACTGAATCTAGGTTTGAGGATTTTGTATTTTTTTCTTTTTCCTTTTTCTCCTTCGTAGCAAGGACGGGAATGACGTTCTATAGGAGAATCGGGCATCGAGAGAGATTGATCTTTAATTTGATTTT
Source organism: Bombus affinis (assembly GCF_024516045.1). Lineage (NCBI taxonomy): Eukaryota > Metazoa > Arthropoda > Insecta > Hymenoptera > Apidae > Bombus > Bombus affinis. Next base: position 7,427,007 of record NC_066359.1, read on the forward strand.
CAGTGACTTTGGAGTGTCGTGTTTATGGAGTTTGATAACGCCAACTGGATTTCGATTGGCAGATTCTTCGTTCTTTTGTTTGTAGAAAGGGCGAGAATAGTCTGGTAGATGAAAGCTAGCAATTAGCGGAGTAGAGGAGATTGATTTTTCTCGCGGTTCTCGTGATTTCAAAGATCTTGCTGATGATATCTATGCATGATCGAAAAGATTCGGATAATGGAGATTGGATCTAGGTTATTCGAGAATCTCCAATCTTCTTTTTATAGGAAACGTGGGAATGATTGTGTGGACCAAACTAGAAATATAGGTTTCTCATTTTTGGGTTATTAAAAATTGTGTTATACTATTTACGGGAGTTTGATGACGTGGACTGGATTTACGCTGTTTGAACAATTATTCAAAGAAATTTGATTTGATTTTCCTGATTTTGAAGGTTGTATCACGGTATCCGTAGGAATAAATTTAGATCGTTCGAAGATCTGCAATTTTTCATACGAAGAACGAAGACGGTGTTGTATTTTGCAACGCATCGTCGCGTTATTTCAGAACGTTCAAGTCGTTATTTATAAATTGAGCAGGCTATCTACAAATGTGCTATAGTTTATTTGGAATGATGTTTGGCGGACTATAATACCATTGACTACTTCTTCGAGATTAGCTCAGGTTTTTTGGTATCAATGATCATCGAGTATTACATAATTATGAAAACATTGGTCAAGAAACGATTAGAAAATTAACATTCGTGACATTAATATACTATAGAATATTATGCTACTACAGACATGAGAAATTTGATCGTCTGATAATTACCAATTGGAAATCCCTATTTGTAGAGATTGATCAGTCAATCAATCATAATTGGAGATGTACTGTTTGTACAGACCGAATGGCGTAGATGTGAACGTAATATCGTTGGATCGACATTTGACGAAATGCTACGTTTACCGTTTTCAGAATTACCGAACGCATTCTAGTTCGGATCTCTTTCTGTATGTGAATCGATGAACGCTATAACGATGGAATTTACTTTATATTCTCGCGAACCTGTGCAATCAACACATTCGTTAATTACAATATCTTTCCGTTGCTAATATTTGGTAATTTAATATTTAATTAATTTACATAGAGTTACTTCGATTTAATTCAACGAATTCAAATTTTTGGGAAATTTCTTCGAACGTAGAAACGAGATATCCTTCGTTTCGCACGTTTGCTGGTAACATAATATTATTGAAAATGTTCCGGTATTTATCATCCGAAATTTCGTCATTTATTCTCACGTCTTATAGAATCGACGCTCGATTTGCGCTTTAAATGTCTTTTATAGTTTCTACATATGCTTTCAGATCTTTTGCAAACATCATGTTGGTGTTTCGTAACGGTGCTAGCAAAATTTCAAAACGCGGAACTATAATGCACATAATACGTTCGTAAATGTATACGAGTGTTGCGACACTTTCTCGAATCTCTGTATCTAATACATCGATAAAATTCAGGTCGTGCAGCGTATCTACGTAGATGTTGGAAATAAAATTTTCAGCGAGACGATTGGCCAATACCTGTTGGAAACGAAACGGCCATAAAACAGAGTAGAATATCGTTGCTGGAAAAACATATGCGGAACAATGGTCTAAATTCGAGGGAACGGCGGATTTTCGCAATAGCCAAACAGGTTTCATAAATATGCAACGAACGCGACCTGAAACAGCGTTGAATATTTATATACATATGCGTGGTGTTCTTTCTTTCTTTCTCGTTCGAATTGGTATCAAATATGCATTCGCTGCACGCGCATTAACATTCATATCTGTCGTTACATAAATCGAGAGAGAGAAAGAGAGAGAGAGAGAAAAGAAATAAAACTAGCGCTACGTGGAGTGAGAAAATACAGCGAAAGGTTAAAAACATCGTTAAACGTACATAAATAATGAAAGGTATATCGCGCCGAGTTAAACTTTCGCAAAATTCACACGTTATGAAGCATTGAGAGAGATCGAACGTACAGTGGCTACAAACAGAATTTTTATGCGTATACTTAGTCTCCCATCAAGCGTTTTTCTTCTTATTGGTTCAGATTTTTGTACAAATTTAAGATTCAAGATGCAAATATCTGTTACATTCTTCTAATTTATTTAATTTATTACAATTGGATCGGACTAATTGGTATGTAAATGAAATAATAGCGATATGTAATGATATAGTGTAATGATGATATTGTAGCGATACTATAATAGCATTCAGTGATATAAACGTTAATTTTGTAGCCACCATATACGCAGAATCGAAAAATAACATCTCGTTTCGATGGCTGGACATTGAAAGATGATTCGCGTAGATTTCAAAGCTTTCAGGATTATTAAACAGAAATTTCGCAGAGTTTATGGGAATATGTGCTGTATTTTTGGAATTTCCGACACGATCTGCGTAATAAATGCTTTCGCAGATGGCACGGATTTAATATCAAAGCTCTTTCGAATTATTCTAACCCAGTTCTCAATTTTTCGTGTAAATTCCACCGACGGAATTTTTTTTGTTATTTTATTCTATGCCTTCGAATGAATTTTAGATTTTACGAACTTTTCCATACCGCAATTTCGATGTTTTGAAAAGCTGCGACAACGTTGCTGTTGAAATCGCTCCGATTCGGGCAAGATATCGTCTAGTTTCGTAAAATTGTACGAGGCTTTGCGAAAGTTAATCGCATCGTCTTTAAAACAGCGCGCAAGTTTTTATAATTGCGCGCAGCTCTGAATATCTCGTTGAAATTGTGCAAAATCTGACATAATTTCCTCAATTTTCACACAAATCGAGGAAATGAAGCGCGGGCGCGTGTGAAATTCTACGTAATTTTGACACATTTGGCACGGTGCTGTAAAATTTTCTAGCTATTTCTGTGAATTTCTATAAATTTTTAGGAAATTCTAAGAAAATCCTCCAAATTTCTGCGAAATATTCAGACATTTTATATCTTTACGAAATTCTACAGATTCCTTGAAAATTTTAAGTAATTTCGCCAAATCCCGCCAACTTTTGTGCTTCCATAAAATTCTAAGAATTTCGACAAAATTTCGACGTAATTTCACAAAGTCGTGGCAAGGTAATCAAACTTGAGGCAGATATTGCCAAATTCCGTGAAAATCTTCCACTATTTCATCTAGTTTCGTGCAATTATACCCGACTTTTGCCTGACATTCCAAGAAGTCCACGAAAATTCTGTGTCATCTGCGTTAAAGCATTCCAACGGGCTCGATCTCGATTGATCGTCGGAACGCGGATACGAGTGCTGGTGCTTTATGGTCGTACGACTGGTTAGACCAGGTCGTCAATTCCGGTCGAAATTAATCGACGGCCATGGAATCCGTGTACGTTGGTGAAAATATAACGTAGCTGTCAACTGCATCAGGTTCGATACGTTGCGAAATTCGCCTGGCCACTCGGTATAATTACACTTTACGATTCTTTCTGTGAGATTTCCTGCTTTGCGGATCAAATATAATTCGCAGCTAGTTCTTTCGAGCAAGAAATTCATTTTTCCTCGAAATTTCTGTAATTTTCGTGGGATTTTTCATCGAGCAGCTTTCGATAAGCTCTTTGATCGACCTTATCGAAATCCTTTTTTCCTTTCAATGAATTTTTCACAGTTTGTTAATTTCTTGCGATTTCGACGTTCATTTTCGGATCGGCTTCAAATTTGATTAACGTAATAATAACAGTCCGGTCTCACTACAGCGCTAATGAAATTTCAAAATGTTTTATGTAACGCAGAAAATATGGTCATAAACGTTGTCCATGTGTCCAAATATTGTACGGTGAAATTCAGGTATCGTACGTCACAGTAGGTCATGAAAATAAATGAGAGGAGCAGAGATGTACCGGGTTATTGAATGCTATTGGGTTATTAAATTACTGCTGTTGATGAATGGGAAGGGGAATTTTATTAGATTGCGAAATCGTGCGACAGAGTTGCTGATTTAAGCGAGTATCTTTGGTTAAATTGCTGAATTAATTACGATCGAGTATAGATAAAGGAAGAATTAAACGGACCAAGATTTTTGTCACAAAATCTGCATATATTTTAAACTAGTTCATCTTTTTATTGCCAAGAACGAAACTCGAAAATTTAATATACTCGATAATGATATCTCAAATTTCGTTTATGAGCAGAGAGATAATTGTTGACGAGCGAAAATGATTTCAGGAAAAGTTTTATCGAGATCGGTCGATAAATAACAGGAAGTTGGTTGTGAATCATTTTTGATTGGCGCAAGTGGAAAAATATATTCATACTGTGCACTTTTCGGTAGCTCGAATTTATCATGATAAAGCAAAATTACGTTAGCGCACTGACCAGAAAAGCACGCGTGTTAAACTACAAAAAGCAATGAAAAATTCGTGTAGAATCGTGCTCGTTTGTCAATGTTGCCCTGATTCTCGGTTTCCTTAGGAATAAGTGAACAATACATACGATTTCTTTCTCTTTCTTAGCAGTAGACGAAAAACGTTTCGTCACCGGCCTGATTTTCATCGCAACGATCGATATTTTTCAAGCGTTCGAGAAACCTATGAGTTTAATTGCAAAGTTAATTCGAAGATAACGCCAAAGTCAAATAAAAATGCAATTTCGTGAAAAGTAGCAAATATGTTACAATCTTTACGTTACGATTATCGATATTTTGGAAAGATCGAACAAAAGTACAATTTTATACGTTGATACGTTAAAAAATTGCTATCTCATAAAACACGCGAAACGTACAAATTATATCTTTTTCGCGAAAAATAATTATTCGTCTCTCTCGCCTCGTGGAAAGTGGGAAAAATAAGAAAGACAACGATCGTACGAGACAGTTCGATTTTAGATATTTCAGGAGAACGCTAGCTTCGATCCAATACACGAAGCTTCACGGCGAAGATGGTGATGAAATTGGTATAGGAACAGGTTTCAGTATCTCGAAGCATTATCAGCCTGTGTTCAGAGCACTCTTGCGGTACTCGAATCCCCCTAATCTCTCGCTCCCCTATCAGATTTATCGTGCGTTAGGCGAGTCGTTTATCGGTCGACCGTGGCGTCAAGTTAACGACAACGTCGTGTTTCGTCACTGTTCCCAGCTTGAATGTTCTCACGACTGACCATAGTTCGTGGTTAAGTTGATTCGTGAGTCATTTCACTTAACGGCGAAGTTACAATTTTTCTTAATTAATTAAGCGTTTGAACGAGTGTTCCAATGAAGTTTCAAACGAACTTCTCAACCGGTTTCTTCCGTCTATTCTGTTGCAGTTTTCTGTAATTTATCGACTTTGTATCTTTCTCGCTCAGCTTTATGTTAAGCGGTACGTTTATTAAAATTGCGATTGAATTTTCCAACGAGGTTTTCGAATAACCTGCTTTCTCGCTCTACGTTCCATCGAATTCTTCGGTAAACGTTGAATCTTCGACATAATCTTCGGATAAATTGCAGATCGGTGTTTTTGTTTAAGTCGTTGGTGAATCGTGGCTTGAAAATTCCGTCGAATTTTACAAAATTCTACAAGATTGCTACGAATTAAGCAAAACTCCGCGGAATTTGTGGAAATTCGACGAAATTCTTCTAATTCTACCCGATTTATCACGCGTCCCTTATTTCCCTTTACAAAATTCCAAGAAATCGTCCTACGAATTTTCCACCAAATTTTTGCTCCCAATCGTTTCCCCGGCAAATATTTCCGCGGAAGTAACGAGTTGATCGATGGATCCATTTTGTAAGTTCGCGATGGCTGATACGAGCCATTGAATCGGATTAAAGGATAATCGAACTGTCGAAACTTTGGTACTGCTTCTCTGGTGTTTAAACGGAAAACGCCGATACGCAAGTTTGACCTAATTTTCTATAACAAAATGTGTCTGCTTGGCGAGAGACGGCAAAGTGAGAAAGATGATGTAAGCGAAGCTTATGGTTTCAACTACGAACGGTCTAAGCGAAGACTCGAAATGAAACTTTCGATAGGTTTACGCGATTCGATTCGAAATTAACTCGAGGAAAGATCGTACGTTTTCTCAAATTTATTTCGTGATATTAGATACGATGTTGGAGTAAATTATTGTAATATCGTTATATTATTGAATTATTAGTATTCTATTATTAGTATATATTTTATTTCAGTATATAGCGTTTCAATGGCAATTTAATCTAGAAAGGAAGAAATTTGGCATTTTCTCAAATTTCTTGCACAATCGTGCGATATCTTAGCTACATAAACGAGTGAAACGTTATCAGAATGGTTAAGGTTAAGAGCTGATATCAGAAAGATTTCGGCGCGTGCACGTTTATCGTGTTTTAGGATACTCGAAGTTCGTATTTAAAAGACAGATTTCGTATCATTTTGGCAGATAAGAATTGTGAAATTACGAATTAATTCGCCTCTTTTCTGGACGCGATATTCGACGAGAACAAATTTGCAACACGTCGTGAGGGAAATTTGGAAACTTTGAAAATTTAAGAATTGGCCAGTTTGATGATTCAACAACTTAATTATTTATTAGCCAGATGATCGGAAGTGTCGGAAAAATGATGCCTGCTCTTGGACTATTGTACATTTTCTATATACTTGATTTTTCATGGTATTTCAATTTTCTTTCGCGAATATAACAAATATTCGAATAATATTCATTCGAGTATCATTTGTGGATAATGAGAATTCTATGTTAGATAAATTTTCGAAGCTCTGGCTGGCCGCGAAATACTAATAGATCATGCTCATTATGTAATTCTAGTTGGCGGCGATATAACTTCACAAAGCACCTGACCCACTGTTGCTTCCTGCTACATACTTGTTGGCAATTCTTGAGTAAATATCCAAGAAAATATTGCTTCCGTTTCTCGAATTAGAATTTTACCTAATTTCTGAATTTCACTACCTCTTCCCTAATTTAGAAACGACAACATTCTGTTCACTACATTTCCTACGTGTTTCGTTGCGACCACGATAATTAAATAATCATTTATACATCAAATTTGCTTTGCTATACTCGCTATCCATTTTTCTATCGATACCAATAATTATACCTGAGCGAATATTTTTAATAATCACTATATCTATTGCAAGAATAAAATTAATTTTATCGGTCACCGTAACGTCAGCGAAAATATCTTGCAAAATTCAAGAACACATCGTCAATGCATACCAATTGACACAAAATTACGCGGTAAATTTCTTTTCGTTAAACCTATTTTACATTAGTTAAAAAAAAAAAGGACAATTGAAGAGCCATTTAATTCATTTAAATTCGTTCGATTCGTTTCGTTGATTCAAAAGAAAAAAGAAAGAAAAATGGATTCAGAAGTATCATTATGAGTGTCGTGTACCTCTGAATAATCGGAAATAGGTTTAAACGCGTTTGTAGACCGATATCGAACGATCGTGAAAAATAGTCTGAGAAGATTCCTCTTGAATTACGTCAATACTGAGAAAGGTCAGCCTTCTCTTGTTCTCTCCCTGGTTTCCCTTGGATGCAGAAAGAAACGCGTTACGAGATGATTTTGTAATCGAACGAACCGTAGCGGAAGCCTCGATTCCTTCTTACTGGCGATCCAGCAACCGGCTCCTCGAGGACAGCCGATTGCGTTACGAATTCCTTACGTAAAGAATTTCGTGGCCAATCCTTGAATCGTATTAAGACGGTCTTTTATTTCATTCCGAAATTTATCTGTCGTGTCTTACTTGCTGCTTGATTATCGCCGCGAATAACTTGATTTATTTAATTCGAGTTCCCGGAGAGTTGACACTTTCGTAGTAATTATGATATTCAGCGATGGAAATACGGTAATATTTATATCATCGATTACCGATACTCACAGAATTCTTTTCCGCGAGAAAACAGAGGAAGGAAGACGAAAGGAGAGAGAATTTTTAGAAAAAATTGGTAACAATGTACGGACAGATATAACGAAAGGTTACGTGAGTTATCTTTGCGAAGGAAATCGACAGATTTATTGAACGAAAGGCAAATGCATTTTTGCTGACTGAGCAATTTCGGGTGTTTTGATGGATAGCTTCAAAAAAGCCGAAGGAAAATGGAAGACGATTTTGGGCGAAATTGATGACTTCTATGGAGGAATAAATGTAAATAAATATTTGTGAGAAAAAAAACAGCTGATAAAAATTAATGGATCGTAAAATGATGATTGTTTGATAAATAAGTGAGAAGAAGGAAAAATAAACAACAGACTAAAGACAATAGAGAAATACAAAAACGATGTTGTTCTAGTTTTCATTATTTCGTCTGAAAAGATTTGTAATCTTCAGACCGTTAAATCAGAATTGTTTAAAAAACAACGTTTCTTATGTATTTCTACAAACGTATCTGTTTTCCGAGTAAGATTGACGGATATTAATTGAACGTCGTGCCGTTGAAACCGATTGAAAAGGCTATTGAAAATTTCCTACTCTTTGATCGTAAACATCGGCTTCGATGGAAGTAAAACATTTTCACTTTAATTTACTCGCTTTAGCCCGACCTCTTTATAAAAATTCAACGAATTGCTCTTTTCCATTTTTACGTTCTCTCGTAAATAAAAGTGAAACACTTCCACTTTAATTTATTCGCTCTATCTCGACCTCGCCGATTCCCTGGAAATTACCGCGTGTGTAATAATTCGATTAATTACTCTCTTTGATTTTTATGTTCTTTCATAAATTTCAAAAGGCTCGCGCGTGTTCAATCTGTCTATTGAAAGGGCCAGGCGTTTTATCCGTTAGCTGTTCACACCGCGCGAAATTTCCATGAAAATAGACGCGTACTGCACGTATAACACATACACGCGAATTCACAGGCCACTGAATTAATGGTATCCAACAGAGCTTCGATCATTGAAATCGCTGTATCGTGCAGCTCCATATAGACGATACCATTGAAAAGTTTATCCACAGATTTTTCATAGAAATAGCTGCGTATATGTATAAATATTTATGAAGTTTGCTTTTATTAACGTGTATTGTTTATAACGGTAACTTTTTTATTGTAACAAAATTCCCATTCATTCAGAATCGTCTATTTTTGTTTTCCTTCGTTGAAAGAAAAATGATAATAATTGCGTCTGAATCTTCTTAAGCGCGTACGAATCGAATGTAAATTAAATTTGCATACGATAAGTAAATATACAATAAGTTGAAGAATAAAAATGTCGTTATTCGATGTTAAAATTTTGTTGATCCATCGATCGATGATTCCCTGTTTACGCGAGTTCGTTGCTTACGCTGGTTTCTATTCTCGATTTATTTTTTTCGAAATTCCTCTCGAATCTTCCTCGAAAACAAATGCACTGGGTAACATCGTTGAATACCGGTTTTCCTTGGCCATCGGAAGTTAATTTTATCGTATGTGAAACCAGTTGCTGGAATGCGCTGTATATTGTTGTCTGTTTACGTGTACATTTCCGACAGTTTGATAAAAAAGTATCGACCAGCTCGAGACCATCGGCTGTTTAACTTTAGCAGGCTATTGTCGATGAAATTAGGCCTTCGTGCATTATCGAAGAAGCAAGAAATTAATGTTCATTTCGCAGGCTACTCGCTCGTTATTGTTATACGAGTCCATCGTTATATTTTCCAATTTCTTCCCAACGAGAGAAATTCTTTTAATCGAATACAATTTTCGGCAATACGAAACTTTATTCAGAAATAATATAAATCTTAGGGAATCTGCTGTTTTACAGCAACTAACTTACGATAACTTCGTTTATGAGAAATTTCAATCTGCAGAAACGCTCGTAATTTACATAATGTTTCAATTTTCCACTCGCCATCCCATTTTACCGGGAAAAACTTGACGCCACCCGAGTTACACAGAGAAAATAGTACGTAGATGTGAATTTGCGTAAACATCGACGGTTTAATAAGAACTGTTCAAAGTATAGTGAGTTGGAAGCATATACTCTTGCACGTTGCAACACACCTTAAATGCGTAAACATCCATAGTTCAACCAGCGATACTTTCTTTCACGTAACAAATACAATATTCCGCATCGCGATGGAATCAAACATAATCAAAGTTTGGCCGAACTAGCTGTTCGACTATCTCTACGGTGAGGCTCTGTTCCGAATTGGAAATAAGGCAGAACAAAGAAAGTTTGTCCCTTCGTACAATACGAACGCCGCGCGCGATATTTATCGGCTTCTCCGGTTTCACCGAAACACGCAGCTCCCGCTGAGAATACGATACTCTTCTGCGTCGTCGTTGTTACACGTCACAAAACTACGGAAGCTTTGACATTCGTTCTAGAATATCAGAGTGACATTTATGACACGACAAAGTGGTATCTTCTCTTCGAACGTCTCTTCGTTTAAATTGTAAACGTGACTTCGATTTTCTGTTTATTCAACGGTATTTAAATTTATTATCAACTCCGCGGATATATCGTAAGGAAGAAAAAATAAATTCCGCCTGATTTAAAAAGGTTTTCGTTTCGCACAAACTTTCATCGTACTTTTAATTTCGTATTTCAATTTCATTTACTGCTTCATCTTAACTTTTTATTTTCCAAATTCCGCGCAGCAAAGTTTTAAATCACGGTTGGTGCACCATAATAATCTCTTTGAAACCTTCCGCTGGATTTTTTTTTAGGAAGAGTATCTCATCGTTAAAGTTGACGATTTACAAGGCAGTTTGTTTAACTCAAAAGCTGAAAATTCTTGATTTATCGCAGACAATATGCGAACGTATTTCGTTTTCAAAATTGCTACTTGCATGGCGAAGGACCTTCGTTAAATTTAGGAATCGAAAGCTGGCGAACGACAACGTTTCGATTTAGTATCGCAGCATCGTTTGAGAGATAACGAGACTCTTTGCCAACAAAGCTTTGGATTAATTAGTTTCATTTAGTCAAGCTGTCCCAGTTAGCCCGTCAGGACGCTGCTGCAAGATTGCCTCGTTGTTCGCTAATGAATAAATATTTCGTTAAAAATCATAGAAAAATCTGATAGATAATTTTCATTGCGTCAAATCGATGGAATTATCGTCGTAACATTGAACGTATTGAATGAATTGTTTGTAACTTCAACTATCGTAAAAAATAATAATTCTTAAAGGTTTCAGCAATAAATCCCAATATTCTTTGTATATTTTTAAAACTCTTAGGGTTATCATAGGAGATAAAAATTCCTAAGGTTTTTAAGAATTTTCTGAAAATTTCCAAAGTTCGTTTAGCTCTTCGCAAGTATCGTAATATTTACGAATGGATATCAAGTAGCAATATATAAGTAAAAGGAGAAGGCAAGAAGATAACTGGTTCGTTGGAATTGCGATTTGATAGCAAAAAAGAGGAGTGAAACTATCTGCCTCATAAATCATAAATCGCGGATACAATGAATAAACAACAAAGAGAAAAGAGATGCGTTGCTTTGTGTACAAGACAGTTTGAGAAAGGCAACTGGCTCGTTGCAAACGCGATTCGATAGCGGCAAAGGGGACTAAATTGCCTCGTTTCCATAGAAGTAGAGCGGCCGGATGATTTCCAAATGACGGCAATTTCATTGACAATCTGAAATTCAGACGATACGCAATTTGTAGAAGCGCCGCAGCGCCCGCTCGTCTTTTCAAGAGACTAGCTTTTGAAATTCAATCGTTCTAATGAAGTCTCCGCGTGAGTAAACAAAAATTCAAGCCGCTCTTCCTTTGCTACCTCCTGCCTGAATAACAAGAAGATTGAATCTGATTTCGTTTCAGCGTTTGTTCCACCTTTCTTTTCTCTTCCTTCGACTGTTTCGTATTTGGTCTTCGTTCGATGCGTCGTTAAATAGAACGATGTTCTGTCTGGTCCGCAATTGTTGCCAAGTTTCGATCGTTACAAGTTGCTGTTTAGGAAACGGTATCCTACGGGATTGAAAACCTTTCTTCATCGTCGTCATGCTGATGATGGGCAAGTTTTGGTGCTGATCGAGCAAACTTTGGTTTTAGGTCGATTAAAGGAGTTTAGAGGGCAGATTGTTCCTAGTAATTGCAGGAAATGTAGGTGTTTCCATGGTTTGTCCGATGACTATTTTATGAGTTTTGTAGATACAGCGTGGAATGTCCTCGTTAAAAGAAGATTCTGGTAGTTTTGTTAAAAACACGTTCAATTCGGCAATTTTCAACAAATAAGTTTTAAACGATAGGATCTCCTTCGGAAGAGAAGGCTAAAAATTGCTTTAGTTCTCTTTAAAAGAGCGAGGATTATGCTTCTGCTAAAAAGTTAGAATGCCACGGTTGCCGTAAGAGTTCATATTTCACTGATATTTAGTTTCAACAAGAATTCCATAGTTAGAAGATTGCTTCAGCTTTCTTTAAAAAAGAAACACGGCTCTGCTGAAAAGTTAGAGTGCTAAAAGTTACCGTAACAGCTCATTTCTTACGAATAAACAATCTTAGCTACGAAGTAGAACTGAAACTTCAATCTCAGTCTTAGTTCTCTGGCCAGTAGTTCTATAGGATTTAAAATAATATTGGAGTGCGAAAATAAAAAATGCACGCTGCAACGTTATTAAGTCTTTCATACCTTTCGTAGCAGGTGTTTCAACATCTTCAGAATTACTACGATTCAGACAATTCAGTGATATTCTCTGTGAGAACTGTGTCTGTGAAAGTGTATAGTCAACCATGAATCGTCAATGACGTGCCAAGTGAATTTAAAAGAACATCTACGAAATAAAAGTTCGATCAACAAGTGCATCACCACACAGGCCTCGCTATAAAGTGTTCTTCGCAGACTTTGCAATACAAATAATTCCCCGATTGAATAACTAAAAAAGGGAATCGAGAATAGGAACACATTAAACCAAATGTATATAACACGTTAAACCTTAAACTAACTTCACGTGCCAAAACCGACTGTGTCTCTTAATTCAGCCACGGTAATCAGACTGTGTGTCTCCTAACGATCCCATCATCGGTTCAACCCACTGTACCTCAAGAACGAAAGCTCCCACAGTTAAAGACACCTACGAAGAGCCAAGATTTACATCCATGAGGACGTATACCGCCTAATTATACCACTTCGATCATCTATAACCACTTGCTGAAGCGACCGTAAGACTATTTACCACCTGCAATGATCCAAAACGGAAGAACCCAAGCGCGCACCGAGTTGATATGTGGTTGAAGGCGTACAGCAAGAGGATCTAACGATGTCTGGGTCTAGTGGAGGCTTAATGGACTCCCCGACGTCCACTGGTGGCCTAAAAAGATGTGGCGGTGGAATGAGTTCCCCGTCCTTGGCCGGTGGAGGGGTTATAACGGTGTCTGCAGGACTTCCTCGCACTCGATCTGCTTGCGCTCTCCGGATGCGACCGTCCAGGAAGGCTGTGTTCTGGGAACAGTGCCTCGAATCATCGCCCAAGAGAGATTTGTAAGTGGACGATGATTATCACAGCCGCTAATCTGTCGAATCGAGATCGATGTTCGGATTAGAAGCTTCTAGAGACACTCTAGAGACTTTCTAGAATCTACGTAAATAGCCGTTGATGAGCAGACCGTGGATTCTAGGGATATTATGGGACTTTCAGAAGACTCTCTAGAGTCGATGTAAATCATCGCCGATGATTACCGATTTTTACACATTTATGGTAAATTCGAAGGTGCACAACGGTATATCCACATTGTATTGAAGTATAGAAAATATCAAAAATGTACTACTTAATAGTATGAATATAACTAGTTAAAATTACGTATCGAGGATTTTAATGCTATTCATACTCTTGAATAGTGTAAGCACGAGGAAGTTTAGGAAATTGTTGAATATGGTTTGGTAATTTTTGCCACTAATATACTGTTGGGAGATTAGACGTGCTTAGCCTTTGAGATTATGTACGTCATGAAACTGAGTTTAGAGACTGTAATGGCAGAACTAATATTATTAATTTTCTTGCAGTACACGAGGCATTTAAGCTTTGGAAGGATTCAGCCGATGATGGGCGAAAGAGGATGAGATAAATTATAAATTTGTTGATTTTTGAGATTTATTATTCAGTTGATAGAGTTTAGTTCCCTGAAAGATACAGTTGCAGAAAATTTAGTCTATAGATTATTATAAATAAGCCAAAGTGCTTAGTAGGAAGTTTTCTTTCTAGAAATTCGATCTAGGGACTTTGCAAAGCGTAGTAAATTCTAGGAAACTGAGCTAAGCAATGTTGTCTATGAATTAATATTACTAATCGAATACTTGACGCGAAACGCAATTCAAAATAATCCCTAAATAGACAAATCTATAGAAATGCTAAAAAAATCACGAAATTGATTGACTTACGATCCTGTTAAAAACCTGATTGTGTGCAAATGATTCCGTGAATCGAGATTAGGAAGCTCGATCAGAGATTCTAATTGTCTTTTACTTGTTTCTTAACTATCCATAGTAAAATGAATGTCTCAATGTGAATAAAACGATTCAAACGGTCGCAAAATGAGACGCAATCCAAGAAGATTTTTCAAAGAACACACTTAGGTAAAGATTCCGAGTTATCTATGAGGATTTACTATATTTTTTCGGATTCATTCGTTGATCCAGATTAAGTCACATAGATCGATCAATATCGGAAACGTTTATTTATCGATGATCGAAAGTTAACCTAACGAAAGCGCGATCGATTTTTCGCAATAACTGCTTCATAATTCGCATTAACTCGCGGATAACGAGGCACTGATGAACGATCGTTGGAAGACGATTAAACTTGATCCAATTTTGATTAACGACTCTTGAAGGCTGATTGGATTATAATTGACGCTAATTTTTCATCCAAAATGTTACAAACGATATTCACACGAAGTTTACTCGATTAGATAAATCGATAATGCCACGGCGATAAAGATACTCAATTTCTCGCGATCATAATCGCTGTTATCTTAACAGATGTTTTGGAAAGCACGAGTTAAATGTAATTTTATGGTATAAAACAACACGCTTACATTATGCAAGAAATATTGATTGCGATCAATGTTACTTAGATAGCGCTTTATCGATTTTTCTAATACACAAATTGAATTTCCAACGAAATTAAATTTATTAAAATAATATTTTAATAAATATATAAAAAAAATATATAAATAAATATATAAAAAAATATATAAAAAAATATATAAATTTATTAAAATAATATTTTAATAAATTTTAATGAAAATCATCTTGTCGATTAAGATGTTATTTTGGAATCTTTGAATTGTATTTTTTCATACTTATTAAATAACAACATAGTTTTTGGACAATAAGGGCACGCAGGATCGGGTGCAAAATATTCGAAATTACGCAAAAACGGATTGAAATAATTGGCTAATGTTCAAAGAATCGATTCACGAATGCTTACTAGTCGCTCGCTTATCGGACTGATGTATCTGCATAATGAATCAGGCGAATGACTGTCACGTATGATACATAAATCTGCGCGTTGGAAGTAAGCCAGAAGCTCATTCAAATTTGCATGATCTTGCCTTTCTAAATCTATTTCGTTTCCGTTTGTTTGCAAAATAAATAAATTCAAAATATGAAAACAATTTTGTAAATATTTGTACATTGCCAAAATTATCAGTCTTCTACGATATTCTTAGCGCAATGAAGTTGATCAATTTCTGCAAAGTCAAATTTTAATGAATTTCGAACGCACAGTGGCGATTGATGATTTAAACAGTTTTATTCGAATACAGTTTAATCTTAGGGAAAGTCTTCCTCTTCATTTGTCCTGAATGAAATGGAAATTGCGACTGATTCGTTAATCACGCTTCAATTAAAACCAACTTCATCGTGCAATCGAATTATTGTCTTCGATTAATCAAACGCTATCATTCGAAAATGAGATTTTCACCTGCGCAGAATTAAAACCGGGTTGAATTCTTTTTCTTCTACGACTCTAATTTGAAAGACGAGAACAGTGCATAATCGAGGTGAAATAATATTTCTAATTCTAATTTTTCACTCTCTTTATCAGTCGAATATAAGATAATAATTTTTTCAATTACCTTAATTTTTAAAAAATATATTTAGAATATTTTTAGAAATTCTATATAATACTTTTCACCGATTCCATTTATATTGACACGATCATTAAAATATATTTATACATTTATTCTAAAATAATTTATAGAATTTACTATGCATTAATTTATTTTATTTCGAAACGAAACTTCGATTTACCTTAAATTAATTACAAAGGTGAAGAGAGTTGTTCGAAGCTTACGTAACGGAACAGCTTGGCTCGTCCGTCAATCGTATTTCTTAGATTCGAATCAGAAAGTAATTTCACCTCGCCGATCTGGTGATACAACATCGACAAATGATACGTTACTCAGAAAGGAAGAAAAAAATTGCAACGCAAAGATGGCGATTATCTTTTGCAGAAAAATAATAATAAAAATATTCACACATGTACTCTATAAGAGTACTCTACGTAACATAATATATAGAGAGTATTTTTGAAAAATTGCAATTACAGTCTGAAGTATTTTTATGTAATATATATTTAAGAAAAATTTATTCTTCAATTTCTTTCTCTTGGTTTTAATTTTTTTTTTCGAAATTCTTAGAACAAGAATTTCCTACATGGAAAATAATCTGTTGTAAACAGTTTTAATCAGAGATTCACGAGGAAAATGAAGATAGAAAAGACGCTGCAAGCGTCCAAGTGTGGTTCACTATGAAACATGCCTTTTTGTAGAGTGACCCAGTTGAGACTTTTTTTAAAAAAAAAACGATTTTTTTTGCTCCTTTTTCGGCACTTTGCTGCTTCCTGCTCTCTCTTGTTTCTCATTGCCCACATTTTTTGCTTCTGACCTCTTTTTCTATTTCTTTTTTCGAAAATGTGCCCGCCCTCGAAATTTCACTATTTTCTAAATTTCCAGCGTTTACGGGACAAGTAAAATAAAAATATAAGATGAATGAAAAATGGTTTTGGTCGTGAACAAAGGAGGTTTTTAAATATATCCATGTACAGCAAAAAGTGGAGCAAAAATTTATGTATACGTATATGTATACGCATATGTACACGTTTCAATTCAAACAGCATCTCCCACTGTAAAAATGTTCATTCTAGAATTTCCACTGTACAACAACCTTGCGACCTAAGAGTAACCTTTTAACAAGAAAAACCCCAAAACCAGCAAATTCAAAAAGTTATAAAGCTTGGGGGATATGTAGAGGATATATAGATACGTTTTACGCACTCTGTTTTGCCACCCAAATTCACTCTAAGTAGGTGAAATTGACCCCTGAAGATCCGGCTGTAACATTGATAAATTCTCTACCAAACGAGAGTAATAATTAAAAGAAGTAACTTTTGCCTGAGAACTTTTTCCCCATCTCTCACAGGCAACGAGTTACGACCTGAAATGGGAAAATAGCCGGGTCTTCAGGGATCTGTTTCATCCCCTTGGAGGAAATTTGGTCGGCGAAAGAAAATTGCGTAATACATGTCTATATATCCTCTACAGATCCCTAAAGTTTCATAATGTTCGGGAACCTTCCCTTGTAATTAAAAAACAAACTTGCAGAGAAGAACTAGTCAGAATGCAGGGGAAGCTAGATAGAATATTCACAGCGATCTAATCCAACCTAACCTTTGCTAGCTTCTGTCCAGCATTTACAAACATCAAAAATCGTTTCTGTGGAAAAGGCACGGCCGGTATTTACCATGCTGAGCAGTCGTGGCACGCGTTGACCCAGAAACCATCCCCTGGTCTCATCAATTTCGCGAGCCTGGCACCGATTCAGCCGCTCGAATCGAATAAATACGGATAAGCCTGGGGATTCTTGCCACGGATCGAGGCGTTTCTGGTCTACTTTTAATGGCCAGCTTCGAAAAATCCAAACAGCAGGTCGTTTACGTGACGCGATTCCCTTTGTTCGAGGGTGGATTCAGCGAGGCTTGGGCCAAGATCTTATGGATCTCTCTCTCGGAGTCTTTAGCAGAGGGGTGTTTAGTGGCAACCCAGTTTCTTCTGGATTGCACAGATTGAGTTGATCGATGTTCGCGTTGGAATATCTTCTGGTTCGGCTACTTTGACGAGGGGCGCTTTAACATGGAAAACTTTGTAATCCTGACGAGATTGAGCTTATGTTCTGGGATCAGATGGCGATTGCTGTGGTTATTGGACTGGGGATCCTACGCTGGTTTGAAGGGAATCTTTGAATAACGTGGTCAGTTGGTTCCACGTTGTTGTACGTTATCCAATATACATTGAATGTGCTTACGCGTATGAATAGATTTGGATAATACGATGAAGATAAAAAGATGTTTGAATATTATTATACTGGTTTCCGAGGAAAAGTTCGTCGTTGCTCTATGAATATCTCCGACGATTCTGTAAATCAATTTGAATTTTGATTATTGCGTCGAGGATGCCACGTTGGTCCGAAGAAAATCTTTCAAGCACGTGATCGATTAGTTGAGTTATGTGTGTATCCTCATGTTGATCGTTCGTTACACATTATTGAATACTTTAAATGTTCTTACGCGAGCAAATAGATTTTAGAGTATAAAATGACGAAGATAAAATTGAAAAATAAAATAGTAGCATTTAAACAAAATTTTGTCGAATATTTTAATTGATTCTTACATATCAATTTAGAGTTTCGTTAAATTTTTTTGAATCTTCTATCTATCACGTTGCAAGCTTTTTTAGTGAAGATTATTAACCGTATAATTAATAATTAGTTATTTTCTTCTAACTGAGTTGGATTTATAATGGTTTATTTGATTGAAAAACATTCAGTTGATCAATCTTTCGTTGACTCGATGGGTGGTAGTAATTAAAAATCGAGTCAACGCTGGAAAACCATCCAATCCAAATAAAATAAACGTTTCTCCTAAGTAAATTTAATTATATTGCCGGTTCAATTTAATTTTTACCACACGTTCATCGAGAACGAGCTGTGTAAAAATTGTTATATCAACCCCTACGATTTTCCATTGGAAATTTTACATTTATCAATGTAGCAGTAAACAATCTTCTATCCTATATCTGATAACAATTCAATCGTTAATACAGCATGTTACATCTGAAAAATCCGAGATATTTTATACGTTTTATATATCGTACAGTATTCTTTCGTATTGCGTGTATTCCAAAATTGTTTGCACGTAAAATTTTCCATAAATTCATAAACATCCGTTAAAATCAGCTTAACCATTTGCTAATAATCCAATATTTAAATAGTAATTAGTAATCGGTGATATGCTTATAAAATAATAATCCAATACTTAAACAGTAATTATTAAAATCAATAACATAATCATAAATTAATAATCGAATATTCCAACAATAATTGCGAAAGGAAGAGATTGTCAAGGTATCCTGTTTACGAGATTCCTGGATTGTAATCGAGCTTAGGCTCGATCAATTAATCCGTGAATATCGATGACGCTTTTAGCATTAGTGCTATGAAGCTTAAACGATCCACCGATGATTTGACCTGTGCCCTTCGAAGGGGTGTAATTTTCGCTGGGAAAAGCGTGAAGTAATTGACGCGCGTGTACGTGTTCGCGCGTAGGAAGGCGCGTGATTTAATTAATGGAAGTTCCGCGAGAGACCTGCCGCTTTGGAAATCGAGAACGCGGCGATGAACGATGGCGATGGTGTTTCGACGGGGACTGAAAATAGATTTTACCATCGTTAACGTGTGTATAATTAATTAGTCGCTACTCTTTTCTAACTTCCATACTGCAACAAAGTGTGATATAAACAAACCAGTAAATAAAAAATCAATGAAATCGTTCGTCCACAGCAATATTACGAAGCTTCGTTCGAATATTAAGAAAGTGTAATTTATTAGTTACGAATTAACAAATTACAAGAGACGATAGTATTCGTTTTATCTCTCGCGATCTCGTTTCGTAATTTTTGAAATTTCAGAAATTACAAGAAACATGTTCTTGTTCTTTTTATTCCATTTCTACTTAACATTGTACCAATTCTTAGTTTGATATAAAAATATACAACGATCGCATTCATGGGAAATAACACACTAAATGATATTTTCGTTGGATTTATTGAAATTCGTTGGTCGAAAGTCAATATTTTCGTTGAACTTTTTAAATTTCGTAAAAACAAAAAGATACAGAGTTGAAAGAGTAATTTGATAGCAACAAATAGTTCCTTTTCAGACAAAATTCCTATCAAGAACTATTTATCAAATTAGATATTCCGAAATATGCTATTAGAAACTACGATGATACAAAATATCGGTGTAATATAATTACGTTATACTAATAGAATAACGTAATTGATTTTATACGAATATCATGAAATATTTAAACGGTGAATTAAATTGCAAATGATGTAATAGGATTGGTGTACAGTTTGAAACCAGAAATACGCCACGCATGCATGAGTTTAGAGTGCAGCTTTTGGAAACAAGAAGCAATGCCGTTGAGTTCATTGCAAGCTGAACGTTAGCCATTAATCTTCCTTTCACTGTATACTAGGCTTCGGATATCGATGAAACGTAAAAAATTGATTTTATTTCTGTTTGATCTTACAGCCATGGCGAGGAATATATCGTCACACCTTTCGCGCAGATTCTCGCCTCCCTGCGATCCGTCAGGTACAACCTCCTGTTGCTCACGGATGCGTTCACGAACCGGTAAGTATTTTGTTTCATAAATAAAAAATACCACATTTCTTTCCTTTTATTTATTTAACGATAATGATAGCGACTACTTTACAATAAGTAAAGAAATATACATAGTACATAACATATCACGAACATGATATATCAAGATTGTAGTGCTTCGCCTTTTTCCGCGAGCGATTATTAATATTTGTATTTTTTCCCATTTTTCATTATTTTAAGTGTACTTCGCGTTTTTCTTGTATTTCATATTTTATATTTTCCCTGACAACAATAGAGACGATTTACTTTATACTTGCACTGTACAACAGAAAATTAGCCTGCATGAAAAATATAATTTTTTTCCAATTTTGAGTCGACCAACAGTATGACGTCGAGTCATTTCCGAAAATTTGTTCGCGCTTTGTTAACGAACAGTTATGCTTTGTTTGGTATTTCTCTGCAAGTTCAAAAGTACCGTATTTTTCACGATAATATTCAATCGTTAACAGAATTCTCTACAACGAACTGGTGGCAGGTGCAGATTTTTCTACAGTTACTATTCCTTTTCATATGAATTTTCACTATAGATATCGCTTATAGAGGAAATAGAAATAAATAATTTTCAGTCATTTGTCACTTACACTTTGTTATTTACGAGAAATGTCCATTTATCGTAGCATAAAGAAAGGTTTTGGGCAAACTTTTTCACGTTACCGTAACTCCGAATAACGTAAATGACATAAAACACGAAATAAGAAAAAGGTTTCCGTTTCCCTAGCGTGGTAAACCTTTAATCCTCGATGTTTTCTGAATTCACTTTGATTTCCGCTTTTCTTCTCAGCTCATTTTTTCTTCTTTGTCTTTACTTTTCTTCCCGATTTCGAGCATCCATCTTATCCCCTCGCCTTTTCTCCCCATAATCGCTTCTTCCTTTATATCTCTTTATTCCTCCCATATGTGCTGTCACGATTCTTCTTTACCTTCGCCTGATCTACATATAAATGGAAAAGTTATTGAAATAATAAAGATATTCGATGGAATAGAATATCTTCCGCGATATTCGTTTCAGCGATCGAAATTTATCGATAAATGGGAAAATGCGAACTGAAAAGTATAACAAGCTAATACGATAACAAATGTAATAGGAAATTCATATAAAGACAGGTGACGGATAATACGTACACGCGCACGTGTATCAATTGTCGGTATTAAATGTTAAAACTGAGTGACCCGGATTTAAAGGGAGAATAAATCAACGAAATCGTTGAAATTATAAAACAATAAGAATATCTGGATAGGAAAATTTCAGATAACGCGTGCACAGTATTGTGGAAAGGTCTTATTGTTGCATCACCTACGTTTGTTTGCCTCGTAATCGTCATGGAATAATTATATCTTCTCGAAACATCTAAAAAATCAGATTGCGAATTTTATCTTGGAATTTTGGACCATTCAATTTTATTCGATTGGACGTTGAACTTGGAATTTTTAATTCCACGGAATCATACAAGCATCGTGATAATTATACAGAATTACGATTAACGTAATTTGGTAGACCGAATTTTAGAATTAACGTGGACTTGTCAGAATTGATTTTATCGTTTATTCAAATTATAATCAACCGAATTGTATATAGAATTGTACAAATTTTAATGGACGATATATAATTTATGAAACAGAAAATTATGGTCGAAATATAAAATGTCATACATTTGGTTCATGAAATATTGGTGAATTCAATTTTCATACGTTTATCGATAAATTTCGATTAATTCCACGTACATTACGCAAAAATCGTATTGATTAAAACTTATTAAATTTCATATTTCGATAATATACGGTTCATAATTTGCACGTTATATTTCTATGTTCTTCTTGTTGTTGATGAAACTCGTTGTTAAAGATATTTTCTGGTACTTTGTCTACAGAATACGAAGGAACAGCGAGCAGGCGGGCAGCTCATCACAGCAACAAGGTCAAACGCTAGGGGGTAAGAATCATTTTGATATTCACCAAGAATCTTTCATCGACGTCAAAATCCCTAATTTTGTTTAACATTTTGTTTATGATGTTTGTTCTAAAAGCAATCAGCCGTAAGAGAATCGAAGCGTTTAGGAAACACTATCATGCAAAAAGACACAGATGGAGAAAAAGAAATTTCATTAAATATATTATATCGATGCTGGATAAAATATGAATGAAGAATATTTCGACTGTTTTAAACAACCGTCGTTTTACAGCTCAAATAAGATAATATTTTAAACAGAAAATACAATTCTGACGAATCAAATATTTTTATTTCAATAAAATCTGAAATTTAATTCAATTTAATTATAAATTTTCTAATCGTTTTTTAAAAAATACTTATTAAATAATTATTGAAATATTTTAACTCTGCGTTATAAATGGTATTTATAAAATATTATAAATACTTCTTGACAATGAAAATAGACTAAAAAGAAAATTAATGTCACAATGCACGAATCCGTAGTATTTGCAAACTAAATTTATCATCTTTTTAAGTACAGCTACTCGCATCGTTCAAAGTTTTCATCGCTTAGAATTTATTTAGCCTGGTATCTAACTTTTTCTAAGAACAAAATCCTATGGTTAACAACATAGAATGTTTAAAAATCAATTGTAACTAACTGGCCTGTACGAAGGCCCAATTACGCGTTACCTTTCATATTTCTAAAATTCATTCAGATCGAGCTCATTAAAATCCAAGTTTAATTATCCTTCCTGCCAGTGGAAATGGCTTTCGAGATAGAAAAGCAGAATCTTTCTCATGCGAAGAGTAAAATATTCACGTGACAACGCGACTATTCGATGAAATGACGTTTGTCTGCCTTAGAAAATGAGATTTCTCGAAATTGCTATTGAAGTCCGGCCCTCGCTCTATCTTTTACGTTTCAGCTGCGTTCGTCGTCTGACGTCAATTCACTTTTCCCTTTTGTTCTTCCGATTGATCTCTTCTACGCTTCATTTATGCAACCTTTCATCTTTAGAGAGGTTCGCACGTTTATTTCATCATCTACATACAACGTTTTCCACCCACATTGGATATTTCATAATTCCTGCACGAGTGTTTCGTGTCTTTTTGTTTCCACGATGCTCGTTTCATCTACTTCGCTTCGTTTCTGTCACGATGCCTGTGAAAAAGAAACAGGAATCTCATTGTCGTGCGATTCTTGGAACAAGAATTTTTCTGAGAAATTAGATTCGGCGATGAGAATGCTTTTGAGGGCGTTCTATTTATTTCTGTTTATCAGGAAACCGAGGCAGACAAAGATTTTCTATTTTATCCAGATTTTATTAAGATTTAGTGAAATTCTTTGTGTAGGAACATGAAAGACAATGGATTTATATTCGATATATTAATATTTTTCACGTGGAATATTTTTGCACAGAATATCCTTATATGGAATGTTGTCGTACGCAATATTCTTAAATTAACAGTATCTTTTTTATAAAATATTTTGATTTGCAATATTTTCATATAAAATTCCTTGTAAGAGGAATATTTTTCTATAGAATATTTCCATGTGGAATATTTCTGTATAAAATATTCTCTTAATATATTTTTGTCCAGAATATCTTTCAAGTGGTGTATTCTTGCATGAAATATTTTCTTAACGGCATACTTTTGCATACAGTATCTTCAAACAGAATATTGTTTCATAATTCCACACAATGGAATATTTTTATATGAATTCCGTGTTTATGAAACATTTTTCCATACGATACCTTTTTACACGAAGTTTTCAGAGAAACATTTTTAGAGAAATGCAAAATTAAACGAGAAACACATTCCAATTAAATTAAACGAAAAAAGAAAACCAAATAAAAGAAACATTGCTAAAAAAAAAAGAAAAATGAACTTCTATCAAATGAAAGAAATCAAAAAGTGTATCATTTCCCTGTAAAACAGCTACTATCTCTAACACGTCAAATTTGCTCCTCAAATCCAATCAACCAGACTCTCGTGCACTTCTTGTTCAACTGTATCCGAGGAAAAGTCCGTCGAGGTTTAAAGAAGCTCGTTTTCTCGCCTCTTCGCAAGCCGACGATTAACTTCACAGAAATCTTATCGTGTCGCAGGAAGCTCTCTGTCACTTCCTCCGTTCCTCTGTGGTACTAAAGTCTTTTTTTTTCTGGTTTCAGACGAGGAATACGCAAAAACAGCCGCAGATACGATGTACGAGCTAGACTGGTGCCTGAAGCAGCTGGAAACTATTCGGACGCATCAGTCCGTATCAGACATGGCCTCAACGAAGGTAAGACCCACTCACTTCCTTTCTTTCTCGCGTGGACACGCTCGATTTGCGGTGAATCGTCGCTGGATCGAGTTCACTGCACTCTAAGGAGGCTGTCACACTTTTGGTACAATTGTGAGCAAATGATTTGGCACTGCGATCGCCATTATTCGAATGGTTTCAAGCGCTTAGTGTGTTAGACACGTTGAGCTTGTTGTAATATTCGAATTTTTATTTTATCCGAATCACGCTCTTGTTTTAACAAATAAAATGAACATTTTTCATAAATATCTAGCAAAATATTCGGACGAAAAATTGTACGTATCGGTAATTCGTAAGATTACTTGGTTTTTTCTCTGAAAATTTAAGAAATGATGGAACTGATGATTTGATCATTGAGCATCGAGAGTAATTTTAGAGTGGGTCGAAGGTGATCAAAATGAAAAAAATGTTCGATTTAGAAACGTTAATTTCGTTTGATAAAAATAATTGAATCGCGTGGTTTCTGATTGCGAGGAATTTTATGACTGGAGATTTTCGTACAGGTTAACTAAACTAAATTTGATGGACGTTGTCTTTTGTTCAGTCATCTATAAATTAGGATTACTCTGCAAGATTCTGTGGAATTTTGCGAGATAGTTGATTTTTAGCTGGCTCTCCTCAAATACCTGAAACATTAATCAATGAAAATTCTTAGAAATTACTAAATTTCTAGAACCAGTAGACTAGTTTTAATTATCATTACTCTGAAGTTGGTGACACGTTTACAATTTACAATCAGATAAGGTTTCTCAGATTGTAATCAAAGTTGTTAATCAATTCCTTCTGAGTAACCGAAGATATTAACTAAGAAATTAACTCTTCTTTAGCCAGCTTGTTTTCCACATAATTTTATAAATTTAGCCACGGAAGTAAGGAAAGTTATCATCACTCAAAATACAAAAGACGTTTCAATAATATTTCGGTACTATCTTTGTCAAACTATACAGACAAAAACAATGTCTGATAAATCTTCTGCCACGATCTTTCGAATAATAGTTCTTCTAATCAATTTTTCATCCTGGTTACGGGAATTTTCAATTTCCTGTCCTTCGTAAAAAGTAAAATAACCACCAGACAACCAGATGACTCTTACTTCCTATTTCTTTTTTTCTATGTGCTTGAACACTCGAATCTTGGTTTCTCTGAAGCAGATGTTTTCACTTTAAATAAATCCAAAAACGAGTTCTGCTCATTCGATTTCGTTACAATTTACAATTTAATAGAAATCGAGTAAAATTATTTTTTATCAAAAAATCTACGCGTCTGTCATGCTAATGGAAGAATATGAGACGACAAACGTATCAATTTTTACGGAATTTTAAATGAAAGTCACAGCGAAAGAAAGTGGCAGGATAAAACGCGATATGAAAATGAGTAAAAAGATAGAAATCGTTTCGTAGGATAATAATCTGCATGCTCGAGGCGAGATAATCGAGATTTTATGATTCGCTGGAATTATGGCTGTTCTAATCTTCCTTCTTCGAACTCGACGATATAAAGCGAGCAGCATGTGAATAATCAAGTTTAATAGCACACTCGAGGTTTGCGAACCTATTTAATTTAGTGGAATGCTCCCTTCCGCGTAATTGAGATTTAAACGGGGGAGGAATCTCGCGTTTTCCGCGAAAACGTCAGTTTGATTATCGAATCATCTATTTCCAACAAAATATTTGCCTGCAATATAAATAATATAATATAATATATATATATTTCTTTCAATGAAATATTTTCTAAAATATCATCTAAAACACTGCGTAAAATATTATTTTATCCTAGAATAAGACTAAACTGATTGGTACTTTCCACATATTTTAAAGATCTAAAGAAATACTTACAGAATTTTAAATAATTTTTCTACAAAATATTAATAGCATTTAATTCGTCCAGAAGAGAAATATTAACTGGTACTAATATTCTATTTTACCATTCTGATTTACCATTCGATATCTTTAGTGATATTGCACAATCATCTTTCATCGGATCATAAAAACATTTACTTGTTTTTATAGTGCTAAAAAAATGGAAAGATTTGCAACGTAGGATACTGTGGACAAAAAGTGGGGAACTCATTGAATTTAATTTGTTGGGCATTTACGGTACACGTCGATGGAAAAAAACTGCTAGGAAATTCCGATCTTTCGATATAAAGTTGCGCAATTAATTACACCTCAAAGTCGACACGTTTTTCTTGTTAATTATGAGCTATTACCTGTCAATATGAGGCGCACCGATTCATATTATACCTCGTCGATGGAACGAAATCAGAATTCTAGCAGATTCTCGGTTATTCTTCGCCAATACACATAAACTCAATGAATTTGTCCTTTACACCAAAGAAAAATTTCACTTTCAATTTCTAACTTTCAAAAGATTTCTCAAGTGACACGTTCCATTCCAAACATCTTCAAACCTGTTCAAACGATTTTTATAACACGCTATTCTCGCCAATTTTCTATCGTTCAACATATTGGCTGGCAAACGAGGAAATCGACCTCGATCAAGTCGCTGAACACGGATGTCCTCACTTTCCTGACGAACCTGATTTATTGCCGCCCGCTTGCTCGGGATTCTTGGAAAGCGGAATTTTGACCGTGCAACCTCGACTTCCTTCCGTAGGAGCTTTCCTTGGGCTGCCACACCGAGGAAATTCTCGTAAATTCGCGCATCACGTACTCAGGTCAAGGTATACAGTCGGTCAAAAATATCGGGACACCTAACGTTTATTGCGAAACGGTGAAATTTCAGAATTTTACAGAATTTCGAACGCGGAACTTTCTAAGTCGTAGAGAAAAAAATCTTGCAATACGTAAGAAATTTTTACTTACCTAAAATTGTAAAAACATAAGAAAAGGAGAAACGGAATCTAAGAACAGATTTTATTTCTCGAAGGATTTCAATAGAACGAGTTGCAAGCGATTTTCTTCGCATGTGCCACTCAATCGTACGCCTAATTTCTCCGCGTTTATTGACACACGTATTCGAAAAGGACGTTTACGATTTGTTGTTACGGCCTCGAAGAAAATTCGTGGTAATTCGTTCACTCCTCTGCTCGATTTTCACCGATAATCACACAGTTCGATCCCCGGGAATTCATTGTCGCATAATCGCGCATCAGTTTCACGGTCACGGCGATTGACAAAGCGTGGATGACATTGATATGTCACTTACTAGGCCATGCTGAACGTGTCAGCGAATTTCGCAAATTTTTCAGCCATTTACGTATCAGTTTGTCGTACCCTTTGATTCCATTTTTATCTCCATCGCTCCAATTTGCCAGGAGTAGTTTAAACAGTTATTTGGATATTTAAACAAACTAGTTAATTGAGCACAAACGTACAGAAAGATATTGCTTTCGAAAGGGCTTGTTCGAGGTTCGATTTAGAGTTTGATGAAGTTCGAATTGGATGAATTTCGTGAATGGCAAACGCCATTCTTGAAAATACCAAATATTTTGTTTTCAGTCTCTGACTGAAAATATGAAAACTTGCACAGATAACGAGTTATAGTCGATTATGTAAGAATGATATTTTCGACTCGCCATTTTCCTTATCTTTGATATATAAACAATTTACCTACATATCTCTGAACGAGGTAACTAACAAATTCGAACAAACAAACCTATTTCTCTTTATTACGCCGTTATTCGAAAGCTGGCAGAGTTTAATATTTCAAGAGTAACTGAACGAGGTACACAAAACTTATTTCACTAAAATTCTATAGAACAACGTATTCCCTGTTGTGTACCATTTAGCGAACTATAGTAGACTCAACTAATTATGTAAACTGATCACGCTGGGTCTACACATCGTAATGAAACTAGGGAAATATCGTTGAAATAAAAAATACAAATTGGTAATATGTTTGCTGGCAAATAAAAATACAGGTGGGGAAAAAGGCAAAGATGTGAGTAAAGGTTCAAATAAAAACCCTCAATGGGTGTTTGATAGCTAACAAAATTGCAGAACAGGAAGAAATTAAATTAATATAAAACTTGGATGCATTTGTTAGCCACTGGAAATTCGGATAAGAGAAAAAATCGAAAATCTATTCCATAATCGATAAAAATTGGAACACGTAATAATTACAAAACAAAAAATTGAAAAAAAGCAAATGAACTGAAAATGCTCTTACGAGCTTTCGATGCCTCGAAAAATTCGACGAAAATCTAGAAAAATAGAGAAATACTCTTCACGTACAACGGATTGAAAGTTGATCAACTTTAAGAACTCTGCAACTCGTTTGATATCCAATAGAAACTCCAAACTGGACAGAAACTGAAGATATAAACGGTCGATGTGCACCGAATAGAAATCTCCAAAAACCCGAGGAATTGAAAACTTGTTTTTGCTAGCCAATAACTTAAAATTTTATTACCAGAAAAATATCTCCAGTACTTTTGATAAAAATGTGAAAACTGAACGAAAACAGAAAAATATAAACTTCCAATGGTCTACCGAACAATATATCCCAAAGATAGGAAAAATTTACAAATCGTTCGATATCCAGCAAAAGTGTGAAAACGAGAGAGAAAAGAAATAAAAACGGCACGAACGAGAATGCCTGCCAAGGAGCTGCAGTTTCTTATCTTATCGGCTTGAAAGTGCAGTCGCTTCATATAGACGTAGAATTCGAATGGTGGCAAGAGCGAACGAGTTTCTCGCGTGACTCAAGGGCCGCCCTTGTCTGTTTTGGGCTTTTTCTGCCGTAAAAAAAAAAAAAAAATCGATCGATCCGAATCAATTGACCTACATCGTGCCTCGTCATTATTAGGCAAAGCGCGAGCCGGCCAACATGCAGCCCGGTTTACATGTGCGTACGAGCTATGAATGTCGAGCAGGTGGCTGTCGTGTTTTATTTAGAAGCCTCTCATAGCCGTTCAACTCCACTTTTCCTTATATCTTCGGCTCACTGAAACTGAGTAGATTCTGTTTTGTACGAGCCAGTCAGCGTTGGATTTATTTCTATGGTTATGGCGTGTAGAATGTTGTGGAAGAGGTTATGTAGCGCGAATAATGCTAACGCGAGAGTAGATGGCGTTATAAACGGTAGTAGGTATTTCCGATGTTTCTTTTTTAAATTGAAATATCCATAGATGAGATCTTTTTTAAATAGTTGTAGAATTATTTTTAGGTATTTTTCATACTTGTGTAAACCGAATTCTTTCTTTTTCTTTAGATTTTCATTTTTTGTACTTTCGATGTCTGCTGAGACGGACTTTTGTCTTGTTTTTGAATATTTTCACAATTATTCTTACGTATTTCGAACACTTGTGTAGTTGGAATAAAAGTAAACAAGTCATTATATCGCAGCAATAAAAATAAATTAAAAATAAAAAGAAAATTAAAGCTAGTTTAATAATATATAGGCTAATTATTAAGATTGATCTGATAGTAACATATAGTAGCATTTCTTTCTTAATTTTCTACGAAAAAAATGTCCGATTTCTCCTCCATGGAGGTAGTAATGCTACATTTAATTATATAAAAACGATCGTAGTGTGATAAAAAAATCGCATATAAAATTGATTGATTATCTTCGATCCTATTAACGATTTTAATCACTGTCCATAAACATCTCGGTTATGATAAAAACTATTCATTATATAAATTATCTCTCCATCTTTGTTCGCAAATAGCATCGTTTAAAGTTACGCTTGAATAAACAACGATAAAAAAATATTTAACTTTTTCTTTCATAGAAATAATATCATAAAGAAACTACGTGCTTTTATACATTTATGAGAAACTTCAAAGTATAATAACACGCAAATGTACAGATATAAAAATGTTTGCAAAAATGTAGGAAGTATTCAAAGTATAATATTCGATGATACATATTTAACAAAACTTTGGTAATGTAATAATAATTCTCTCCATCCTTTTAATTCTTATTCATAAAGATATGAATTTGTATGTCAAAAGAAGATTATTCGCTGAAATTAAATGATTTCAGTGGTTGCATAATATGATTAATGAACACAACATTCCAGATACTCTTTTATTGACCTTTACTACTTGTTTGGATCCATTGGCTAAGTAACATAATACTTATACTACTTGAATATATATATATATATTTATCTTTAGTATTTGCAAAACAAATTGAACCATTCATACAGTAGAAAGCTTTCAATTATTTCGTAAATTATATATCGAAACTTCGAATCGTCTGACATTGAAATTCATTAATTAAATCTACTAAACTTTGTAATAACGTAGTATACAAATGGCGGAGGGTCGAGGAAATTTGGTGATTACAAAGAATCGCGGGAGCAAAGGTAATAAAGACTAAAAGGGCACGACGACAATGGCGCCACTTGGCTAGACGCCAATCTCGTAGATTTTCTGGCGAATTCGGCGAACACTCTCGTTTGTCTTGTCGAATTTATGCGGAGAATGGGTTCCAACTAATCCGTCTAACTGTTATTTGTTCTTCATCGAAGTTAGCAACATTTGTCACCGACTGAGATCGTTCCAGGCATCTTAATACGTTTCCGAAAATTATTCCACGTGAGACTTGTATTTCTCGATAAATATGCTAATAATAAAATACAGTTGAATAACTGAAATAACTGAACTGAATAAGTGGAAGTAAAGTTTGGAAATATAGAACAACGATTCAAGGAATAAATGATAAAAAAGTAAAGATCTTGTGTGAGATAAGACTTCGTCAATTTAGCCAAATTGAAGTAGTTCCGTGACCGATTATGACATTGTTATGTAACACCATTTGGTCATGGATCAGTTGTACGATTACGAGAATCTAATCAGTCTGGCCTTGTTGCTGACGTCTGTATTAATTTCCCAATTAAACGTGCTATATAATATTTTAATCGAAGTTTTTGAAGATCGAGTTATCATGGTGCCGACACAAATTACAGTGAGATTTACATAAATTATGTAAATACAGTTATCTCGTTTCTCGATATAATTAAATTTCCATGAAAAAATAATATCCCTAAAATTGAAATTACATTTATTTTTCTTTAACACCAATATATTAATGGAACCTCGATATTTCGAATATTTATAAAACAAATTTATTTCCCTATCGGTGACAAATTTTTAATCAAAATTTGTTTCGTGAATATTCTAGAAATATATTACAAAAATTTTCCACACAATTTCTCTCCATTTTTCTCTACCACTGTCTCTGAGATTAACTTAGAGAAAAAGAGTGGAAATGGGGAAAAAAAAATCAATTTTCTTTACCCTCCAGACGAAGGCTTTGCTTCCAAGGCCATCACGCTTTAATACGTTTCTTCGTGTAGGGTTGTACACTGTCTGTGCTATGTTTCCCCTTAAATCACGCTCGTATTGATTACACAATGCCTTTTTTAAGCTGCTCTGATGAGCAGCTGGTCATGAAACAATGACACGAATCGATAAATACGGATAGTATTTAATAAAAATACGCGAAGCTTTATGTAAGCAACCAGCCTCAGTAGCCACGTCACAAGCCACTGCTATTTCACCCCTGTGCGGATGACATGGTCGCCTTTCACGAGGTTCGATCAGACCTCGACAACCTCGTAACACGTGACGTAGTACGCTATGTATTTAATATTATGATCGATGCACTTCGATTGGAATAATTGGGGATGAATAACGAAGGAGGTTGTGACTTTTTGCACCACTTTCGGACCTTTTAATTTTTAATTAAATTTTCATTTCTTAGTCTTTTAATTCTTCAATCTTGAACCTTATAATTTTTATTGCATCATTTTAAATTTTCTAAATCCTTAGTCTTTGTATTTTTTAATTATATTATCAATTCCTCGTATCCTTGATTTTTACGTTCTTTCACTCTACTACCGCTTAATTTTCATTTTTCGATATTTCACTTTTGAACTAAATAGTTGTGAAATAGAGGCTATTGATTTGCAATTTGTTTACCGCCGTTCAAATTATTAATTAATTTATTAGCGTCCATTATGATAAATTATGCATTTATTCTATATTAACTGAACCGTATCTCGTGGTTATTTTTATCTTCTCGTATTTTATACTGAAATTTTGTAAAACTATTACTGAAAAGTGTTAAAATTATCGAAAAATGTAAAAATGTATGTATTTAGGCGTAGCTGTAACAGTATTCCTTTTCCTTAACCTACTTACAAGACTTCGATTTTTAATAAATCATTCTTCCTCCCATAACCTTACGAATTGTTTCTCACAATTTTCAGAAACGTGATGTTAAGATCTCGAAACTCACCGAACGTAAAATTCGTGTCTTCCGTGTTACTCAATTTGAACTACGCCTCATGAATTTCTGAACGCTTGAATTCCTAGAATTTGACTCCGCGTTCCGGGAAATTACGTCGGAATTGTCCTAATGTATTTCCAGTTTCCTGGAAAGCAATTTAAGATGACTATAAACCAGGCAACGTTTGTTTAATCTTTTCCCCTAGTTTGTTGAAAGTGCCCGGTTGCACAGAACATACCGCTATATTTTTCTTTCACATACATAAAACGTAGATATGCGTCGCAAAACGCAACTTCGTAACTGTCGTGATTTCCTGATTCGTTGACGCTATGTCGTCACAGAAATATTGCATAAATAGCTGCATTATAGGCAATCGTGGCTGACTATTATCTTTGGAATATTATCTTTGGAATTTTTATTCTAATAGCTTTATTGTAGTTGGATGATGAAAAGGTGAGCTTCTTTAGTCATTAATGACTGCATTCTTGAGTTAGCAAAGATTATTATTCGCGGTTATTTATACAGTTGGTTAGTGTTACAACTATTTATTTGGTTGCCATTAAACTTCTCAGGATTGAATTTATTAAAGTCAGACAATGATAAATGCAAGTAATTTACTCTTTGTAAGATTATTTATTTAAAATCTGAAAACTTTGTTTCAAGGGAAAATCTAAAAATAAATGACTAATAACAGTGTGTAAATGAGGATATTCGAAACAATAACGATATTAATTCATGATCTAATTACTACTTGAACATGCGCAGAAATTAATTAAATGGTGCAGCTAACAACGGAATATATGAATGAAATTAAAGGATTACAGGATAATTAGCGAAAATTAAATGGACAATGAATTTCGCGACCGAAATTGTGGGGAACAGTTACATTGTTACAATCTGTTCCACTGAAATATTAAATCAAACAGCGTCAGCCATTTAGAAATTCCATCTTTTAATATACTTTGTTGTTTTAGAAATAGTTTGACATTGATTTCAGCATTTTTCATGAATTTATTTAACATTTCACGATGAAAAATTACCTTCGAAAAATGTTTAATTAA
The DNA here is from genome assembly GCF_024516045.1 of Bombus affinis. NCBI lineage: Eukaryota > Metazoa > Arthropoda > Insecta > Hymenoptera > Apidae > Bombus > Bombus affinis. The sequence continues at coordinate 7,461,111 of NC_066359.1, forward strand.
ATGAGACATTAAATTATGGAATATAAAGTTTGAACTAATCCTGTTCAAATGCCTGGGAGAACTTCTGAATTCTTTTTTATGGAACTAATTATTCCACGCCTGAAATTTAGCTTGGCAAAGGTATTAATTATTCATGAAGAATTAATAAGATTTCTACAAAGGAAGACTTTGATGATATTGAATCGAATATGGGAAACTGTTTTAAGTTATTTACATAAATCGATATTCCTTTCCCATGGATAAATAGTCGGAGAAATATTTATTTTTAGAAATATATATCCTTCAAACGACCATGCATAAGATACTTTATTTAGGTCGCATTTATTTGCCTTATTTAAGAAGAATTTACGTATCTTTAAATAGAATGTTTTCTTAATTTTTAGAAAATTGAGTGCTTCATCGGAATTTTAAAATTCTGTAAACTTTCGATATTCATAATTTTTGTATATAATTTCTAGATTAGTTAAATCCATATCAAATTGCAAATTCTGACCATCTATTTTCTTCGTTAATGTAGTAAACGTTACCTAACAATAATTTCTGATGTACGAAAAGATTATTAATATTCGAAATGGATTTATAACCAAAATTTGCCAGTCAGATATATATTCTCGGATTTAACTTAAACAAACGTTCTTTTCTCGTTGCACGATGTATGTGATTGCTTTCCAGAATCTTTTCTTTTTTCTCGTTCTTTTTCGTTCCCGATTCGATTTCCGTGCACGTGTCAGATTGTTTTGGGCGATCAAAAAAAAAAAAAAAAAAAGAAATAATAATAATAAATAAAAGAAAAATGAGGAATGTGAACTTCATGGAAACACTCGATGAATACGTCGGTTCGTCGAAAACATTATTTTCTTCTGCTACACCGGATGTGTCTGTTGGATAATCATCGATCTCAAACGGCATCCTCTCGCGAGCTGAGTTCTTGAAAAAAGCTCCGACTAATTTAAAAATCTCGTATTTTTAAATCTTTATTGAACATGCGAAAAGTGGAAAAGCTATAAATCGAGATAATAAAAATGAAAATAAAATTGGAAATTTTTCAAATAGAAAAATTTATCGCCCGCTTGATTACAATAAAAAGAGGTCAGAAAAATAAATTCTTAGAATTTCGATATTAGAAAATATCTATTAAATAATGCCTGTGTATAGAATTTATACAAAATAATTTATTCGGATAAAATTATCGTATCTATGCGTTACATCATTTGTATCACGAAACAAAATAATTTCATCCGCGTTTCAATGAATCTGTATAAATATCCTCGAACCGATTCCTCAAAAGACGACCACAATTACCCCTTCCACTCCTCTTTGACGCTGGCCATTAAGTCTTCCAACCCTTGTTTTGCTAGCTGACCGCGAATTCTCCGTAGTATGATGCGTAGCTTTCAACTGACATTCTAATGTGTGAAACTAAAGAAATATAAATGTTTCAATATTTTAAAATACCAACGAAATAAAATAATTTCACGCGCGTTTCAATGAATCCGTATAAAAATTCTCGAGTCGATTCCTCAAGAGACGATCACGATCACCCTTGTAGCAGCTGTATATACAGCTGTATATACTTGGAAAAAACTTAATTGGAAACGAACGATTATTCGTATTATTCGAATAATTCTCCAATCGCTATTTGAATAAATATAGAAAATAGCTTGTTACGGATAACAAATAATAATTATACCGCAGATAAGACATTCGACCGATATGAATTCATTTCGATAATTGTGAAATAAATATTTACTCGAAACAATTTGAACAATGCTTAAGTCTGGAACAGAGACAGCAACAAAATAGACTCTCTGCATCATCGTCATCGTTATTATCATCCTACTCGCATTCAGATTTCACAAGTGTCTTGTTCGTCAGTTTTCTAGACGATAATAAAATTAGTTGATAATATTAAGACTCGAAGCTAATAAAGAAACTGATCAAATAACTTACCTTCAACGTTATACAAGCAAGCACTCTTTGTACATGAGTATAAAATCTCGTGACCGAGAAAGGCCACAATTAATGACGTATTATTGAAACAATCGCGTTCTCATAAATGGCAATCTCGCGCTGACGTTGTTGTTCGTTTCAAGTATGTAATTCTATTCTTCCACGGTGTTGCAGCACTTCTTGGTAAAGATATTATGGTGTCTCGTATTAAGCGCATGTCTCATATTAAGTGTCGTTGCTTCATTGATTAAATTCCATTCAACATTGCAATAACAATGATTTCTAATATCTCAGTAACAATCGAACCATTAAAATTCTTCAAATTCCATCCAACTCCGAAATGACAAAATGTCCATTACAAGCATCGATTAATCCAGTTTAAAGCGAAAAGAAGAAAACGGGAAATACCATTTGTCCGAAATACGATTTGACGATCTGGGTAATTGCCTTGAAATATCAAAAAATCCATTCAAATAGAAAGTTGGAGAAGTTTCCATCGTAAACTTCGATTAACTTGTTTTCAAATGAGAAATTTATCGTGTTTATGGCATCCAGGAGAGAATGCTTCGATCGACCATAGGCGGATTTCGAGACGACTAGATAAGAACAATAGCAAATACACACACCGTGACGTAAAAGTTGTTTGACGTACGCGAACGTTTGCTTTTAGATAGGTTAATCGACAAAACAAATTACCTGCGATTATGGCAACGAACATGGCTTAAGTCTTAAGCGTATGAAAAACAAAGTTCTACATTGTATACTTGCTCTAATTTGTCTTTAATAGGTAACTCATAGAATACGGGCTTTTATGCAAATTAATTTTTTATAGACACAACGGCTAAGATAAAATCTAAACAGAAATTACGTGTAACATACGCAATACATGCATAAAAAGTATCTATAAATGTTCCAATACTTTCGTGAGCTTGTGAATTTAATAATAATAAAAAAAGGCAACTAAAAGAGCACTTTCGATAACATGGAACTGATTATTGAATTTTAAAATTACTTGTCAAGATTTTGGTCTTTGTGGTCTTTGGTCTTGTGGTCTTTGGTTATTGACACATACGATATTTATTGTTTTGTTTGTATAATTTATCTACAAAATGTAGATAAATACGATTATACGAAATGCAATGAATTTTTATATGTTCTTGCGATATATATAGCTTGACGATGATTGATTATGTTTGGGTGACTACAATGGAAAATTATCATTGACAATTCTGACCAATATCTATTTCTGGAATATTCGTTTATAAATAAACATTATTTGGAGGAAACGAAGAAGATAAAAAGACGAATTAATATGAATTAAGGAATTATGAAGATATAAATTAACACGACAATGTACGAAATCATATAGAATTGTTGACATCTAAAATTGCGAATATTAAGAATCGCGAAGCCTCCGGATGTTATTCTAATTAATTATTCTATTCTAAGTATTCTAATTATTCGTATATTTAATTAATGTGGTATTTGAAATTCTGCAGAAATCCAAGCGTGGAAAATTCTTTTATTCATTCGTCGATCTCTGTAGAAGATAAAAATATTTTTGTTTCAATTGAATTAATTGATTTCATTAATTTCATTAATTTTTAATTCCACAAGGCAGGACACAAGAGAATCTTTTGTAGACTCAGCCATTTCTGCTCGAGATAGATATAATGAAGAATTATAAACATAACTCGTAGTGCAAAAATTTGCTTCGTCTAGTCATTTTTTTTTCTTTTTTCTAAAGATAAAGGAAACAAAGGCATAGCGGAAATTAATCTTGAAGATAATCCATTTACTCTGCTCTAGATAAAAGTAATTAAGTAAAGAACGTGTTGTACCTTTATATAATCATCTTTTTTTGATTAGAAATTCTACAAACGTAAAAATTCCTTTGTCTGATTATTCTCAAGCTAAAACGAAAAAGATATAATGGAAATTAATCCTGATGAGTATGAACGAGCATCTTGCTCTCGCTTCTAGCCACAAATACGAGTGAAAAATATATGTATGTGCATATTTTTCATCAAAAGGAACCATTATCTATTTAAAGAAAGAAAAGAATATTTATCACTTTCATTAAACGATTTTATTTCAAAAATATTTCCCTGTACATAACGAAACATCGCAATAAAGACTCGCCTTAAATTGGGAAATATATTTCGAACGTTAATTAATCTACCACAGAATATCTTGCTTTATTAGCAAGGAAGCCTAATATTGTTCTCGTTACTCGTGTTACACTGTTTCATCAATTAACTATATTTAATTAACATAGTAATTGGAGTACCGCATGCGTCGCTAATTGGAGTGTATAAGCTTACTTCGATATAATTCCTGGACGATAACTAATTAGCCATTTCTTTCGGATAATTGATTTTCAATTGCATCGAACCGTAATACCACAGAAGGCCGGCGTCAGAAGCTGATTTTCAGTCGTACGATGTTCTATTTTTGCTTGAATGATGTTTCTTTGAAAACAAAGAATATCCGATTTATCTTGGAAATCTTTTTCAATCATTGCAATTGAACAGAACAAAGGTTTCTCAATAAAATTACGATCGGTGATACTTTTATCGAAAATCATATTGTTAGTTTTCTCGTATCGTTATTAAAATATACAGGGTGTTTCGGATTTCATTCGACATACTGTACCAGCATGTTTATGAGACCATTTTGAGCAAAGAATGTCATATACATCGGTCGATTCGTCTTTGTTTTCGAGATATGAGAGAGAAAGTGGTATAAACCATAGGTAATCAGTTGCGTTCAATCTACTTAGCTTTTAACGACGATCATTTATTTTAAACTATTTTTCATACTGATTTATATTAGTTCTCTGCGAAAGATAACGACGATCGTTTATTTTAAGCCATTTTTTACATCGATTTATACTGGTTCAGTGTAAAAGATCAGCGTGAAAGAAATGGACGACCAAAGGAAAATGAGATCTGCGCAAAGTTTAGAGTAACTTATGCTTGTTAAATTGAATTTTAACTGGTAATTTTAATTACCAATAGAAAGTCCAATAAACGTAAGTGTGCATTGAACGACAAGCATTTTGGAAACTGGCGCCGTTGCAAATTATTGCCATCGAAATGCTGAACAACTTCTGTTCGAGTTTGATATTAGTTAGTAATTTAAGCCGAAAGTTATACTATTCGTAGTGATGAAACATAAACTTGAAAGCCGGAAATCTAATCCAAAGCAAAACATATTTTCCTCGTCGATAACTACTATGTGCTATCGAAATAGAATTTCTCCCACCGATAACTGTTACGAGCTACCGAAATAAGTTTCCCTTATCGATAATGGTTATCAAGAATGAAAAAAGATTTCTCGTTCGCCTATAGTTATCACTTGTCACTAAAAAAAATTTTTAAGCGAGAAAATACTTGTTATTCCACAACTCTTTCCATTTTGATCGCGACAGTTACGTTCCGACTGAAAATAAAAGTCTAACTTCTAGAAACTGAAATCGCTCTCGATCAAAGAAACTAAATCTTCGTGGCGATCGAAAATATATAATTACGCAACGTGAGAATAATATACAACAGGTTGACAAGCGTCTTTATCCGATAACGCATTCGCGAAACGCAATAAGTCATTGTATAAAACGTACGTTAAAAAGAAAATGAAAGAAAGCGGATAATATTGACATCATCGATTAGTCTATTAATCGGTTGGACATGCTCCAGATGAAATTTCGTATCTCGTGACACTCGCCTCGTTAATGCTCCGTGTAACTCGCGTCAACAATAATTTTTTCAACGCTCGTCCACTTCGTGGATGTTCAGAAGAAATTTGCATCTTATATCTTGCTCGTTTGCCATCTTGTCTCGTTGATTCATTGATCCTTCGCGTGTTGTTGTTATGGAAGACTACTGCGCCTTATTTTCATATTTCGTTTTACAATTTGTCTGACGTACATCGTCTCATCGCCGATTGTTTAGTAGGAAATGAATTTAGTTATTGGAATTATACACTGGAATTGATAGAATTATTATTCCAGGGCTAGAACGATTAGAATGTTAAAAATCGAGTTCAAATTATTGGTGTTATCGGGGTTAAGAATAATTTTTTTGAAAAATTAGAAATCGAATTGGAATTTCTTCGGCGTATATCCTAAAATGGTTCGTATGTCCGAAATTGTAAAATCAAAGAACGTAGTAATCGAAATACCGAACATACAAGATCAACTTTCACGAATCTTTAGAAACAATCAAAAATCTGAATCGTCAACATCGAGTGGCAGCATGGCCTTCGTCTGAATCTTCTACAATCAGTCTGCAAGCATAATGAACATTGTGCAGACGCGGAGAACCGTGACAGAGAAAACAAGCGATTCGATAGTCGATAACAAAGCAAAGAACCGCGTCTCTCGCCGCTTATCTGCTGCAAGAAGAAACGAAAGTTATTTCCGGCCTCGACCCTCGTGCATCCAACATTGATACATAATTTGTCGTTTCCGAACCTTCGTTTCTTTTCTCGTTTCTCTTCTTACCGCGTGTTCGATCGAACGTACATACCAGGTGTCCCGTTTTCATCCATCCACGAAAATATCTCCTAAATTGTACGTCGTTCGAAGAAAATTGTTTCAGAGGTGATCTTGAAATCTCGAAGGCACGTCCACTTAAATAAGATTTCTGTCCATTGGAAGACGTTTGCCCCGAGACGAAATAAGTTTCGTTCGAAAAAGTGTTTCGAATAGTATAATTACGATTAGATATAGAATTAATCCAAGCAGCGATCGTAAGAAGCAACTGGACGTCATGCGAGATAAAAGGAGTACAAAAATAAATAAATATAGTTTGGGAGATATTATGTATTACGTCAGAAAACAGTGAAATGTACAGTGTAATGTAGGGGATATTTGCCTGGATCGATTAAAACGGGACTCCCTGCGTGTTCTATTATTTGTTTGGCAAAAATCTAAGGGTGGTCATGGCGGCGCCCCAAATTATTGAAATAGCGTCATCGTCGGAAGAGTATTTAGTTTTGTTTCTTTGATCTTTAATTCTTCTCTTTCTTTTTTGTCAAGATTCGAGATCGTTTGATTTCCTGTAATAGTAGCGCAATTTTGGGATTTTTCAGAAGCGTATATATTTATCTAATTCTTCAGGACTCAAGCGATTCTTAGTTTTCATGAATAAATCACTGTCAAGCGTAATTGCTGCGACGCTTGCTGTCTTGTTCGTCCTTTGAAATTTTGCTATCGAACCGCACAAGTTCAAAAATACACTGATTGCCTCAGCAGCATTACTCGGAACTTTAGTAAGATAATTGAATCGTGGCGCTATGTGCGTCAATGGCAGCGAACGCGCTAATAAAAATTTAGGACAATTTAAAGCTGTCGATATTTTTTAACAACATTAAAGGTATAACATATATTAGAGGCTCTGTAATTGAATCAGAATTGTAAACACGACGAAAATATTATATTTACTCCTTTCGATCTTATCGAAGGTATTGGATTTTTGAAATTGTATTTGCCGAGGGAATTACTGTCAATTATTGTTTATGCAGAAGGAGAAAGTAAAAGACGTTCCTTGAAAATTGCTACGTGAAATAATAAAACGGTGTTGATGTTCAGAGTTGTAATTAAACAGATGCAAATAGTACAGACGTCTACGAATACCGAGCAAGAATCATCGTACATTTACGCACGTGGCCTTTCCAAAGGCCATCAATGCCACTTAGGCAGACGAAAGAAAACTCGTGATTTGAAATAATAATCGTACTCGCGATTTAATAGCAAAATGAATGTTATTTTTCACGCGGTTAATCGCCGCAGGGAATTGAAGTTCTTCGAGAGCCTTGTAGCGAAACACGTAAGTTTATTTGGGGTGTCTGAGGACGAGCGAGAAGACCGGAAGTGGACCACTGCTGGCGTCAGTACGCCATTGACGCCTCTTCCCTTTTATTGGCTCCTTACTTTCGCATTTCGCTGCTTCGATCAAATTTCCTACCATCTCATTGCGTCAAATGCAATCCATGTTTTATTCATTTCTTTCTTTAATATAACGAGGAATTAATTTTTCTAATTAATTTTCATAAGGGGAATACCGCGAATAAAATTAAGATTTTCTTCTGCAGTTGAAAATATCGATGTAAATTCGGTCTGTTCGGTTCTTCTTTTATCTTATCGGCTGTTAAATTAAAATTCTTCCGAATTTTGTCAATTTTATATCTCCTTTGGACGCAGAACGACGAGTCGACGAATTTACAAATTAGTCGCGCGAAATATACGCGCGAGAAACGTACGAACAAAAAGATTGCCATCGTATTATTAAATGCACAGGAAACGAAAAGTGGCGACGTAATTAATTTTGATACGCAGAGAACGTACGACGCAACTCGTTTCGACAAACATATCCTGAAATGAAGCAGTTTAATTAATTTCCATAGAGGAATATTTTTCTCAATTTTTCATTATACGTGGAAATGTTGACGCAATTAAAATATATTTAAAATACGAAATATATAGTTAAAATAAGTTTGAGAATTCTACTGAAATATACAAAATGAAACAGAACATTTGTAACTCTTGTCGGGATATAAAATTGTTTTAAAAAATAGGTATCTCCGTGGACGTGAATTTTATCGAAAATTGAAAGTTCAGTTGAAAATGAAGACGTGATTTAATCGTCGTTCCCATTTACCAGCATGCAGACGATATGATTCAAGCGGAACGAACGAGAAATAATTGGGAGGAAAATTATCTGTCTGTCCGTTAGATTGTGGCGGTTCGCATTTAGAGATATCGCCTACTGTACTTGTAGTATGCGTGCGCAATGTCACGTACACCCATGGTTCAACCCTAACTGTTGGTTTTACATACGAAGACGAGAAATCGTCATCTGCCTTTCACTCGTAACTTTTACAAATTGAAGCGTGTTTCTACGATATACAATTTCTAATGATATTTCTTATCTTTACAACGTAATTGATCATTTATGAAACAATATAAATGTACGATATAGGAATATTATTAAAATTAATATAGTTGAAAAGAATCAACCCTGTTCTTAATAAGAATATTTCAAATTTTTCATCTGCCTTACTTTGAAAAAAGTTACACCTTTTACCGTTTGCATTTCTAACTGTACGAAAAAGAACATGTTATGTTAAAAATATCATTTCCGATAGAAATAAAAATATTATCAGCACTCTGAGAGAACCAGAAACAGACTCATCTTGATAACTTGTTTCTCGATTGCTCGCTTCCTAATCAGGAAAGAAGAAACACACCCACGAATTTACGAGTGTCACAAAACGATAAATTGATCGAATTTGGTGGTTCAAAATAGGCGATCCTTTTCGCCGAAATCTCCGGTTGACTCACCTCGAATTAGCAGCGCAGTGGACAAACAAATTTGACTGTTTGTGGATCTTAGGAAGATTCGTAGCGATGATATCAGTGGCCAGGAAAAGTGGTCACCCGGTTTACGGAATCGCTATCGCTTCGCTCGAATTCGAATATAAATTTCGCTGCCTGAGTCAACGTTCGAACGTGCTTTTTTCGTTGAGAAAACTACGCGAGAAAAAAGAAAGACAGTGAGTTGTAACGTAAAACGCCTGAGTAGAGAACAATCGGATTCGAGCGAAGAAGAGGTCATAGTCCATTTCGAATCGAAATTCGATTTCACATTAAAGTTATAAATGTTCATTTCTAGTTAAAAGAATATCATGCTAAATATCGTAGGTATAAGAAAAGATATTTTCCATAAAAATGTCATTTTTTATTTTAAAGAATCATAAGAGGAATTTTCTGATTTGTGTATAATACTAATCGTGTTTTGTTACAAAGAATACAGTGCAAATTATTACATGTAACTTGTGGATAACTTTATTAATTAACAAGTACAAACTCTACTCTTAGAAGAATTTGTTTTTATATAGAAATATAGATATATCACTGTACTGTACACGCTAGGACAGATAGGTACTAATTAATAGAAAAAAGTCAATCTATATTTTAAAAAATAATAATAGAAACATAATATAGTAATTAAGAGACCGATATAAGAATATAGTATAACGTAAGAAATTAGAAATAAGAATCTAACAATCTGCTAGTAATATGTTATGCACCTAAAATACAAATAAATTTATTATCATTATTATTAAATACAATTGCATTGACTCTACATTCATTTGTATAGGAATTTTCGTAAAATTCCATTTTTATGAAATATAGAAAAAAAGAGGGTATTTCGGTGGAGTATATTTACGATAGCAATTGTTTGAACGCGTTGAATTCCCAATAAAAAGGATGTTTCGAGGTATCCGTATTTCCAAAAAATGTTACAGTGCATTGGTCAGATATGATATGATTTAACGGGATTCCCTTAAATCCAATTATAAGCACACAGATTCTCTTATGCTGAGAACAATAGCCGAAAATATGCACAAGAGAAGCGTTTGCCTCATCTTTACTATTATTATCCGTTCTTCGAGCTATTACTAATATTAGACGTGAGGACGCTGTCGTTGAAAATCGAGTGCTTCTTGGTAGGTTTAAAAAGACATTTGCCAAGATATTGGGTCACATGAGTTCCTGTCATGTGATTTTTGATCGCGAGAATAAAACGACAGAGAATAATAAGTTGTCAAACTTTATTATCGTTAGATGCTTTGGGAAGAAGAATCACAATTTTATTATCTTCTACTTGCATTCTATCTAGCGTCATTATTTTTGCGACAAAAGTAACGAGAAGTTATTTTTTCTAATTTGTGAAAATTGTCGTTGTCATTGAAATTATGTAAATATTGGAAAATTGAATATCGTTTTCTTTAGAATTTTCGATTCTACTTTCTGATATCTTTTGATGACCTATCGCGCAGTGATTTTTAGATTTCATCTTAAATCACGAAACATTCACAGTTCTTGCAAACGAGTAAAACAAAATTCGGAGAATTCGTAGCTCAGAATTTCTATTTTTTAAATCTAAAAAGAAACTCGTCGTTCCGGTCAATACGATTTCTTATTTTCAGTTCGGCTTTACGAATACAAAATTTCTCCAATGTAAACGGTGCTTATATTTTAATTCCTCGCAATAAATCTTCGTAGTTCCTTCCCGTAAAAAAAAAAAATACTTCAAATTTATATTCCCGTTATGTTCCCTAACCCTAACCCCGATATACTGCATGTTTCAAATACGTCCAACCACTACTTCTATTTCATCCAAGAGATTAGATGCACTCATTTGCATTTTATATATTCCTTCCGCAAATTTGAAATTTTCTCGAATTTATATAAATATATGTTTGAAATTTAAAGATTTCTTTGAATTTGTCCGCACACTAGTAAAATAAATTACAAAACCGCAGACAGTTAATTGCTATTTTATCAACTTTGAATTTTGGCAGGATTTTTTCGAAAATCAGGATTGAACAAGTTGTACAGCTGGACGTACGTAACTGAATAAACGCGTATTAACATCACGATCGATGCTTCAGTGTTTTGTAACAGCTGCTGTATTGCGATATTCTGTGCCTGAAACAAAATAAAATAAAATATTCCTAGTGTCTGCATCGTGTAACGCAACTTACGAGTTGTTTGATCCTTTTGAAAAAACAACACGTTCCAAGAAATCGAGTACCGTTATCGAGACTTCAACTAGAACTTATTATATTATCATACATACATAGTATTATACGATATATAGAATATATAATACTTTAAGCTTCTTTGAGAATTGTAAACATCGTTGTACAGCCTGAAATGCTAATAACTTTGAGATCGATCCGACTTAAAATAAATAGATAAAGGAGAAAACAATCTTTTTATATCGTAAAATAGCATTATACAAGAGTTATAACATCTACGATCGGTAAAAGTGATAGTTTTTACGGAAATATATCAAAAATGTAAATTAATGTTTCTTGGGATTATTGCATATTTATGAATATTTCAAGGCGATTTCGAAAAATCTTGGGCTGCCTTGGCTACGACTTGTTACCTGAGGCTATGATTTGATTTATAGAGTTGATATTATTTTAGTTATCTGTTTAGGGACATCATAATGTTCCCAGGTATAAAGTGCTGTTTATTCAACTAATTACTGAGTTGAACTGCACCCTCTTGCAATTGAAACTATGACATCCTCGATTTCTGGAATTCTTCTATGCGATTTTTGCAGAATATTTATCATACATTGTACAATTTAATCAAAGCAAATAATTAAATGAAAAAAACTTGTTTGTTTAAATACTTTTATAGTACATTTATGCCTCGTAACAAGACTTGTTATTTATTAGAAATGAAAGAAGAAAGACAATGATCGTCGATAAGCTGGTGAATAATTCAAATTTTCTATAAATTCTGCAGAAAATGAAAAGTTACTGAAACATTTCGAAGTAAACTTGCTACGTAAAATATCTGTAATTTTTGTATAGAGAGAAAGAAATAATATTATAAAACAAATAACCGTTAAACGAAACGGTTTAAGGCTTTTACAAGAATCAAGTACTTGGTAGATGTCCAAATTCGGCCAATAAAGTGCGCGCCCCAGTTGATGCGTTTTATAGAAGGTACGTTCCGGCCACTTAACGGTGCCTCATGATCCTTCAAGCTCGATTACAACGCCTCACGCACAACTCGATTTTAATAGAACAGAATTTAGTACAGTAGATAATTTACATATTGAAAACAGTTACATTTTCTTCGTGTGTAATTATTAGTTGTGACTCATAAGTAATACAATTAGATGAGTCATTAACGGGCAGCCATTCGTCATTACATTCATTATATTAACAAATTTCCCCAATAATACTGTTTCGTTATAATCCACTTACTTGTAAGAATCGTATTTCGTGGTTTCTTTTTATAAATCATCGCGAAATTCCGCATTTTCATGAAAATTCGTATGTTTTCTTTTTTTCAATTCTATAGCGCCAGGTATCGTACGGATAAATATTTTACATAGTTTTTCACGTCACGTGCGTTCCGTGAAACTTTGCATTTTCGTATTTCCTATAAATGCGCATGAGAATCCCCTGTCTATTCGTCACATTGGCCGCTTAAAATCTTCGAGTTTATCAATACCATTAGCAACAACGGTGTCTCTCAGATGATAAGGCTAATAAAATTTCAAAATGTATGACGCATAGTATATTCGTAAAGAGCTGCAAATGCACGAATACTTTGGTGAGTCAGAGAGTAGCATGTAAATTATTGTGCAAGACAATCTGAATGATAAAACCCTTTTCTGTGATCACGATTCATAATACTCAAGCATCTTCTATCAGCGATCTTTATATTACAAAGTTTTCTTCTTTCATTCGTTACGAACGTATAATTTACCTTTTACAATTTACTTTTATATCGTGCAAATTCTGTTTAATTCGATCCAAACTCATTTGATGTTTGATTAAGACTCGGTCTTTGGGAAATGGAAACTAAAAGTGGCCACGAACGTTGATCATAAAAATACGAACCGGCATAACAATTTACAGTCTACTCATAATACACAGAATCTAAGCATTCCTCTCACCAAACTTCAACTATAACTCGTAACTTCCGTCGGAGCGATTCACAGGTCGTGTTTCTCCCCACTATGGCGCGCAACAAACGCAGAACTTTGGCCCAGATAAATAGCTGGCAGCCGGGAATCAGGCACGTAGACCACGCTTTGCAGTCGAGCGACGTTCACGCTACTCGTAAACGTGCTCCGAGGCGCAGTGTAATCGAAACGCTATTCTGTATTCCTTACGTTTGAACATAGAACACGTGCTAGTCGCGACAGTTCGCGTTATCCATAAAAGATCGTGAATATTTCTCGCAAATTTCGTGAAACATAATTTCCACGCTATCGACGGAAGCACGTGCTTATTCTGATTATAAAGTTTTGGTGAAAGACAATTTTAAATAGAACTTTGACAAGTTTCGTAGAAAGATTAGAAAGAAGGTGACTGACCAAGCTGAATTTTGGCTTGCGAAACGCTGCTTCGAAGAAAATTCGTCCAGAAGTGCATACAACGGTTGGTTGTGATCGACCAAATTGAACTTTGGCCTGTGGAAAATTGCTCTAAAATTTCCTTGGAAATTTGACGGAAATTTGACCTCATCGGAAAGTGCGTAAGATAATCGTGATCGACGAGGTTGAACTTTGTCTTGTGACCAATTTTTGTCTGGTGCTATTTTCAAGACATCTAAAGACTGTTTTAATTAAACGTATTTTAAAATAATTGTTCGTTGAACAAGAAGACTTTGTAGTGTAACAATCGGTGAAAGAAGTATTATAGAAAGCGTGATACTTTCGTAAGAAGAATAAAGAAGAGACGAAAGTGAAAGGATTATCACGAGGCAACCAAAGAAGTATTAGAGTACCTGAATTTCGGTTAGGGAGATCGTATCGAGTTGGGTAAATCGTTGTCAGAGAAGGTAGAAGCTATAAAAAAGAAGATGGTTCAACAAACGAACACTGAGTTTGCAGTTGGAAACGTGGACGAGTACGTCAGGTATTTTAATTACCTGAGAGCCCTGGCAGATATTACAGCCATGGCTAGCATCATAGCCGTTCAGGTAATTTCATATTTTAGAAAATTTAAGCAGAGCCAGCAATATAACTATGGAAATAATTTGCTAGAAATTAAACAGGATTTTTAATTGGCCACGAAAATTGTGGTCCTTTAAGTCGTACAATTTTATGGTAGAATCTTATTATAAAATTATTGAATTTAATGTATATTTTCTATTATTATAGCGTCATATTATAGTACTTTACTATAGATTCCTGTTTGTGCTATAATAAAATCGTACCACAGAAAATTTGGAGATTTTGAACTCAGCTTGGGCGTCTGATATTGTTATGAGAATGATTCGATTGAAATTATGAATATTTCAAATGATTTATCATTGATATTCCGTAAGAGACAATAAAATGAAGATTCGAGGTGTAAAGTCTTTAGATCGCTCTTAATTGAACATGTTTACCGAAAGATGATTTAACGATTAGACTGTTGTTGAAGGTTTTGTATTATCACATCAATTATATTGCGATAAGATAAACATTTTTGGTTGTAAGTTTAAGCAGACTTTTGATATCCATTACATGATAATTTAATTAAAGATTCCACTCGTTTTTCGTTTATTCTCTGAAACTTCTGTAAAAAAACGATGAAATGAAAATTCTAGGTAATTTGAAGCATTTGCGAGATGATAATTTTGTAGTATTTCGATATAATTTCTAATTATTTTCGACCACTCTACGATAAATAATAAACTGGTTAGTTCAAACGATCAATTTTTTCTCAATGCACAGCTATGATTAGCGGTAATTATAATACTGATAATTGAGTGTCCAAATAATTTCATGAACAATTCTATATATTTATAATATATCTAAATAAATATTTGGCAATTCGAACTGAAACGTGATTTATCATCTCGATATTGTTCGAATTACATTCATTCTTCCAGAATTACCTTCGTTCTTTGACTATCTTTAAATCATATCTGACAGATGAAAAGAAAGAAAATTTATCACGCCGAGGTTCTTATTCGACAATAATTCATAGATATAGTAGCAGCTCGTTATAGTAGCAACTTTTGTCTGATTTTGATCGATGAGATCAAAGAGTTGTAGATATATCACAGTCAATTAGGTTCATTTCTTAACTTTCTAAAAGAATACTATGAGCACTCCTGATTACGAAACCTTGTTTCGGTGGGACTTTGATTCCATAAGCGTCGGTCAGCTTTAATTTCTAGATAAAATGGTATATTAGATACATCGTTTAATTCTCGTATAAGAACAATTAGAATGATCGTTGATATAAATAAAATTGGCTTTAAAGTTTCTAAAAAGTTTGTTAATAAAAATTTAATCACGAAAGGATGATAATTCCCATTGACGGAATAATTCTCCATAAAATACAATTTTTATCTCGATTTAATTCGTATTCGTACGGCACGCTGATACACTGGTATCGACTCTTTTATTGGCCAACGTGTTGTTAGTCGTACGTGATCGGACCCTTCGTAGAAGTAATTGAAATTTCTCTAAAGAATTTTAATACGAAGTACGTTAACGAAAAATATGTTCATTTTAGTAAAATGAATTTGTTATAGATGTATATAATCTATATCACTATTCACAAATAGGGATATGCTTCCTATTATCCATATTAGGTATGCTTTTATTGCTATTATACATATGGTAACAAGTATATGTATACTAAATCTAAAGGATTAATTGTTAATTCAACACAAATTTTATAACAGTGATCGATGGTATTATAATATTTATTATTTATTAGAAGCATAAGGGTATTTACTTCTTATTGGAAAAATTAGAAATTTTTTATTGGAATGAGAAATTTTGATTTTAAATCATTCTTTAATAAATTCACAATAAAGATTTGACTCGACTCGAAAATATTAGAATGGGAAGTACTTTCTATATTATTTTCAACGAAGAATATTCCATGGCTGTTTGTGGAAATTTTTAGAATCAAGAATCAGCGAAAGTATGGGGATTAATATTCGCGATACAGAGGGTATCACGCCACTGTGTGGATTTAGGAATCTCCGAAATCTCGAACCTCGTGGCATATGTCGATGCGTGGGGATTAATGTCTCGTTTTAACGATCGATATCTGGACGAGTCTCAAGGCTCTTCAATGCCGCGGAACCAGGGCAAGGTGGCGAGAAAAATGTCGATCCATCGACGTCGTCGCCTCTTCCGCGACTTCTAACCCCAAGCAATTCATGCTACCCTTTTCTTCGTACGTCTAATTGTGAAATCTTATCATTCTCTGCTAGAATCTTTACCTTAACTGCTGATGATGTTTTAGAAAGATCCAATTAAAGTTCCAAGATTTAAGGACTTGATAAAGTAATAGGTATCCTAACTATAATAAATCTACTAAATATAGAAACGTAGAAAAATGTTCTCAGAAATTGTTGGCATAAATGTTTCCGTTATTTGTTCATTTTTAATAATTCCTTCCAAAAAAACTATCAAACGAAACCAACTTCTCTTGCAGAGATTAATATCCAAAGCTAACATAAAGGTAATAAATAAAGAATTGCGATAAATACTTTCAATCGTATCTCCTGGAAAAGTATTTGAATTTTACTCTAAAATTGCAATAACGCATGTACGATTAACGAATATAATAATTGAAACGAATAGTTACGAGTTTTAAAGCGGCGCTTATTGAGATCCAATAATCCCTGTTTTAAATGTCCATTTAAATGTGCCATCGCATATGCTGCGCATTTAATAAAAAAGCTCTCGAACAAAAGTATACTGGGAGAAGAAACGTCTGAATGAGACAGCCGTTCTTCAACGAAGGATCCGAAAAACGATGAATAACGATCTTCCGCTTGACGTCACAAATTTGCGTACAAAGGGAACCAGGCAAGCGAAACTCGGCTGAGAAACGATGAAGCAGCAACCACGTATCGTCGAATCGGTAGTAAAATATCGACAATCGTATTCCTTTTAATGGAACGAGTCACATGGTCGATGAAACTTTCTGCGAAGCCAGAATCAATCGATTTATCTTCATCTACGTGCTGGTTGAATCTTGTTTTCCTACCAGATAGGTATCAGTCAGCGTTTTATCTATCTTATGCCAGTATTTACAAAAATACATCGCAACGGATTAGACTTTTTTATCGGCCATTCGAGCATTATCGCCCTAACTCGACCGGCAAACGCGTAATTTTTCTACGAAACGGGGGTCGCAGGAGAGAATGACTTTTGATTGGAGTATAAAGCAAGGAAATCGGCGCACTCCAGACGGATTTCAAGATACCGAGTAAAAATAACGTGGTCACGAGGAGATGATCGATCGATTCGGACTAAGATCGCTTTGTTTCTCCTTTTTTGAAGCTTCGTGTCTTTGTTCTATCAGAAGGAATTTCGTAGAGTGGTGCTAGTTGGGTTTAGTTGGGATTTTCTAAAAAAGTTTGGATTATTTTCAGGCCAATATGGGATATTATCGTTTTATCGAGAAATACGATGTTGAGCAGGTTAGTTTCGTTAGGAACATTCGTCAAGTGGAATTACATATAAATTTTTAGAGAAGTCAGTGTCAAGAAGAAAGCTTAATTTCATGGAATGTATTATAGAAACGAAATGAGGATCAAGTGATCTACTTGACAAAACGTTTACCAAAATTGTTCTTCTTGGCATATCTGGAGGAAGAAAAATTAAAAAAAAAAAAGAAAAAAGAAAGGAAACGTTTAAGAACATGACTGATAAGTGTTATCAATCGACTTACAGGATATTTAAGGTAGATGTGTCATGGGTCGTGTAATCAGAACATTTAATTAATTTTTAATA
This sequence comes from Bombus affinis, assembly GCF_024516045.1. Taxonomy (NCBI): domain Eukaryota; kingdom Metazoa; phylum Arthropoda; class Insecta; order Hymenoptera; family Apidae; genus Bombus; species Bombus affinis. The sequence continues at coordinate 7,479,362 of NC_066359.1, forward strand.
CTTCATAAGTAGCTAATAAATAATAAAAGAAGAATGCTTGTTTGAAATCCAAATATGATGAACTCATATTTATTTTTATTTCGCAATAATACCTAAAATTCAACAATTTTCTTGATACATTAATACTTTTAACGATCCTTGTTTTTGTAACCGAAATATTCTTTTAGCTAGTCAAGTATCAGATAAATGAAATAATTTTCACGGGATAAAACTTTAACGTTATATTTTAAATAGAAATATTCTATTTTTGATCATTCGAAGGAAATATATTTCGAGATCGATCTTACATCGAGTACTCGATCCTTTAAGCTCATTTATTATTTATATTGTCCAAATTTAATTATCATAGATTGTCAAAAATTTCTTAAATTCTTAGGTATGAATCGATTATCTTCTTGGCATTAATATTAAATCCACGTATCGTGATTATCTTTTATAAATAGATCGAGAAATGGCGAAAATCTTGTATCGATATTGCGTGATATTTTTCTTCTTAATTCCACAAATCGTTCATGAAATGAAATCATAGAATTCGAATAAGATTTTATTAGAAAAATTTAATTAATCGCACAATTTTACGCAATTTAGCCGCATTATCAACTTAACAATTTATAATCGATTGCAGAGAAATCACACGAATCTCCTCCTACATCTTATACTTCACTCAGCTAAAAAGTCCGCTGGATTCTCTTAAATCTTCGTTGACGCACAATAAAGATAATTATTAGAGTAAATTTCTCACAAATTACACGGCTTAGTACTTTTCCAATGACTCAATCTTAGAAGTTTCCGATCTTTAGCAATCGTTCGATTTTAGATAGGACAAAGTGTTGTCACCTGAAAGATAAGAAATCCCCCGTGGGAATTTACCAGGAAAATCGAAGAAACAGCAATGAAATAGCCACGGTTGGAACACGTCACGATAAATAGGCGTTTTAACGCCTTGCGACTTAACTAAACAATTATCTCTGAGAACGGATTTCATTCAGAAATTATGTCACTGATTAAATATATCGTAGATGTTTTATTTATATTTTGGAATATACATCATAATATTTTCAAATATTTTTAGATACATCTCTTATAAAATGAACATATTTAGCCTGACTATTTTAATTAAGTATTTAGGTGCATATAGCTAAGTATGTTCCCTGGTTCCAGTATTTATGAAACGCTATAGTTAAAAACAGAGGAAAAGTGTTTCACAGCTCCTTCGATTAACCATTTATACTGTTCTATAGTTGAAAAACAGATTCTACATATTCAATAAATATTAACAATTTAAAAAATTCATTAAATTAAAATAAAATTAAAAGGATGCTTTAAATCTTAGTTTTAGAAATATTAACTTTGAGACAGAAATGAAGGAATATTGAAAATACTACATATATACTACTTTTTACCCTAAACGTGGATAGTTTCCAATTCAATTTTCTTTACACTGAACCTGAAATATTCAATTGTTACGCATTCCTCACCTATCTCAACATTACATAACGACAAAAACAAATGACGCGGCCAGCGTTTCGAGAAAATAAATGGGAAATAAATTATCGCGAAGTTTCGAAAAATTCACACGATAATATATCGGTGACGTAGCTTGTCAACGGATATCGCGAATCGATGAACTCGATTATGAACTTTATCGGGCAATTACAGAGCCCGACATATGGCCAACAGATTATCCGCGCGAGATTAATCCCAGCAACGATAATCGATAATCTTATCTGTGATTTAACCAACGATTTAACTAAACGTTATAATTATTATTAATTGCATAATACGTTATGCGATTAGCTTATCTATGTAAAACTAAACAGTGGTATGTTTAAATTGATATTTCTGTTGTCTTCGATTGAGATATTCGTGATATTATTCTTCTTGGTATATTCGATGTAATTGAGTTACTAATTGTTAAGTTCCATAGTTCTGCGATATTTCTTTTTTCGCTGGCATTTGAGCCTAGTTTATTTATAATTATTACGGTGTCGTTGATGAACGAGGAATAGTCGTCTTCTTTTTGGAAACCGGTATTAACAGATGTGTGCTTTTTTATGATGGATACATAGGCAGCCAAGTATGAGAGAAAGGTCGTTCGATAATTTATTCTGCGTAGTTAATGCTCAATGACCTAATTAACTTCTGAGGAAGTTTCCTTCCATCGATTAGTTCAGCTTTTTCAGAGACTATAGGAAATTAAGTTCTCGAAATTTAGAATTACTAGCTTTACCATGAATCAAAATTGAAAGATTAAATCGAACATTGCAAAAAAAAAAAAAAAAAAAAAAAAAAAAAAATGAAAGCAAATCGAATGAACTTCACCGAATCGAAACAAAGCAAAATTCCTCCAGGTCAAATCCAACTATGTCCCGACAATAAAATCAAAGTAAATCGAGCCAAGCCAAACAAAAAAGATCTTCATACGTCAAATTAAATCAAAATCATCAAATGACACAAGTTGGAACAATGAAAAAGTCCCCTCAAACCTAATCAAACCGACCGTAACTTCTTCAAACTAAAAGACAATTATTTGTATTAAAGTTTATGAAAGAAACTATTTCAAATGAGAAAATTAGAAAAGCACGCATTATAGTAATGTCGAGATTTATGAAAGAAACTCCAAAGAAATTCTTTCAAACCCGATCAAACCGACGTAACTTCCTGCAACTCTGAAACAAGCATTCGCTTAATGAACGCACGATATATCACATGCAGTACCATAAAAAATGTTATACTTATCTCTGTATAAATCTTCAGAAGGCTCAAATATCCTCTGAAAACAACGTTCCCTTACGATATCTCTTCTCGCAAAGAAACTCATTCACCGATCACGCTATCACACGACGAGCACGCGATAGCTGGAAAAGCCAGTAAACAAAATCGTACAAATCCTTCCAAGGTGCATCTTGTTTCTCGAAACAGACGACTCGATAACAGGTCAGTCCACCTATCTCTCCATTCTTCGTCACATTTGCATCAACAAGAATCATAATCGTCGTAATCATTCAAACGGATGAGAAGACAATCTTCTGGCAAGTCGCAATAAAGCTCAGACGAACTGATAACGTACGTCGTGACACAAACAACGATGCAATTCATCTTTTTGAGAATGCTGTGTCGTTTGCAACTGATTCTACCATAGGGTGGTACATGCACACGTCGCTTATCTCTGTCGAAATTTCATTCGAGACACGCAAATATTATAAATTTCGCGAGATAAGGGATGGTTTCAGGCAATCGGGATGGAGGATGTTGGTTTTGTTGGCTTTGTTCGATTAATTTTCGATCGGCTACGCTTTTTCTACGTTGCCAGAGACATTCTTTGGCTTATCGGCGAAAATTTATGATTTTCTTCACGAATGGACTGAAATCGATTGCGAAAATCGTATGAAAGGGATATATAATGTAAAACGTGGATATTATGTAAAAAAGAAATGTACACAATCTTTGAAATATTTTAACGTTAAGTGTCTTTTTAGAGGAAATTTCATTTAAGAGGATTTTAGAGGAAATCTAGGAACAATTCGTTCCTTAACACACGTTGTTAGAAAATCGCTGTGAATTTTTAATTTATGCGAATCGTCCTGAATTTCAAATGTTCCCTTTATCATGAATTTTACATTTCTCTGAATTCTGTTTAACCAAGAAAATTTCTGACGGTTTTGTATTAACAAATCGGTGAAAAATTTGATGAAATATCGATATAAATAACGTAATAAATATTGTATCGAACAATTATTTGGTGAAAAGGGCAGCTGACTAAATATTACTGTATTTTTCTGATTACAGTTTAAACGAATGTTAAACAAGGAACTGTCACATTTCTCAGAATCGTCCAAATCCGGTAACCAGATATCGGAATATATCTGCAACACCTTCCTCGGTAAGTTGAAAGTTAAAATCCACCTTTGCAAACCTCATAACTTCATTTTCATAAACTTACATCTTTAACGAGACTCTTTACGATGATTAAAAGAGGTGGAAGGAATTGTATTCTTTGTCTGCAAAGAAATACGAAACGGTCGTGAAACTATAAGAAAAAGATAATTCGCGATTTTATCGAGGTCGACGCCAGGAGCAGATTTACCAGGGACAATGAGAGCAACGTAGGCTCTTACGCATTAAGAGCCCTTGAAACACCGTAAACGCGCGCATGTTTCACGATCATTCATCCCGTTAACGCTCTCTTTGTCTCTGCTTGCTCGTCAAACGAGGAATCGGAATTTTTAATTACTCAAACTGCCTTACACGTCGATGCAAACGCGACTTACACCCTTTTTCTCGTCGCAATTTAGAAAATCCAGCTCTATTTACGAATTAATTGGTAAATTATAAAATGTTAGTCATTTTTTAATTTACCAATTTATCCGCACACGATAGTTTCTCAGGATTCAGAATTACGCGTTGCTTCGTATCAAAGACTCTTCCTATTTCTCACACAACTTTCCAAGTCACGCGAAACCACCGGAAACTTCTTCCAACTAAATCGAACCAAGTTATCAAAATTAGATTAAACCAAGTCCTTCGGCCAAATAGAATCAAATCGAACTGAATCGTAGCAATAGAAGGCAGCAGATCAAATCAGATCCAAGCAGTACCACATCTTCCAAAGCGTATAAATCGAATAATGAAGAACCTTGCAAAGCGAATCAAACAAGCGTCGCTTTAAACTTTAACAAATCTGATAAAACGCCAACAGATTTCTGTATACTATTTACCTCTCTATACTATCTTTTATTCTTGATAAATCTTCTATACTTTATTATATGCTACTTGCATAATACGTGCTATATATCTCAATTTTTCATATATTCTTACTACGTTATCCCATATATAATTGTTACAATAATAAAATAATAAAATGTTATAATAGATAAACAACAAGATGTAGATATACCGTCTCTACCAACCGACGAGGACTCGTCAGCTACCGGAGGTGCAGATAAAAAGGAGGCGAAGAAGAAGGACCGCGTGCAAAAAGGCCCAGCTTCCATGTCACACATAAGCGGCGTAAAACGACCCCTCACACACACGAACAGCTTCACCGGGGAACGTGTGCCGCTTCATGGTGTCGAGACACCTCACGAAGAAGAACTCGGCGAGGTAAGAAAGTTGTCTTGTTTTGCGATTATGCATTATCCCGACGAACCAGGAAATAGTCGAACGAGACGTGTTTTAATCGAGAGTTCGCTTGTTCAAAATCAAATTCACTCGTTTAGGATTAATCTGCAGGAAGATTAGCTAAAATCTACACAATGTTTCCGCGTGCTTGGCGTCATTCTTTTTAAAATCTCACCGTATCCCACGGGAAAGTGTTCGATTTTCAACTATATTTATTTCTAAAAGATTATCGATCCTCGATGATGCGAAATTGGCAACGTTTAGTTTGAAGATGCGAATTTAGAAAGAAAGATGGCTTTATTTCTATCGAGTATGTTTTACTTCTCGTTGTTGTTTCGTAGTGTTTTTCAATGACTTTTTTAACATCGAGTAGTATAATTAGTATGTGGCGAGGAAGTTTCCTGCAAAGTAATTATTAATCTAAAGTGGAACTATGGCTCGGTACTAATCGATAATTGTACACTGTAAGAGTTGTTCCATGGATTTGCAAAATAGAGGATCCTTATTGCGTTCAAATAACAAGTCACGAAGTAGCGTTTTTTAATTTCATCTCGTTCAGCCTTTCTCCAAGCTCTGGCAGCTTCTAGCTCGCTTATAGTTAGCCGTATGAGAAATTTATTCAGTAAAGGAAAGTTATCTCTTCTGTTATACGTTTGTTACGTCATTTTTCTTGCAAGTTGACCGCCGTGGGCCAACTAGTTAACCATAAAAATCGCAAATAGAAAATGAAGAGAACGCCGCGTTACCAGTTATCGTGAAATATGGCTTACGATATTCACAGTAATGGAAAAATCGTAGCTATCGAGAAAAGCAAACGCTTTTATTTTAATTGATGAAGCGAAATGACAGTCGATGAGACAAGATCTCAGAATTTCCTGGTAATCTCCTCACGTTTGCACTTGTCCAGTGAATCATCCAAGTCATTGATAACTATCTGTACTGTTAAGTAACCACTTGGCCGATATGATTCAGGTGGAATTGCATAAGTGGTTCCCAGAACGCGAAACAAGAGTCGCGAAAGCGAAATTAATTAACGGTACCCTACACTTTCTACTCATCCGGAAGACCTCGATTACGAATTCAGTGTCCCTTGTCCAAGTGTCGCGTTCGAACAAAACACTTGCACAACCGGTTTCAAAGTCTAATTGCAAGAGTTGGAAGTCGCATGAGAAACTTCCTGTAAACCAAGTGTCTGGTCGAATATCATAAATAGTATCAGCGATTGCTGAGTATTTGTAAAGTAAAATTAAGCAGCTATTTCGCCGAGAGAAATAATTTAAGGAGAAACACATTTCTAAACTAATCTCGAGATGGATTTCTCTTCAATGTCGGTCCTAACTTCATTTCCAAATTAATGTTTCAAAATGAATTAATCGAGAATCGAGAAGATCGTGATAAGAGATTTTCAAAGTTTGATATCCTTCTACGGAAACAAGTTCTCCGTTTCAGAAACGAGTTCGTTGCACGTTTGACGAATCGTAGAGAATTTTTCGACGATCTCCATTGTTGAAGCATGTCCGAACCTCGGGACAACCTCATAATTCTTGACCAAGATCAGAGAAACCGCCTTTAAATCCGCGTTAATTAAATTTTCACAAGACACGATCACCGAGTCTCGGTCTCTACATTCTCCAGACCATAAATCGGATCACGTAGCTTGCTACACCGCTCAGCTTCGCTGGTTTCATGGTTAGCTCCACGCCCCTTGTCTAATTATTAATCATGCTAGACGCCAGTCAGGAACACGTGTAATCTCTGACACAATTCAAAGACTGTGACCGTCTATTCTACGCTTAGCAATCTAAGTTTTGCATGTAGTTGTAAAACGTCTTCTTCTTTTCTTTTCATCGGGCTACTTTGATCACAGACACGTGTTTTATATTTTCATACTAGAGGTACCTCGGGAGCTTTTATCGAGTCAGGAGATATGGCACATCTTTCGTAACTTAATTTTTGATCGTACGTTCGTCCCTTCGGTGTAGTTTCTTAGACGCTTGGATACTTTAGTTATATAGTAGTGATACAATTCTTTTTAGGCTGGAGATTTACATAGAATCGTGTCAAGTTTAGAATAAAAAATGTAAAACTGTGGTTTTGCGATATGGTTAGCGAAAGTTTTTTTCGTATTTTGTTTCTTTAATGTTGATTTATTTATCTATCAACTTCAGACTTCAGAAGTTTCAACAGAATGAAAATCTTCGTTGCAATAACCGTGACGTAACATAATTTCCTTTTAGACTGTGCTTCGTGCTAACTGTTCACGCTGACTGAATTTGAACGAGACATGTTCGTTTAAGTAAAAGGCTAGTAACAGATTCTTCGAGTTTTTATGTAATAGAATTGTTCTGTCTCGGGACACGAAACGCTTATGTCACGATTATGTATCCCTGGAATTTCCGACTCTGACACTTGTTCAGGTTTCCACAGGATTCGCGTTTTCTACGAATGCCGTTTCTGTCTACAGTTTCGTATTCTTCCCTTTATGCGTTATTCGATTAAAATCGTAGAAAACGTGGATAGAAATATGAGTAGGAAAATTCCTGATAATTGATCTTCGAATTTTATTTTATTTTATTTATCTCTATTAATAGAAAAGTATTTTTGCGTCGGAATTTCCAATTACCAAATCCTAGAACGAAATTGTAGGAAATTTCCCGGAATATGAAACTCAAGGAAAATATCGCACCGAATGAAACGATTCTTTGTCCCTCTCGTTTCCTTATCCTTATCACATTACACGTGTCTATTAGCATAAGTTTCACGGAGGAGTCTATAAATCTAGGAAACTTCCAGCGTCGAGAGCAACGGCCTCGACTTTTCAATATTTACCTTGTTTCTCAATTAACAGGGAGTAAACATAGCGCTAAGGACGAGAATAGTTGGCAACATTTATAGGGAAAATCCATTTCCAAATACGTAACCGTTAGAGCACCGTGCACGTTTTTAAATCTTCTTTTATGCTGGTCCGTGTCGCGTGAAATCGGCTGAAAAATCGATTAAGCGTTGGTAAACATGTCTACGTGATCTTTTTATGGAATTTTCGAACAGCTTTCTCTTTTTACTACAATCCTCATTTACATTTAAACTTATCCTTATTTATTTGTACTGGAATTATCGTTGATACTTTATCGATCAACTACGAACTTACGAAAATTTTTAATGAAATAAAATCGTTCACTACTACTATGCTGACTATCCAAATTTTGTTGTTCAGTTTTGTTTGTCATAATTTTTTCCATTTTCTTTTTGAGTATTAGGTTGTCCGAAAAGTTTCTTTCGTTTTATATGGAAATAATGGACGCACGATGTTTTTTGTTTTATATCAGTTTATTGAATTATGCACGAACATAGTGACAGAAATATAACGAAATAGATGATACCTAATTCGATAAAATAATAAAACGATGAAACGAAAGAAACTTTTCGGACAACCTAATATATACTAGTCGAGGCAATTGAAACGCAGCTAATTAAAAGCTTCCACAGGAAAAAAAGAACTTTATCTCGTCTATGAAAATAAAATAGATATAAAACAGCGCGACGAACCTCTATTTCTCCTATTTTACTAACAATTTATTTACACCTCCATGCCGAGCGTACTTGATGCATCGTGAGACTGATAACCGTGAGATTTCGATTCTTCGAAAGGCCAATGCTGACTATATTTACGATTATGTGCACGAAACAGCATACGTACGTCGATGAAAAATTTGGGACGAGGTCGCTAGCCTACGATAACCTGATTTCTTCGATTCCTTATCGGTATCATTATCGTCGTTTCACCTTAATTAGCGAGACACCGCTAAAGAATTTTTCACGAGGCTGGATCGCATCTAATTTGAATATAGGAACTTCTTTGTTCCTAGTGAAAATACAAACGGTCTTTTGAAGATTTTCTGGCAATTGTTATTCTTCGAGGGTACATTTATTTAGAAACTTCCTTTGCTTTATTTTAATATTAACGGTTAATCTGGAATAATATAGTTTGAAAAGATTCAAAGTAAACAGAAATTCGAAATATCGATAGAATTGCAATTATATTGATTATTGTAATTTGAATAATACGTAAAATTTGCAAATCCATCCTGGCGATTGATTAAACATTTCATTTAAATTTGTTACCAAGATGTACACGTAGAAGCTGTGATTATTACTATAAGTATAGTTGGAAATTTATATTTACATTTCGTAAACGTATTTTATTCTTTTGTTTCGCTAATAATGGCTCGATCGTTTGATTTAGAGAATTTGGCAGACGTGTACGAGAAAGTTTCATATGCAGTTTCATTTCACGCACAATTATTTATCCGGTCTGCATCTTGTTAGCGATTTTAAGAGTTCCACGAGTTTCCATGTAAATTCGTTTCATAATCCTGGTTTATTTACAAAGATGTTAGCTTATTTTCAAACCGATAGAATTCGCTTTTCTCTAAAATAATTCCAAGCTGCAAACTACCAACTGCTCGTAGTTTTATTGTTTCTACGTATCATCGTGAATTTTAGCTATTTTAAATTTCCGAAACAATCAAACTATACGAGAACTACGTACGGAATTAAAGAGACGAGAATTAACAAGAAAAATTCCATTCAAGTCGTTTGACTCTCGGTTCAACAAACATAACGTTACAACATTCATTGATCTTCGTATTTAGCCTTCGTCTCTATTCATAGAATCCGCCTAACTTGAATCAGTTTCGTGAATTATAGTAAATATGCGTGAACCCGATTGTAGTCTGCGTTTCTCCAAATTCATTCAGAGAACAATCGAAAATAGAATTTGGTTTTGCATAATCGATGCAAATCCTCGTTCCTGGCGAGGAGGGTAGCTACGACTTTCACATAATCAGCTACCGCTTTGTATGCTGATGAGACGCTTCCTGAGTCTGAAAAAACTTCTTCGTTTCCGGTGCAACACGCCTTACGAGGCTTCAGGGTCCGCCGGTTTTTATTTCATATGGAAACTATAGACTGGAACCTGAAAAAAGATAATTTCTTTAGTTATTTTACATATGAGAATAATATACGGCTAATTAGATTTGATCAACTGTCCTCTATCGAAAAAAAGAATAAAAGATACGTAGAATTAAGAGATTAGAATTTAGACTTAGAATTAGACGTAGAATTCTATGACAGATTAAAATTGTATTATAATTTTCACTTTGCTTTACATCCTTTTTTATATAATTATCTCTTCGCACAGTTGTATATTCATACTTCATGATTTTTATTATACTTCAGATAGATTTTGGATTTTAACGAATTAACCCTAATATAATAAAATTGTACAGCGTCACACAGGATTAGAATCGTTTGCGAGTAATAATAAAAATAAACTGAACTGGCAAAAACAGATAGTATTATTTAATATCGTATATACGGAAAATATGAAAATATTATCTGATCAATTAGTCGACTAAAACGTCATTTCGATAATAATTTTACGAGGCCTTAGAATCGTCCCTGAACCCACACGTTCTGATTCAGAGTCGTGAAATGCTTTCGAACTCCTTATTTGGCCCGCTACGCCGGCCACTGCCTGTTTGTTTTGAGAAAACACGGCTAGATACGATTCAGAAAAAGTTTAAATTAATCATGGTCGATTTCGCCGGGCCCGTGTTAAAATTTACGGCGTTCAGTTCGAATCGTAATAAACAATTTGCAGTTCGAGTGTTTTAACTGATCAGTTTAATTTCAGGTTCGCGATTGATACGTTGCACGTAGATAGGTAAATGGTTTATAAAAATAATAATTAGTGGTGCGTGGACGTTGATAGTTTCTATGAAGAATTTTAGAAAGATTATATTATCTCTTCAATTTCGTGGTTACGTCCATATCTTCAGGGCCACGGTTGGACATGAGTTAACTGTGAACACGTTAATTAGCGTTAAATAAGGAACTTTCCATTCATTAACAATTTCTTCGCCAGTTCGGTAAACGATTAAAAACCTTCTAAAATCGCGTGCCGGTGCTAAGTATCTTGCATGAGCAATATTGCGAATTGTGCCGCCGAAAAACTGTCTAAAAGATTAATTGTTCCAGCCGGATAACAAACAGAGAGTTTACGTTTCTCGAGAAAATAAACTATCTTAAGAATTTCAGCAAATAAAACAAACGGTAAATAATTTTAGCGAAGAAACATGACTTGGTACAAAATCATAAAAATCGATCTATCCGATTCTCTGGTGTTCTAATAGTCTTCTTCAGGTTTGGAGTTAAGGACCACGGTCTGACATTAGAATTAGAACGTTATAATAATATGTAATGATCTCCTGCCAAGAAATTCAGTTTAGAATAAAATTAAAAATTCCATTCTCTGATATATAACATAGGAAAATAATTAATTCGGTAAAGACACCGTCGTCATTCTAAAAATCTCACAAAACCTTCGCATCTAGCAAATAGACCTAAACCTACTCTCGGTTAACACAGGTCTGGTTTGTCGCCGTAAATCTTTACAAATCTCGTATTCTCTATTTTCTAATTATCGTAAACTAGTTGATAATAATTCGATTTAATCATTACAGGCTCTATTAAGCATCAACACATGGGGCATCGACATCTTCCGGCTAGGCGATCTGAGCAACAATAGGCCATTGACCTGTATCACGTACACAATCTTCAAAAGCCGTGATTTGTTCAAGGCAATGTGCATACTGCCCCAGACGTTCCTCAACTACATGACGACCCTCGAGGATCACTACGTCAAGGAGAATCCTTTCCACAATAGTCTGCACGCGGCTGATGTGACCCAGTCCACCCACATTCTGCTCAGCACGCCCGCGCTCGAGGTTAATATATATATATATTCATTCATCGTTCTATTCAATTTCACAATTCTAAACGTGTGCCAGAGAACAACGCAATAGCCTTTCTTCCTTTGGGAAACGATTCTATACGTGTAATTCAAGATCCTTTCTCTAGTGAGAATAATTGCCTTTATAGCTGTATGGTCTTTTAGAAGAAGAATTTTACAGTTGGATAATTACACGTTTAAATTGACGTCTTCTCCTGATGTGTTTGATTGTATCGTTATATAGTATGCCAGCGTGTTTGGGATTCGCGTTAATTAATATTCTCTAAGCTTGGATTGATATCCAATTAACGCGCAGCAATACTGGTCAGCTAATTGAAGCTGGTTTGTCTAATTACAGTCCGTTTTCACACCATTGGAAATCGCAGCTGCCCTGTTTGCCGCAGCCATTCACGACGTAGACCATCCTGGACTGACCAACCAGTTCCTGGTTAATATCGGTAAGCGTGTTTTTCATGGAAGCTCAGAGAATTTTTTCTTTGGTATAGAATTTTTATACTAAGCGAAGTCTTCACACCATCATCAATGATTCGCTCCTCGATACTCTTTTAATGTAATATGTAACATTAATCTTGACAAAGTAGTATCTTAGCAAATGTTAACCTTAATTTTCTCCTTTTTAGGCTCCGAGCTCGCTCTCATGTACAATGACGAATCCGTTCTGGAGAACCATCATCTGGCAGTGGCGTTCAAATTGCTCCAGAACGAGTGCTGTGACATACTCCGCAACTTGACGAAGAAGCAACGCCGGATCTTCAGAAAGATGACCATTGATATAGTTTTGTCCACGGATATGTCCAAACACATGACTTTGCTAGCAGAGTTGAAGACCACGGTGGAAACCAAAATAGTTGCTGGCTCTGGCGTTCTCGTATTGAAAACGTACAGTGATCGAATAATGGTTATAGCAAACGCAGTACACTGCTCTGATCTATCAAATCCCACGAAACCATTATTCTTATATCGACAATGGGTCCAACGGTTGATGGAGGAGTTATTCCGTCAGGGAGATCGAGAACGCGAAAGGAAAATGGTGATTAGCCCAATGTGCGACAGATACAATCCCACCGTGGAGAAGTCGCAGGTCGGCTTCATAGACTACATTGTCCATCCTCTTTGGGAAACTTGGGCAGAATTGGTTTATCCCGGTGCTCGGGATATTCTGGATAACCTAGAGGAGAATCGAGACTGGTATCATTCCATGATCCCTCCGTCACCACCGTCCAACGATCAACAGAAGAACGAACAACAGTCCGATAATATACACTTCCAGGTAAGCATCGTCTCAAGGCTCTTTGCCAAATTTTTAAAAGAAGAATTCTCAAGTTTGTTCGATTCTTTAGTTTCTTTGGATAGTCTGTGCTCTCTTGATATATAAATAGACTCTGTACTCTCTTGATAGACAGATTAGACTCCGTAGACTTGCTGATCATGGTTTCTAAATTCTCTTGAGCTTTTTAATTTATGTAGCTAATAAAACCTCGTGAAACTTATCCAATCAACTTATTGACTCTTCAGGTGACACTGGAAGAGGACTATACCATTGACACGGAGGAGACCGCTGGAATGTGACTGAGATTCGCGGGTATTTGCAAGAAGCTCCACGAGAAGGTGCAGCAGACCTGGTGGCGCGTGCGTCAGTAATCATTAGCTCGCTGCCACTGACTAAATGTCTATGTGTCTATCTATATTCCTTTTTGGCCAAGCTCCACTCCCCGGAACAGTGGAAGAAACCTTGTCTCAACAGGAGAGACAGGACAAAGAGAAAAGGAAAGAGTGAGAGAAAGAAAAACGATTAACTGGAAAAGGAACGTCTAGTCGCCGCTAGTTCAGACCTCGACAAATAAACTCGGGGTCTTTCCTGACGTGTCAGAAGAGAATAAAGATCAGCCAGGAAAGAAATTTGGAAGATGGAGGACAACCCACATTGACGCGATCGTTTTGCTCAGACGCTGACGCGTCTCAGCTATGGGCAACGGTCCTAAATCGCTTCGTCTCGACTAATTCGAGACGTGACGACAGCGTCCACGATGAACCATCCTCGATAGAAAGACAGAGAGGAGCATCGTCGTCGTTACCATTGTCGCTTTTCTCCCTTCCCATAGTCGTCGTTCGATCGGCCCCAGATTGGCGCGTCTCTGGCTCGAATATGGAGGGCACGAATCTCTTCACCAAGTACCTGTACATTACCCAGGTGGACCGATCACGGTAAAGACTATCACCGTGTCTTTATTAGGTTCCCTTTATTATCGTAATATATAGAACGAGAACATGAAAAACGACGCAACTCGAGGAAATCCCGAAGGAAATATCTCATCTCGCCTCAGTGGTAGGATCCTATCTTGACATATCAATTTCACGGTACAAGCAGCTCCGATCGCGATATTCCAACGATCCGGAGGATCTCCTACGCAGCCAGCTGATCCTCGATTGGTTATTGAAGAAATTGAACGTCTACGTTGGACCGTTTATTCCAATTTCGGCCAAATTGGCTATGTGGCTGCGGTAGAGACCAGATTCGATAATTTTACAAAAGAATTAAAGTTAAATGGTTAAAAGGTTTGAGAAAGAGAAAGGTATAGTGATCGACAGAGAGGGTCAGGGGCATACATACGTACCTACACAGAAGACACGCGATCGTTTTTAACCAAAGAGTATTGTTAGTCACTTCGTCGTTCGAGAAACGAACTCTTTTTCTTCATTCAGGATAAATAAGAAAAAATGAATTATAAATCGTGAACAAACAGCGAGACATCATCGCGCGTTCTAGCTTGTAGCGATGGTAGATTACTTAGGGGACTCAGCGAGGTGGAGAATTAAATTAGTTAGAACTTTGCAACTCGATGTGTTTACGAAACCGAGACTAAGAATAAAAAAAAAGAAAAAGAGAAAAGGTATTAAAAAAAAATAATAATAATAAATGGAAATAAAATGAAATAACGAACTACTCTCTCGCTTGGATGTCTGTGAATCGCTCAAACTCAAGGATCCATGCTCGATCTCAAGTCGTTGGCGTCTCGATGGTCGGGCGTCGATTCTCTTCGCTCTCTTTCTCGAAGCATCGCGATCTTTCATCGAAATTCAACTGGTATATATACACATACATATATACATATATTTTTTTTGTAAAAAAACCTTTTTGGGCCTTGTGTTTTTTACGATGCATTTATTTTCTCCTTTTTGATATATGCCTAACTGAACAAAGAAAAAAAATTTATCGTGTCGATAAAACGACGAGGAAATCAATCGTGATAATGTTTTCACGTATTCGACTTTCTGACGAGAAAATAGCGGCCAAGGAAAAATGACCGACACGCGTCAATTGCTCGAGAAAGAGGCGAATACTTGTATCTGTGTCCGTAGGCAGTGAATCTAGTGAGTGTTTTTTGGTGCTGTGCACCAAGCTTAGATCATTAAGAGTAATTTACGTAAGGCTACGAGTACACGACTAGATATTAAGCTGAGGAATTAATGTATAAACGAAAAGAATGGAAACAAAAAAAAAAAACCTAAATGTTCTTTAGGACGTAAGCGAACCAAGTAACTAATGATAATTAAATATTTAACAACGAGAAGAAGACGATGCGAATTAATCGAAATAAAAAAATAAAACAAAAAAAAAAAACAAAAAAAGAATTGACATGACGCTGTTCCATTTTGGGATCCCTCCGACAATGTTCCGCTCGAAAGACGATAAACAGATTTTGGACACTGCGAAGATCGTGAGATTCGAGTGAGAACGACCGATCGAACGACGGGAAAAAATAATTACAAAATATCTACGCGTATAATTTTTTGCCGATTTCTCCGATTTTCTCCGTTTGCCTTGTGGTGACCTTGATATGTAACATATAGATTTAATTCCATGGTTTTCTCTAGAATTGTTGTACATATTTTTTCCTTTCTTTTTTCATGGGTTCTGCGACGAACCAAAGATAATATTTCCCTATAGTAAGCTCCCTCTCGTGACTAATGACGAATGTTTTTGTAACGTGGAATACAAGCGACAACCGCGTTCATGATGATATTTTCCTCATCGAATGAATATGTGTGCTTGTTATTGTGTATTTAACGATTTTACCGACCCACAATGGTGATGACGATGACTATTATTGTATCATGCGGCATGGTCACGATGATGAAACGTTGAATGATCGCGAGAGATGAAATAGGGGTAACAAAAATGAATTAGAAAGGAAAAAAAGATGGCAAAAAAATTTATAAAATAAGAACTAAATACTATGTGTTTGATTGCTGGACAGTTAAATGAACATGTATTTATCGGTGTAATCCTCGTATAAGATATATGTGTAATAAAACATATTTATTGTCGGAATTTGTTGTTTGCCTTTTTTATTATCCTCCACATTTTTATTTTCTTTGGTTTATTTTATTTTAAAGAATCCTTTGCGTTAAGAATCCTATCCGTCAAAATATATTCCACCAATTACCACCGCCTCTGCCGATCAAACGACCCAACTACGCGCACATTCCCTGGGGTATTTGGTGAGAAAAGGAAGGCAGGTGTTCAAAGGCGATTTAAAAAACGAGCGGCAAAACACTGCAGCGTATCACGGGCACGTATAAGTGTTTGATCGTCGTTTTCGGATGAGGAAGGTTACTTCAGCGTCAACGAACGAACTACGGAACCAGATTATTGTGAAATTACACAATCGAACAAATTAGTCTATAGAAAATTATGGATTCATTGCAAAATTGTAAACTTAGAAACTGAACGGAGCAAAATATTTTGCAATCCAGCAAAGCGTATAATCATTTTAAATCCTACGAACATCAGCAATCCGCAAATCCTTGCTTTCTAATCCCCGTAAATTTTTAAGGTACAAATTGTAAAAATGAAGAACAGATTCAACAAAATAGATAAGTATCAGTAGGTATTGTTAGACATTAGTGAGTACTGTAGGTAGGTATTGATAAGTATTAGGAGAACAAGATAGCGCAAGAGGTATTTGGAACCTTTTGACGTTCCTGCAAAGGACGTCGTTATCTGAAAGCATCCGAGAAAGAAATTTGTCGACCAAAATAGCGATTTTGTAACAGGAGAACATTACGTAGTACAGGAGGTAGCACTATCTCGATAATTCTTGGAATTAGGCATCTTTCCTCGGAATTTCCGAAAACTATTTCGTTGTCTTTCTTTACACGGGTCTGCTTCAGATTTCGTGCTTGCTTAACTACTTCCTAACTTCATTTTTTACTTCTTTTGTAGGTTTTTGTAGGATTGGATAGCGAAAAGGATAAGCAACAAGATTGTAAAATGCTGTCGAAATACTCTGATCTATTGAAACTCTTACTAAATATATTTTTTATGATTGCTCTGCAATACAGAAACTTAATTTTTATTCTATTGTATAACCATTTCCACGAAAGCTGTTGCTGCTGGTTGATATTGAGTACTGTTGTTTACTGCCGGTTGCTATTGGTTGCTACTGGCTGCCTATTGTATCCTCGTTGTTGTTCTGCAATCAATATGAAAAAAAGTAATTTATTTCAAACAGTTAATCGAACTTTGAAGCAATTTTTCTACCTTTTCGTCCTTAATCCATCGAATGAACATTTCTACTCCCACCGTGCACTCGTATATTTCTCCCGCCAAAAACATCGGAGAAGAAATGTGCATACGATGGAGGCTCTTGTACTTGTGTAAATTTTTTGCCTAACTTTTTTAACATTGCATCGGCGATCTCTCTACTTATCCGTGAAAATACATATACTGATAAATTACTATAGAACACGTACCTATTAGTATGTAAATTAGGGTAAGGTATAAATGAAACCATCAGCCTGTCGCTTAATTATTTGTAAATATATTATTAAGTAACATCTATAATATAGTAATGAAAAACCATTTACATTAATAAGTATCGTCGTAATAGTTCATGTATGTGAATGTCAATGTGTCAATGTATAATTTCTGCATTTTCCATTCATCGATCCAATAGGCGACACGCCATTGGTCGCGCAAAGAGTCACGTGGCTTTCGCCATAAAGCGGAACATTTCGAAACTCGAAATTCGAAAGATCGTAAAATTCTCATTTTCGAGAATACGGAGCGCATAAAACGCTCTATACGTCATCTCATTTCATTCTCCTTTTTATTACACGTTTCGTAAAGTTCAGTTGAGGGTGAAATCCACCCCTTTCCACGCCTAACCTCTAACATCATGGTTCGAGATAAAGCTGGTATCTCTATTTCTTTTTCATTTTTTTCGCATTTTTTCTTCTTTTTCTTTTTCGTTCGGTAAAAAAATGTATCAGGCGTCCTTTACACGTGGCTATCCTTAACCTAGCGTGATTAGTACGGGTATATCGAGATGGTTGCCGTCTCGATCGAGATCTCGAAACTCAAATTCCCCCTATTCAAATTGATTTCCATGAGATTTTTAGGTTCTCCTTCGCCTCTTCGAAGAGTTTCGTCGATTTGTCTTTTCTTTTTCTTTTTATGCGTTTTAGTCGTTTGAAGATTGGATTTAGAATTATCTATCAAAAGTTACAATTAACCTTAAACTTGTTTTTAAAAATCGACGAAGTAAAAATGAAGGCGTAATTCGATATACGTAATAGATTTAAAGGAAATTTGTTTTGAGATTCGTTTGAATTCGTTTTAAATTCATTTGATTAGAGGAGTGTTTGTAATGACTGGGCGTAGTCGTTGCAGTGACTACGATTGTCACCACACTATACTATATAATAACCATAGGAGTCACAATAATTACTATAGTACAGTGCAGATTACATGTAGTGACTATAGGCAGTGGCTTATAGTCACAAGCTACTTTTTAGCTCTTACATTGAATGTGCTGTGATTTGAATGAATTTCGAATTTTCTCGACCGAGAGTTGCTGAAGGTTTCTTCTCCAATTCATTCAATTTACAAAATTGAAATTACCATGTAAATTACTAAGACTAGAGACGGTAGTAGTCGTTGTGTTTCGTTCTACAGGCAGTAACGTGTGCGCGCGACGAGGGTAGGGAACGAATCGCTTCAATTTAGTGCATTTTCCTTATTTTTTTTTTCTTTTTTAGTTAAACTTTTACGCTTTGGTGATAGGGGAAGATTTTTTTTTAACTCTAAAAAAAGAAATTCATTTTTTTGGCAGTAGCTAGTAATATTTGGTGATAAGGGAAGATTTCTTTTAACTCTAAAAAAAGACATTCATTTTTTGGCAGTAGCCAGTAATATCATCGAATCTCTTCGTTATCGAAGAAGTTTAATAAAGTTTCATCGAAACTTGAAGACATATGAATTTCTTTTGTTGCATGGTGCATCGTGAACATTTTAACGTGCGCAATTAAACGTTCGGCTATTTTTCATAAAATATGTTTCGTGAATTTGATGAAATAAAGTATGGGAGATGTTAAAATTTGTTAATCAAGAGATATTATTTCCTTAAGTTTAAATATTCAGAATCGACGATGTCTTTCCTTTTTTAAATTGTTCAATCTTTGATCCTATCACCTTGAAAATTGTCCGGATCGTGTTCGTTCGCTTTCGAAATCGCGTTTCCCACTACGCACCTCCGCAAGTACCTGTCTTTCGAATCCTCGTTACGATATAAACATTATTTTACATCATCGAAGGAACGCGGGTACATTCCCATAGTATTCGCCTCGGAACAGGAGCATTATTTCATCGAACGTGCCTCTCTCTGTCACCTAGAAATCATTTCTCATACTCCATGCAATTTTAAATACGTCGAGAAACATGATACCTAAACGATATTCACAAAAGATTGAATTATTTCTACATAATTAAAAATTGGAAATGAATTATCGAAGTAAGAAATTAAATTTTCCGGAGACTTGCTTTAAAATGTTTCGAGAACGTTGTTAAACGTTAATTTTTGTATTACAAAGTTTGGACTCTAATTAGAATTGTTTAATTAATTCGCCTTAAGATTGTTACGTACGAAACGATGTTTCCTTAAAATTTATTTCGGTTTAAAGCAAGTTCACAATGTCTACGAAAAAATTCCATTTCTTAATAGTCACTATAGTCAACTTCACATTCGACAGAAAAGATCATCCACTGCCAGCTTTCACTCGATAAGAAAAAAAAAAAAAAAAAAGAAAAGGAAAAGAACAGAAATATGACGATGGAAGTGACGACAGATTGAGAAAAGTTTGTTCATCGATGAAACACGAGGAGGCCCAACGAGTCAGCACTCGTAGGCTATTTTTTCAATAACTTCACAACAATAAAAACATAGTATATATATAATATATTCTTCCATATTTATATTTATATTTTTATATTTATAATATAATTTATATTTAAATATTTTTTTTCTTGTATATAACTATTTAACCTTCGATATAAATACCCTGAAATCTACACTCTCTCATTCTATATAAAACCGAATTCTTCGCAAATCTATCCAATTGTTCCTTTTTCTCTCTTCGTCACCACATTTTCCTTCGTTTCATATTTTTCTTGCGGAAAAATGTTCTTTTTCCCTTTCCTAATTTCTTCAATGTTGCCACTTCTCATTTTTATTTTTCGCTCCTTCTACGTGAAAAATCGTTAAACCTACTATTTACAGGAAAACTCATCCTTTTCTTTTCCCGTTTTCCCTTTTTCTTTCTCGCGAAGAAATAAAAGACTGGAACTGTGTTTCTCTGACGACTGGGAGGATAAAAAATGACGGAACAAGCCGCGTTTTGATTTTTTTTTTTCTAGCTAGAAATATGGGATGATGCTTGACCTATCGGTTCGCCGAGCTTTTAATCGATTTTCAGAGTTTCGAGTGTCTTATACGCAGCAACAGCGATCCGGCATTGTTTGCTGTAATTATTGAGACATTTCGATGCTTCTGTGTCTAAATATTATGATATATGTAGAAACCTAAATTGTGTAAGCCCCCAATTTTATTCGGAATCGTAGAAGAAGATATAACTTTATTCAGTTCCGGATTTTATTTCAAATCGTATAAAAGATTTATTAATAATTTTAAGATTAGTAATTTATCAATAATTAAAGCTTGTTGTTCTTGTCGTCTATCATCTTGGAATTGACTAGAGTAGTTAAACAAACGTAAAATGATTCATATAGAATAAAGTTTCAAGTTATTACAAATTATATTAAATTCGTAACTATACGAAGCTTATTTTATTCAAGATATACTATACGAATCTTTAAATTAGTACATATAGTATAGGTAAGCCTTAGGTTATGTCTAAGACTAATTAAAATTAAGTTGGAGTAAAATGAAGCTTGAGTCAGAGATTAGAACTAAGCTAACAAATTAGGTATATTCTACGGTTCGATTAATAATAGTAATTAACACAGGTAATCATAAATTAATTTTTAATTACATACATAAGATCAGTTGAATTTTGATTCAAGAATTTCCAAATAATAAACTTAATTTAATCTATATCGACCAAAACTAATCGGTTCTAAAAGAATAAGTAAACGACAACAAATTTTTCAAACACAGTTAAACGGCACTATATCATAAAACTCGATCGTCAAATGTATCACAAAATTTTATAGACCTTTCATGCGCTCTTAGATACTATAATGACGAATTTATAAAAACTTTCACAGTTCTTAATAGAACCATACAATCCTTATGATAATTATATATATTATATATATATTAATTAATATTATATAACACAGTATACAGTGAATTAGACATAACAAAGACATCAAAAAGCATCGAGATGCCTCGATTAGTATAAAACCTGTACGCCTAGACACTGGCAACCCGCTCTACTCGCTTGTTTCCATTCATTCGGGGGAAGTCCTCCCTTTCTTTCTCTTTTCTTCTATCTACCTAATAGTTTACAAGTTTATAGCCAACATCGAATTGTCCTCGAGTATTTATATATATTTATATATATATGTATACATAACGTATGTATAATATTTATAATATTTATATCCCGTATTTATATCTGTATTTATAGTATGTATATCCAACTATCCAAGTATGTATAGCGAATCGACTAAATTTACGCGATCATAGTACTGCCCCTTATCTCTTTCCTTCGTTCGCATAGTTATTGGCAGGCCCTTATTTAAAATAGCTCCAGGTGAAAAATATCTGTACTTTGTCGAGATTTTGGATCTTTGCGTATTACATTTGTTTCATTTCAATGTTTTTAAAGTTGCTTCAGTATCGGTATAGTTCCGTTTGTTTCGTCTACTTGGTTTCATAAGTTAGGAAGTTGATGAGATAATTGATTATCTAACGCTACTTAGCAGCTTCTCCGAGTTCCTTGTTCGAATTCTCTCGATTTATCGATATGTCGTGGTTCTCTTAATAATCCCTTGTCCGTGACCGAGTCAATCCTTTTATTGCTCTGGAGTTTACGTTTTTGTTTTTAATTATTAAGTATTTTCTTTGTAATCTTTCGCTTTAATATTTTTGATTTTAATATTTGAACGTTTTTCGACTTTCAAGTTATTAATTTTTTCTATGGATTGAACACTTTCAGGTGTTCATTGCATAATTTTTCATAGTTTTTTCATTTCTTCCAATATTTTCCAATATTTGAGTATCCTCATTCTTCCCATATGACAAATTATACATGTAAAGGGCGAGGAAAAATTTTCTTTCGTTATTTCTCTTTATAACTCATAAACATCGTTGATTCGATTAAAAGTATCAAATATTTGACTTATAAGAAAAAAATTAATCTGTTCCAAAGCAACAAATGGACTGAATAGTCACTATACCGTAACCTTTCCTTCACTCAGTTTCATATGATCTCTCTTGCTAAGTCAATCCTTGTCATCGACTCTTAAATTCACGATCTCCACTTTACATTGCATAAAACACAATGGTTTCGCAATTTTCATTATTTCCATTGATCGGATTATGTATATAGACTCAGTATTAAATCTAATTTAAATCTAACGCAAATTAAATTTCATACTTGAATAGAAACTTACACAAATATATCTATAACTGATTAAATTATAAATTTAATGCAAATTGTAAATCCAATAGCATAAATCTGCTTAAATTTAAATGTCATGTATCGATATCTAAAGAAATCAATTCTAAATTAAAAATAAAAAAAAATATACTCATTAAATCTATTTTAATCATAAATGAAACAAAATCCATTCAATCCATTCAAACTCATTTTCGTTTTAAGAGTCGACCAAGGGTAGAAATTCGTAAACCAGAGGATCAGGTAAATCGGATCAGATCGGATCAGGAAAAATTCCCACAGTCCGCCTGTATTCTCCTAGCAACAGTGTTACATTATCTTTCGGCGTGTCTTACGATCCAAAGTCGCCTAATCACCCATACATTAGGGGTAATTCACGAGTGAAAGCCGAGGGGTGGCAAGAACTGAAAGAAAACCACGCGAAAGAAGCCACAGAAGAAGAGAGAAGTCCACATTTACACCTTCGTTCTAGCTCTCACGACGACACAATAATCGTAATAATGGCAGTAATAATAATAATAATCGTTCTGAGCAGCCATTGGTACTCGTGACGCAGCGAAAAACCTGTTTCTTCGCCATTTTCCTTTCTCTTCGTTATTTTGAAATTTCTACACTCGTACACACGCATACATATCCACGCATACGTCAGAAAAATTTTCTTTCTTTCTCTCTTTCTCTCTCTTTTCGTTCGAGTGCAGTGGAACTTTAATTAAAACGCGTACGATTACAGCTGAAACGTTCCTGTTCCGAGCAAATACACGTTTTCTGTTCGACCTGGAGAACAGCACGCACCACTTCGAACATGGCGGACACGTCCTGGACCTAAATAAGTGTCATAAGTTTCTCGTTCTCTCTCACACTCGCTTCTTTCTGTTTTCTCTCGTTTCTTCTTTTTTTTTTTGTTTTTCTCTTTTTATTTTCTCGGATCTCCGTTTTGCTATCTGGTTCTTTCTCACTCACAAACACGTGGGCTAGTATCACCACTCAGAACGCACACAATATTGGCCCCAGCACCCTTTAGTTCTCGTTTTTTTTTTCGATATTTTTAGCGGTTAGGATTTTTTGCAATTCCTTTTTGTCCTTTTTTTCGGCGTTTCTGCTGTACGTGCTTTTTTTTTTAAATTGGATTCGCGCGATGCGTTGCACGTTGCATTCGGCCAGGGAGGTTGCTAATTAGCGAGGTTAATTGCGGGGAATCGGGTTGCTTGGGAAATTTAACGATCGAGATTTTTGAAATTCGAAAGTTTTACGTGTACTTCGATATTGCTAGGCAAATCGAAAGATTGATTGGAATGAAATATTTGGGCAAATTTGAAAATATCGAAATAAATTGAAATTCGAATATTGTGCAGTTTAAAAAAGAAATTATACCAGTGGACAATAATTAATAATTTTACCCATCTACGGATAGGAAAATAATCTAGAAATAACACGCTTAACAGCATTTTCACCGATC
Organism: Bombus affinis; assembly: GCF_024516045.1. Taxonomy (NCBI): domain Eukaryota; kingdom Metazoa; phylum Arthropoda; class Insecta; order Hymenoptera; family Apidae; genus Bombus; species Bombus affinis. The sequence goes on from NC_066359.1 coordinate 7,503,679, forward strand.
GACGAATAAAAGAACGCAAATAATCCAGTAAACTCTACATAGACAAATAAAAGAAAGGTTTAAAAAATAGAAGAAAGACACAAATTCAGCCAAAAGCAATTACTCTGAAAACCTCCCAAGATCCCATCACCCAATTCGGCCATATAAAGAAAACATGCTCGTTTGCAGAAGGGTTCGGTTCTCCCTGACCCTTAAAAGAAGACAATACTTTCCGAAGCGACTACTCCAATAAAACCGAAGCTTCCTTAAGTGAATTTTATATACATGTACACATATCTGTATGTACATCGAAGGTTTGATCCAAGGATCCGCCATGTTCCAAGCAACGACTAGGTTCTCTAACAAGCTTCTTTTTCTCTCCTCTCCTATCTCATTTTTTCTGTCGCGCTCTCTTCTCTGCACGACTCGCACCCACGGACACTTACACGCTATTTACGCTTGATTATTTAGGTTACTTTCTCCCGACACGCATTCCGTGTTCATTCCTTTGTTCGTAAATCGTTCCGCTTAATATATATATATACTTTGTATTTATATATATATATATTTTTTTACTTTGTATTTATATATTTATATTTATATTTATATATATAGAGATTTTTTTTCTTTTTGTTGTTGCTGTTTGTAGTTGCTGTACCGACGACTCGAGTTTTGTGTAGTAGGTTGGTACTACACAGCCGTCACGTGGCCTAGTTCCTTCACTCAGTGGTATCACCTCGCGATGTATCTGCCGAACAAGGTGCCCAGCACTGCCAAGATGTAAACCGAGGCGGAAATCCGGAAGGTCCACGACGTGGCCGTCGAGATGTCGCCGCATTGCGCTGGAAAAATTTGTTTCTGGTTAGTTTCGGTTGGTACTGACGCGCAGGGAGCGGAATTGGAACGATTAAATATGGAATATTTTTGGTTCAAGCTTTAGAGAAATTTTAGGCTTTTCAATTTTTCAAGCTATTTACATAGTTAACAAATTTTTTTTTTTATTTTTCGATGATTCAACTGGTACGGATTCTGTTTCAATTTATACAGTTTTTAAATATTGAAATTTTTCAGCATTTTTTATTATTTGATGTTTCAACTAGAAATCTTTTTTTAATCTTCTAATTCTTCTATCGCTTGATTTATTGAAGTGTCAATTCCAGATTTTCCCGATTCCAAAACGTTCCAATTCCCTTACAATCATATTTGTAACTTTCTAATCTTTCAACTTAACAATTTTTTGTGTCCCTAATATATCAAGTTTTTAATTTTTTAGTTTCACAATTTTTCAATAATCAAATCTCCATATGCCAATCCTATTATTCTGTGGAACAATTAATTTCCCCTAGAAATCCCTAATTCCCCAGAATCTCTACCTCCTCATCGATACCGTCTCAATTGGATCCAATTTGAAAGATAAAGTGAATCAGCCGTTTAATTAGCACGTAGAGTGACTAGGCGATTCGGACAATACGATCAGTGTCATGGTTGAGACGCGATAATCAGGAACGTCGCTGACAATGCTCACTGTACGACGTGAGGTTGACCTGCCACGATACTGCACGACCATGAGAGGTCCTCGGACAGGAAACAAGATGAACCCGTCACTGAATGTTCGCAACTTCCAGTCGCCATGACAGATATTCAATTTCCTTATTTCCCGATCCTTCAATTTTTTCCAATTTCCCAATACGTCCCGAATTTATATATTTTTTAGTACTTATGATGCATCTAACTTTCTGTAATTTTCAAAATCTTTATAATTTTTCAAATTTCCGATTTCCAAATCGTTTAATTTCTCCTATTTATAACTTCCTAAGTTCCGAAGCTTCCAATTTTCTAATTTTCCAGTTTTCCAATGTTTCATACGTTTAATTTCCTAATTTTCCAAGTTAACAACTTTCTAACGACTTACTTTCCCCATTTTTCGTACTTCGAGTCTGCTAACTTCCCGAGATTATAATTTTTCAAGTTCTTCGTTATTTACGCATTAAATTTCCCAACTTCACATGTTCCTGCCTTCCTAATTTCCTTGAAGCTACGATGTACTTGATGTCCTAATGGAAATTTGCGACGTGATAATAAGGAACATGGGTGATAATGCTTACCATACGACGTGAGGTTGACCTGCCATGAAACTACATGACGATGAGAAGCCCTCGGACAGGAAGCAAGATGGCCCGTCACCGAGAGCTCGCGACTTCCTGTCGCCGCTGCAGAAGCACTGTAAACGAGACAGTATCTTCCTTTCTCGGTGCTCGCCACCAAATAGGCTGTGTCGTTCTCGATCCAAGTTCCATGGCACGAATATTCTGAAACAATCCATTTTTCACTCACGCACTACTTGTTATCGTTGTATAGATAATTAAAATTGAGATGATTAATTCCAAAAATTATTTCAAATATCAATCGAGAATATTCTATAGGTAACATTAACTTTGTTGGAGACTCTACTTAATTCTTTTTTATTTACAGATTAGATATTTTATCATTTTTAAATCTTCAGTTGAAATTGGGCAGCTAGTTCATTGACAAAGTTATTTACCACGTATTTCAGAACATTATTTCATTGTATACCGAGAATGAAACACGCTTCTTCAATATTAAATGTTCAACTGTGAATAATAATTAACGTTGGTGTCACTGGAAAATAAAAACCTTCAGGTTTCCAAATTTAAAATTCTACTCGTAGAGTCTGTACGCTCTGCTGACGTATATAGAGATTAATTTGTTATAAGATTTCAAGCTAGATTAGAGTTTAAACTACGCAATAATAAATAGTAATATAATTTCTATAGAACGCATAAAACTCGAAACCATTTGAACCGCGACATCAAGCCACAAAGACATCATTATTGGCTGCATGAATCCCTCCGTCAAGGAAACACGCTGTAGCATAATATTTAATTATGCTTGGAGCAATCGAAGAACAGGACAAAACGAAGAAAGTGGAATATAAAAAACGATCGAGCGAATGGTTATAGCATGGAAATATTACGTCAGCCGGTAATGTGACCTCATTATCGAGAATCGAAGTATAAAAGCACGATTTCCGAGTAGTTTATCGGTTTAGAACTGTTAAAAGAGAGTAAGAGGGAAAGAAAGGATTCTAGTAGCAACGGAGGAACGTTTATCGTTCTAACGAAAGTACTGAATGGGTAATCACCCATGCAACGATTTTAAGTGTTCGATTTCGTTCACCTTAAGGGTCGTTTCACGACCGAGTTACAAGCTCGACTAAACGGGCAGAGAGCGAAGGTGGAATGAGCGGAGGAAGGTGAAAGGGGAAAGATAAAAATGGGAGCGATTGAAACGAGCCACCGTAAAAGAAGGAGCAGGTTTAACGTTCGTGAAAAGGGAATTAAATTATCCACGACGACTAACGCTGGCTAAGACCGTTCAATTATGATCAACTATGCGCAATTAGAATTCCTTCGATTATTAAATTTTTACGGTACTCGAGCCTCTATATTCGTTCAGGCAGGCATGGTGGCCCCAAGAAATTGTATATTTCGTCATGTTTAATAGTGACCGATTATTCTTCGAGTGGGTTAAAGACAAACTTGCAACGAATCGTTTGATAATTGTTATAGGAAATTGATTATCGATAATTATTTTAACACAATCCATTCTTATTTTTATCTGAAATTCAAGATATTATGTTTCGTGAGGTTTAATGATAGGTGGTGGTTTTCTGAATTGGTTGAAGATAAATTCTAAGTTGAGTAGCCTCATAATTGCAATAGATAATTGGTTACTGATATATAATGGTTTGATATCGATCCACCAATAACATTTTAATATGATTTACTGGCTTAATAAGCTCATTCACTTCTCACTAATGTCTACATCTCAAAGAATATTACAGAAATTGTTTAAAAATTGTAAAAGTACGCGTATTTGAATATTTTTAATAAAAAGTTATAGAGAAATATAATAATTAAGATACTTCTTGATTATATAAATAGATGTCATATAAAAATGCCAACATGAAAACAGGATTGAACTTATTATCCAACTTAATATTTTCCAATGACTAAATGACTCTTGAAATATTTTTCTATCGCGTAACAGTGAAGATATATTTCTGGAAATTGACAAAGTATCTAAAATTGTTTCATACGACTTCGAATTAACTTGGACGTGTTCAAGGCTGAATCGTTTCGAAGTAATCCTTGAGAAATGGTCCTTGAATGTAGGATGTTCGACAGGGAGACGCGGCTTTTAGAGAAGAGAAAAGGTCGAGTTTCTCTGTGTGTTTGGAGTTTTCGAGGAAGGCGCGAACAGGGACGAAATAAACGAAAGCCGTAAATCGCTTCGACACGTCGATATCTGGCGTGTTGTCTCGGCCCGATACCTTATCGAGGCTGCAAGATAGAAAGATGAGAATTTACAGCGTCCGCGCGACAGTTCGCGTCGGCTGAAAACGGAAATAAACAACGGGAAAATTCAGCGACAGAAAGAAGCTACGCCTTTCACCAAATATGCTTTCAAAAGGGATAAAAATCGGAGACGTCAGTCTCCGTGCTCATCTCTGATCCGCAAATGCCGATAAATTCTCTGTTCGATTGCTTCTTTGCATTTAAACGACGTTCAAAAATTGTTTCTCCTGTTCCTTTTCCTTAAGAACAAATATCGTACAGAGCATACAATCTTCCAGCATGAGAATTTGCGATGAATAAAAGATGTAAAATGACAATCAAATATGTTTAGAATGTTAAGTAGTATTGAAGAAAGATTTTGAAAAAGTTGCATTGAATTTTTAGTCACGTTACGTCTTATTTCATTTATCCTTAGAACAGCGCGTAATTTCACTTAATATATATATATTGTACGTTTTTAAATGTACGTATAAAAGTTGTGATAAAGCTTGTTAAACAGTGTACAATTTTCCTCTAACCTCATTCGGTGCCAAATTACCGTATAATTTATCCTGATCATTGGAATCAACTCCTATTATTTACTGAAATATTTCATTTCAATCTTAAACGCACCAACAAATTATATTTTTTTTAATTTATTCGATAAATATATCCTTACACAACTGACATTATTCTTATCCAAGATATTTGATAATCTTAGTAAAGATTCTAGAAAATAATCCACCAAAACTAAGGTTCCTTATCTAAAGAAATTCTATCGTATTCTCTGGCTCTATTTTTCTTCAGAATCCTGGAATTTTCTCTGAAAAGTATCCTGGAGAGATAGAGTATAACGCGTTCTTGAAAACGTACTTTGTTTGAAGTCGATAGCTCAATTCGTTCCCGAGATACAAGGCTTGAAAGTTCGAGCGCTTAAAATAGAAGATGGCGGCGCCTGGTAGCTTTGGTGATTCACTTCATTCCGAGCAACTGCATATCTTGATGCTAGGAATGATAAAAAACATTGCTGACTCAATGTCTCTCACTGACCACACCACGCGTGGTGGGAAAGGGATAGGTCAGTGACCGAGTGTGATAAAGATGGAGATAGCGAAATATTAAAAAATTACTCTTCTATTTACACGATGATATCTCAGGAACGGAGCGTCGTATCGACACGATTCAAAAAGCATTTCAAAGGGAAGACCTTACCGCTTCTGAAGATATTAATTAAAATCTGCAGGGACGATGTGGATTCGTGTCACAGAGCAAAGAAAACTGCAATCTTTTAATCTCACTTTAGGGCTTTGGGTTTATACTAATTTGACTTGGAGTGAATGTTATTGCTTTCAGATGATTAATATGCTGGTACAGCATTGAAATGAGTACAATAACAAGTAATATTAACTTCCATATCTCTGTTAAACATGACGATAAATTATTAGGTAATAAATTATCTATTGTAAGACAGAAATGAATCGCAATCTTTTTCCACGATTATGTGGTAACAAATAACGAGTAAATGATTCTAATGAAAAGTGTAGCAGTATTAAACAGTATAGAATTTAATTTTTCAAAATTGCAATTCTTAACCTCTATTTTTAAAGTACATGTAGGAAAAACTTGTTAGTATCACTTTCTGAACTTTCACAGATGATTAAATCTCAAGTATTTCGCTTCATCCTAACTTCCCCTACTTCATCTTTTTACCTCTGCTTCAATAATCACACTGCTGCCGAACTTCCCATCGATAGTATACACCAGACGGATTGACTTTCTACACCACAGTTCTCTAATTGCGAAACTAGCACATTACAAGCTAGAGCTGATCTCCCAAGTTTCTGAAACCTAAACTAAAACCTAATCGAACTCGGGTCCGTTTCTAGCCGCAAGAATATCAATCTTCGACCTGAAAATCTATCTTCCACTAGACAAACTCGCAAAGAAGATCAAAGATTACGATCAAAAGATATTACAGATATTAGGTTCGCATCGTGATTCTTAATCCACAAAAACGCGACGATTCACGAAAGGAAGAGAGAGTTGCAGTGACGTCTCGGTATCAGGAATTATTTTAGCATGGAGCAGAGCGTTGACATAACCGAGGATTTAGCCGGTCGAGCCTCGTATCTTACGACTGTCGACAAGGGGATTGCGTTCCAGGCTGCAGCACCACCCCTCTGTAGACGCGGAACGCGAATTGGTCATTAAGACTTCGTACAAACAGCGATCTTAGCTCCCAGACCCAGAGAGAACATCTCGAAACGTCTCCAGCCAGGCTTCTGGTAACGATCGTTAATTACATCCATTTCCAACGTAGTATTTGTCCGTGTTGGGATTAGAATCTTGTCAAGATTCGTTGTTTAGAATATTTTATTTGGTTATGGTGTGATAGTTGAGATCTAGAAACTTATGTTTTGTATTGTATATTTATAATAATCAATTAAAACCCAATTATAACGAATCAAAATCATTATGATAAAATTGAACCAATCTGAGAACGTTATCAGATGAAATCTAACTATTCGGTCAAGCTATGATCTATTGTATAACTCTTCTCTAACATAATATTTTATGTAGAGAACTTTCAGTTTATCTAAACAACTCCTACTGCTTCATTTAACATTTTATGAATAGAAATCTTCCTGCAATCTAACATTACCACAACAGTGGTATTACATCTGTTTCATCCATTGTGCTACTCCAAAGGTAGCAATTAGCTAGGGAATTTTAGATGTCCCTAAACAATCCTTCACGAACTAGCTCTAAGACCTACTTCTCTCAATATAACTGTTCAAAGTAACTCACGAGCCCTTCCCCTTACATGTCATCAAATAACAGATCCCACAATAATCTCCTATTCCCTACCTCAAACTCTCAGAAGCCCCTAATCTCGAAATTCATTAATTCGATAAAATCAGACCATTATTGTTCGAGCAGGCAGTGACAGGTTCTCTCCGCAGCTATTCCTGAACGGTCGGTTCTATTTCAAACTCCATTTATTATTCCTAACCTCAAAACCCCTTAACCTCGAAATTCATTGGTTCGATAGAATCAGTCTATCATCGCTCGAGCCAAGCAACGACAAGCTTTCTCCGCGACTATTCCTGAAAAGTCGTGCAACCAGTCGGCTCTATCTCCAGCCCAGCCCAGCCAGAGTCCCGGAAGCCTCGAAGCTTGGCGCTGCATCTATCTTTCAACGCGAGCGGATCCGCGCGCACAGGCACGCGCCATAAACACATACAGCCGAATAAAGCTACAAACTTTGCACATAAGCAAGCGTGGAGCCACGGCAACCGTCACGCCGCTGACTTCTCCGCAAACTAACTATCGCCACTTGCGATAACTTCACCCCTTCGAAGGGCGAAGAAGGGACGGAAGAGGCTCGAGGTAAATGGGGAAGCGACGAAGACGCGTCTCTTCACGATGGGGGGATAACTCGGCCCTGGTGCGGGTAATCCGATAAGATGTTCCTGTTGAAGCTGCCTCCATCCTACGAGGATTCACTCGACCCCCCATGGCGATGCTCCCTGCGAGCACAGTCGATTCTCCAGTGCGAGATACAGGTAAGACGGATGTCAATAGAGACGTGGATGCCTGTAAGAGATGTTTCTTCCGTAGTTTTTGAAGAAAGAGAAGTTGCTGACTCTCTGATAGACCTTTCGAGAACATTGTAACGAGCAAACTGTGAATTACGGTCATACCAAAATGTACAGGACGCACATGATATGGGAAAGTATATAGAATATCCAAAATATAGTACTCTTTATGACATTGAGTCGATAAATCAATTTTTATTCAAGATTCAGCTTTTTAATTATATCTGAGAGAATATGAATTTGTACATGTTCCGTTCGTAATCTAATAAATGATTTTGAGTTGTGAGGTTGCATATAGAGATACGTGTCGGAATTTTTGACTGGAACCAAGCGTGACTTAGACTGAATCCAAATTTAAGCTGAACCGAATCTAAAATGGAACCCAAATCTAGTTCAAACATAACATAAATTGAACCCAAAGTTAATCCAAACATAACCTAAATTGAACCCAGAGCTAATCCAAACATTACATAAATTGAATCCAAATTTAATTCGAACCTGGCATAAACTGAATCAAAATCTAACCTGATCTTTATTAAACGAACTGAAGATCAGCCAGAAGACCATTAGAAATTCGCGAATAGATAAAGATAAAAATCAATAGGAGTAGTAAAGGAGAAAATTACAACAAGAGATCTTACCTGGTGGTGTTTCGTCGTTGCACGATGTAGCAAACTCCATACGATCCGGAGTCTTGCAACCGATATCTAGTCGATAGCGACACCGTCCTGGATAAGGTGTCGACGTGACCCTGACATCTTGAACCTCAGCAGCGTTGACCATTGGTTCACCATCCACGCCCAATATGTCCTCCGCTTTGTCACCATTGTGATTATGTAGCACAGACACAATTTTGTAGCGGCCAAGGTTGGGGCACTGCTTGGTAATTGGGTCTGGTGCTGGAAAAAATTTATCGATTTCAATTTTCTGCTTCTTGGAGCTTCCATTGCTGTTTGTTACGTTAACTGACTTATCTTACTGACTTGCTACTTAACCGAACAACATACGCAAATTGTTCCAATCAATTTTACTCTACTCGCTATTTTTGCAGCTGGCATCTATGTTTGCCAGATTAACTAGAGTACATGAACCGAGTTCATTTACTTTAGTCGAGGTTAGATTATGTGGAGGAAAATATTGTGTTTACAATGGCAGAAATATTTGGCCACCTGACTTGGAAAACAAGTTAAAGTATAGAAACTGATTCATTCATTTCCGGCGGAATCAGCCAAGATAGTTCCTAAAATCGTCTCCGTGTAGAAGAATGGGGACGTAGACGCAAACATCGTCGAGACGAAAACGCGGTTGGCACAAAGAGGAAGTTGCAAACTACGGCAGCTTAACAATCGATTCGCCAGCGACTCCTTTACGATCGTGCAAAAGGATCATATGCCGAATCCGTCGTAAACTCAACCCTCGACGGAAGGCAGCACAGTTTCTATTTAAGCCGATTACGCGATTCTATAACACTGACGAAGACAGGGGTCGTTCCCAAGGACGCGGAATTTATCGTGACGCCATTCAACCCACGTCTAGACCTTCGCCCGAAATTACACCTCCATCGTGTTTACCTTCGTTTGTCCTCCGAATTTTACACACCACTCTTATTAAGTCTGATCTATTTATTGTTCAAATGGAAAATTAGAAATTGTAGTTAGGGAATTTCGAATCTATTTAAACAAGCTTTAACGTTTCATCTAAAATTTCATTCATACCAACTTTTCTATAATTCAATACAAGAAAATTATTGACTTTTTTTGTATTAACATCGTCTGTTGTTTTAAACCAAAGTTGTTAGCAATTAGGCACACGGAATTTCATTATGCTTGGCTAGAGTTAAATTTTGTCGAAAATTTCAAATGTGTCTAATTGAAATATGCTTAGGTCACGAATGAAAATTCCCAGTTTTACGATAACAATAAAATGGAAATTTTCAAAAGTAAATAATAGGAACAATAAATACATTTACCATGTATTAAATCAAGTTCCCCGATATTACGAAACCTCGATAAAACAACAATAAAAAATTGGAAAATACCAAATTTGTCTTTCTTTGTAAAACCGGGCGCTTATTTAGCAATTTCAGTAGAAGAGGGACATTTATCCTGGCCGGAAACGTAGCCAGCCATTGTTAAGACGTTATTTATCGATACACGTGTAAAGCATAGGAGGGGAATAGCACGAATTCTCGCGAAATAATTTCATCGTGTTTCAAGAGTGCTCCATTGGGAATGCGATATCTTCCCGCGCTTACTGTCATATTTTATATCCTTCCTAGTTCCCTTTTGTTTCTATTCCCCTCCTCCCCCTTTTTGTCTATCCTTTATACCTTTATTTTTTATTTTGTCTTTTGTTTTATTATTTTTTCTCTGGCAAGTTTCGACAGTGAAATATCACTTTTAATTCTAGCAGTTGGCGTTTTTATTTTTCAAGCTCAGCAAAACGAGAAACTGCGACCGTGAGCAACGCGTTTCCCCGTGTCCGAAGTCGCAGCCGTAATTAATATCCTGTTCGATCTGTCAATTAGGAGAAACTAGGCTCTCGCCGATAAATAGAAATTTCGATTTCTCGGAAAAAATCAACAGGTCCGACTTTTTTCCAAAAAAAAATTCGACGAGAACTTTCACGTTGATGAATGAACGAATGTTAACGAACGTTTCCTCTGTACTACGTAATCATTGGAAAATTTTTGAGTACTTTCCAATAAAAAGTCATCCAACCTCTATCGAGGTTTCAAATACTTGAAATATTTGATTAGAAGAAGGTTTAAAAAATGAAGCTCAGATAATGATCGTATAGTATAAATTTTCAAAATTTCTTCAAGGTTTTTTAATTATATTGTCGCTTGCAAAGACTCGTACCAAGAAAATGGTAACAAATAGAAGAAAAATAGTAATTATGCAGAAACTTATTTGTAAAGAAAGTGTCGAAGATAGCGGCAGTCAACGCGAGTAAATGTCGGAAGCCGTTCACACGGCTGAGTGTTAATAAATGATCGTAATTGACTTACTAATGAACGTCGTGTACGGCGTCGAGTGGGAGTTGAACGTACTCGAGTTGCACACGTCGTCGGGCTGCTGGCTCCATTCCGACAGTTGCAATTCTATTATGTGGCTATCCCTTCTGTGAAACATCAGGCACACATAGCCATTCGTGCTGTAAAAGAAACAAATGTTTGGTCAGTATGACAGGAATATATATTACGATGTATTATTACATTAATTAATAATATAATATAATACAACTATAACATGATTAATATACTCCTAACGGTATAATATGAAACTAACGGAAATATGAAAAGAAACAGATTTTTCTGTGGATGCGATTTTTTAATGAACAATGCACACTGCCCATTTAGCGGGATTTTATATTTTTCCATTTGAAAAATGATAAAAAAAAAAAAAAAAATTATTCTCAAAAGCGTACAGAATATAAAATTAGAAATCCAGAATTGTACTTTGCCTAATAACTACCTAACGACTTATCTTAAATATAATTTTCCTGTCCTAATAACTTAACTAGAACCTTCCTGCTGGCTAAAGCAACCCCTATTCAAACTAGGGGGGGAAACGCAAGTGAAATTTACCAACTCGCAGGAGGAAATTAAAAAAAGGGAAACTGGAAACAAAGCTCGAGTACCAGTGGCGCTCACAATATCGCCGTAATAAAATTACAAGTTAATATAACCCTGGAGGCCACGAATCTGTAAATGGCGGGGGCAGGGGGTTGTTTCATGAAAACGAGACACGTATAATAATCGAGCCAGTAAGCCGTAAAAGCCGGCGGTGGACGACAACGGGGGGAGAAATCGGGGGTGGGGATGAAGAGAGGAAAGAAGCGAATGGCCAGAGGTGGAAAACAAGGGTAAAGGATCTTAAATCTCAGGCTACTTCCGTGGCCGGGCCAGGATTAAGATTTTATTTTATCAGGACGTTTCTTAACGGGGTTGCGTTAACTTTAAGCGTAATCCCTTTACGGCTCGGTCCCCCCTTTTACGACGGAACGGTGAAATCTGTACTCGCAACGAGTTCATAACGCGAGACATGCGTTTGGTTCTGCGCTTGTTTATTCCGTGCCTTTGTTTAAATGTGGAGAAGTTAAAATTGGCGGAGGGGAAGCTTGGAAATGATTAAAAGGATCAAATTGAATTATTTAATATTTAATAGATTATTTAAAGACGAGCCTTATTATAAGCAACTTCATCGTTAAACCGATTTAAAACTTTGATTAATGTAAACTGACCTTACATTGATCAAAGAATCAACAAATTTCCATAAATAAGTCATTTTAATAAAAGCAATCTACGAAAAATCCGGCCTTTAGCCATATTTCTCCCAGCCAAAACTACAAATTCCTTCAGCGCTATTTCTCAAAACTCTGTGAGCCTGGCAAAGTTCATCCGCGCACTATCCAAAGAGTATTCTCTTTCAGTTGTTTTATTCAAAGCTTCATCAAACGCGTTCACTTTGTTACAGAGGCGAAGAAGAGGGCGTTAGGTACTCTCGGCTTGCGAGTAACTGCATTTTCCTTACGACCGGCAGCACCATGAAAACGGACATAAAGTGGCGCGTATCGGTACCCAGTAGCACATGAAACTGGTGGCTCGCGATCGAGAACACGTCCCGGATTTTCGGCTTTATATTCCCGACTTCGTTCCTACGGCCGCGTTCCCGTGGATTATTGTCATGGCGACAGATCGTCTTCCGGTTCGTCCACTATACTTCCGTGCGTATGTTAGGAAAACGGGTTTCGGATGATGATCGCGGTCCATTGATTTCTTCTCACCTTTTATTGAGTTTCGCTCGTTGAGTAGCAGTCAGGGGAATACGGAATTTGCGAATCGCTCTTCGAGAGCCGTTTCACCAATGCGATATTGGTGACGGGTTTTCGGTTTCGTTTTATGGCTCGATAACCTAGATTCGTGTAGGATTATTCTCGGGCATAAATTCCATTTATGAGCTTTCCTACGAAATTGTTCTAAATATTTGATATCGAATAAAAATTGTGTTGTTGGTCGGAACTTTGTTGATGTTTCTTCCATATGAAATATTAAATATCTGTAAACGTCAATAGAAGATTTCAATTTTTTGATAATATATTGCATAGGAAAGCTAGGTTATTTTAAATTTGATCCCGAGGTAACTCTTTTTTAATAAAATTACATTATATACGAAATACAATTTGATGTAAATTGTGTAGCTTATAAATTTTTTTCTACTAATTTAATTAACGTTATTATTAACATTAACTTTATCGTAGAATACATCGATATATCGAAGGATATTCATAATTTTTGGTACGCAATCATTAAAATAGACGATTTTTTTAAGAATTCGCCTGGAATAAAACGTAAACACGAAGAAGTGGAGGACGCTGGAAGAAAAGTCAATTTAATTAATCGAGTTGCCAAGACGGCCATTTACATTCTAGCTTCCTAGAGTGTATCTAGGTAAGTCTCGAACGGTGTTACCACTCCCCAGGGTGCAATGGCGGCTTCTTACGGGCTTGTGTACATTTTCAAGCCTCTCCTCGAGTAGCAAGCACGAGTGTAACGGGATATAATCCCGTTTTCGCTACCTTTCGTGACTACACTTTGCGCTTTTCGCCTCCTGAGGCCTTCAATACTACCGGATTCCAAAAATTTGCGCGAATCATCGGCAGCCATATTGATATTAACTGCTCCAATATTCAATTTTGAGGTTATCTTCGATAAAGAAATTTTTTCTACGCGAATTGAGCGAATAGAGAACATGGAATAATTATTCTGGAACATTTTAATCAGTTAAGTCAGTCAATTAAAGTAATTTAAAATAATTCGGAAGAAGAAAGAAGGAAATTACTTTCGACGAGATTTTTCTGGGAATCTCGAGCACGGCAATTAATAATACTTTGCTTTAATTAATTAACTCGGTTATTTCGAGTAGCTCGCGTTAACAACGAAGTTTCAACCACCGGAAATTACAATCCACAAACTCCACCGGTGACTTCATCCCTTATTCGACTCAGTAATCAAACTTGGCTTGCAGGTTAAAAAATTCAAGGCAAATTACTGGAGAAAGGCAAAAAATCTCCAGGAAGGAGAAGAGAATTTGAATCGTTGAAAGACTCGAATCTGCGATCTGAAAATTCGTGTCCGGATTTTTATTTGCCTTCGAATTGTATAAAAGAAATGTTTTATCTTCAAACTTTCCTGATCGAACGATGGAATAGAAATCTTTAAGAAAGATTATGAACATTGGAAAACTCGAAATTACAACCCTCCGAACTCGCATCCAATCTTTATTTACCTTCGAATGTCTGGGAAAAAGGATTCGAAAATTAGTACCGTGATAAAACGCGAATAAACCGCACGAGTAAAATTTCTTCCCCTTGATAACGCTCTTTCGAACAAGCAATTCCCATAAAGAAACCACTCCCGATCGTAGCAACAACGATTCCAATAATTTTTTTTTCGCTCGCGGGAGCCTCGTAAAAACGGAGGTAAAAATGGTGGGCGAATTCAATCGAAAAACGTCAGCCAAAAATGAAATAAAATTCCCTCTCCCCTGCCCTGCCCCAGTCGCATATTGTCGTCGTTCCAGCGGGCCTTAAGGAGGTTACCAGATGCAGAAAATCGTCCACGGCTCTTTTCCCGTGGCATCTCCAGTTTCCAATCTAATTTATGTCTGGTCGTTAGACGATTCAATGAAAGGAGCACGCTTATGCGGCCAATTTGACGTGCACCCTTTCCACCTGAGGGCCTTCCACCCTTCTGCAACTCATCGTTCCATCTGTTTTCCTCTCCTCTGGTCTCCTATTTCCTCCAGATGCTCCTCTTCGCCAAGTTCTTCCATTTTCTCCGCTCTATTTTCCTCTCCTAGTTCTCTTTTTAATTGCAGATTTTATTGTTCAATGTTGGTATGTGAATTTTGGTGGTTCTTTTAGGTTAGGTTTTATTTCAGGTTAAATTATTTCATTCCTTTTTAGTTGGTGGATTTGTTAGGTTAGGATTATTTTATAGGTCGTTTTATTGGATTACCGAAGATTACTTTTCGAGGAGGAAAGTTCGTTACTCAAGTTTATACCTCGTTCAGGCAAAATTCGATATCCCTTATATTTGATATTTGTGGGTCTGATGTAATTAATATTTCATATCTTACATTCGATATTCGATTATTTCATAGATTTAATATTCGTTGTTTCTTACGTTTGGTATTCGTTACGTGATAAATTTGATATTTGTTACTATTCATCAGCTCATCGCATGATATTTAGTACGATATCCACCAAAAGGAAAAGATCCACGCACCACCATAACAAGAGCAATTTACCAGCGCGCAGCGTACCCTTTTATCTCTTCTTATTCTCCATTCTGTACCTTCATTTCCCATCATCGACGTTCACCCCACTAACCCTACGAATGCCTTTCTTCTGGTCGTAGCTAACTATCTTCGTGACGAAGATGCATCAAACAGTGTGCTCCGTGGAGCGTGGCTCACGCGATATCCGGCAGATACTGCGGCCGCAACCGCAGCCGCAGGCTCGCTGATCGCAACCCTCCACGCAGTAATATCGAAACAAACGAGTCCAGGACAGGGAAGACCGTGGAAGATAAGCTGGAATCGGTATGAGACGACTATGGCTCGGTTATTGTTGAGTTACTGACGGTTATTATATCATATTACTTCTTGTGAATTAGGATGGGGACTAATTAGGGATGTTGAAAGCAGTTAAAAGGATGCTCTCTCGCATTTTCTTTTTGAGGAGATTTTAATTTTAAAAGGGAAACTACCGTTTTGATGGTGACAACAGGTGCTCATTTTTTGAACAGATTACGCTCATTATACAGGGCGTTTCATAGCACGTGAACAATTTCTACGAAGATAAGGCGTCCCAAATCATTGTAATACAAATGTGGCTATAACTTTGGAACATGGTCAATTAGAAACATTTTTCATTATTTTAGTATCCCGTGCCCAATCCTCAAATAGGTCCCACATTTTATAAAACGCCTTGTACGAAAAGTAGAAACGTGGACTGTCCGCTTATCAGATTTCTTACAATTTCATATAGTTTATAGGAATAAGTATACATTGTTATATCTGAATTAAACAGACCCTGAAATATATATTTGTTATCTCTTAGAAAAACTTCAAAGCTTCGATACATATCCACCTCTTCTGAACCATCCTGTAGGATTCTAAGAATAATCCAATCAACGAAATCTCCCAATTGTACGAAATAAATCAAACTCTACGATCACTATTCGTAACAATACCTAAACGAGTTCCTTATCCACTATCCTTCTACATTACACTACAGTAACATTCCTTTTTTTTCTTCTCACGATATCACCGCACTGGCCGCGTTTCTGTTTCGACAGGCAGCCGCGCCATAAATTCCCGTTTAAGCTTGCCCAGGAAAGCATCGTTGGGAACGCGGCTTGTTAAATCACGGAGGACGGGCCGCGCGTCGTGGCATCGCGATGCATTTTCAGGCCAGGCTCAGAAACTAATTGTAAACAGCGAAATAAATCTCGCGAAGGGGGTGGCACGCGCAAAAACTAGCCGCCCCGAGACGGAATAATGATAACAAACAACGGCCACGAGGAAGAGATTAGAGAAGCTGGTGCCGCGTAAATATGCCCCGGAGAGATTTATGAAAAATAATATTGGCCAGCGATCGGCTTCAGGCTCTGTGAACCACCTGAAAGAGCGCGCAAGATCCCATTTCCTGTAATTCGATTATTCCTGATTTAGGAGAGTTTACTTGTT
This sequence comes from Bombus affinis, assembly GCF_024516045.1. Classification (NCBI taxonomy): domain Eukaryota; kingdom Metazoa; phylum Arthropoda; class Insecta; order Hymenoptera; family Apidae; genus Bombus; species Bombus affinis. The sequence continues at coordinate 7,520,371 of NC_066359.1, forward strand.
TTGCTTTAAGCATGATAAAGCCTTACACGATAATTAATTGTGGAGTCCATAACTTGAAAAGTATATAGCGTTTGGTTCATTTTCATTGAGTGAAATTGAAATGTATTTTTGGATCCTACTATAGTAATTCCATTATTTTTGGTTCAGTAGAATATTTGTTACGCTACACTGAAGTTACAGAGAACTGTAACATTTTATCTTATCTGATATGCAACAAGTGTAGCTACAGACTGTCCCAAAACCTCTCCAACGAACCTCAACTGTGACAAAATCTGCTGTGCGTACACCTATAGGTTCTTTCAGAACTTATCCATCAAACTTCAATAACCTATCGAGAAAAGCTGCATGTACACCCATGATAAAAATATTCAAGTATTACTATGTTACACAAAACCCATATACTTGGATGAATTCAAGGATACTTCCCACTTAAAAGCAACAAGTGTACTTATAGGTTGCCTCAAAACTTTTCCCTCAAATTTTCTCCAAATACAGGAAAAAGATTCCATAAAATCTTGTCACCGTAACTCTATAAATTGAGAAACCAATTTCTATAATTTATTCACAAACGCAACAAGTGTACCTACAGGTTGTTTCAAGAGCACCTAAGTTATCGGAACCCAAAAATCGCTGCAAAAAGACCTGTAGGCAAGGAGCTATAAACTGAAAGACGTGAACGGAGCCATACATAGCCGGTAAACGGCACGTTCGACGATGATTTCAGCACAGGAACCTGTGCAGCGTGGCCTCGCTTCCGGTCGCTAGATCACCGGTCAACGAGCAATTTTCCGGTCGATTGACCACCGAAACGTCCAACTTCCAGCCAAGTCGATCTCCGCCGACAGGAAGAGACACGCTTGTTTACCCCGTGACTCTCACTCTCTACATACGTTCGTTCCTTAACCCCATTCCACTAGCCGAGGGGTGGACGTGTCCTCCGTATATTACCGGCCAACTACGTGACTCGAATCTTTTACGGTGAATTTCGAGGGTGGTTAGCTATTTCCAGGGACACGCGGTTCGCGTTCAGTGAAACCGTCGATCTTTTTCTCTCCGAGTCGAGGCTGAGAAGGGGTGAGTGTCAACGACAGGGGCGTGTTTACGTTGGGTCATTGGTGGACGAGGGATGAGGGTTTGTTTTGAGAGGATCGAAAATACGGTGGGTGGTCGTTAAAGGGAAATTGGAATTTTAGGTGTTTTACGGGGTGGCTTTAAGTGACACAGATAAGTAATTATCGAAAGTGACGTTATGTTTCTTTAGTATGAGCTCCTTTGGATCATTTTTGTAATATTAGTGAATAAAAATGAGCAGATAGATGGCAGATGTTGAATGTACAAGAAGTTTTATTTAGGGAGGTTCTACTGATATAATGGGGTGTTTTACGAGACTATCATTAGGCAGATTCTAATGACATTATGGGGATTTTTGTGTTACGACAGGTTTTTTAAATTCATCAGGAATCTAAATTGTCCTCGTTTTCTTTTCTGATTGGAGTACATTAAATAAATAATTAAAGGAATGATTTTAAAATCGTTTAGATTTCTAGATATTACTGGATCACTTTTATTTTCATTTTATCTTGAAACGTGGAGTTGAAATTTGATAAATCAATCGTCGGAAATGCATATTTTATTTCATTTAAAAATTCAGTTGAATGTTACCAAAAGGTGTATGCAACGTTTATGGTCCTCTCAAAATTTTAACTGGCACAGCCAGCATATTTTAGAAATTCCTACTCTATATGCTATTTCCTGTTGAAATAACTGTAACCATACTTCTCGCAGACGTATAGTATCTCTCTGAGGAAATGAAGACGTTCGATGCATACATGAATTTGTTGAAGTAAAACGCTACCACAATACTGTCTCAAGGAAAGAATAAGAAGAATTGCGACAAAATTTGAAATGAAGCGAAATAGAACAGCATTCGACAAAATATGACATGGAAAGATAAAAATAAAGCGATACCAGGCTAAAAGAATAACAAGATTAATTTTTATATAGTAGAAGAAAAACAATTGTAATTTAAAAAGAAACGTAAAATTCTTATTAAATTCTAATAAAAAATACAAATTAAACCCTTCACTTTGATAGCCATTTTCATTCCTTTGATACAAACAATTGTCAGTAAGAAATAGAATTTTTATGGAATATTTTCTTCTATATTTTCAATAAAACGAACGTGTATCTTTTGCAACATTTTATATGTAATTTTCCAAGCTCTGAAGACTATTTTCACCTCTTCAATAAGGATAACTAATAATATTAAGGAAAAGTACCTGTAAAATATCATTTTGACAATTTTTCCTATTTCAATTTCATTCAAATCTTTGCGTGTGTCTTTTTATAAAATTTTTTAACGATGCTGTAATTCTCAAGCTACAGGCTCCCATCCTAATAATCACAGAACCGACTTCATCCCTTCGTTCTCGAAACGGTTCGAATAATTTTCGCTGGTTAACCGAGCTATCTGGAATGTTTCCCGATAGAACAGCCTGGAAAACCCGACGAAGCTGGATATAATCCTCGATCCCACGAATGTCCAACATTCCGTCAGGTATTCGCTGAAATCGACTAGCAGCGCTGCCAACACCGAGTACAGACCGAAATTATCCTTATTACTGAATGATACCATTCCATTTGGGGATGCTGACGAATCTCTAATGACGAGGTATGAGCTCCTACAATATAAACTCGTATGACTGATATGTTTAAGGCTCTCCAGAGAAAATTCAAACCTACACGTCTATCCAACCTGTTTCTCAAAATTCAAATGTTCTAAATTTACTTAAATATTTTCACACAGGTTATATGATATAAATAAATTTATTTATCATAATATTAGTAAAAACTATCATTTCAAAAGCGGTATGTATATTCAAAAATGCATACTGTATATAGTGAAACATTCTTAAAAATAACCCTTAAGTATTCCCTAGGGTTCTAGGGACATTTTGCGATATATTGCAGTATATTAAAAGGTTTAATGGTATGAATCGGTTTCCTTAATTTTAATAACATAAAAGTGAGAAAGGAAAGACGAGAGATATCGGAGGAAAAACGAGATGCCCGGGGAATAAAAGGCGAGAGCACGCAAATATTGAAAAATGGAAGCTGCTGAGATGAAAAACATGGAGGAGCCGGCTACATAGAAAATATTGAAAAGTACAGCGCGCACGAAAATAAATACAGAGTACACACAATGGATAGCAAAACAACAAAAAATAGGAAAAAAAAAGGGAAAATATACACATACACGTATGCGCGGGAAAAACAAAGAGGGAAACAGAATAGGGGGATGAGAAAAGCTATAAAGCAGAGAATTGCAAAATAGAAGCTGGCATATTGCGAGTATTAAAGAACCCGAAACAAGGGCCGAAGGATCGAAAGCAGAACGTGTTTAAAAAAGAACTAGATAATGTTGTAACAACTTGGGGGAAACTAAAAAATGAAAAGATAAGAAAACCCGTAATATTTTGCAACAAAAGAATACAAAGGAAATATCGATGTATCCCGTTTCTTTTTTGCAATTTCACATGAAATCGATGCTGTAAAATCGACTAAAATAAGAATCGCTAGATGACAAAAAAAGAAAAAAAGAAAAAGAAAAAATGAACGACAATGGTGGCTCTGATGCCCCGTATTCCACTCCAAGATTGAACACACGTATCGGAATACGATATATCGATCGAATTAGAACGTCTCCCCACCGTTTTCCCTAGTTCCAATTAAAAATAATAACGCAGTATTATTATTATTATTATTATTATTATTATTATACATGTTACAAAGCCAGTGGGATAATGATACCGCTGCAAACAAGTAATTGTTCAGAAGACGAAAAAAGAAGAAATATAATCTTAGATCGGAAGTCTGTTCATTTATTGGTCGATCATTTTTAGTACCGTATTGACGATAATAATATGATCATTTTTGTAATACGATAAGTGTGTCAATTAATAAATTGGTAATCTTGTTACTTTTCATAAAAGCTGCTTTGTGCATGCATATCATAAGGATGATTATTGGACTGATACGAAACAATGAGTTAAAACGGAAACAGAGATGAAAGTCGGGTCAACCAAAGTGAAAATCAAACGCGTCGATGGTTGCATCCACGGCTTCTGCATAGGTTTCAAAGACGAAAATGCAAAGATGAAAATAGCGAAATGGCTTCTGTTCATGCCTGACTTTGCAGCAGCTTTTCTATAGATAAATTACTAGATAGTGATATTTTGCAGACGGCGTTGATGCTAAAGAAATTGCACGTCAAGTGGCGACCTTCAATGCGTGATCCGTAATCTAAAAATTATATTCTATTCGAATATTATATTGAATTAAATTTTACGAAAGCTTTCAAACATTTGTAAATGTATTTTATGAATTTATTATTATAACAATATATGTAAATATATATGTATGTATATATGTAGTTCAAATATATTATTGCTCTCTTATCATTTATGAGTTTTATATTGCTTTGGGTAAAAACAATGGCAATTTAAAGAATCTTAAGTAAGAAAAGTCTTGCGTCGCCATGGTTTGACATCCATTGACGACATCTGCGCTTCTTTACGTATTCTTTGTTCTTTTATAGCGTTGTCGCTGTTTTTTTAATGTTCGGTTAAGTCAGGATATTTTCTGAGAATTATTCTCTCTTGGACACTTTTCCACTAGGAAGATTAGAAGCTTGATGAATACCTAGGAAAAAGTGGATGCTATAAGAGCGAGTTATGGGTTCATAAAAAAATGCCCCAGATGAAATTGGGTTGATTGCAGAGAGAAAGACCATTTCTTAGCATGATACTAACAGCAAAGTATTATTTGCTGAGAAGAAGTGTAACGAAGGTGAAATAAAATTTACTAGATTGAAAGACTAGAATATGAATAAATGACAAGAGTAATTTCTTTTGTACATTTACCTATTCCGATAAAAAAGTTTCACTTTTTGCAGTTGGTTCATAAAAAGTTAGTTACGGTTATCGTTACGTTTCATTGTAAAAATGACATTTGTCACGACAATTAACCTAATAACTGATAAAATCCAGCATGGATTATCTTCCAAGCTTAGAACAGCGCAACAAACTAGTGAATTTTTCTTCTAATCTCCCTCTTTTACGATAAAAACTACATTTATCATGCAATAGCGTCATTAGTTGATAAAATCTAATATGAATTACTATCCTAACCTAAAAATGTCACTAAACAACACGGAAACAAATGATCTTTCCATCTAATCTCCTTTTCTAGTGCAAAAACGACATTTATCATGCAATAATCTAATTAGTCGATAAGATCTGGCGTGGATTACTATTCTAACCTAAAACGAAATCATCGAATCAATTATTTTACTACAAGAATCCATATTGAACCAACATCCTAACCTAAAACACTACCTAAACATCACCCACTTTAAACAACCGGTCCACTGAATTTCCATGTAATCCGCGCTCCGCCCCAGAAAACGCAATCGCAACTTCACGTAGAAACAAAAAAAAAAAAAAAAAAAAAAAAAAAAAAAAAAAAAAAAAACGTTTCGACGAAAGGATAGAGCGATGTGTCACTCACACATGTCCTCACCAAAATACTCAGCCAACAATCGCCCATTCCACTATCCTCCTCCAGCAACCTGCAATCGCGTTTATCCGTGAAACTATCGTTTTTCCGTTGAAAAGCCTGTCCCCGAAATCGTCTGATTTTTGCCGGAGCAATCTATTTACACGAACGAAAAGCGGTCAGTGTCGGTGGAACCGGCTGTTTTTTTCGCCGGCCAATCATCGTTACCTGCGCGAACGCATCTGGCCGACGTGACTGCCCATCAAAAGCGTTCTTTGAGGCAGCACGGTTGCAATAAAACCCTTCAGGGTTGTCGAGTGGTAGTCGCGATCTAATAACCAGCCGGCGTTTCCCTGGTTTTTTAAAACGCTGCAGGACGATCCAACTCGAGAGCGAGAGCTGGCTAGCCGGCTTCGACAGTTTCAAACGCAGCACCGCCGCATATACAATACATACACCTCGTGCACTCGATCAAAGCTTCTTTTTATGCATTTCACCCCGGTCCATTGAATCAAAAGCAAGGAGGATGGGGGCGCGAGTTATGAGTCAGCTGGACCGTAAATAGTCCTCTCTTTGTCGTTTCGGGGCGAAACATCTACGAAATTAAACGGGGGAGGAGTGTGTGTATATGTGTATGGTGACACGTAGCTTTTTAAGCATAATTGAGCATGTGTCTGATGCAAACAGGCGCGATTTCCTCGTTCCACTTTGTTTCATATCGTACTATAGGGATTTTGTTTCTCTCGGCCCCCTCCCCTTTGTTCGTTGTTACTGCTCCTCTTTTCTTTTTTAGTTTCTCCGCGTTCCGTTGGATTCGCCGGTGTTTTTGTAGGGTGCCTCGATATATATCCGGCGGCTTTGTAGCCTCGCGTTCCAAGTATCCGGCACAGGCTCTGCCGTTGGCGTTCATCGATTTATGAATTCGTCCGCGATACCCGAGCGTAGATGTTTTTTCGTGGCAAGCGTGATATCGGCGAGAATAATGTATGGTTGGCGACACTGTCGCGCGTTACCGCGGAGATAAATGTTAGAAAATGGCGGAAGCGAAGGGTCGGGATAGAGTGCGGTCTCTGTGCTTGATCGGTTCATATAATATTGCGAGTGGTCTTTTACTTACTTGAAAAAAGAAATTTCTACGTAGAAAGTATTCAAACGAAAAGCTTCTCGAATATTAAAGAGCAAATGAAGATCATCACTCTCTGTACAACTTTTGCACAAAATACCCTATAAAAATAGCATTTTGCGTAAACATCCACGATCAAAAAGTAACTAGATATTCCCTAGAACCACGCAGCTCTATTGGTATTTTCGTGGATTCGGATAGAAGCGAACGTAAACAAGAATTTGTTCTCGATATTGAGAGTAATTGTACGTAGACAGTGACATTCATCAGGCAAGGGTTCTTCCGCTACTTTTTGCGTGGCAAATCCAACGGAATTCTCTCATTACCACAAATGAATTACCTGCCAGCAACTTTGCCACGATTGCAAATTTCTCAAAGGGATTTATTCTCGCGGTTTCCGCTGGTTACCGCGCTGTTCCTTTTTATTATTCCGTGTACGCGACCTTAATGGCCCTCTGACGCGAAGAAAGAGAAGTAAAATACGAGAGGAAGGGAAAGGTGGCGCTTCTCATTGTTAGAAATCAGCTTGCACGTTTCCCTTCAGGCGATCCTATAAAAATATATAGCGATCGTAAAAGCATTTGAAAGAAGCTCGCGATTATCTGTTTACTCGTCAACTCGTTTCCCCCTGTTCTTTCTTTGCAACACGTTCTTATCGTCGACGTAGTTGCGTCTCGAAAATCTTTAATGATTCGCCGCTTTAAGAAATAATCTTGTTCCATTGTTGTTGGTTTGTTAAGTGCTCAAGTAATTTTCTTCCGCACGAGTTCTACGTTTTTGTGCTTTTAGCTTTTAACTAGCACGAGTGATTAATATGCAATTGAAAAAATATTCTATCGCTATGAAACGAAGCTTCTTTCGTAACCAATAGTCGGCTTGTCCATAAATATTAAAAATTGTAGAAACTTATTTTTCGTCCTTCTCCATAAGATGAAAGAACTATCCAAGTGCGAAAGAAAAATAACAAAAATATAAAATTGTGTAAAAATGAAAAAAAAAGAAAAAGAAAAGAACCACTAAAAGAATCATAGAAAGCATTGTATAACTATTAAAGCGATCTTCGTTTGTAACCGGTAATTACCTTAGCCATCAATGCCCTAAAAGATTTCAAAAAACCCATCTCTCTTTTCCATGTAACAAAGAGCGAAAAAGTATTCAATTACAAAGCAAGCTACGAAAATGGGGAAAAATAGAAAAATAAGCGCTAGAAGGTTTGAAAAAGAAAATATCGTTATAGGTACTATTAAACCGACCATCGATACCTCAGAAAATGTCGAAAATCCTTTCATTCTTCTCCATAGAAGCCAAACACTACCAAACTATAAAAAAGGGAAACTAGGAAAATATATAGAGTATAGAAAAATGTATAATAACGTGTAAAACCGTGGGAAAGTTTTGGGAATAAAAAGAACAAGATTTACGAGGGAAACAACACGTTTATCCTGGTTGTCTGAAGGCGGGGGCGGGACCGGAAGTCGGCGTGGTACACGTAACAACGTCGAAAGCGGCCTCTCCAAGAAATAGATTCCCGTTTCGTGGCCGCGTCGAATCGAACGAAAGTTTTATGCAGCGCACGATGCTCGTCGACTCGATATACAGTCGCGATAAGAACGTTTCTCGCCGATAAGAACGCGTCTCCCTCCTGTTGCACCAGCCACAGGGCTCGAACCAACGGGTTCGCGATCGAGTCTGCCATATCGATATCTCGCCCCGGGAATATTTATACTGGCTGACCTCACGTTGCCTCTTTTAATTCAATAACCTCGACACACGGCCAGGAAAATGATCAAAATCTTTCAACTACGATTTCACATGTTATTTTTCGATCTTTGTTAATAGGTCGTGGATATCGATGGAAATTCAGATTTTTATGATAAAGAACGCGACAGAGGTTCGTTTTCACCTATTGATTACTATAACGAATATATTCCATTTCATATATATTCGCGCATTCTGTGCATTTCTGTATTTTTAAATTAATTTATCTTTATTAGACGTATTTTTCAAATCGCCATCGTTGTTCAAGATTCATGGCGTAAGAGTGACTCCGTCGATAAAAATTCCACATAGAATATGAAATTGGCAATTTTCAAAAAACTCGTGAAACGGAAATTTCTTTCATGAAATTTCTGGAAATGAGAATTTCTGCGTGAGATTATTAATTTTAAGACATTTTCATGATCAAACTCGACACACCGTGTAATCTCATAATTAATTTATGTTTGGAATATGTTTCTCGTCTTATTTATCGATGCGCGTAAAAAATAAAATTGTTTTATTACAGAGAAAGAAATTTTGAATTGCAAAACAGTTAATCATTTTATTATATTTAAAAAGCGAATTGCCATCGATTCGATGGAAATTTTATAACATGCATATATAATTCTAGAGTATAATCATTTTATGGGGCTAGTCGTGCGAATAACCAATAAATTGTTTATGCGATTGCATGAATTACAGATCAAAAATCAATTTCAATAATGTCTAACTTCATCCCCTGGTATATTAAGATGAAAATTACGCAAAATTCATTTTTAATATTAGAATTAAAAATTTTATATAAATTTCTATCGTTCTTAGAAAACAATTTTTGGAAGCTCATCGAATCTTTTATCGTATTCTATGAAATCTTAAGAAGATGATCTACATCCATTCTATGATATTTCCAATGCGTTTGAATTTTTAAAAAACAGATTGAGGAGAAACGTCTTGAAATATTCTTCTTATAGAGAAGTCCTTGATAATATTTTATCATACGAAAGAAATTGAATTAATTTATTCTGGGACGATAGAAATATGCCGAGATGAGAAGAAAATATCAATTTTCATGACACGAAAACTCTTCTTTAAATGATTATATAAGATTCATTCAAAAAGAAAAGGAAACGTCAGAAATATTTAGATTTGAGGAAGAAATTATTTAATTTTAATAATTTTAATAATTAAGTAGTATACGATAACAATAAAAAAGTTCGAATCAACAAACTGCTACGTTTCATTGTTATTTAATAAAATAAACTATAAACAGTATACCAAAGTTCTACTTTAAAAAATGTAAAAGAATTCCAAACGCTAATTTTACTAAATATTCAAATTCCCTCAACGCTAAATTTCATTCCCATCTTTCATTCCAAATTCCAAAATTTCACCTCGATTCGATTATCCCATCTCTGAAGAAATCTCCCTAAATAACACTCCTTTTTCAACCCTAAAAGACACCCGAAAACAGTGTTCCACTCGTCCCCATTTAAATGGAACGGGCAAAACGAAAGGCAGAAGCAGTTTGCAGCAAACGGAGGAACCGATTCAACAAAGTCTCCCGCGACGAGATTCGGTGGCCATAGAAACGAAAGCTCCTTTTGTACACAGCGTTGCGAAGGAATGCTATTCTCTGTTAGGGACAGGGAACAACGATCATAAATATCGCGAAGGAAGGAGATGGTCGAGTTGAATATCGATCGTGGCGGTCGCGTACAATGGCCGTCCGAATATTTATCAACGCACAGTCGTATCCGCATCCGTACCACACGAGAAACTCACTAGGCCCTGTGTCTCTTCTAACAATTGCATGCTGCTCCAGAGGTTCATCGTTCCAGTTGCTCCTGGGACTATTTGTAAAATGATTGTGGACAAAAAGGGGCTGCGAAATGTACAGCTTCGTACCTTCGGAATTTTAGTACTTGAATATTTGAACTTGGCGCCCCAACTAAGGGTTCATCGATCTTGGAACGACGTGTAGAATGACTATGGAAAAATAGGGCCGAGAAAAATATGTTTAGTGCCCTTAGATTTTGACGGTTTGAGAATTTGAGTATCTGAGAATTTGGGAAGTTGATAATTTGGGAATTTGAGCTGCCCCTGGGACAATTCGTAAAATGTGGGAAAGGTAGGGGTAAGAAATAAGTTTAGAGTCTTCAGAATCTCTGAGAATCTGGTCCAAGTACTACAAGCATTCGAATACTTTTGTGAGTCTATTGGACATAAACATCTTTATATCCAATACCTTTCAACCTCTTCAAACCTTCTCAAGCAGCTCGCCTTTCCAACTTTGCCCTAAATCCATAATAAAACTAAAAGTTGATAAGGCTTGTCCAAGTTGTCAAGAGAAGAACAACTAAATGCACCTGGCCATCCCGAACAGACTACAAGCAGTACGTACTTCATTAACGTCAGGCATTTTGCATAAATTACGGTCCAGGCTCGTAGCGGAGAATCGATCGATAACTATAGCCAATAAAAGATCGATAAATCTTCCAGCGGAGGATTCAGAATCGAGACGAACGACGTTGGAAAGAGTTTGAAAGAAAAAAAAAAAGTGAATTTGCAATAATTTACCGCGAGGATATCGCGCTGCATCCTGGCGGTTATTATATACAGGAGTGGGGGTGAAGCTGGCGTGACGGGAAACCATTTTTCAGGGGCGTCGTGGCGGGAATACTTAGCAACTGGCTGACGTTTTAATCGATCTGTAAATAGCCCCGTTTTCGAGACATCGCGGTAATTACCGAGCCGCGACCACGACAGCCTTCGACGTCCACCTGAGACACATCATAGCGGATCGAGCGAAGCTTTAGGGTAGAAGACTTAAGTTTGGGTTAATGGAGAAAGTTTTTGTCGAAGGTAAACTGATCGGCGATTGTTGCTTTACCATTCTTCGCCAATGGGATGAATTATGTTATTTTATGCAAAGGACGAAGGATTTGTAAGATTGCCTTGGTCTGTCTAATGTCATTTCAAATATTTAACATTAACATTGAAATACTCACTCAAACAAAGTAATACTCAGACACTGAAACATAACTCAAATCGTAATTCAAGCATAGTTCAGTTCATATAAGTCAGATATGCTAATACTCAAATAGTAACATAAATACATTAATATTCAAATACCAATGCACATAAAATATACTAACACTGAAATACTAATACGACCTCAAAATAGTAACTCGTACTAACTTGAGTATTACAACAAACAATAATTTAAAAGATGCTGATATTCAAGTAGTAGTAATACTTAAATATTGACTTAAATACTTGGTCTTATTGAGAAATTCTTGAAATTTCAATTTCATGAGACTTTTCATTTCTAAAAATTGATCGATCTTCAATTGAACAACCTTTAATCATCGAAATTCATAAAACCACTACACAAAATACAGTATTCGTGTATTGAAAAGCTGTGCAATGTACACTTGCACGATTGCAGAAGTAGCAGTAAAATTTCTTGAAACGGAAACCTAGTGAACACGACGAATGTACCTGGGTATCGGTGTTCATCCCCCTCTGAAAGGAGTAACGGGGGTGAAAGTGGATCAGTAGGGTTGAATAGAGGTCCGAGCAGTGAATGGGTGCCTATAGAGTGCAGTGTTTCGAGGGAAAAGCCCAGGGGCTGGCATTTAAATAGCTCGAAAAACAGGGTTAAGTCGAGTTGCGATTAAACAAACTAAATACATCTCTCGTGAAGCATGCCTTTTTATTTACGTTTGCTTTTCGCGACATTTTATGTGAGCCTATAGTCGTGTCCGATTGATCATTCGTGAAAAGAAGAACATTTTTCTTAAGAATTTTATCAATTGGTTGAAGCAAGGGGCTGAAAGATTAAAATTTTCCGAAGAATCGGGAAAGAATTTTGGCAGTAAAAATTAAGATAGAAATTGAGAAACCTTTAGGAGGCTTTATCGCAATTTGATTGATATTTTACATAAAAGAATCAGTTTTTAAAAAGTTATATGGAGTAAATGAAAAGTTAGTTGGAAAATTGAAATTTTATAAAAAATTGAAGAAAGCATTTTGAAGGAAAAAATTTAGATAAAAATTGAAAAATTGCTACAAGCCTTTTGTACCGTTTAATCGACTTTTCATGAAAAAACAACAATCTTTTAAAAGGATTATACCCAACAATGAAAAATTTAGTCTAGAACTTAAAATTTTGAAAAGAATCGAAAGAAATACTCAAGTCCAAGTAAAAAATTGGAAACTCTTTGGAAAAATATGCTCGTATTCAATCTTCTCAGTGTATTTCAGTTTCCAATATTGAATCAATTTCATAACAATGTTATATCGATTAATTAAAAATTCAATCAAAAGATTGTAACATTATGAATGATTGAAAGGAGTTCCAAAATATTAATTCCATAAAATTACACAAGCTAAAATTACCGGACGAATAATTATCGAACTCAGTAAAAAAGTAAATATTCCTAATACATTAAACCAAAGATCGAAGTATGAACGAAATTGAAAATATTCCAACTGATATATAAAACTGTGCAAAGGGATGAAAACGCGAGTTGTGTTTAATTTGATGAAAACTCGTCGTAAGGAAGAGGTTCGTTTGAGTTCCATTACAGTTTAAACGTGAAAGAAAATTTTACCCCGATACAAGTTAACAGTCGAACAAATTTCATCTCTCTTTTTTTTAATTATATTCCTCAAGTATATATTCGTTCGATGTTTAATTAATTCCGCGTACGATTAATTGAAATAATGATGTTTGCATTACGTAAAATCGTTGATAGCATAGGGATGGGGGAATTAATTATGCGCGTTACAGTCGAATTAATTGTGTTGTATAATGAGTAACGATTTACGATATGAATAAATCATTATTGAGAGAGAGGGAGAGGGAGAGAGAGAGAGAGAGAGAGAGAGAGGAATATTAAAAGAGGAACAGAATTATCAACTTTCATTCGGTTGGTATTTGTCTTCGTTTGATCAAGTGAATATTCTGTTCGGAATTGTATACCGATATTAGTGTTCATTGTGCTTTAATTATACAATATTTCCCGGGTTCAATTCACATGGCGTAACATCTTTCGTTTTAAATAATTTATCTCTTGGTATTTGCTATGTTCAAAGAATTTTATACAGTAATTTTGTGTGTAAGATAGCAAAAAGTTGTATTAGTTAATTAATAATATATTCTTTTCGCGATAAATTTTGACTAATTTATCTTTTTCTCAATTATTCATTTCGTTGACTTTATTCCTTGCTATTTGATAGGTTTAAATAATTTCAAAGAGTAATTTTATTTAAGAACAGATATAAACAGATCTACGTCAATTTTCCTAAGTTTATTTTAATATCAATTTTATCACACAGCAATAATCTAAATTTTTCCATTTAAAAAAGTTTCCAATCTTTTTCTCTAACCGCACATCAAACAAAAAAAAAAATATATATATATACTGAAATCGCAATATGATTAAACATTTATATCGATATTTATTTTATTCATAGGAGTTTTATCAATTTTATAAATTTACTCGAATAACAATTTACCCAATACAAGAAATTACTTTTTATATAAAAGAAAGACGATATGGAAAAATGCATTTTCTTTAATATTACTTCGGAGCAATTTTTTCGACGAGTTTCAAAAGACCCGTCAGTATTTCTGCGTACAAATCAATCTAAACTCGGAAAAAATCGACTGCAAACATTCCCAATAAAGTGCGCACAATACTTTTCATTCGCGATTTTCGGGGCACTCGAACCGGCAGCAAAATAAAATCTGGCGCGACTCCACCCTGGTGAAAAAAAGCCCACTTTCCCGGTAGCTTCCATCGTGGTGGCGGTCCCTGGAACTCAATTTTTCACATCAACACCCATCTGCAGCCTTTTTTCCACGGTACGACTCGATCGAATCCAGTCGCAGCCTAATTACCATCAATTCCCCTGCACTCAGCCGGTCGTAACAGGCGGTCTAATTCAATTTTACATCACTTACAACAATGCAGCCATTCCATTCATCGTTATAGATCGTTCGTTTCGATCCTCCATTTAATAAGCCGCGAGACAAAAGGAGATACGATATTGTGATGTTGACTCTGGATTTTAATTAACAGCCACGATGATTTATATAGGTTACTGTCGTTCAATTCCAATATTTCGACTTCATTGTCTACACTTCAACATTGATTTATATACTACCTGAATCCTAACGTTCAGACAAAATAATATAGTAGTGGAATATACTAGTAATTCAAATACTAGTAGTCCGGTGCTAACTCAAATACTATTACCCAGATACTTAAATATTAAATATACTACCAATTCAAATATTACTAGTCAAATGTTCACGTACTAATCGAATACCGGTGTCATGAATTTTCATCCATCAAGTTTGAATCTTGGCTCACAAACTATGAATTCTATAGGCTCGAGGACTTGTTAAAGATATTCCATTTCAGTCTACAAATAACTTCTGGTCTAACAAATTTCCAGTACTGAATAAAAAGCGTCGATTATTTAATACCTGGATCCTTCATCGTCGATTGTTCGTTCGTTTCGATTGCCCAGCCATTTAATAAGCTTCGAAACAAAAGGAGACGCGACATATTCGGCCGACTGTGAGCGAGTCTCATCCCTCTGAAATCCTGTCAGCCATCGCTCGAACGGATCCAGACACCGGATTTTCCCCTTCTTATTTCGCGGCCTGATCTCTCCTCGCGCTTTAATATGCCCGCGATTACGCGCCAGCTCGCGACTTTATTAGAGAACCGTGCGAGAGTTTCTTCCGGCACTTTTCAAGGCCATCCTTTTATATCCCACGCGCTGTTCTCCCGCGAATTCATATTTTTCGCAGGAGGGAAGATGAGAAAGAGGATTTCGATGAAATATTGCTGTGATCCGGAGTTCGTTGCCTCGAAATAGTTTGATATTGTGGCAAATTGTCGAGATATAGAAGTTTCGGGGATTTCAAAATGAGACGCCTTTGCGGTTGTCTTTGAAAACGAACGAGCGAGTATCGTAAAAATCTTTGGATTGAAAATTTTAACGGAATTTTGGCGGACCTTCGATTTTCTAAAAAAAATTCACGGCGTAGAATTTTAAGAAAGTATTTTATTACACAGAAAATATGAAAGTTTTGGGGTAGTTTGAAATTGTTTTCAGGACCTTGGAATGGTATGTTTCGGGATTGGTCGTGAAAATAAAGGGCTGGGTATAGTGAAAATCTTTGGCTTGGGAGTTTTAGTAGATTTTTCGTTTTCCGGAAGCATTCAGAACGTAGAATTGTAGGAGAATATTTCACTGCAAAGACATGAAAATTTTGGTCTGTTCCGAGTTTGAAGCTGCTTCGGGAAACTTGAAATGGAGTTCTTAGATCGATTGTGAATTTTAGACGCTGAATACTGGCAAAGTCTTTTAATTTGAGGTTCTAGTAGAATGTTTAGTTTCTGAAAATGTTCTTTAGAATGAATTGTTAATTTCAGAAATATGAATGTATCTCATTTGCAAGTATACGTATAGAATAGAACACAATTGTCCGGTTCGATGGAAATTTAATTTGCTATCTGATTAAGGAGAATTGATTTCCATCTACTAATAGAGTTGTTTCCCGGCAGTAGTTTCTCAAAGTAGAGGTGCAGGGATAATCTCCGGATGCTCGAGGAATTTCCAGCATTAAGTTTTTCGACGTGAAGGAAGGAGGAAAGAAAAGAAGAGGGAGAAGACTAATTCACGGCTTGAACAGAACCGATGTCTGACCATATACGGTTCTTTACTACTCGCTGCTCCTATATATGACCTACTTACCAGAACAAACTCGAACATGGGTTTTTGTTTCAATCGAGACTCGCCATTTATCCTCACCTAAAGCTTCGAGAACGCGTTTTTCAACTTTCATTGGAAATTTACTATCTATTCTCACTTAAAGCTTAAAGAACCAATTTTTCAACTTTTATTCCAAATTTACCATATATATTCTCACTTAGGGTTTAGACAAAGTACCTTCCAACTTTTATATAACATTATTCCAATTGATTTTGATATTGAAACTTTAAAGAGCGAGTTTCAAGCGAAATTTGAATTTGTTCCTTCGATAGATTTGAAGAATTTTATTTATGAATCATCTGTTGCAACTTTGAGGAAGAAGTTTTAGACGAAATTTGAATTTGCTCAAGTTTCTTTCAGTAGGCTCCTGGAAGAACTTGGTTTACGAATTTTCAGAGGATTAAACAAATTTTACTTGTTGCAATTTTAAGGAAGAAGCGTTCAATGAAATTCGAATTTGTTAAAATACGAAGTACGATGAAAAATTCGCTATGAAAAATTTGACTGACACGATCAGAAGATTCGAAGAATTTCACTCAAGAGGAGACTCAATTCGACCAACGCTACGAATCGATTTCGCATAGACTAGAACTAACGCACCATACAGAGAAACATTGATCGAATAAAGATGGAAATTATCGATTCGAGTCTAAGCCCAACCTTAATCCATCAAAAAGGACAAATTCACTAAAAAGAAAAAGAAAAAAACAGAGAACACGATATACAATACAAAAAGAAGAAGAGAAACAACAGAAAGAATGTAAAGAGAAACGAGAGATCTAATTTTCTGGTGCGCTCATTTCAACGAAAACAGCAACTGGATCCGGAAATAATGGGACACCCGTTAGACGGGACAGGGCACGGACGATTAAAAGCGATATGTTACGTGGCGCGAACACGGTTGCACAGTACTTGAACGAGAAGAGAGTGGTTGAGTGCAGGGTCACATATATTGACATTCCGACACGTGTACCAGCCGAACCGTAGGATCTCTGTTTAATCCGACGCAAGCTGTTTATTTATGCGCGCACGAGCGTCTTCGGTATGCGATGAAAGGATTATCGCGACATACCGTCATAATTACACGCCGTGCCAGCAACCTCGACACCGATGCTTTTGTCCGTGAACGCTTTGTTGCGTTTGTTTGTTGCTACAGCCGGAACAACCATGACGATACCTCTTCCGGATGAATGCTTTTCACGTCTCTTTCGTATTTTGTTACTCGTTGTGTTTCACTGTTCGTTGCGTTGTTTGTGCATTTTATTTTCCGTTTCAACTCTTTCACGGTGTATCATAGCTTAGTAGAACGCTATAAATTTCACGTCTTAACCATTATCGAATTAACGATGCAATATATCTCAGAGTGACTTTTAGAGAGCTAGCAGATTGTTATAATTTTTCTGATATTTGCGTTACATTACCATGTACGATTCCATGATAAATTGGACTACACGTTCCACTTCGAATATTACGATCAATCTGTTGCTGTCGTGAAGTTGGAGCAAATCGTAGACTACTATGGGATCGATAGACCAGGCACACACACAGACAATTCTATATCATCGCATTACTTTGATAAAAAGAAGAGTTCACCCGTTAGACTATAGACTATGCTTCCGGATTTCTATATTCTACACGACCTTCTTATGAATATTATGCGTTGGACTTTAGACTTTGGGTCCTAGTTGATGAATCCCACGTTATTGATCCGAGTCATGAGTGCCAAATTACGAATCCTAAATTCTATTTTGTCAATCAGGCTTCAGAACCTCAAATTCTGGATCTTTTGTAACTTTTAATAACGAGCTGACGACTGAGAGACTTACCAATCGAGGGTAGCCTTGGCGACGTACTGCACCTGATTCTCTCTGTCAGGATGCTCATGACGATCGTTAAGAGGGACTACGGAGTGACACACGAGACGAGTCTCCTGTCGATTTACAATCGTTAGATTGTAAGGTGACGCCTGTAGTCGAGATGCTATCGGATCCAGAGCCACCCACAATTTATTGTCCACCACCCATGATGGATAGGAGCAACGTTCAGTTGAATTTTCTGGAAAGAAAGGAGCGATACCTTGTCAGAAAATTGTTACGTGTTATTTCTTAGGATTGAGAACAATTTTATAATTCTAGTGAATATTTCTGCCGCGTATTATTACCAATTCGTCAATTTCATTGTTTGACAGTCATTGGCCGATAATAAAATTTACTAATTTTATTAACATCGTACAAAAATTCCAAATTATATCGAATAAACGTAACCTAAGAATTGAAGTAAAACGCAGTTAGACGTCGAAAGACGCGATGGATACTTTACTTCTCGAAATAATACAACTCTGTCGCTAACACGGTTATTCCTTGGCTATTCTCGAAGCGTATAATGCAACTAGAAACTCATTCCAAGCTCTTCAAGTTGGCCAAGCAAGTCTTCCCTCTCCGATAAACGAGCTACACCTAAACTGCGTTCCCCTTCTTTCCTTTATATCATAATCTTTGCACTTTTTATCATTGAACTGTTACAAATTGAATTACACGACTGTCGAGTCTATCCAGAATTGAATAGCAGACGAACAGCTAGAATTTTAATTTTCCATTTGCACTGGCCCAATTACGAAACGAGCCGACTAATTAAAAATATTATTCCATGGCGCGGGGAGATCGAATAATTTCCAAGTTGCTCGAATAGCCTGTTAATTCGTTATTGTTACGAAGTTACGCAATATAGTTAAGAGAACGATAGTTTGGAATTTTGCTGACAGGATTTCAACGGAAATTGGACGAATTAAAGCTTGTAATGACTGTAAACTTTCTTTTTCAACCTCGTAACAAGATTTCAACTCCTCGAATTTTTATATTTATTGTATTTCGTATATTTTACAGAATAGTATCCGTAATTCAATAACGTTTCCGTAGTACATGTTTGATTTTTCATACGCAACACGATAAAAGAATTGGTATCTTCTGATAAAAGTAAGACAAAAGAAATTTTACGTGTACTTCCAAATAATTCGACAGACGATTCTATAATTTATTTCTGGTAATTAGTTTGCCATTTGTTTCTACACTCACGATACATTCGCGTACTGTCGTGTATTTTAATTTTGCTCTCGTTTTAACAAATAAATTTTTTGATATCCCGAGGAAATCACGTACCAATAACGATCCTTCGAGATATTTTTGAATATTACAGGCATGCGACTAAGTTGAAAAGGAACACGGAAAAACGAGGGTTCGAGTAGAATCGGAGAAAATTGTTAATCGAGACACTTTTCAGATGGAAGTTTTAAAAATAATTACATTCGACAGATGGAAATGAAGAGAAACGTGGATATTACTGGATTTCAGTAGTACGAGTCGGTATATGGTGAGACATGCATAGGTGCGTCATATAATTTCATACGAATCACTGTTTATTTTAAATACAGCATAAAGTAACGCAGATCCAACATATCGAATATAAATTCTTCTTTCATTTTCATCAAAGCATTTCATTTTATAATGAAAATTACAAAATAATCCATTTTGCGACAGGGTTTTTAAACATTCGTAAGTCTCTCTCATTTTACGCTTTCGTTCCTCTCGTTTCAGTAAAATTCTATATTTCCAAATTGCTTCTTCACAAAATCGCAAACAATTGCATCTTTATTGTTATTCCGCGATAAAAATGGTAAGATACATCATTACACGACGTTGCTTCTAAATATTTGTAATTGTTATCCCTTGTCATATTTTAATATCAATTTTTAACTGAAAATTACACATTCATAAACTCCGTATTTAATTTCGTCCGACCATTGCATATTGTAATAAAAAATTGTAGAAGAAATTTATTTCGCGTTAAATTTTCTAAAAATTCATTCTTATGTTCTCGCTTTAATTTTCCATTGAGAATTATGCGAACGTCTCGACGAATAAAGAACGAGTGAGAAATTTGTGAAATAAGGATGAGAAAATGGAATCATACGTGACAATTTTTAATGATAATTCGGCGAGACAGTGGGAGAACATGCGTGTCCCATCGAGGTATCGATCGCCTTTCAGCGGAGGCGTCCTGTACGCCACATACTTCGACGCCTGTGCATTTTTAACGGTCCATTAATTCGCACACAGTGATTGATAGCTGTGAGCAGTCGACCATCGACGCGATAACTGTTTGTAGGCGACCTGGACTCGCGTTTACGTTGGATTATTGCATTCCTTTGGATTATCGCTATTATCCTACCTACGAACTTACTTTTTCTTCTGTTCCTTTCTTTCGTCTAACATAAATCATAAATTTATATTTATTATTTTGCTACTTATTTCTATATTCGAGTATTTCATTAAACAAATTTTCAGTATAATTACCAAATGAGTTATTCTACATAAAATCTATAGCGCAATTAGTATTATGATATAATTGTTATGCCAAAAATGAAAATTAAAAAATACGAAGCAAGTAACAAAACAGATTTCCATACAATGTGCCATAATCATATAATAAGAACCTTCGCTCGCTCTAAATGCAAATTATGCGTATCGATTTTTCGTTAAATCAATTATCATAAAATCCTGTTACCTCGTCACGAGTCTAACATTTTTTATCGCGATTCTGGACACGTAAAACCGACAGGCAAAGTGAATTTAGCCCGTCGCCTATTATTTCCCACGAGACGGGAAGAACGTCTTTTTTCCGTTTTTTATAGAAAGCTGTTCAATCATATTGTAAATAATATCGGTGCACGCCTCCCAGTTCACCATTTTATGGTGGTGGTTTTCTTTTTTATATTTGGTCTTGGAGCATGGTAGAACATGGACGGGGACGATCCTTGATTTGCATCGAACCGCAATCTCTTCTCTCGAGGAGAACGAAATGAATTCGAGACGGAATAAAAAAGGAAATATCTCGAAGGGACCGTAAATACCTTGGAACAATATTGAAACTTGAAAGTAACTCAGTGTAACGTGGAAAGTTTCTGTTTGGAGATTTTTCTTGCCGCTTTTTTATCGTCACTTTGTTTGCTGCGTATGTGTAGGATGCAGAATAGAAGGAATTTAGACGTTGTTTTCACGTAAAATAATTGAACATACGATTTGTGCTTTTAGGAAACATATTCCATTTCCATTGTTTCGAAACTTTCTTTTTAACTCAAATTAGCAATCTCTCTTATTAATGACATTTTGTGTAAAAGCAAATTGGTTCGTGGCTCGTAATTTTACGTATCGGAATTATAACTTTTATTAAATCTTGCTAATTATTTTATTTAAAGCGCCGGTGGTACACCAAAACTTAAATGAAACTGATAAACAACCTTTTAATTCAAATTTTTATTTCAAAGATTGCCACGTTGCGTACTACTTTCTATGAAAATCGATTCGCGTTACGTTTAAGACAACTCCCTGCAGAAAGAATATAATTATTAAAATTAAAGAATAACATCGTGTCATTTTATATCTCGATCATTTTTCGTTTTATTACCTGCACCAAGTTATTCATCCGTGAATCGAACAGTTTAGTCAATTATCGTATTAAATCAATTTCTGTTTCAACATGCTCGGTTCGAAATTCGGGATGTTTTGTTAGAAAAGGGGAAAAATTTCGAAATTTCGAGCAAACGATTCGAGCGTTTAAGCAGCTTAGCAATTTTTCCACGCCTCTATTGCAACATTGGCTCGGGTGTTTCGTTAACCCCATTCCCTGGCGTTTCCATTTAAACTTTCCAGAAGGCAGATTAGTCCCTGGGATCTGCAACCCGCTTCCCTCGATCTCGTTGCTATCCTATGGCCGCGATTTGGTTCGGTTGAAACTCGAAAATGGCTCAAATATGTGTAAAAAAAATACGCGTTCGATTAATAAAGAAATAATCGCGAGTGCAAATTGCCAGCTACGCCGTGTATAATACTTCTTTCTGCATAAGGCAGCATTTTTAAAGCTACAGAATTTTTTATAGAGACTGAACTGAATTTTATTAAATGCACTGCACATAACAAAATTTGCCTCCATTTTTATCTTTAATTAAAATACCCAAATAAGGAGGTTATAATCGTACAAATAAATAATTAAATATAACGCAGTATATATTACAATGTTAAACATTAAATCAATTTACTAAGTTTGTTAAATCAATTTGTTAAATTTGAAACAATATTCTGGAACTGTGTGCTATATTATTGTTCAGAAAATATCTGGAAATAAATCCTGGCCAGTGGCAGGATCGCGCAATCAGTCATGTATCCGGGAAATTCAACTGGAAGCGGTTTACCGCAAAACCAGCAACAAGATCATCTCCATCTAATACAACTGTCTACTCGTATCCACGTTCATAGCTTCACAGGATACGAGGAACGGTGTATTTAAACCGAAACTGGGACAATGAACCGAACAGGCCGATCGACGATGATGATCCGCTCCACTCTGACCGAAGATTGATAAATTAAAATGGTAATGAACGATCGAGCTATACGATAAACCTCCAAGAATTTCATTTTAGATGTCAGAACGTTGAAATGTTCTTTCACTTCGCGAAGAACATTATAATAATTCCTTTCGTAGCAAACTTCTAACGAAAAAGATGGTTTGTTAATTTTTGTAAATCTTTTAACGATAAAGAGACTTTTAACGATGAAAAACTACGGTTGGATGAAAAATTGCCTAAAAGAATATTTAGACAACGAGACAGAAATTCAAGGATGGGAACCATCGAGCGTTAAGAAAATTTTTGACGATAGAAACTCACGATTAGATGGAAAACTATCCGGAGAATATAGGAATCTTTAATCTGCGCCTAGCTTTATCAAAAAACGGGACAAAAATGTAGAAACACGACCTATAAAGCCTATACAACGTAGCCATGCAAGGAATTCGGTTTCAGAGCGGAGACTTTTAACCTCTCAGCAAGAATTTGCGGTAAAATTCCAGGCTAGGCCGATCAAAGATTCGCGGTTGCAGGTAAAATCAATCCCAAGAATGTTGAGAGAGGATCGAACGATGCTGGTGATCGCCTCAATTTGGTTAACCATGGCTGTAGAGGGCAGAATCATCGCAATCTAGCAAGGCTACGTGCAGTTATGCGATACCATGGAATACCCCAAGTAGTTGACGTCGACCGCCGCGCCAGTGTGCCGATAACACGCGGCCCAAGAATCCGATCTGGTGTCCATGGACACCGTCATAGTTTACGTTCTTCGTGCCCTGGTGCTGTCGGTACCCGCGGTTTTCCCCGCGCCAAGACGCACGATCATCAGTTAACGATAACGTCAATGTGCCAACAATTTGCCCGCAGGATCGCTCCTTTTCACCTAGCCACACTGTGGTAGTGTACGTGTCACTTCGTATATGTTCGGTTACGTGGATGTTGGAAGAGGTTTGATGTGCATGGAATTGGTTATCAGCGAATCGGACAGAGGCAAATTAACTTTTATGAAACGAATGTTCGAAGGGTTTTGTGGAAATGATAATATTACCATTTTAAGTGATTTTTAAATATTGGTCATAGACCTTTTCCAACTATGGTATCAGGTTGGTTACCGAGTACTGTTGCAGAGATTATTTTATGAATAGCGATTTTGGCGTTGACAGTTAGGATATTGGAAACCTAATAGTGACATTATAGGGATATTTTATGAGACTGGTTTTAAGTTGGGAATTAATTTCGCCTTCTGTAGATTGCTTCGTGAGTGGGCTTTCTCCTACAAATAATGGTACATTAGGCTAGTTTACAATTGAAAATTTAATAGTGATATTATAGGAACATTTCGTAAGAGCGGTTTTAATTTGTCAGCTAAGTGTATTTTAGTAGCGAAAAATTTGGTACTGGCGTACTAGAGATTATTTTGTAAGTATCGGGATTTTTTGTATATAAACTTTGTTTATAAGCACTTACTCTGTTTCATCTTGAACGTCTTGGCAGCCTCCTTAACGCTGATCAAGCCAGTACAAGAGGCATCCTCACTTTGCGCCAAATTCCACGAATTGTTCGAAGTTTGTTCATAGATGAAGCATCTATAGCTGTCCTCGTCGCTAGTTTTCCGCGGAGCGTGCAACCTCGCCACTAGATTGTGCGTGCTACTTTCCTTCCACGTGGCTAGGCACTCTAGTTCCACATCTTCAAACAAAATCAAACGTTACGTTTAATTAGGTATACATTACTTTACTTCAATTACAAATCTTAACTCGCAAACCTTTTTAAGATAAAAGTGAAACCAAAATTCTAATTATCAAATCTCTGCCAAATAAGATTTCTGCAGAATCGTTTCCTAATTTATTCAAACGTGATCAAACTTCGTCAAACCTTAATTCGAAACACCATTAAACTACCCAATAATGAAAGAAATAATACTTTTAAGCTATTTAAGACGATTTTACGTCAAATCCTAACCTACAGCAATACTTCAAAGCTACCAAGAAAAAAAGAAAATGATGTTTTATTTTTGTTTCAAGGCACTCAATGTCCTTGCATAAATTTCGGTCATCGAATAAAAATCCTCATCGTTGAATCATGAATCTTCTGACCACCATTAGCTTCCCCCAATTACACCACGATGCATAATGATTCCAATTACGAGGAAGGCTAAATCGTCCGCGGAGAAAATTATGGACGGAAATATTCTAACCGTTAATAAACCGCACCGTAGCCGCGTAGAATGAATTATAGCGGCACGAGCGTTTTCCCTTGGTATAATAATCGCGGAAAATCGGTCGGACAAGGGGTAGCAGCAACAAATGGTAATTGACAGGGCCGTTAATCATTTGCCGGAAGTTCCACTGACCGTCACAGATTCTCTTCCACTGCGTGTCGTGTTAATTAACGTCGTCATTGGGTATTTCTCGGTGCATGAAGAAAAATTACGGTTTTTCGCATGAAATTACCTGATGGACAAATATTGGAGATATTTATCTTACCTTTTTCGAAATTTTTTCTTGAAAAAGTATATTTATTTGCAGAAGAATACAGAAAAGAAGATATCGTCGAACAGACCGTGAATATTCGTGGAAATTCATATTTTTATGAACACGACTAAAGAGTGGCTTGAAACTATAGATGTTATGAGTACTTTATTTTGTATATTCTGTATATTTCTCAATGTTATGCAAATTTTCAATATTTTTATACGTTTCAATTTTCTACGAACGTGTATTTTTTATTCATAACGCTGTATAGGGATAAATTTACGAAATCTAAATTTTCCAAGTACAGTCAGAAGAGCTATAAAGTATACTCACCGACGCTCTCGGATGACAGCACATTGGCACACGCCTGGTAGCGGAAAAGCAATCGCGATTCTTGAGTGCAGGTTTCTGCCGCTGATAACGGTGACTTACACTCCCCTTCGCCATGACTATAGGTGAATTCTAGGGGCCCCTTAAATGGACAGGGCATGGGAGCTGCCCCCGTGCGAAATAGGGAAATTAATATGGCATCGCTTCTCAACTCGCTGCATATGAATGGCAAAGTAGGTTTTGGCGACGCTGTGATGCAATATGCTGAAAAAGAAGAATCGACGAGGAGAATTAACATTTTTCATTTCCTTCCCTTTTCTCTGTCTACATTGTTCCCTGTCTTTCAAATATTAATTAACGTTCTCGTTATTGGAAATGAAACGTACAAGTGAAATTGTTTGGAACATTGTTTTCGACAGCTAAACAATTTCCGCAGACGTTTAAAATACGCGTTTAAAATCGATTAAAGCAGCTATCCATAACGTGCGAGACTTACTTTCTTTATACTGAAGAACATTCGGATGCTTCATATGCATGACGATGCACCTATAGCAATCTATCTCTCTGTAACAAAGAAAAAGAAAATTCTGTTATTATAAGATCGAATGATAAGACAAATAAAGAAGAAATAACTCTCTTTCCTATTCTACGTTTTACACCAAATAAAACGCTACGACAGACAACAAAGTTCTCCTAAACGATTTCGTTCAAGGAAAAGGAAATATCCAAACGCCGTTGCGATCAAACAAACTCCTTCGAACACTTGGTGCATTCAGAAAACACAACATCTCCAACTTCTTTCTAACGTAACAGAGATCGCTCTTAAATACACTCGCATCTGAGAAAATCTGCAAGAAAAGATAAAACGAAGTGTACTAACACACGCGATTCCTAGGCATTTGTACACGATGAAAAGACAAAGTTCAGGGCGCAATAGAGACAAGGGCGGTTAGATAGAGGGTGGAAAAGGGATGACTGGTCCAAGAGGGGGCAAGTAGTATCACGTAGCTACTTAAAACTTTTCGAGCTTGTCTTGTGTCCCTACTAGTTGCCACCTTGCTTACTTAGCTCTGCTTCGCAACTTCTACCTTCCACTGTAGTCTCTTTCTCTTCCTGCCTCTCCCTTGCTTCCTGTTTCCCACCCCTTACATCCTCCTCAGCTTCCTGCTGGCTGGGAGGATGAAGTTTACCTTCGTTTCTGGCTACCTCCTGTACTTCTTATCGAACGTCCATATTTTTCTTTTTGGATGACATTTCTTTTGACGTAATTGATTCTTCGTTATTTTTAGCTCGAAAGAGGTCTGATTAATGATGTGACCAAGCTCGCGTAATTTGCAGCATTTAGTAACATTTATAATGTATAAAGAACAAAGAATACAAATTAAGATTAAATAATGTAACCTAACTGAAATTCAAACTACTACGATAACACGTAGCATAAGAATATCAACGAGGAAGTTAAAATGAAAATCTCGCAAAATGCTTAAAATTCAGCTTAAATAAAATAAAAGGCAGCAGGATACTCCCAGGAAACTGGAAATCAGCAATTCTATTCATTGCCTACCCAAACTTTAATTTAACCAAAATTTAAAAATCTTCTGTACTTATCTAATGGAACAGACCAAATTTCTTCGCGCGTGCACAAAATTCGTCCGAAACAACGCTGCACGTTCTTTCTGTTATTATTTCCTTTTCCACGAAAGAACCTTACGCTCATTTGTATCTTGTACATTTGTACGTCTGTTTATCGACAGTTGCTCGTTATTTAAGCCTCGAGATGGTCTCAAAGCGCGAGATCAATGCGAGCAAGCATAAAAGCAGACTCGAAAGATAAATATATATGCGTGAAACGCACGCATCAGCGAGTTCAGACGTTTCGCAACGCGAATAGCTAGCCATTCGTACACTTCGAACGCGGTTCATGGTTCATAAAAGGGAGGACGGAGATGCGTGTGTGCTAGTCTCTGACGTTTATAAATCGACTGTTCCCAAGAATATCGTCTGGAACTTGGCCGTAACTTTAAGATACACTAATGGATGTTTTTCTTGCATTAAGTTGCACGCTTTTGGTAGCAAAGCCTTGCAAGCTCGTGTAAAATGTTATTGGATTATTATAAAATAGAGTTTTTGTTAGGAAATCAGTACGAACACAATACTATTTGTAATTGATAATTAACAATTTCTATATTTCAGTTGTTATTTATTCTACCGTATTATCGGATATTTTTGTCCCAACGTATTTTATCGCGTATGCCTGTTTTTCATTTCTTTTTGTGTTCATTCCCCTATCAAATAAAATACTCCTTTTTCTCTTACTTATTAAAACATAAATAAACTGAGTTTATTGTAAACTACGGTGTACACGTGGGAATATTTTCCAATTTCCTCTCAATGCAAAACAGTTCTCGATTAATTTTCTAAAATCTGCCCCTCGAAAAGTATAAACTAAATTAAAAATTTGTTCGAAAGAAAAAAACCAGAAAATTCGAAATTTCCCATCAAGGCAGAAGAATACTCGGTCGATTAACTTTCTAAAATGGAAAGCAACTAGCCTCTCCAAGGTCTGAAAGGCGTCTCTTGGAGCTGTTTCGATGGAAGAACACCCTCGTCCAAGTTTTCCACGTTGGCCTGTACATGCAGCCGATCTACAATTCGAAAGTTGTCCAAGTTTGTATGCATGTCAACGAAGCCGCGGACACGGTATCCGAGAGCGGTTTCTCGTGATCGCATTTGGAGTAACTATCAGGCAACCGGAAGCGAAGGGAACGCTCTCTGCCCTTCAGCTCGTGAACCGCAAACGGCTCGGAGTTAAACGCGCCGAACCCGACCGCTTTTGTCGACCCAACTCGACCACTCTCGCAACTTTTACCCAACCCCTTTCATGTTTCGTCCGTTTTTTTCATTTTTTCTTCTTCTTTTTTCATGCTGGCTAAGGCGACGAATTTTTACTTTTTTTTTTTTGAGGGAAGTTTAAATGTACCGATGTTGTTGTCAGAAATGTTGTTTGGATGTTTGATACAATGTTTCGAGCGTAATTTTTAGCGATCGCAGTTATGGATATTTTAATGCACGATGTTTTTGGAAGATTTACAATTTGAGTGTATCCGTTGAGTCGTTAGTTTCGTATTGTTTTAATATCGTATAATGTTATTACGTTATATTGTAATTTTCTTTTCTATATTTTATAATGTATAATAATGGATATTGTACAATGTTACATTTTCAGAATTTTCACTGCCAGAAATTTTATGGTAAATGTTACAGTGAATATTTTTTCGATATAGGAACGCTAAAATTTAATGCACGAATTGGGAAAATTGATTTACACGATGAATTGATTGAACGAAATGTTCTAGGAAATTGAAAAAATTAATGGCCGAGATTGAAGTTGGGCTGGGTAAAAAGATTCGCTGAAATAACAGATTTCGAAAGATTGAAAAGTTCCCCGACGAACATTTCGAAGAATTCGGAAGTTCCGGGACGAAAAATTTGGGAGAGTCGAAACTTTAGAATGGAAAATACTAAAAGATGGAAATATTTCGAAATATTTAGAAGCTTGATGAAATGACAAATTTCAAGTAGTTGGAGGAACGAAAGAACCGATATGGATTATTCTAAGCAAAATAACGATACCAAAAAAAAATTACACATGCACTATCCAATACTCAAAATGCCTCGTATCAATAAAATTTCTGTTTTAAAAAATTGCAATAAAATTTCTAAAAGTACGCTCTTCTCATCGACTGGCTCAAAACGTCGAAAAATACTTCAATTTCTACGAGTGGGGTCGTTGAAAAATCCAACTCGTTAGCCCATAAACGCTTTCCGATCTGGCAGCTGCGACGTGCTCTCAGGATCGATTCTACAACTTCCGGATTATTGCCACGACAACTCGGACGTTTTATCGTTTCTCGATGATCCGAAGAGTTTCGCGGCGATCCTTTAAAGCTCGGTGCCACATCGTCCGATCATTCTGTTCTCTGTATCGTTTGAGACGCAACGTCGAATCGGCCACTTTTACGACCTCCACGATACTCACCAATGATCATTGTTATCGCTTACTTTTATTTGTTTGTTCCATTCGAGGGTCGAATTGAAAAACGCAATCAGACTAGTGTCGAAATAGCGGAGCATTGTGGACAAGAAGACTTTTAAAAGTTATGTTGTTTGGATTGTTAAGTCGATAGTTATACCATCGATAAAACGTGTTTGATGACTGTGTTTAAGTAGTCGTACAAATGGCAGTACTAAGATTCTTATCGCAGACTAAAGATTTATCAAGGAAAATCCTAGAAAATAATCCTAACCTAAGCTTAAGTGACGTTTAATGACTATCCTCAAGCGGCTGTAAAAATTACTAGATTCTGTCATCCTAGATTACGAATTTCTCAAAAAGATGTCTGTAAAGTAACCTAAACCTAACCTAACCTAAATCACCAAAAGCGTAAACCAATCCTAACCTAAACATAAATGATGACTCATGACTATGTTCAAATGAATGTATAGATGATAGTAATAGGTTTTTAGGATACATAGTAGTAGATAGATAAATGATTTGTCAAGGGGAGCCCTGAGGAGAAACTCTAACCTAAATATAAGTTATATTTGATGACTACGTTCGAACGGGTAAGAATCGAAAGCGGGTAAGAATCGAAGCAAGGCGCAAAATACTTAAACGATACGAGACAACCCAGATTCTATATTTAGATAACAGGTTCGATTCCTTGAATTATGAATATGTTGTCCCACCCTGAATCATGATATTTTGTCTCAGAAATTTGGACTCTAAATAAAGTTTCTCGCATCTCCAAAGATACCAGGCTATCTTCAAATGCCTCTATATCAGCATAACTATATCTTCCGTAAAGTGTACCCCGAATAACACCAAAATTTAACAATGTCCTTTCATTATCCCCTCCATTTCTACTTTATCTCCAATTAACCTACTCACCATTGAAACTCCGAATGTCCTCAAATATTCGCTGCTATACTTCATGAACAGCTTAATAGGCCAATATACGAGACCATGAAACAGTTATAAATCCTAACCTATTCACGTGATTCGACTGCGAAATCCAAAGACGTAAACGTTACGACTGTGAAGGGTTAATACGCGTGTAAAACGAAAGTAGGTCTCTTAACAAGGGAGAGGGAGGGGGAAGTACAGAAAGGGGTGAGACTGGAAGAATTTCATCCATAGGTTATTACGAGAACACGTTCTTCTATCGTGGTGTGAGAGTTGATGAGAATGTTGATTAAATGTTTCAGCGAAGTTTCGCCAGGGAACCACTCCAATTACACGGAAGTTCCATCGGCGGACACGGTGGCTGTAAGTGAATCCCGACGGCCTCGAATCGAAAGTGATACCGTAATTGAAAAAGAAACGAATGTAAGGGCCGTGGACCCATCGCGGATATCCAATCCGAATTTTAATTTCACGCTCGCCACACGTGTCCACCGAACAACGTATTACCACTGTACTCTCGTTATTCGAGTTTTTCAAATTTTTATTTCAATGGCCAATAGAAATTCTAAAGTTATCTCGGAAACCATAACGAATTCTAAAAAGTTTCAGACCATCGAATAAATCCGGAGAAGCAAACAACTGTTTGAAAAAAAGTTCACCAATGAAATATCTATCTAAAGAATCTACGAACAAATAAAATAACCTTCTATAGATTGAAATGAATTGGCAAGCTACCGTCAGCATCATAGGAAACGATTCCAAATGAACAAGTAATAATTTTAAAAAGCAACCTAGGTCCACCTAAATTAAACCTTTGTTTCGCGGGTTCTAGAAACTGATAAAAGAATTCTTTTCGAAATACCAGTAAAATCTAACGTTATCTTATAAAAACTGTGAAAAAAAATTGTTTCGAAGGATTAAAATGGTCAACAAATAAATTCCGAACGAAAACGGTGGTACACGAAGGGAAGAGAAAAGCGTTTTTCATCGAACAATTTTCGCGCTGTGGCTACTCTTGCTCGTAGTTATCAGTCTGTCGATAACGCCGTTGTCATTACTCGTAGATTGCAACGGGAGGACAGAGAATGAGCTGTCTCAGCGCGATCGTCGTGATTTATTTATGCGATCGCATCGAAAAAACAAGAGGACGAGTTTTTCGTTCGTTGACCTGCTCGTCGAAATAATTTATCGTCGATTATTTATTGTATTATCGTTCTTTTCTTTCTCTCTCTCTCTCTCTCTCTCTCTCTCTCTCTCTCTCTCTCTCTCTCTCTCTGTTGCCTAACGCTCAACTGGTAAAATTGAGTTCTCTAAACAATGGACGATGTTTCATAAATCTTCTTGTCTCTGTTACAATAATAAAGTCATGGTTTACGATTTATTTGTTAATTTGGAACAATTTTTTATTGTTCCCGAGATAACTCGGAAATTTGTTTGGATTTGTAAAGTTTATTATTTTGCAAATTCGACAGACATTAAGGAAATCAAAATTTTATAATTTCCTGAAGTTATGTTTCGAGTTTTTGAATTAAAAAATCCCAACAAAACAAACGAATCGTCGCGAAACGAAAAATTAACTGAGAAATATAACATTTTTAATAGTTTTTGAAAAAATTTCAGTTAATATCGCCCGTGTTAGGTATTAAAAAAAAAAAAAAAAAAAAAAAAAACACCGTTTCGTTTTATCATCAAACGATCGCTAATTCATCGTCCCTGGCTAAACGCATTTCACGGAATGCTCACGAATCGCATAAATCTCGCGGTTGCGTTCGTAATGCGTTTAAAAATGATTCATTGCAATGCCCGCAGTTTCGGAAACAAGCAGCATTTGTAACCAACGACACGTTCTCCTTTCCGCGCTGGAAAAAAATCGTCGTAACTTTTTCATGTTCTAAATTTTTCATTTGTAATTCGACGTTGGAACCAAAAACAGCCACTTTTTATTTAGGTCGCATTTGCGTTGGATAAAAAGTTCTGGAAAATCTACAAATTAAATTCTTCGCGTTTGATCAGAATTGAAAAGAAATTTAGGCATACTAATGATACTGATAAAATTTGAAATTCGATGAAATAGGCTACCCTAAATAATATAAAAGGTTATAACTTTAATTTGACTGAACAAGCACTTGAAACAATCGCAGGATTGCAAGACAAACAATTTCAGTTTCCAGAAAACACCGTGAGCGATAAAAATGTTAAAGGAAAGAAAGCTGAGAAACTAAGAAGACTAAAATTAAAATTTGAAACTTCTTTCTAACCTACAACTTTAATAGATTTGTCAAAGATGAAGTTTCCAGAAGATTAAGAGCACTAAAATTTATATTTAAAACTTAACCCGCAACTTTAATAAATTTATCAACGTTTATCAAAGTTTCTGCGAAATTAAGAAAAATACCGCTCTAAGTGAAACGAAAACTTTGAGAGCACATACGGGAAAGTTCGAAAAAGAACTGAAACGAAGGTAAAGCCATAACGCATTAATTATATTTCCCTGGTTCCGACGCGTGGGCTATTCTTCTTTTTCCACCCCTGTAATGGGACGCGGCAGACGAAGCGTATTTATCTCCGCGTTAAGAGAAATCGGCCATGTCAAGTCGAGTATTCGCATTTTAACGAGAGCCTCCGTTAAAGTCACCTCGTCACGGCCACTCGATAATTCCGATGCCTAGTCGAAGCACGTGGATTAATAACGCGCCACGAGAACCAGCCATAGAACGAGCTCCGTTCCTTATATCCAACTCCCTTAACCCAAACCCTTCTCCTCCTTTTTCCTCCTCCTGCAACTTATTAACAACGACCCCATCGAGCGTAAACCAGAATTCCGGAGTTACCGATGAATGAGCTATAATTGATGAGCACCTTGGTCCTCTGAGAACGACGGGGTGAATCTGGGGTAGCTGATTGTTATACGGTGTTCTCTGAAAAATTTTATATCGAGTGTTTCATCAGTGAAGATGAGCGAATGATTTGTGTCTGTGTGTAGATTGGATTATTTTGAAATAACTTCTAATTAAATCTCGTCGAATCTTTCCTTCGTCATCTTCACTCAATTCGCCCTAATTAAGTAATTAAACGAGCCAAATTTCTCAACAAATTATCCTTACTCTTTTTTCCTCTAAATCCTCGTCATTCATATAATTTTCTTAAAATCTTTCGTTTCATTAAATTGTTTATTAGTACCCAATCAAAATTTCACAAACAGTTCATAAAACGTTCCACAGACGGTTATCGTTAAAAATAATTTATTACAAACATCAAGCCTCGCATACTCCATTCTGCAAATATCTATCGTTAGAAACAATTTGCTACGAAGATTCCCTGCCTGTCTCTTTCGAAATCTTTGTCCCACCTTCAACAATCGATTTACCCCAATTACCAATCACGATTCAAACAATTCTTCTCCAGTCTTGAAATCCCACAACCATCGACGATCTAAAATTTTCTTTCTCTCGATAAGCCCAAAGCCTGTTCCCACTGGGCGACAACACGATAAAAGGGGTAGCAGGATATAGAAAAAAAAAAAGCGTTGGGCTCGTTGTTGGGCGGACATGATCAGCGGCAGGCCGGTTGTTTGTATTGTCTAATAGCCGGATGGCGTGCAAGGGTGAGTTTCACCCCTTCCTGTCGAATGGCGGCCGCCACCATCTCGTTCTCGGACATGGTTTATTGATTCCTCCGCTGCGTAAATACGCACGCCACTCCGTGGTCCCTGCTAACGACGCCCATGAGGGCGTCGCGACGCGGACTGCGGCTAACGGCCACGAATTATCGTACACGATCGCTTCCACCGTGCTGACCCCGGTTTTTTTCCGACGGTTTTGTTGCTTCCTCTGTGATCCACCGACGATGGCTCCAACCACGTGAAAAGGGAAATCGAGGGTGGAATTTTTTAGTAAATCTTGTTGATGGCTTTCGAGGGGTTGGTTTTAGGACGCTTTGAGAAGGTTGAGAGAATTTTTGTGAAAGATCTCGAGGTTGATTAACGATAAATAAAGGGGACTTGACCCGCTTTGCTTCATTTAAGCGACTCTGAAATTGTAAAGGGTTTTAAAAAATTGTACATGAAACCTTCATGTACGTATGGTATGTTTGATTGTATATTGTCCATATCTGCTTATTTCGATAATATTGTTCATTTTGTTGTATTTTATTCACGTATCATAGAAATGAAAGACATCTAAAAGAATTGTTCAGAAAAATATATGCTTATTGGATACATCGCACGGTACGTCTGACCACATACTGATTGCATCTCCTTGTTCCGGCAATTTCGTCTATATTTAGAACCCGTTGGAATTTTCATTGTATGAAGTTTCGAAGACACGATGACTGGGAATTTTTGCGGAAATTGGAAGAAGAATACATGGGTTTTAATAAATTATGCTGCTGACTTGCTCCAAAAATATACGTGTAATGTTAGAATTATCTACAATCCGCCCGTCAATTTCAACGTTGAAATTGAAATTGTTAATTTTATTATAATTTAAGAATGATGACGCGGAAAATTGGCGGGAATCGAGATGTTGTTTAAATATTTGTAATAGAATATTGAAATGGAATATTTGTCTTTGCGTATCTTTGGCCGCCGCGAAACGCTATTTACGCATATCTGTTCAGCTATGGATAATAATTTCACAGTATTATTCATGCAAGACAAAACATTTAAATATAATTATACATACCAATCTGTCGTGGATTATGCTTTGAACTTAATTCCGGTAAATATTAATTGATCAATGATGTTATAAAATAATATACATATATCGTCGATAATCATATTGCAATTTCATCAGCAACGTTTACCGAATTCAAGTCAAATTATTCATAATCAATTATTAACGATCCATTTGTCGCATTTACCTCGCTCAAATGTTAATAAAATCGTAATTAAACTGAAACTTTAAAATATAGTCATCCAACATTCTTTCTTCAATTTTGTAAAAATTAAAAATGTGATACACCGCGATTACGGAACTCTTCATAAATCCACAAAATAAAATAATCATTATACGTCAAAAAGTAAAACCCTAAGATATCACATGGTAAAATGAAATAATCCCAAGATAATTTTTAATAAATCCTACTTTTAATTTTTTACTTTAAATAACCATAAATCACGATAGAATTAGCCATGACCATTTTACCATGCATATCTCATTTCAAATTAAATAAATCATTTTAGATTTATCTTTCCCAGACACATAGCGCATACAAATTCGGCAAGAAATATGTAAAAAACTGCAAGTTTTTTCGAAAAACTTTATCCCACTGAATCTTCCTCTTTTTGATTGGTTAATCCATAGGCGTTGGCGAATCTATCTTCGGGCGAGCGTGTACGCACAGAGGGCGATCGTTCTCGTCGGATTACGCGAAGCGCACGCACGCTCCTCGACGCTCGAGCTAAAGCCGGCGAGCTTAAACTTAGGTGGCAGCCAATCACGGCCGGTGAACCGCCACAAAGCCGAGGATTTGTGCTCGAATTAAATTTTAAGCGAGCGCGCAAAGCCCGCCGGGTATCGCGAGCGATCCGCGCGCTGATGGCGCTGATCCGCGTCTGGCTAACCAAATGCGCAATCCAAACCACTGAAAAACTCCACTGTTTCCACTCAATCAAATTGTTTCTTTTGAAAGTCGTGACTAATACGGCGTGTCAGAGTATTTTTCTCTTTTTTTTCTTTTTAATACTTTTTGCTTTGAAAAAAATATGGGAAGAACAGCGATCATATTAGGTTGCGTGCAAATTTTTTCTATAAATTCGAGTTTCTATGAATCATATAATTTGGTCATTGACGACCGCCCTATGCTTAAAATTAATTAACAGAAACGGGACATATTAATTTCAATGTTATTATCTCGATCAATAAATGCTCGATAATAATTAGACTGTGAAATGAAATTGCACATAATGCAATTGGTAATATTTTTAAAATGCTATTTAGATATTATCAATTATTGTATAATAGCAGAGTGACAATGCTACCAAATGAATTAAAATTAGTTCTACGAAATTATAGCGGGGAAAACGAAATTGCGCGGAGCTGTTTCTTTGTACGGAGATGAAAAAAGGAAATTCGAAAAAGTGATAAATATTCTGTGAACATAATTCGCTATAATCCACCCTACTACCCAGTTACTCCAGTTGATTCACAAGACGAATACCATCCTCTTGTAACGATAAATTTAATCCAACTTTTTCCGGCAGCTTAGGTGATCTAAATTTGTCACTGAAAATTTGTCTCGTCAAAAAAGTGGTAGAAAGAAAGAAAAAGGCATAGACAGAAAGAGAGGGTGAGAGAGAGAGAGAGAGAGAGAGAGAGAGAGAGAGAGAGAGAGAAACAAAAGACGAAGGTGGCAGAGGGTAGCCATGGTCCAGGGGCAAAAGATACGAGCGGAAAAGGTTGGGAATATCGAGCGTGAGCATTATCGGAGAAACTCACGGAAAGAAATAATCCAGTAACAGAATCGTGAATCTCTGACTTCCACGGCGACTCCATCGTGCAAACTTTTGCACGGTAGTTTACGATGTTATCGAAAGTTTCGGGATCTGCTACGAACTAGGAAACGGAATGTGAACCGCGTCGATCAACGGCCAGACATTTTGCTTTTCCGGAAAGTTACCGCGGGTCGTGCAGCTTTTTATATTTTCCTTTGCAATTTTCAGTAGAGAAATTATTAACTTGGATTAAATTATATTAAGATGTGTCTCGGATACTGCGATATAGAGAATGAAACGAAAGTTCTGCTGTTATTACAGCGCATCTGTGTTACGAGGAATTCAGTTTTTTTAATGTTACTAGGTTGGTAGAATCGTTAAAAATTGAATGTCATCGAATATCTTTAGATTACGCTAATCGTATGTGTTATAATATCACAATATGAAGAATAAATTAGACACTATCGTTATTGCTGTTAGTACGAGTCAGTTTTAATAAGACATTAGATTATTGAAATTACTAAGATTCTTAACATATTCGACGATTTGCTCTACTTTTCTGTATCGTATCGTGAAATTCTTTCCCAACTTCCTAATTGAATATCTTGTTTAACATCGATCGTTATATTGGAATTTAGAGAAGCAATGGTTTATGTACTGTTAGTAACTATAACATAAGCGCAGTTGATAGTACCGCAGAAAAGTGATTGTCGTAGCTCATGCTTTCGAGAATCTCGCACGTTCGATACATAATTCGCTGGGTTTCCTGCCCGGAGCAGCATTCCGGATGGTTGAACTCTATCTCGATATTGTATCGAAGCGGCTTATGCATTACCTTGCTGCCCCTCGATTTACAGTAAACCGGAATATTTTACTAGAGAATGGTGAACCGAAGACACGGCGAAATTCCCTAGAAATTCGCCCACTCACGCGTACTTTCGAATCTAAACAACTGCTGGAAGATCTATGTTGTTATTATCAACAAACGATATGAGGCAAAATTATTTTTCGATGCACTGCAAAAACTTTCGAAACTCTCTCTTGATTCTGTTTCTGTAAATTTTCATGATATACGAACTCTGTTATCTTTATAGTTTTTCCGAGATTGTAAAAAAACGTTGTTAAAGAACGCGGGGCAACGAATTACTCGTTTTAATCCGCGCAGAGATTCGTGACGCGTTTAATGCGAAACGCAATAGTTTGCTCGACTGCGTGCACAGCTCCAATCGAACTCTGTTACCCCTACTCCTGCCCCACCCTTACTCGAGGCGAAATGCAGCGCGATTATATCCTTCGAGGGAAATTGTTGCTGAAATGATTTAAAGTAAAGCGCAATGGAGCGCGCACGAACTGTTCCCGGCGATTATTCAATTCCTGAAATTCCCTCCCCGCGCACAGAATACCCAGACTTTCCGTGTTTCGTGTTTCGTGTTTTAAGAACGGCCGTTTCGCAGTTCCTGACGTTCTACGTTCCCTTCAACTAAGCACCGAACAATTATATTTAATAAACTGAAACAATTATACGTTATATATAGACGGCGTGTTTTTATGCAAATTTATATTTTTATGAATGCAACGAAAGGAAGTAAAGAACTCGGATAGAGAATCGTTTTACCTATTGTATATTATAAATGCCACTACTATATTCTGGATATTTTGTATATTTTTGTAAATTATTTGCATTCCGTGTATTTTTCATATTTTCTTTCTGATAAATTCATGAAAATCCACAGTCTGGTTACGTTAATGATTTATCTAACTGTCTGCACTCTTCAATAGCTATGGAAAGTAATAAAACATCAGAAAAGTCGATTCCATAAACGGTAATCATTACTTTTTTCAGGTCTGCCCTGAAGAAACGAACTGGATTATTCACGAAATGTCAAGATGCTGCTGACAACGCTATTGAAACTCAAGAAATCACAGATATGAAGTTATTGCAATTATTAGCACGTGACAATTTTCAGCTCACGTGCACAACAACGACATCTGCAAATAATATTTCAAACTACTTTCTAACCTACACACAATTTCACGTGGCACAACGTGATCAAAAAATGGCATCGGATTTAAGGCTGGAGCCTGGAGACTGAACATGGTTTAAAACAAGATTCAACGTTAAAGATTAAAGGTTTTGCAAATGGAATCGCGCGATATTCCCGCTTTGAAAATCTGGCGGTTCTCGCGCAGTGCATTATTGACGGTCGAGCCGTAAGCCGACCAGGGGGATCTGTCCCGCTTCCTGGCGTGCTCTTTAAAGTGTTAACAAATTGAACAACATGGAATTTTGACCGGACAACCGACCGCGTGTTTGTTTGCAGGCTTTTTCTGGTTGGCTGATGCTGAATCTTTGACGGAAATTCGTTTGTTCGCTCCCGTATTCCCCGGCAATATTGAGCCAAAATGCTCGATCCAACCGCTGTCCGCTTTGGCGGATCAATATTGATGAACTGACTGTTGGATGGGCTTTGTTTAATGAAACGAGACTGCTCTGATTCTTTTGGTGAATTGTTTTAATCGCCAACGGGAGTTTCGAGTGGAGTGTCGAATTTTAGAGTTTGTACATGACGGACTGTTAGCTACGAGGGATTCTCCTATACTGTGTTTAGAAATATGCACATGTTCCTTATACCAATTTTGAGGTTAGGAATCTTTCCATTCGGAACTCACTGCTTTGCTCGCATGACGCTTTTCGGCTGTGATTTTGTCAGAGATTCAAATTTTCATGAAACACTTTGACGAAGTATTCTGTACTAGTAAGATACTTGAAGTTTCAAAGATTCAAGGAAAGGGAAGATTAAATAAATATTATCGAGGTGGTGTGCCTCCTTAATACGTAAAAGAACAATTTTGGCAAATCAATTAATTTACCCTTCCTTGTTAAAACGTAACAAAATCTACAATATTTCTTGGATTTTCTTAAAAATTCTAATAAATCTTTAATTTATATAAATCATACGAACAAAACGATAATAGATTAAATCCACGCTTGAAACAGAAA
Source organism: Bombus affinis (assembly GCF_024516045.1). NCBI lineage: Eukaryota > Metazoa > Arthropoda > Insecta > Hymenoptera > Apidae > Bombus > Bombus affinis. Next base: position 7,560,206 of record NC_066359.1, read on the forward strand.
GATCCCGGAAAATGCTCGAAATCGAGGCTCGAAAAATCTAGAAAAAAAATATTCTAGCAACAAAACCGATCATCCAATAGAGCGGGGAGAATGGGGAAAGTTTCGTCGGACATTTATCGCGCAAGTAAAAACCGAAGGGAGGGCGGGAGGGGCGGTATGCGAACCGATCATTTTTCGTCGGAAAAACAAACGGTGGAAATTCGGATCCGGATACGCGAATCGAATCAGTTGTATCACATATTTGCGCGTTCGCCGCGCGAAACTATCTGAATTATTTCGATTTCACGTACGAGAGCCTTTGTAACGCGATAGGTTTTCGATGTTACAGCGCCGCCTGCGGCCGCGGCATCGAGTTTCCGAATTCCCTGCGCGTGTGTCCGCTGTTTTCCTCCCGTGTGGCCTCGATTGCCGAAATGAAATCGACGCTGACCGATGCAGAAGTTCGACTAGTGGCTTTTTTTCGTTGAGCTGATGTGAAAGAGGTGTGGGCGTGAAATATGAACCTGATTTCAGAAATCTACCGTAAACTCAGATACCAGGGAAATTGTGGTTTGATTATGTCATTTATGGGCATGTTTGCCAGTTTTTCTTAGTTAGATTCTAAGTTGGACTTGTTTAAGATCGACAGATAAAATGCTACGTACAAATTATTTATGATTGTTATTTATGGGAGAAAAACATTCGATGTAATAGTATTAAATTTACGTATAGTTTTATCAAAATAGAGAAATACATCGTCAACCGTTTTTTCAAATTGGAAAATATTTATGAAAGCGCAAAAAACGTATCGTCAATTGCTTTACGGAAATATAAAAACTATGTTATCGATTGTTTTGTCGAAATATAAAAAACATATTTTAAATTGCTTTTTCAAAATACGAAATGTAGGTATTGTCAATTGTTCTATCAATGTAAAAAAAAAACACAAACATATTGTCCATAGTTGTTTTGTTAAAATATAAAAAGTTATATCTAATAGTTAAAATTTTATAAATTAATGGTTTAAATAACATAAATTAATAGCTTGAATGTTATAAATTAATTGGCTTATATGTTATAAATTAATAGCTTGAATGTTATAAATTAGTGGCTTAAACGTTATAAATTAATAGCTTAAACACCATAAATTAATCGCTCAAATGTTATTAATTAATAGTCTAAATGTTATAAATAGCTGAGATCATTTGGATATAATAAATTAATAATTCATTTGTTATGAATTACTTGTTTAGTTGCTACAAATTAATGATCGAATTGCTAATAAGTGAGTGAATATTTTCTTTCGATGTTCACGTTACGAGAGGTCAAGCAAAAATGAGTTCTCGCGTGAGTAGAATGTTCCTTATATACAAAGTGACATACCCTTCCTGACTAGATTGATCAAAAGTTGACGACTTTTGTGATGAATAATTTAAATATTATAAATTAATGTAGTAAATAATTGAGAAATCCTACTTTCAACTTTTATATTATTCGCTATAAAAATTTCATAAAGTCGCAGAAAATTTCCGCCAGTTTTATTAAAAATACGGAATCCCCTTTCAAAAAGCTTTCTGAATTACGTCGATACGATGTTCCGTTCTCGAGATATCGTCGTACAAGGAACACCATAATTTTTTAATATTTCGCTAACTCGATCCTTGTCGCACACTCGGATGTCTCACTCGTACGTACACACAGGCATGCCATGTCCCCACCACGCGCATGCTATTCACTGGCAGTCGCCGAGTCACGTTTTTTTTTACTATTCCCAGTACCAACATACGCATTTCCGGGAAAAGTGGGTCATGACAACTACTATGGACGCTAGCATGTTGTATTTCAAACGGTGAAACTTTAAAACATCGTATCTTGAAAACGAATGAAGTTATCGACATGAAATAAGTTGCATTATGGAGAGAACTCTTTCTTCTGTCTTATGTGTATGTTTTTAAGCGAAAATTCCGAGTTATGGTGGTGGTGTTTTATATCGAAACTTCGAGTCATATAACTGAAAAACATCGCGTAATTGCTTAACTCGATTTCCACGTGATTCGATAATTTTTCTCAACAGTTACGTTTCACAACTAATTAGTTTCATTATTCCAAATTTTCTTAAAGGAGAGTATCTGCAATTTCTTCGAAAATAGTCGATGGACCGAGAAACTGTCCGAGTCATTTCAGCGATATCTCGAGCTTCGTCCAAATACTAAATTTGTGCTTCCAGCAATTCTCATCTCGCTCTTTGCAAATTTTGATTAGTGCAAGACTATCGCAGAAATATTGCATAAATTTTCCGTACTCCCAAAAATCTTTCTTCTCAATCAACGAATGTCTCGAGTCTCCATTCTCATCTCTTCACAAAACTTCGTTTCATTGCTCCGGAGCCATTCAAAGTTCCCAAATCGAAGCGACATCTTTAGAATCCAGCGGAACGCGTTAAAAATTCTCAAACGAACCGCATTTACGATTTTTCTTTCGAGTATTCGGAACGGCAACCGCATTACCGGCCACGCTTCCGGCCAGTACGCGTCCCCGACGATCCGATTATCGATCTTTTTCTCACGGACACGCAACACGCTCGGATCGTAATTCGTTTACCAGAACCTGTGAGAGGGAGATAGACGGCGGCGCAAGGCTTGACGAGAATTTCGCGCGCCCTTTTTTTTCGTGTCGGCCATTTTCTACGCGGAAAAGGGAGCGGAACGAAGAAACGCTCGACGCTAATGGAGAACGTTCGAACGCGGTCGGGAAAATAAGCAGCGAGAAGATCCTTGCGGCAGGATGCGTTTGCATTGAAACGTCGAACCAGGGCTGCTCCGCTGCTTTCTTTTTGTCTATCTTCGCCTCACTCTTTCTCTGTCTCTCTCTCTCTCTCTCCTTCTTTCTCTTCCTCCTTTTCCCTTTTTCTCCTTCCGCGTGTTCTCACTGAAAACTCCCGGGGAAAATCGACACTGAGCGATGTGAAAGCTCGCGAGAACGCGTAAAGGCGAACGCTTCTAACCGGAGCCGCGTCTATTTTCCAAATTTCCAGCCTCGATCGTTCCCCGTGTTCCTTTAAGTCCTTCAATGCACACAGAGCTCGTGGTTGCTCGTGAAAAGAGGAAAGGCAGCGTGCGCTTTTTTTCGCGGGCTTTTCAAATCTTCCGAAGCTTCCGGTCCTCCGTGAAGATTTAGGTTTTAGTCTTCCTATTTTTGTTTCTTTCTTTTTTTTTTTAGGAGGACAGGGAGAAGATTGGAGCGTGAGTGACGATGAAATTGTAATTTTTGGAAATACCATGGCGAACAGGAGAAAGTTTATAATATAGAAAGCCATAATTAGGATACACCATAATTTTACAAAATGCATTTACGTCTAATAAGAGCAACGAATAAATATGCTACACGATACAAAATAAATGACTGTTACCAGTATGGTACAATATTAGTATAGTACAAAAGTTACTATAAGTCATAGTGTGTCAATTTTAAACTTTATTTTATCCTTCGCTATGGGAGCCTACGGCGTGTATGGAGAACATAGGACCATCTGAATTTTAAACACTCGAATCAATAACAATCCGACACTTTAGAATCTGAGTAACGCGAAGTATATTTCCATGTTAATAAGTGAAACAACTTCGTGCGGAAACTTCGTGTTACGTGATTTCCGTAGCGAACGAGCGATGTGATTTCTTTGTTATACGAGAGAATTTGTCGATGTTTGTTGTAATATTATCTCGTCCCAGCAGCGTGAAACTTTCCGGCAATTTCGACCAGTTAGCCAGGAGGTTTTGTAACGAGTTGCGCCGAGAGAATATAATAAAACTCGGGGCCAGAATTATCCATCGTCGAAGGTGGAGAAAAGGAGGGGTTTTTAATTAGGATCCCATCAGGGACTCCTCGACCTCGTTAATAGATTCTTTTTTTCCGGTCGAAACTTTAAAACCAGATAACAACGCCACGAAACGGGGGCGTCTTCAAATTTGCATAGGGACAGTAACCACTGGTTACGCCGGGCAAGACATATTGTACGGTTATTTCGTATTTAAAAGCCCCTTTTTCCAACTACAAAAGCCGACTTATACGATTTAACCGGTTTTATTCGACGGCTTAATAAAGTTGGAACGTGGCTCGTTGAAGTTGCGTGTCCTGAAAATTAAATGCGACGGAAATCATGTGCAGCTCAGATTTCTCCTGTCACACTTGGTTTTTATAGAGACTTTCGTACTGAATTAGCACTAGGACAACCAATCCACTATGTGTTCCTACTATGCTATGTACGAAGATTATAATTGAAATAGTATGCTACGAGAATAAAATAGGAATATTAATAATTTCATTTGAAAGTGACACAGTTCTCGTACAAGGATTAATAAATTTCCCCATTTTCTGAGAAACATAAGAAATCCAATAGAATTTCTAGACTAATAAATTTTCAAAATTTTGCAATTATCAACTAATACATTCAATCAAACAATACATTCGAACAAAGCTACTAAATATTAAAAATAAAAGTTCACAATTTAAGTTCACTTTGAACTTAAATTAACCTAAATTAACGATCAAATATAAAAGATCTCAAACATTGCAGCAACATCGAAGAATTGCTTGATCTCTTAAAAATTCCGGGCCTTGTTTCTGCCAAAAATATCGTACGTTTCAACATTATCAATATTCAGTCAGGCAAGGGAGAACTTCTCCATACTCCGATTATTATTTGGTTAATGGTTCGATAATTGCGTAGGAAGGTAACGACGATGCTATTAGTTTCAATTAGCCACAACCTTTAAGGTGAAAGAAGGAATTGAAAATGTAAATTACATCGGCAGTCTTCTGACCCGGCGTGGAAGTTTAGCGTTTCAACGGTGTACGAAAGATTTCAGGCATTCCGGCAGCTCAAATGCGCGAGCAGAGGCTGGGGATGGTCGGCAAAAGGAAAATACTTTTGATATTTCCCCGAGACCTCGATAATGAAATCCTACAAAAGACTTGAAATTGAATATTTTCTTTGTATAACGGGCTTTAAGCGTTCCGACGTTCTGAAAGTTAACAGATCCTCGTTGCCCGGGAAGTTTCTAACGAACGCGTCCGCGATATCGACCCGAATTCCTTTTCTTCTAAATTCCATCGCAGCGCGCCCGGTCTTTCTGTCTTAAGTGTCTTTGATGAAAGCTTCTCATGGCCCTCGAACGTCTTGTTTAAGGCAATCTTGATGGTAACGCGCGTAGGAAGTTGTCGGCAACGTGAGATTAATTTTACATTTATGCGTCTGACCAGGCAACGTGTTATACTACTTCAATGCTTATAACGTAGGTGATTAATAGACCGGCATTGTTTGTTTATTTATGAGAATTTAAATATACGTAGGGAAATGCAGAGAAATTTATACGTCTGGCCGTGCAGGTTATTATACTACTTGGACGTAATTAATAGACTGCCAGTGTTCGTTCTGGGGAAATTTAAATGTACGAAAATGCACGGAAATATTTGGAATCTTCGAAGTAAAATGTTTGGAGGATTGAAACGAAGTTTTATTTCTGTTTTTCATTTCGTCAGGTTTGCTTCTAGAAATATGAATCTGTATAAGGAAGCGCCGAGTAGTAGTTAAATAAAGAATCTTAAATATGTCTGAACTGCTACGATGTTATTCTCCTTGGACATCTATCTCGTATTTAATACGCTATGGATATATATATATATGTTTGAAAGTAATCTACGAAAATGCGCAATATTTAACGTGAAATACTTGTTATAATATTTGAAAGACGATTCAAAGCTTTATTACTTGGACAGTCCCGATGTAATTAATGGAGTGCCCGGGTGTTTATGTAGTTATGAGAGAAATATCCAAAATGTTTAAAGTAGAGTATTCTTTATAATATTAAGGAAAGTTGAAACGTTTTAAACGACAGAAAATCTAGTTATTATTCCATTAATGCAGCAGGAAATTCTCGAAAATTTGTCTTCTATACAAACATCGTCAAACCAATTAAATTCTCGCAGAACTATAATTTTCCATCGAGAACTCGACTAACTGAAAGTTCGACATGTCCCGTTAAATTTCAAATAATCTGCGTTGCATCTTCGAACTTCATCAAACTGATAAAAAAAGAAAAATACCGAATAAATTCTATACAATGGAACTATCGAGCCAAAGAACAGCATTAAACTGCGTCAAACCATCTTAATTCCCAGCAAACCCTAGCTCTTCACCTGCGATCGACGAACGAAACTTGCAGCTCGGGACATTCGTCATAATTATTTTCCTTCAACTTCCTCTCAACTTCCTCGACTAATTAATCAACCTTAATCCCATTATCATGTCTCGTTTCTGAGCCAAACAGAGACAGACAAAGACAGGGGAAAAGAAAGTCTCTGGAGGAGGGGAAATCGGATATCGCGTTTCCAGGATTCCGAAAACGGAGAGTTTGAAAGCACGAACGACGTTGCCCTTTAATTCAGAAACACCGGTCTGATGCTCGATCACGTGTCGATGACGAACGCTGAAAGTGGTTTAATCCATGTCGTTTGTCGTCGCCGCGCACAACGAAAAGGAAAATCGTGTAGCGAGCGCGAAGACACGTTGCCGGAAAATCTGATATACATTCGCTCTCGTTTTTCCACGCGTAGACAGCTTTTTCCATGGATTTGGTGGGGTTGGCTGTGGGGAGAAGGGTTTTCACGGGGAATATTAGTCTCCTTGGGGAAAATGAAGAGGAAATTCGGACCGGGGGAGAGTGCTTCGCGAAATTATTGGATTTCTCCGTAGTCGGTTGTGGCGAAGTGTGTATCTCCTCCCATTTTTCGTAGAAGAGGACCAATTTTTTTCGGAAAGTACAGTGGCTCGTGACAATATCCGAACATTTTACCAATGGTTCTTTTTACTGTCGAGAATTTTGCTGTCGAAAAAAAACTATCAATCCTATTGTAAAATCACAAACGGGAAGACAAAATTTCCGAACATTTCTACCCTTCTAAAATTCACAAACAAAAGGATAAAATCTAATCGACGTATTTACGATATAAAACCTGTAATATATATTTTTCTTTAAAATATTGTCCAATTTTAAAATAATAAATATCAATAATAAAAAAAAAATACAAAAAGGGTGAACAAAGTATTAGAGGAAATTGTGCAATCGAGCATCAGAGGATTGAAACACGGAGAATAAAACGTGTTTTCGAGCGGATTACTGCTACCGACAATTTCAATTAATTCGCCAGATAGCTAAAAACATCTTCAATCAACGTGTTCCCGGCGGCGAGAGTAGCGCAAAAGATTCCACGGCTTGTGAGCGGATAATTAAACAATTGACTGGAAAAGGGGGATGCTCAACAAATTCCCATCGTACGCGTCTCCACCCCCAGGGGCCGTCGATATCATCCACGATGATCGACGATGCACCCCTGACCACACGAACGAACAACGCAAATAAGGAAGAGAAAAGACGTGAAAAAAAGAGGCAGCTGGAAAATCAACCGCCTGGAGGCGTCGAAAATATTTTCAACCCCTAAACCATTTCACTGTGTAATTGTCCGTTGCATAGGACTGCTAAACAACATTTTTGATAATATATCACAGACATTTAAAAATTCTAGTTATTTGGTGATTAATTGTTTTATTAAAATTTTATATTTGAAAGTTTTAGTGTTTAGGTTACTGGAGGTTTATTAACGGTCGATTTTCATAGGAAATTTAAAATTATTACCAAATTTATGTTTATTATTAATTTATACATTTTCATAAATTTATCACTACTAATTATTCACTGCCGGTATGATAATGCGTATAAATCATTTTGAAACACATTTTCATTTATACGCACCTGGAATGAGAATCCTATTTTCGAATATATGTTAATATCCTAACAGTTATTTCGAAACGAGAGGACTATATTGAATTTTATCGTGGTTATGTTATTCCAGAATGAACAATGCGAAAACCACAGCAATCCTCGAAATAACTCACCATTAACAATGCTTGGAAAGTTGATACCAATCTAATAATAACTGATACTTCCCAAAATTCGGTCACTATTTAAACATAAAACATTGGTATTGTGTACTAAGCCGATCGTATTACCCGGGCACAATACCTATGGTTATTTAAACTGCGTTTTATATATCTGATCAATCATACACAATTTCGAAAACAAATTTACGCTGTACATATTTATGTTGTTATCACTAACCTACGGATTTCATATTTTTATGGAGAAAACTAAAGAAATGGAGCCTGCATAGTAATTTCTTTCGTACATTAAAAATTATAACCTCGTTAATACATCACTTTGGATATTTTATATATTTTTGTATGTTACATGCAACCCGTGGGTTTTCACATTTCTAAATTTATCATAAATGCATAAAGCCCGCAATCTAGTTATCACAAATTCCATTTTTCGGAATAAAAATATTTCTATCGTGTAAAATCCTCAATATCTCGATATCATTGTCGATCAATCAATATAAAACATCGTTACTGTTATCTTCAATAATTTCAAGAATTTCTGTACTCCAATATACCTTGAAAATCTAAGAAAGGACAAAAAGATTAACTTTTATTTCAACTCATAAATGTTGTGATAAAAAGCTTTGAAATTGCCAATTTATGTATAATACGTGCAAACAATTTAAATTTATATTAAAATTATTTTTATGTATCCTTTCACTTTATTTGTTTTTTCTCTTTCTTTATTCTTCATAATCCATCAATTCGATTTACAATCCAACTCTTTTACAAAATCCAAAAAATTCCTGAGGGGGAGGGAGATAAAAAACAATGCCTAATAAAAAAGCATTAAGCCCGATAATAGCCTGGAATCACGGGCCACATGTTCCAAAGGCCACTTATTAAATCGTCGCAGCCGAGGCTCGTAAACACATTTTCCACCCCCGATGCGGGGGGTTGGGTCCCGTATCGTGCGGTCAGCGACGAGAAAACTGCCATCATTTCATTACAGCTCAACCGAGTTATTCAGGGACCAACGACCCCGATCGAACCTCAGCCTCTCCAACTCCCTGTACATCCACCCTCCCAATCTATCCCCCCTCAATCGCAATCATCATAAACAATTACCCACGAGCGTAACAAAAATACCACCGAGTGTATCGTGGCTTTATATCCTCTACCAGAGTACGCAGGGTGTTTCAAAATAGAAAAAAGCTGTGAATATACATAGGCTCACGTAGGAAAATATTCGAGCACATTGTATATATTACACGCACATTGAACGCTTGTATCATTGTGTGCTATACGAAACATTTTAACATTTCAGTAGTACAATATATGGTATATATGTCAGTAGTATAACTATAATAGTTATAGTATACAGTAGTCTGTAAATATTTTAAACTGTAAATAAATTTATATTTTTATGAACACAACAAAAAAAAAAAAAAAAAAAGAAGGAAACCTAACGCCCATTAGATATCATAACGAGTACTATGTTTAAACTTTGAGTATCTCATATATTTTTGCATATTACGTGCAATTCTATATTTTATAATGTATGTATATATATATATATATACATTTTTCGACATATCTTTTAACATAAATTTACCTGCGCTCGAATCGTACCACCATTCCAGAAGCGTACTGTATATTTCATCGGTGACGGTAGGGGTTGGCGACGACAGGGATGGTCACAATAATCGCAACGTTATTTCACGCTTTCATTCGGCCGTTTAACGCAATTCCAGGAGCGTATGCGTGGTCACGATCGCCCCCGTTCGTTGATCTCCCACATCGTTCCGTTTCCACGCCGGGGACGCGTACACAAGGGGTTGATTTCAAGGGGTGGGTACGCGTTTGTTGCTGTTTGGTCGGTGTTTTAGAGAAGAGAACGGGATCGTGGGTTTGTAATCGGTTGGGGGAAACTCGATAACAGTCGGATAGTCTTTGTAGATCGTGAAATTTGATCGCTACGGTGTTGGATTTGGTTTCTCATCTTTTTTTTTTTTTTGCTATCGTTTTTCTATAGTCGATGTTTCTGTACTATGAAGTCTCCGAATGTTTGAAATATTCGCCGGAAATAAATACAAAAAGAATATTTTATTTCGTGTTAATAGAATAGAAAGTACATCTTCACTTTCTTTCGTAAAACTTGCAAAAACACAAGAATCGGTTCCTTTACCTAACAAACTTAATAAAATTCACAAAACGATGACTTCTATCTTAGCAGAACGATATTCCTCTTTTTTATGAGAGTCCGGCAAACAGTTAAGAAGAAGACAAAACGGATGAAAATAAAGAAAGAATAAAGGAAAGTGGAATATATAGAGGAAGGAGAGAGATGGAGGCAAGAGGAACGAAGATACCCTGGGGACACTGACAAGAAAAAATAGATTGCGGAAGAGAAGAACAACAGGATGGATTATGGCAACCGAGGAAAAACTGAGAAACACGAAAATGTTATCAAAATAAAATGCAATTACAGTAGCTGCGTTATCCTGACTAACCTGCACCAGTCTTTAATCCGAACCTTGGTTAAAAACTGAGGATTATTTTTGAAGCTACGAACCTTTTTTGGATTTTTACATCTAAAAACAAAATTGGATATAAACATTGATAAATATTCCGATACTTTGTAGAAACACATGTAATTTTTATACACATTCCTTTCTTCTAATTTTAACCGCAAAGTCATCGCCATCCCAATTATTTAATTTCTTAATTCTAATTCCCAAATTATCGCCATCCTGATCTTTTTGATGTTTCAAATTCCCAATTCTAAAATCATTATTACCATAATTTCCTAACATTAAAACTATCGTTATCTAATTTTCCAATTTCCTACTTTCCAAAACCCAGGACCATTATCATTAAACTCTCTCTCTCTGATTCCAATCCCATGCAACATCAGTATCCTCTCGTTGAACCTCGAAACATCAAAACTCATGCACCGGGCACCTCTAAATCCCGGTACACCAGAAATTCCCTTATCCGAAAAATACAATTGCCGAATGGAACAGTGGAGGTCAGTGGGTGGAAACTGCTTCGGGAGAGTAGGCGCATCGCTGAGAACCACGGGAAGAAACACAGTGGAAATCCCGGGCAAGAGAAGCAGAGAAGAGACCAATGGCTGATGCATTGTTGCTTTTCCCTGGCGGTGTTTGCAGTGGCGCTGCATTGTTGCGCGCATCCCTCATCCTCCCTTTCATCCGGCACATGGCCAGTATACTCGTGGGAGCGGCGCACATCTCATATTAGCCGCTTAATTGTCTCTATTTGTCGAGGCTCTGGACTCCGACAATTCGCCATTGAGCAGACTAGGCCTCGAGGCGAGAAGGGTCCATGAAGTTTGGTCCAGAGCTACATTGGCTCACGAAAGTATTTAGACACTTGCCATAGAAAACTTTTGTGCCTGTATCCTACGTGTTATACGAAACGTTTTACTCAGAATCTGCTTACAGTAAAAATTCACACACGCCTCTCGATCTTTATCACGACTATTCCAAACTAATTCCCACGAAAATTTGGAGAATTGATAACAAAATTCTAGCCTGTTGTTTCAATTATCGAAATTTTATAATTTCTCGAACATTTCTCACAGCCAGAAAAACATCGGATTGGACACTGTCAAATTTCGTTTGTTCGTAATATCGACTGATGTCGAATCGAATTGATTACACTTTTATAAAATATTATTGACAACCAATTGTAAGGAAAATTCAGTAATATTCTTCTTTTTATTTCTTGATCTTCGTGCTTGTGCAATCTGAAATTAGTTTAATGGTGTTGTAGAGGGCTGATGTTTGATTTGAGTAGGGTCCCCGATGGGGTGTTTTTGATATTTCTGAGAGGAGTTTGATAGCTTCTGCTGGGAACTCGTGCAGGTTGCGGGTGACGTGTTATGGAATATTTGAAGAGGCTGATTTTCGTTGGTCCCGCACAACTCGAACGTCTGTGCGATGTGATAAAAAATGTTAATTGAACAAGACGAAACCGGCGAACTTTCTATTTGCTTCGTAATAATTTTAACAATTAACATAAATAAATATTTAAAGCCATCTTCGTCAATTCCTTTAAATTTTAAGATCGACCCAACCTTTCTTCTACTGTTCGGTGCAATTTTTCTATTTTTAAATTTACTATGTCTACTATACACTTATACTTATTTAATCATTATCGTTCGACGATGTATTCGCCAATTATTAAACTTTTTAATAAATTCCTAGCTAACCTGAGATTAACTTAACATCAAGAATCGAATCTCTTCGTCCGAAACAGTTTGGTAAGAACACTACACGATCCAAAGTTTCGTTACGCCGTTAGATTGTTCGTTGAACGTTGGATATCGAACAACCACGATGAAAAGAGTTCATTAACAACACAAAGTCTCTCTTCAAGATAATAACGCGAGCGTGGTCCTATTCGCTCGGTGATTGATGTTCTTTCTGTCGTGGTGCACAGGGAGAAAAAGTTATAACGCTTCAAAGCAACAGGTCAAACTACATTTAATTCACCGCAGTGCTATGTCTCGTAAACTGGATAGCCCCTTCGAAGAAAATAATCCTTCGGAGCCGACTATTTTGAAACGCCTTCGCAATTTACCAGATACGTTGTCTCGAAACGAGACGATTAAAACGTGGCTTGGTCCATGAGAGGGCTTTCATATTTTCTGATTGAATGGGAAACGTAGTTTCTCACTACGTGGCTTTTCATCTCTGAGAAACCATGAATTTTTAAATAATTCGATTGCGGATAAACAACGGTGACTCGCGAAGATATTCGGATGCTTGTATATAGAAAATTGTTAATTACCGATAGAACGAACGTTTAATATTAAATAAAATACACATATTGGATTGAAATAGCCAAGACATAATAAACGCGATCGATCGCTCATCATCGAGCCATCAATTCGTCCTCTTCGAAACTGATTTCGTTCGTTAAACAATTCTATCCGTCTTCTTTACAGAACTTGCATTTTCTATCCGGCTATCAATTATCAAAACGAACGTTTGTTCCATTTCTTGCGGATGTCCGTTTTCTTCGGGGAATTTCCGCGACGAGAATAATCGTCCGTAACGGCAGACGGAACAACGAAGATAATTCCCCGAACTTTACCCTTCCACAAGCTTTTTTCTCGCGTCTATGATGAACCACCAGGGTTGGCAAGGAAACTGCCTGTAATTACCCTCACCCTCTGTGCACATTTTTCTACCTCGTAACAACGATATCTCTTTGGTCACAAGAAACTCGCCGCTGTACAGCAATAAACGCGATTACTAAATAGTTAGAGAACAAATATAACAGTCCTCATCCTTCAGTTTCTATTATATTTCGATATCGATCTTCAAGTAATAAAATAACGTTAATTCGATGGCTATTCGACATTTGGAAAAATCGTTTCAAGATCAATTTGTTCAATGGCGAGATGTCGATGGATGACGAATGCTCGACGAGACAGTTGATCGATTAGGTGGGTGTTTCGATGACCGAACTCGGTCGACCAGTTCACGTAAACCTCGATAACTCTCTGTTCCTCTTTTCCATGGCTGGATCCTCGGTAGTTCAGGTTCCTTTTATTTATTCATGCTCTGGTGACGACACGCGGCACCGCACGGCGGCCATTTTCATGGCTCAAAAGCGGACAAAGAAGAAGCGCGCGAGAGAAGAAATTAAGGTCGTGACCCGTGGTTGAAACTTTCAGCTGGCTCTCGCGATTCTCTACCTGCTCTTTAATCTCGCCCTATTCAAGGAACAGGCGCGCCGACAATTTATTTTAATCAGCCGGCCAACCGGTTATATTCCCTTTCTGCTCCTAATGTTCTCGTTTAATGGCTGGCTTAATTTTTATTTCGATCTAGCCCAATACTATGAGGATAACATCCGCGCCATCTAGGTCATAGATCGTGATTTAGATGATCGTACCGATTGCAAGCCCTGTTCGGTCTTTAGATCTTGGATCTTTAGAGTTGCGCTGGAAATCGAATCTGAATCGTTTTCGAAATTCTTAAGTTACTGGGATTGCAAATTTCAAGCTCTTGATACACGCAATTCTACATTACGGAAATTTGGGATTGTACATTCTTAAGACTTCGTATCGCGAATTTTGGAAATTTAGAGTCTCAAACTTTCGAGATTGTAAACTGTTGTTTCAGACTCGTTTAATTATTATCGGGTTATACTTGTTTAGATTGGCAGGTTTACATAAAAATTGAATCTGGGTCAGTGTAAAAATTTCACACGTTGAACATTTCACAGCCCAGTTCTGGCTAAAATCCTCCAATTTAAAATCTTCAGCAAGAGCTAAAAATTACTTTCACGATATAGGTCGACCTATTCTTGGAAATACTAACTTGAAATAATTACCGACAAACGTCCCCAAGGGTGGATAATGTTCAAATTTTTATTAAACTTAAAATAAATTTATAAAAATTCATACTTTAGTAATAACTAATCTGGCGTGATTTTCGTTTGAAATGTAAATTTATAATTGAACGAGTATGAACTTCTATAATAAGTTATAGGAACATTGTCTAGGTAATAGGAGAAAAAAATATTCCGATAAAGTGAAGCGGGACTGTATAACTTTCGAAGGGGTGGTTTCTAGAATACTAAATGACACCGAATGGTTTTTGCAAGGTGGAGAAAAGTTTCTTTCAGTGAAGAATTTTTCATATAGGTAGACCACAGAGACACTGGTTTTAGCGGAGAATTAAATTTTTACGAACATGTACTACCACTTTGCAACGTTATTATCAAGTTGGTTATAAAAGTCTCTGAATAATCTGCGTTAAAAACACATCTACCCCTGTCAAATTTTCCTCCTACGTACATAGAATATGTGTCTTTTGAAAACTTAAATTCACTAAAATAGTTACGTATAATAGTCATGATATAAATTGGTAAATTTAAAGGCACGGAACCAATTTACGCGTCTAACGAATTAACAAATTTGTCACGATGACAATAATTCCTCCCACCTGTCTTAAACCAGAAATTAGATCATTTAAACAGTCAACTAAATCGCAGATTTCGAACAAAATCTTACTTCTGCGAGAACCAAGCTCCCCGCAATTTCCCCTAAAAAGCAGCAAAACTTTCAGTGTCCTCGTTTCCCCAATGAAACACCTTGGAAAACACGTTCAGCAGCATCACGAAAACGTTCGTGACGAAATTATCGAGACAGCCCGGCGCGTTTTCAGGCGATCCGCTTGTTCAGGCTCGCAAGTCTCGCCTCGTGCCGCGAGACAATGAACAATGGGACGAGCAGATTCGCATAGCTGAACGCCTCGGTGAGGATCCGCGAAAGATGGAATTCGAGGCGTTCGCTAGGCAGCCACAAAAGAGGGAGGAGCGGAAGAAGCTATTTACCAGCGGCGGCGTCGCGAGCCATCTACTCGGTGAGAAAGCACCGAGTTATAGGTTCTAGGGGTTGGAGGGGCCAGGAGACGGATAAGAAACGAGCGGTGAGATACAGAGTAACGACCGGCATGCTGAATCTGAGTTTCGATTTCTTTCTCTCGGAGAGATCCTTTAATTCCATCGCGATACTTCCGATCCTATCTTTATTTTGCTTTTTATTTAGTCTGCGTAGACTTGGAATAAAATGGTTGAAGAGAGCAGTCCTGGTAGCAGTATTGGTAGATGAGAGTTGTCGGCTGTAATAGTTGGATTTCAAACAATTTCGTGTTGTTTGACGGCGCTTAATGGCTATCGTTTGGAGATCATGTATTAGTCTTGATTATATCAACTGTCTGATTTTGAGAAAATCTTCGGAAATGTACGTCTTCGTAAGCTTGAAGATTTCCTGAACAATTCAATCTCTCATACGATTGGCGAACTGTTGGGCGTAATAGTTGGATTTGTCACAATTCGATGCTGTTTGATGAAGTTTGATAGCGTCCGATGGCTGTTTTTTAAAGATGCCTGCGGAGGTCTATGAGTGTTGCAGTTTATGCGGTGGTTTTGCTTACTATAGTCCATTAGTGTTTGTTATACCGTCTAATTTTTAGAAAATCATGAAAAATGTAATTTCTCGTAAGTTTGAAGACTTCATCGACTCAGTTTCTCACGAACCTGTATCAGGTTCTTCGAATCTGAGATTCGTTCGTTCATTACACTCAAAGCAAGCAAGAGATTCGCAGTTCATCCCTCAACGCGTCAAATCCCGGTCACCGAAAGCATTCAATGCTATCAGGATCTCATCTGGTCGACTGACAAATCCATAATAAAGTATATCCATCACCAGTCGGCGTCAGCCATCGCCATTACCCTTTCCAGAGTGGTAGGAGGCACGGTTGGAGGTCGAAATAATTCCCGGAAGTAACGCGCGTCGACGGACAGATAAACTTTCCCTCCAATTCGAATCCAATCAGCGGATCGTCTGTCGATCGCGTAGCTACGTCGTCGCCGAGGGGAAATCCAGGATATTATTCATGTGCCGGCGACATGTGGCCCCGTGGTCAATGCGGAGGCAATATAACTTTTTTTTCATCTTTCTCTTTCTCTCTCTTTCTCTCTCTCTCTCTCTTTCTCTCTCATTTCGTCGAGTCCATATTCCGACATCGTTCGTACGGCTCCGCGGTCGGGTCTCTTGCGACACGACGGTTCTTTATTAGCTCCTATTTTTTGTTATAATGAAGGCGGGAAAATTTTTCATGCCGCGGCTTGAGGATTGAGACTCTGTGGCCGGAACGTTCCGAGCGTGGTGATGAGCTTCGGATTTGTGGATGAGTTTCTCTTGGTGAAACGAATTCTGGTCGATAGAGTAATTTTGTCAAAGTAAAATTGTTCGAATCTTGTATCTTTTTTTAATAATTATTGTTAGGAAAAGTAGTTTTAGTTTGCAGTCTTAGCTTTAGTAAGCTTCTTTGGGCGAGGGAAATTCTGGTTGATGAAGTGATTTCGTAAAAGTAGAATTATGCGAGTTTTATGGTTCTCTTTACTTCTTTAATAGTTATCGTTTGGAAACTGGTTGTAGTCGTGGTGAATTGCGTTGATTCGAACTTTGTTTCTGATAATTCGAAGCTACATTTCGATCCAAACTATTGAATTTCCTTTAAAAAATATTGTTGTAACTGTAAAGTATAATTCGTTGCTTACAGGAATATCATCTTGAGAATAAATTATTTAAAAATTCAGATTTCATACGAATCACAAATTGCGTGGATAATAGGAAATTTTACGTCCTCTTTGTATTGAAGAAATATGTATAACTCTGATTGGTCGATGAATACATTCATAGAATATATATAATAATTACACACAAGTACTTGTTGCATCGTATTTGTGTGTCACAAACTTCTATATTTTATTGATTTTCGTTTGCATAATTGTACTCTCAATTTCATAGTATTCGTTCGATTCTATATTGCTTTCATACGTAAAATAGATATGCAATTTGTCTCGTAAATCAGAATTTGAATGGGAACTAGGAACATTTCCCTCTGTCACGTTAAAAAGCTACGCTTTTTATCGCTTAAAGCAACGTTATGATTTCCTCAAGAATACTTGGCAGAATATGCAGATCTATTCAAATACAAGACAGAGAAATTTTGCATTAAGCATCGCAATTTGCTCCTCGTAGGGGAATATCGTTTGCATAAATCACGCGTTGCGATTTTGGAAAACAAGTTCCGGCGTTCGATTAATTTCAACACCTCCTTCCTCTGCTCGCCTGCGAGTTATGCTTCGAAACAATTTTTCCTTCTTTTTTTTCTCTACACACATTTTCATCGTTCCCCGTACAATACCGTTGCGAATTATTTTTCGATTCATTCGCGATTCGTCGATAAAACAAACTGCCGAAAGCTACTAAAATTGATTTATTTCGGTACACGTCTGGAAAAATATTCAAACGCGCCGTTGGAAATTTATCTAAAAATTATCCGACCTTCGTCTTTCCTTCGAACAATCAACTACCATTTTTCTATACCGTTTTGTGCGTCGTTCTTTTATTCTCGAAATACAGCAGTGCGACAAAATCTATTTTCATTCATTGTAAGAATATAATATAGTCGTCGTTGTTAAAAGATGAATTATTACTTCGATACATTTTGTAACAGGTTAATTTTTTGACAGCAATAAAATTGCACAGACGATAAATGTAATATAAAAAACTCTTCATTTCCAGTTTCAATTTAAAATACATTTTTCCTGATATAAAATAAAAAACCATGCATATTAATTTATCGACAATGGTGGAATTTGCAAAGTGGAAAATAAAAACAGAATAATTAAACTTACACGTCACACCCTCGATATATCGAACTAAATTGGAAATATTTTCAGCGACCACGATAGCGCATCAAATTTCTCCCAACGAATAATAACACGAATTTTATATAAAGAATGAAAATAAAAGCTATCAGGCTTTGGAAAATGACAATTAGAATATACGAAGATCTAACATACACTATGTCCCGGTAATTACGATGTGATCCAAAAAATGGTAACACGACATGGGAATAAGCAAATCGAAGATGCAAAGCAAAATCTTTACTCTATAGTTTCGATTTAATTTATCACGTAAAATCACTTTCTTTGTCGATTGAACAATGATTATTGGGACACACTGTGCAGTATAATTTATGAATTTTAAACGGCTATTTTATGGAAATCGGATGATTAAGCTGTTCGATGATTTCTAGCTGAAAATGACGTCATAATAAAGAAGCAGGGAGGGGGAATAATAAAATTTTCGCTACAACGAGACACGTAATTGGCAACGAGGTGTTACAAATAAATAAAATAGATAAAAAAATATTGAAATAAAGCATTGCTTAAAAAAGGACCAGCGTAAATGTTGTTGTTTTGATACTCGAGCGAGTAAATTATTCGTTGATAGTGAATGTGGGTCTCGATAAATAATTTCTCTTACGCACGATAGAAATCGCGAATCGATGAAATTATTCCGTAGAAATCTGATAATTATTTTTTTCCCACCACTCGTTTAACAACGTGAATATGGCGCGCGATTTATTGTGTAATATTAGTACGAAATTCTCTGTATTTATTGAAATACGTTCCATTAAATTTCAATCAATTTTTTCACGCACACACATGCACGGGTGGAATGCGTTTTTCATTAAAGTTCGGTGTATTCAGTTTCATTTTGGAATGCAAAGGACTCGGGTAGAATTTTAATGTTTTAATTATTTGGTAATTTCATTCCGTTTCGAAATTGTTTTTCAGATGCTTCCGTGAGATTTTTTGAATTTAATCCTGCAATAATCAAGCATCTTTCTACGAATGTCATTTTTCTGTCATTTGTAATTAGTTTCAAAAATATTGTAACAATCGATTCGTCCAATTATTATATTTTTTAATTAGAGATTTCCTAAAATGAAAGCTGGCTGTTAAACAATGGCCATTTTTGGACCTCTTAACGAACGAAACATTCTCGTAGGATATTTAAATGTATTATAAATGTCTAAGTTTCTGGGATTGCAAATTTGAATATACCTGGAATTTCAAATTCCAAACCTTTGACATATAAAATTCTACATTATGGAAATTTGAGGTCGTCAATTTTTGAGACCTCATATTTCAAATTTTGGAAATTTGGAATCCCATGTTGTTGAGATCCTAAATGGTATTCTAAGCTCATTTGGTAATTATTGGTTGTTACATGTTTAGGTTATTAAATTCGCATAAAAATGATCATCCGGATCAATCTAAAAATTTCTCACGTTTAATATTTCACGATGGAAATTCTAACGCAGCTACAGAGTAATTATTCATCTACATCGACGTAATAATTCTTCGGAAATTCTGCTGATACATCGATCAAAGTTTGAAAGCGAGCAAATCCAAAGTACCAGCAGATTGTTGCTATATGAGAACAATAGTCAGCAGCAAGTACTTGTGGTACTTTGGATTCGCTCGGTTGCAAACTTCAATCGCGTTACCAGCTAAATTTCTAAAAGAATTATTTCGTAGATGCATCGGTGTTTGAAATTCTTTCTAATTTTTCAACTCTGCCATCGCATTTCGGATAAATGCAAACGACATTTGTCGCAAGGTTCAAAAATGTCCATTTTTTAAACATCCTCCTTTCAAAGAAATCTAATGGCCATTAAAAGATAAAGTTCATCGACCTAACAGAGAAGAAATCATCGAGCCAGGAATCACGTCCATGTCGGCCATTCTATTAGACGACACTGGCTCGGCTAAGTGTAACGTAATCTCGGTACCTGAGCATCGCGACGCCTCGTTAACGACGCCACGAGATAATCGATATCCACCTACGGAACAGAGCATCTATCGGATCGTGGCCAGAGCTTTTGAGACTGCGTTCGAGATGAATCGACCCTCGAGTGCTGGCAACTGATTTTAATGCCTACTTCGACCAAACCAACTATAGACTGCGTAGAGTTATTATCTTTGCTTCTAAGATTTAGAATATTCAAACTTCACTAACCAATAATACTGAATATCATGAATACCTGTTGCCAGTTTCTTTTTTTATTATTAACAAGCTACAGGATTGAATATTGTTGCTACCGTGAAGTGTTATGAATTTTTCAAACCTGATTATTTAATAATTTCGTTGTTAACAGCAACAGCGGAGTTTTATATTATTGCCAGTGTGAATTTTGATGAATTTTCCAAATTTAATCGAGGTAAGAACGTATGCGATTCTTTGTCAATATTAAAAAATTAAAATCCACAAGAATTGTGACAAATATAATTATCGTAAACCGTAAACCAAAAATGGAGTCGTAATTCGTAAAAATTTTTCTATAACGCAAATGATTCTCATATAATCACAATAATCAGCTGATAAATCTATAATATTATCACGATATAAATTTCCAATTTGCAAATGTTTTTGAGTTACGTACGCGAACGCGACATTACTCGTGGAATGGACTGATATATTGCTGTTGCAAACGAATTTTAACCTTATTTTAATTGGAAAAGAGAGCAGAAATCCTTTTACTTGTGCCAACTTGCACTTGCGGCTAGTTCCGTGAGAAACGAGAAACTTCTTGGTGATTAAAATCAAACGGTAAAATTGGTCGGCCACCGAAAGGGGAGGAGGCAATCCCGAATTTTCTAAACGTTTTCCACCGATTCGATTCCGCGTCCCGGAAGTCCACTCGAACTCTGATTAACTCCCGGGCGCAATCAATTATCGAGTCGAGCTAACAAATCGTCGAGTTCCCAGGAAGTTTCGCCGTATTAAAATCTGATATCGAGTCGATGTTGCCGAACGACATCCTTCTCACCGTGAAATTTTATTATTATCGTCATTTATCGTTATTTGTCAAATCGCTGGAAAATATATGACCGACGTTCACGTTCACGATCGTTATTTTTCTCGTACTTCAAACTCTGCAAAAAGCACGCGTCGTGATTTATTTCTCCATGACACACTGATTTTTGTTAGAAATTATTTTCTAGTATTTTATTACGTCGTGAACAATAATCTACTATGAATTTCGAGAGTAATTATTTTTTTTCTATCGTTGTGCGAATTATTAATATCAATAAATTGTTGTTCGAAGATCAAGAAATAAAATGGATTATTAAATAGCGATTATTGCATACGTAAATTGTTACGATCACGTTCACGATTCCGTGTCTGCTACAATCTTTGCATTTTTTCAATTTTCTGATCGTATTATATCATTGCTTGATATTACTAATCAGTAGAGTTTTTATTTACTATAGAACTAATTATAGCCTACAATAGCTAGTTGAATAGCTCATAAAAGATAAAAATGCTGAAACGTTCAATCGTGCAATTACAGGGGCGACCACCCGCAGTCGAAATAATTTGAGTTTGTTAAATCACGGCAATTGGTTTTTACGTTGCACGGTATAGCGTCATCAAGTCATTGAGACAAGATTTTTCCTGGGTGGGTGGATAATTGGTAAATAGCCCTCTATTTCTCAATTATTCCGTATCAGCGGTGCTCACGCTGCGCCGCATTAGAAATAACGAGATTATTATCATTAACGTTCTGATTGGATTAATGGACCCTCGAAGTCGCCGTTCTGCCATTGCCTCTTTAAATGTTTACCGTTCGCTCCGTGAAAATGACGATCGCGATTGCGAATTAAACCAGCTCAGCCATTTCCCGTAACCTGATATTTGCTGACATAATAAAGAAAATATTATTAGGGGAATAACTGGTTTGTTCAAACGAAAGAACAAAGTACTTTGATTTATTTTATTTAGAGTTTATCGTATATTTATATTTATCGATAGTCCTGCCGTATCATTGAAAATGTGGTGGAAGAATTTTATTTCGAAGATTTTATTGTGCTATTTTCAAGTGATTTGATGAAACCTAAACTATCGAATAAACTTAAAATATTCTTTGTGAAGAACTTTATCTTACTTTCGTGATTGTTTCGTCGTGATTTAATTGTTTCAAATTAAATGCGATAATAGTTTATTAGATGCACTATATTGTACATTAAACTTTATATATAAAGTTTATACATTAAACGCCATATTAAACGCATCTAATAGTTAGTTAAATGCACTAATAAGTAAGTACTATTGCCTACAGAATAGACTACTTTATCCGAAATAAGAATTCAGCTTAGTTAATTCTCCCTACAAATTCAATTTGTATAAAGAAACTTGAGAAATTCGAGTACTTAGTAATAAATGAATCGCTTTATCTCTTCTGAGCTTAAATACAAATACTAGATTTGCCCTTATCTTAGAATTTGTCAAGAACACGTATCAAACAAACATTCAATTGTTCTGTCCCCCACTAATATCAACCCCAAGTAGAAGTTCACCCTATTCGATTCATCCCTACGACCCATTTGACAGAAAAATTTCCCGCCCACAAAGCAGTCGTCAAAAAACTATATAAGATATTCAAACACACGTAAACACGAGACAGTATAAGAAAATCAGGAAACCTAAAAAGCGCATTAACAAATCAATTAGAATGTGCCAAAGGAGTAGCCAAACGTTGAAGTAACCCCAGTGATCCGTAAGTTCGTTTGGCTGACCTCTTCTCATCACTTTTTGCCGCTCGAATCAAAGAATCTTAATGGTAATGCCGTCGATTGGCCCATTTACCAGCTCCACCGTGCTCAGATTTCGCCACGCGAAAGGACATCCCTTCGACCCTCCTTTCTCCAACCTCTCTATCTTCTTCTTCTTCGTCGTTTCTCATCTTTTTTTTCTTCCTCTTGCCTTCTCTTTTTTTGCTTTCTCGCCAGGCCACGTTCTCGAAAAGAGGAGCTCGCTGATTGGAAGGCTAATCACGCGCTACTCTCCATTACATTAATTAAAACTTAACTCTCAACTTCGCCCGGTTACCAAGGCTATCTTGTCCGCCTGCAACATTCTCCGGCTCTTTCAAGCCGCGACGCTCGTTTTGTCCCCGTGTCAGTGGTTGTCAACTTTCGTCGAACGTTCGCGTGTCAATAAGGGGACAGCATGCTGGTTCGTTGAGTTATGGCACGGTTTTAGGGGAATTGTCGAGCTGCATGTTTGATCGAGTTTCGTTCTCGAGGTTAGACATCGTGGCGTGGGTCGCGGTGATCTAAGTTTGAAATTGATATCGGAACGTTCACTTGAGAATGTTTAACACTCGAGTAATCGCGAATGCGTTGTGCACGTTTGAGAAGAAACCGCGCATTTTGAATCATTGGACGAGGTAGTTGTATATTAATATAGGATATTTTTTTGCTTTTTGGATCTCGTTCAATTTTGTATTTATGAATTTTCAATCTTCGAGTATCAAACTGCACATCTTTCGGCTTTCGATCATACAAACGTTCAAAGTCTGAATTTTCAGATTTTTAAACAGGCCACTTTCTTTATGTTCGTTATTCCAGTCTTTTAATTCACCTAATATTAAATAATCGAGTTCCTTAATTTGCAAAGTTTCAGCTAGTTGAATAATGAGCTTTAGTGCTTTTCAAAATTCCAAATACTTTAATTTCCTATTACATTGGATTTCTTTAATTATTATTGAATTATCTAATAATGCAATTTCTCTTGATGTCCAATTCCCTCGCGATAGTGATTATCCCACGTTCTAATTTTCCAATTATCAGAATTCCTAATCCGAATATTCCAGATCCTCGATTTCCTAATTTTCTAGTTCCCTAAATTTCCTAGCACAGAGCCTCGGAAATACTAACAATTTGCTAATTTTTCATTCACCAAACTTTCTCAATTTTCATACAAAAGCCTAATTTCCCTTTAGAAATTTAATACGCTCGTAAATTGTCCACTATTTCAGTAATAAACTGTGATAAATTAATTTTATGGCGAGAAAAGTAATTGGAAAGTGAATTTGTCGCATTGTAGTAAATTTATACTGTTGCACCGAAGACGTATTTTCTCAACGCCATTAAGTATACGAGTGCATCGATCGATATTTCTACTTGAACGCCTGTCTGACTCTAAACGCCCATTTCTACTGCTCGTCCCTTTACCAGATGTAAGATACTAATATAAACTACTTACGTTTCCTCTTGCGTAAATTTGAAACTGACGATTATTTAATATATTCTTAAATTAACAGTACGTCAGCATTTTATCATTCTACTTCGCTTCACTATGAAATTAAGCTAAATGTTTTTAATGGAAACGAAGAAAAAGAAAGATACTTGTAATGGATGAAATATTAGTACGAATGGAATTATATATAATAAAATTGGCTATGAAGGTACATGAAAAATTGTTTTACAGTCTTAACATATCAGTTTTCCGGATTTCAATGAAATTTTCAATTTCTATATTTCTCATCTTTCTAAAAATTTACTAATTACTCTTATTAAGATACCGTTGTCACCAGTCGTTTTACAGTTCTTAAAATCACGTTGGTTTAGGAATCTAAAAGTGTATCACAGCTCGGTAAATTCGTATCCTAATAATTTACAATATCTTCATTGAATTTCCAAATACGTCTTAAAATATCAATTTTATTTCGATCGCCGGTTAAAAATCAGGAATTAAATTAGACAAAGTAATTTTGAACAAACTTTCGTTCGATTCGTCGATGGAAAGAAAAAGTACAAAGGGGACCTGGGTAAAATCGAGCCTCGAGTATCGAACCGGAGAGACTGACGCTTCCGGTGCAACCCGCTGACCTTCCGCCACGCTTTTCCTGCGTTTTACATGGCCGACGCTCGACGAAACGCCAAAAATTAAGCGCCCCAACGCTGTACACGCGTTCTCTGTTGTAATCCTCGTGAAAGTTTTTCCCGCTTTGCTTTCTCGACGTTTTCAACTGGCAACGGGCGTTTATGATTTTTCCCCAAAGCTGTACTAACACTGAGATTTACATTTCGTAGCATTTAGGTTAATTTCCCCCATTTAAACATTATCGTACCGGTAACGTGATTCCTTGGTTTGCAGAAAATCTGCTCTTTTCTCTTTGAACGTGTAACAGTCTTCTTGAAATAATGTTTCAGAATAATAGAGAGAAAATTATTTAATGCGATAAATTATGAAAAATGGTAATGTTCTATATTCTATACTACACAGTGTTCTACATATCTCGCATTCTATATTATACGTGCAATAGTGTGCGTTGTCTATATCTCAAATTTTACGAAAAATTCAAAATTCAGATTAAAATTTCTCAAGTAGAAAGACGGTGCGATAGAAAGATCTATGAAACAGTGACCTACTTGAACATAAGAAAGCTAAAACTTCGAACACCAAGACGCCGTAAAATCGAGGAACAAGATAGGCAAAAAAGGAGAGAGAACTACGGAGAACAGGACCAAAGAACGACAAGGGAATTAAGATCCTGAGGAATTTCAGAAGAACCGCCATTTTGCTGGATTTTCGCGGTTCCTGGCGATGGCTGATCCTTCGTCGTACGGCGCCATCTATTCCGGGACAACGAGTAACGATACCCGGCCAAATAGAATTTTCGCAAAGTGCACGAAATGATCTCGCTAACCTTCTCTTTCCCCTCATTCTTCTTCGGCGCGGATATTAAGGTCACTCAGGAATATAAGAATCTCACAGAGAGAGGGAAAAGATAAAACGAAACGGAATAAAGGATTCTCATCTTGGGTCGCGTCTTATCGTTGATTATACTACTTTGCCCCGGAGTTTCATCGTCCCGCAGCCTTCTAGGGTTTCACGCGCTAAGAGAGCAAATAAACGAAATTCTGATAAACAATTTCGGAATATTTCACTAGGGTCCGCCTCGAACCGCAACCGCAAACCGCGTTTCCGACTTGAAATTTAAACGGCCAGGAAAATGAAAAGACATTTAATATCAAACGAAACGATACGTAATACTAATGGCGGAATAAAATTACGAAATGTCGAAGACGTATCGTTTGGGGCACTAGGAGCTGATTTTTATCGGCACTGACGATGGAATCAATTACTGTGAGTTTGAAATTGTATAAACGGCAATCTTTGGTAACTCGTGTCAGGTTTCGAATAATTTATTCTTTCGATTAATTTTGAAGAACTATTGCTTGTAAACAATTTTTAATTGCATTCGTAAAATCTTTCGTATTCCGTGATATTTGCCTTCTTGAAATTACGGAAGCTAATTAAATTCGCTACTTCTTTTCAAATTTTAATTATAAATGTTATAAGAAAATGTTGCTCTTAACTAATGTCCTCCCTTCATCGATGGAATTATATAATGGATACATAACAACTAAAAATATTCCTACTCTTTAGATTCCACTCCAATGCAAATGTCAGAAAAGCCTACGAATCCTGAATTTATAACATCTTCCTATTTTATGAACCCTTTTCTTTGAATTTCGCCTTCTTAACTTTCTACGTTCTGAAATAGCGATCGCTGGGAAAAATTCTCTAGAATTTTCTGTATACGTTCCTCTTATACGTTCTTAAAAATTTCCCGGAATTCTCTGGTATCGAGTGAGGTTTTCTAATGTCTGAAGCGGAAATTCTCGTCTCTGGCCCGGAAGAAAAAGAAATTTCTATGCGAGGAGGAGGCACTCTTTCCCTGGCGGTAGCAGCTTATCGGTGATCGTCGCGGCTTAAAGGCGACGTTGAACGAAGCGCGCCCTGAGCTTCAACGCGATACCGGCGAGGACAGAAAGCGGCGACGCGCGTAGATACTGTCTGCTCGTACGACAGCGAACGCTCTCTCCGCGAAATTGGATCCTGGTCGTGGCGTAAGTTGCGGATAACGAGTGCTTGGATTTCGGGATTGGTGTATGTGGAATCGATAGTCGAACCGTGGAACCCACTCACTTCTCTGCATTTCGCAACCAGATATTTTTCAATCAAATCCACTGGATTTTTCCGTATAGTAACGTGACACGATATGTGGGACAATTTTGTTAAGTCTTTTTTCTGCTACTAATAAAGATTTCGATTTACAGAACATGCGACAACTTGCAAAATGACAAAGATAATTCCACAAAAATTATACCGTTATACTTCTTCAAACATTTTTAAACACATATAAAGAATTTCAAGTTCTTCGAGTCACAATTGTCTACAAAATTTGTATGCGATAAGTCAATTAAAAATGTTGCCTCCAAATGGAAAACTTCGAGAATAGTTCTCATTCCTTGACTGTAAAATATCACTATCGAATAAAGATGTTTCGTCAAACGTCTCCAAACTTCATTCAACCCTCTTCAACTCTTGACAAACCTCCAGTAAACCCAAATTACCCGCTGCCTGACAGTAAAATATTAAAAGAATTTCGCGTAAAGATACAATACATCCTCAAACATTTTGAAATCTCATCCAACCTGAACTCCTAATAAACCTCCCCAGAGATACCTCTCGTTCTCTGACAGGAAAATATTAACATCCATCATAATATCGTGATACACACGAGTTCTTGGATCATCCCCTCCCAGTTAACCTGGAACCCTTCCGCCGCGGAATTTCGCCGGAGAAACGTTTTATACCGTGCTGTCGGTTGGCACGTCGCCTGGAGCGCTTTGTCGGAGGGTCCGGCCAACGAAGGGTGCAGTTAATTAATAAAAGCTCGGTGGCAGAGGGTCGGGGGTGGTGTCGGGGGCTGACGCGGATAAAGGGACGCGAAATACGATCCGTGCATCGCTTCATATCGACGGCCGCCTGTCGATACCTAGCCAAACGTTCGTACACGCGCGTACACACACACAGACACACGAGGCAGACTATATCTCACTTGCAATTCAAACGAGAGAGAGACTCACGTGTCCTGAATGAGGAACTTGTCGTCTTTGGTCTCGATGCAGCGGCCCTTGCTGGTCATCATGGACCCGTTCACAGTCACCAGCCCCTCGATCCCCGATTGAAACCAATGGCCGTTCCACTGCGCCGGAAACTCGCAACCTGCAACACACACATGCCGAAATATACACACCTGGTCGGGGGAGTTTTACATTTTTTTCATATGGCCGACAGTTGATAAATAAAAGCGCGGGATATAATCTGGCCTCGAGAATATGCAAACAGCAGGATAGTAGGAAGAGATGGAAGAAGAGATGAAAGGACAGACTGTTATAGAGTGATAGGGTCTTCTGTGAGAGAGATTCGGAAGGTGGTTAAATACCGTTGGGTTTGGCTGTTACTGTTTCTTGGTTTTTATTGACCAGTTCTCCTTTGTGTGTGATATATAAGATCAGTTAAATCATTGGGTTATTACTGTTACTACAACTGTCGATTTTTATACATTTGTAAGAAATTGAAAGACGCGAAAACGTGTAAAATTCAGATAATACGCAAAACTGATCAGTGAAAGGAATTCCTGTTTAGGTTCCATTTCTTTCACGATATTTATAAAAGAATGAATCGCGGAAATTATTCTTATTTGAAAAATAAGCGTTGTCTGTTTGTCATAGTATGTTATGAGCATGTATGAGAAGCTTTGTTTTGTCAAGTTTCGATCCTTGAATTTTTATGTCCTAATATCGTTTTCATCTCATCGCAGGAAAACACTTTTAACGTTTCAGGAAAAAATCTTCATGTGTACAACTGCTACGAAAAGTAAGTGTATCAATAAGAATTAACGCAGCAATCATGAACTGACATTAAGATCAGAAAAAGGTATACATATATAATATTTTTCTCCTGTGATCCTCAAATGATATTTTCAAATCCTCGAGAATGGACGACGCTCAATCTGTGACTTCCAATTTCATTACAATATAATATTTCGCGGTACGTTTATCAACAATAAAACGTAATATCCAAACGTAATGAAGTCGATTGTTCGTTCACGGGCTATTATACGGAGAATTAATACGGAATAGGGTGAAACAAAGAGTTAATGCAACGAAATATTCTACACCATCCAATTTTTTTATTGCGTGTTATGCTGTTTGCATATCTAAATAATGAGGTAAAAATTTAAATACTGTAAAATGAATCTCTTCCAGCCATTCGCGGTTAATAAATTAATTGCCATTATTAATGTGCTGCCATAGAAAAGGCAAGAATAATAATTATTCTGAATATCTGCATATAATACATAATTGCATGTGCCTTTCATATGCAGGGGAATAATTTAATAATATGAAATAATGTATACCGTAAGAAAATATTTCTTCTTTTATTTCTACGATAAGCCAACTATAGGAACAAACTATAAGAATCATTATGTCTCACTGTACGTCGCTACGATAATTTGAAAAATAAAATCACAGTAATTCAATATCTCGCCAATCTTTTAAATCAAACACGTGTTGCAAAGAACAAGCAAGTGTCCATATAGTTTTTTTATATTACATAAATATCAATTGGATAAATAAGAAAGATCCGCGCTATAGCCTTCATTAGGAGTCACGAAACGAAAATTATTAAAACGGAAGTCGTTACATCCTCCTGCCCTCGTCGACAGTACGAGGAATTATCCTTACCTCGCGGTGTCCTTTTAAGCTGGCTGCCGCCGAAAGGACCAGCGGAACGGTAATTAATTAGTAATTATATCAGAACGGGGGAAAAGCGGGAGCAGCGTCGAAACTCACCTCGATAACTTTGCTTTCTGACCTAACTCTAATTTCTGCTAATTATATCGTGGCCGTGTCTGCTTGCCTTCTCGCGACTTTCACTACTACCACGAGGACTATCGGGCGCGACAGCGGTAGTTTTACAGGGTTGGTTAGGTTAGTTACCTCTGCAGACTATCGTTTCCTTCTATTTCTTTTATGTGCTTTCTTTTAGGAGGGAACTGTCGTGTGATGGGGAGGGATCTTTATTCGTGGGTTGAAGTTGAAAGAGATTAGGGGTGAAACAGAAGGTTGTTTCGGGGGATTTTTATGGCGTGGATTGATCGGTTGCTACAGGATTAGGAATTGTTTATTGGATTTTGAGTATCATGCTGCGTTTTGTTTTCACGTTTAGGAAATTTTCTTGAATTATGTTAAAAGCAAATTCTGTTCAAGACTATTTGTATGGTGATTTCTAGCAGGTTATTGAATAACAATGATCGAAGGAATGCGGAAAAAATAATGCAAAGTTCGTGGAACAATCGTGTAGGAATTGGATAATGTTTATTGGATTCCAATTATCTTTATGATTCATTAATATACCTATTATACCACATTAATTTTCTTTCAACAATTCTGACAACTTTCTTCGTACTTCTGTGTCGATTTTGCTTAACGTTTAAGAATTAACCGAAAATATTATTCATAACTCCAAGAAGATTAATAGCTAGTTCTATATATAGTATATACCGCCCTATGAAATTCAGATTTCAGAAAAACACGATTTCCATTTAACCTCGAAAAAGCTTTCCTATATCTCAACCTTCTACAAAAACCAGTTCAATCATCGAAAAATCAGCCTTGCCCGAAAAAGTGCCATTCACTCAATCTCCACCTCGAAGACAGTTCGAACGTCGAAAGAAACGACTCGAAAAAAGGCATAAAAACCTAGCGACATCGGAAGGGAGGGATAGCCGCGGAGATGCTCTCAAGAAAATACACGTCGTAAGAGCAGCGACGTTATAAAGCAATGACGATAATGGCCGTGGAAAGCGCGGCACGGTTCGCTGAACGCCAGAACCAAACCTTCCTCCTCATTCTGGGCGAGACGCATCGCCTAGTACATTTAAACAATTGCAGCGAATTTTCAGGCTGGCCATGGTCAATAAGTCTCTGGAAGAATGAGAAATTCGCAAAGTATAACACGATTATCATGTTTCTATCGACATTAAACTAACCTAACCTCACTCTGCAATTTCTGTGTTAAACGGCTATTTTCTCATATCATACTGGAAGAAGCCAATCTCTTAAATCAGCTCTTTCAACTCTATAACATCACTCGGAATAAAAACTGGGTAAAGAAGAAAGAAGTTTGTGGATGTAATTGAACCTAACCTCGCTTTTCAACCTTAACTGGACTTGCATGTATATTTATGCATGTGCATCGTATATGCGGTCTATACATTTTCGCAAATGGTTCCCCATAAATGCGTAAAAATTCACAATCTACTCGTAACAAGTTTCCCACTAATGTATAAAAATCCGTAATATAATCGTAACAAATTTCAGACAATTATACAGAATTATTGGGCATAAACGGGATTTTCACAAACATTGAAAGACAGAATGACCAAAATCAGTAGTTTCTAGTAAGAACAAAGATAATCCCATTGGAACATTCTC
Source organism: Bombus affinis (assembly GCF_024516045.1). NCBI lineage: Eukaryota > Metazoa > Arthropoda > Insecta > Hymenoptera > Apidae > Bombus > Bombus affinis. The sequence continues at coordinate 7,591,671 of NC_066359.1, forward strand.
AGAATATTTCGGACATCCCGCTTGGCGACTGTCTTGTAAAAATGGAGAATCTCCTTAGGGAGATCGGATTATCCGGCAATCGATACCGTTTCCACAGTCGTGTTGTCTACTTGTAGCGAAGGATTACAAGTTGAAGACGTGGCGATTAAACATTGTTTCGTCCGTGCCGTGGTATTTTGCATTTAATAAGTCCGAGTGTTTCGAAATCCTGCCAGCCGGATGGAATCTCCTCACGATTTCTCGAAACGTAATCCAACCTTTTCCTTTTCTCTCTTGTCTGCCTTTGTGTTTCTCTGTTTCCGTCTACGCGTTTTTCTTAGCGCGATTACTTCGAGGTTATTGCACCAGTCGGAACACCGGGAATGTAGTTCTCGAATGGTGGTAAGCGTGCATCAAGACGATTCAAGGAATGGAGGTTTCGGACTGGTTCTGTGGTCTGTTCTGAGTTCTGCGAGAGTTGGGACGAGGGAATATCGGGATGGGTGAAATTGTTCGGCCTCGGATGAATTTTTAGAGATGCCGAAGCGTCGTTTGATGCTTTCGCAAGCTGCAAGGCGATTAGGATAGATATATCTGGGCTGGGATGTTGAGGTTAGGATGCTAAGAGGAATAAATTTATTAACACGATGGTCAAGTATTCTTATAAAGTGAAAAGTGGTTAAATATATAATACAATACCAAATTGTCCCTCTAAAAGTAACGACAAAATGTCGAATAAAAGAAAACCATACGATTAATGAAACTTGGATTTCCTTTGTCCCTCACTTTAGATTCATTCTACGAAATGGTGTTCCGGAAACTCATCCTACAACAGAGCTGCTTTAATCCTCTCTTATTTCCCCATAATTGTTTGCTCGCGGTGCGTTCTTTATAGCAAGGATCACGACAGGCGCGTTGACAGTGCGTGTTTCGTAGTTTTTAAAACGAACTGCTCCCCGTTGAACAGATGTACCGAGTGTCCCGTAATTGCCAGACCCAGAGGGCTCGTAAAGTCGTAGGCGGTGCATGCGACCCAATGTTTTGCGTCGAGAAGTTAGGTTGGGACATTCCTGGAAGATGTTACGAGCTGCTTGTTAATTTTCGGCACGTGATACGATCGTCTTTTTCGTGGAAATTGACTCCCTCTGAATACAGTTTAATGAAAGGGTACTCGTTGATTTCCTGATCAGCGTAAAGCATAATGCCTACGAGTCTCGAAACAGGTAATTGGAAGGGATAATATTTTATGCTTCTTGTAATTTTAATTTTAATTCTAGGGTTTTGAAATTTTGTATTATACTTGACCAGTTGCGAATTATTATTACGAATTCTCACAAAACTTGTATCACTCTGTACAAAAGTTCCTTTAAGAAAATTTATACGCTAATATAACTACCAAACATCATCCAGATCCCATCAAAATCTGTTCAGAATCCGCAAAAAACTACCACGGTGAATGCACAGAGAATCTATTTTACCGATCCAGCGGCGATCTTCCACTAGTCTAACTTTCTTCATATTAAAACACAGTGGAGTCTGGTGCAGCCCGTAAATCACTGCGGGAAAGCATGGAGAAGGTTGCGGAGCATGTGGCAGCGAGTCGCCAGACGAATCAATCGCTCGTCAGAGGGCTTAAAAAATAGATTATCGAAGGTGGTCCAGTCTGGAAATTACCGGAACTCCGGCAAACGATTGGAAACTCTACCGGCCAACGATTTCCAGATTAGGGCTCCATTTACGCGGCAGGTTAATTCGATTTTTATGTAGCGAGACCGTGGAAGCGTCTCCGCGCGGGGGGTGGATGATCGAGGTTTCAGCCCGGGGAATAACTTGATTAAAATAATCTATCACCCTGGCGGGTGACAAGGGTGATTGGCTATCCGAGTTAAATATGATGGAGCGGCCACTTTTCCATACACGTACACATCGACACCGTACAATCGGAGACCTGGTGACCACCCCTTTCCCTGGTCTCGCGCTATCTTCCTCTATCGTGTCGTCTCTCAGTATCGACAGAGGCAAATTGATTGGTAATATGTGGCCACTGGCCGTCCGCCTATCTCCGTGACATTTACCAACGGAAATGCCTCGTTTTTCCGATATCCGAACCCGAAAGAGCCGTTGAAAGGGCTTTTACTGGAGGAAATGAATATTACACTGGTGTAGCTGGCGTAACTGGCCAACGGGAACTCGGGTTCTGATATTACAGTCGCCCCGCTGCAACGAGAGACTAGCGGCAGTCAACAGCTCCGGCCTCTAGATCAACCTGAACGTATGAGATTCGAGATCCGGAGAGACGCGTGTTTCCCTGCGATGTCGTTGCGAGGCTATGGTCCGTTTGATCTGTAATCGACACTGGTTTCCTTGGAAATTCTGGTTCGATAGGTTGATTCATTCAGAGGAGTATTTTTTAAAATAGAGTCGAAGAATAAAAGCAACGATGATTGGACGAAGAATGGCGACAGTAAATGGATGTGACTGGATCGTTTTGCCGAATTTACATGATAAGAGGTTAAGAGAGAAAGAGATCATAGGAGGAATCATGAATTATTTTAGACATGTCTGGTAGTTTCTTAGCGGAGATTCGTTCGATGAAGAATGTGCAGAATTATTAACGAGGATGATGCGAATATTATCCGGGTCATTATGAATGGATTACTCTGTTAAAGTCACATCATAAGAAGTTATTAGAGGGGAATATGATGAATTACTTTATACGCGTGTATGTCACTGTCGCAGCAAACGAGCGGTACGATATTCGCTGTGTAACGTGAACCACGTGGTCAGTTAGCCGGAAGCATACGGCCCGATCGATTCTCAACGATAGACGGGCGCGTTAAGAGGGTCGAGCCCCCAACATTGTCACGAGCATCTCAACGAGGATGATTGGCACGTTCATCTTTGATACGTCGGCCCGTCGATCGAATTCAGACACGCCACCTAATTCCTATATATCTGTATCCGACGCTGTCACTCATACTGTTTTCCACGTTCTGTGGATCTGTCGCGTTGCCTCGCGCCCCAAGCCTCGACCGGTGAACTCTGAACTGCACTTGGTCCGCGGAACTCACAATTAGCTAATGATCCCGGCTCTTGCACCATTCGTCACTCTCGAAAGCGCATGTTTTCAGATTCACGGGAGACCCTTTTTCGCGATGGAGGAATTGCCTCGCCTGGTTCTCTCTCTTGAGCTTTTTCTTCCCTTCCCCTTTTTACCGTCGATAGAATACGTCAGGGTGGAATATAGGTCGCGCGAGAAGCCGTGTTTCGGTTTCACCGATGGAACCGAGTGGTCCGTGGCGTCGTGTTTTAATTTGACAGAATTTTTTGTCTACCTCTGCACTTGAGTTTCTTTTAGCAATAGTCCAATGGTTCGACACGCGGCTACTTCTTTCTCGGTATTTCGGCGATTCAAAGAAGATCTTTGCTTTCGTCGATTGCGGACAGCTCTTCAGTTTTTTAAATACGCGTGTAACACCTTGTGGTCGTCTGTTGATTCAAAAATCGATTCGATCCGTTTCCCCTTCCTTTCGTTGTATTTTACATTCTTAAGAATTACAAGCGATAGAAATGTTTTGTAAGTTTAATTTTTAATTTGACAGAATTTCTCAATTTCTATTTTTGTAGCTTCTTTCAATAATATCTGGACCTGTCGATGTGTGTTTTGAACGAAATTTCAGGACAATAAATGCTTGCTGCTGCTACTTTTTCTTCCTTTTATTCTCACAAATCGTCATGTTATATTTTACTTCAGAAATGACTTAGTTATATATTTCATTCGAGTTATTTGCTGGAAAGGGCGGATATACGTAAGTTAATGAAAATTGCTGTTTCAACTTCGTTTAAACCTGTTTTAAACCTTTTAACGTCCGGGTCTAAAACTGCAGTATAAAATAGTTAAATTAGAAGACCGCTTGTTTAACAGTTCAAACTTTGTTTAACTCGAAACCCACTTTCTTTCATTATCCATATTCTTTACGTTTCTCCAAATATTTAAACATCATTTTCGTGTATAATTTAACAGAAGGGGAGGAAGAACACCGTCATCCAAGTAATTATTTCACGTTCTCAAAGCCCTAAAGAATTTCATTAAAACGTTGATTCATTATAGCTCGATATATCGCCCCAATAACGGACGTTGATAACACAGAAAAATTAAAAACGAGTTCAAATATTCGTTACACCTCCTGTATCAATTTCACCAAAAAGTGGAACATTCATTACGTATCTGTAATTCGTTCTAACGAACAATAAAATCCTTTTATTTATCGCAACGAGCGTATGCAGAATCGAAGCTAACCTAACAGTACAAAACACTTTTCCATCGTTCTATGATTTAACGTAGGATTTTTATTTGTTTAGAATATTTTAGAATATTTAAGAAAATATTGTGCAAGTTTGTCAGAATGCAATATAAGATCCAAAAACATTTTCAAATAAACAATTTATAATTTAAAAGAGGGAGACAATATAAAAATTATTTGATAAGTTTTCCAGAAATTTACAACATTGCTGTATTTTCCATTAACTTACATTTTATTCTATTTGTCCCTCTAAAATTCTTTTGAAACACAGAAAACTTTCGCTCAATCCACAAACTATCTGTTCCCCCATATCCATACTACTAAATCGAGAGAAGACACGATCACAGTGCATATAATTCATTGGAAAAGAAAACCATACGTTCGTCAACGCAACGACCATGGAACACGCCCATGGAAAAAAGGGGAAAAGGGAAAAAAGCAGGCCGATCGGCGTGTTTACAAAGTAATTACATAGCCATCGGCACACACCGTTCAACAGACGCGCAAACAGCCCCAAATGGATTTTCCATGGGTGCAAAAACGCGAGGCAAAAATCCCGCATCCGCTTCGAATCGCGCGTTCAACTATTTAATCTGTACACACGATACGACCCAGAAAAAGCCAACGCAGCTTTCAAACTCGAAACCGAGGAACTATGTATCGATTTGTGAAAATAAGGCACCCTAGAGTTTCTCCCCATCGAATTAGAGCAACGTACAAAAATTTCACTTTTCACGTTTGTCAACGTATACAGAGACTTTGTAGTTCCCCAAAGCTCGGTTCAGCAATCCAAAAATTGCCGTTTACCACGATTTTGGAGCGAAATATCTTCTTCCCAGCCTTTTAGCGAATTCCACATTTTTGTTCAGAAAAAAAATTTCTCTCCATTTTTAGCTATTTTACATCAGGATATTCCACTTTAATAGTAAAGTGACAAAGAACTAAAAAAAGTAAATAAAAATATATTTGTCGCATCTTTTCTTCGATCTTTCTATCTATTGGTCCTATGAAATCACTTTTATCGTGTCATAGTAATAAATTAATAACGCAGAATACAATGTTATTTTTTATTTGTAATTCCGCGATTACGATAAATTACGTTCTATCAGAAACCAGCAAGTGTTTTACTTCACTTTCGTGCAACGATGTATGTAAGGGAGAGAAGTTTTTCGTTTAGAGAGAAACTGAAGTCTGGCATTTTCTAAATTGAGATAGAGAAGCGCCGTGACGATTTCGTAGCGTTTCTTCTTCGTTTCTTCGCGTCTCGTACTCGCTGAGCGAAACTCACCCCTCGCGAGATGCTTTCTTCCCTATTCCGGTACTCCACGCGCTACCGATCCGATTCGTTTCGTCGGAAATTAAATACACAGCCGAGCATCCCTTCTCTGGTAACCACACCCTGCTACTTGTTGAGGCTGCGTCTAAGAAATGTTTATTTCGTCGGATGGAATACGTGGGCGAGCCACGATTCAGGCACAAGCTCTACTTTAGAATGAAAATATTTTAGTCGATTTCAGTCCAATAACTATAGAAAAATTGTAGTAAATTGTACGAGTCCCCTTATGTTTTATGTCAGAAAACAAATTTTCTAATAAATCCATAAAAATTTAAAGATAAAAACCACATAAATCGTGCAGATTCTATGGGTCATTCAAAAAACTTTGTGTGAAAGCAAACGTAATGCAATTTACGAGTTTACGAATTATGATATTCTTTGTATCATGGAATATCCCAGCAGTACATATATTTAGCGAAAGATCAATGTACAGCATGAATAGACATCCTAAATATATAAAAAGTGACTAGCAGTATATTTTAGCGCAACGTATTGAAGATTCTGTTGTACTGTTATCGAAGATTCGTGAAAATATTGTCATTTTAAAGTGGGAAACTATTTTCGTAAATATTAGAAAGCACGTTGCCTCTCTGCTTACTAATTTCTTTTTGATTCAAAGCAAAGTCGAGGATTAATATCCCAAGACTCTTTCAGACTTCACTCCTCCCATCGAGTCTCTCTTATTTGAATATAGACGAGGGTTAATTTTCCTGTCTTTCCATTGAAACAAGTCATTTTAGTAAACGAGATTATAACAGAGCAATTACTCGCGCCAAGCCTTTCCTAACAATAAGAAAAGGATCTTCAAAAACTTCAAATTCGATTCTAAAACCTGATTCGACGAAGAGAACTATTTTACAGGAACCAGCAATTATCGAGCCATCAGGCTCGAAACAACGCCGCGACACTAATTAAAACGCCAAAAGGAAGGCCACGCTTTGACAAACAACGTACCCAACCCCCTTTCAGGTTCATTAAACGTTCCGCCATTTAGCAGCAATGCCGAGGAATTTATTAGACCAGCCAGGCCTCGATCGTCTGGCTCGATGGAAAAACGAGAACGGCTAATTATTTGCCCTCCCTTGGCCCCTGTCGATCGTGTCACGCACAAACCACCCCCTAGACCCTTCACCCTTTCTCTGTTCACCAACTCACGCGCGAATTTTGCGGAAATAATAAGGCTTCGGGCGATTTTCCTTTGCCACATTCTATTCTCTTTGTATTCTCTTTTTTATTTTATTCTCCGACGAAACAAAAAAATGAGACAAAGGACAGCAATTTTCCACCGATCGATGTTTAATATTTGTCGTTTTGGATACTCAAAATTAATAACCACGACGTAAATTAAGTTCTAATTTATTTCAATAGTATCCGACATTGTATTTTATTTAAGCTTCATTTGAAACGAAAGAAACAAGTTCTGTTTACGGAGAATTCCAAGTTTTATTTTTCGTTAAACGTGAGTAAGTTTTTATATTAATATGGAAAAGTTGCCATTTCATTTCGGAGATATATAAGCTTCTATATCAATATAGAAAAGTTTCTGTTTCCCTTCAAATATATACACTCTATATTGATATAGAAAAGTTCCTGTTTCGTTTCAATTACACACCCTATCGAAACTTTAGTTACTAAGTGCTCCATAGAAGCCAGAAATTAAAAAAAAAAGACGGAAAAATTTTCTCTAGCCGTTTTATTTCCCAAAAAGACACGGTGGATCGTCAAGGAGAGGGGGTGGCTCGGGGTGGGCGTTTTCAATATCTGCTGTATTTCCGGCAGCATCGTTTCTACCCCTCTGGATATCTGGCAAGGGTAACATTGTACGCACCCCGTCACTACATTTTAATATTTCGGTATTCAATGATACCCCCTCGTCCGTTACTCGCGACCCACCCCCTTCGCTAAAACGCACGCAGATGTGCTCAACTTGTACGAAGAGTTTAAATGTGATATGTGGTGAATTTCAAGGGAACTAATTGGGTCTCTTAATGGTGGAGGTTTGTGGGAGGGGGTGATTGAATCATGAAGTGGGAAAGCGTATGTGATTTTAGGGGTGAAAAATGTGTATCTGAGGGAGGATATTGATGGATGGCGTGCTGTATGCTTTTTCCTTTTATTTTAAAACAGAAACATACGTATTGAACAGATTATACACCACTGAGTTAACTTAAGGTAGACAAAGTTGAACTTATTGAATGGTTCATGGAAATTTTAATGCATAATTGCTATTATTATTATTAGTATTTTGCCTAATATGACGTTAAAGATATTGTTTCATCTATTCTTTATATTATATTTTTATTATAATATATAACAAACAATAATAATAGAATTACCCTTACGAAAAAGGATAATAAAACAAATTCGAGGAAGGATTTATCAAATCCATTGGACAAAAAGAAAGTCTGTGAAGTTATCTTTTAAAGTAACAGAGGCGAACGATTTCGTAGGGCGCAGAGGGTCGTGAGGGATTCAGGCGACGTTGTAACGGGAGGATAATCGCATTGCTGATTAATTCGTGGACGGTTTTGGATATGCCTGCTTCGATACGAATCACAATGGATTGTATCAAAGGGAATTATCAAAGAGACGAAACGAGCCTGCACAGCGAAATTAATTCCTCCGACTAACCTTTATTTACAGAAATCGGAAGATGATGGGACGCCATTAGAGAAACCACGAGGTCACAATGAGAAAACGATATTACTAAAATTTCGACTAAACTGTTGATATTTTTACGAGTTTTGCATTAATAATTCTACAGAATTTTCGTATACTTTTCTCGTTCTGTTAAATGTAACAATTTATATGAGTAGTACTTTAAGCGAAAATACGAATGTTCACTGTATAACCCTCTTTAAACGATGAAAAAGAATCTTTATTGCAATCTCGATCACTTAACGGATCAATTAAAAGAGCACGTTGCTCGTCATTAACATAATTAGCGGCAATTAATGCGCGTAATGGTAGAAGGAAGGTGGAAAAAAAATAAAAGCAGAATGGAAATTTCATTGCTGTATCGCGCGATCGTTCCTCCAAGTAATCACTTTACCTTCTATTCAATTTCGTTCTAGTAATTCCAAATAACACGCTCGAAAATTATACGACGACTACGTTCAAAGAATCCATACTCAACTACAGCCTAACAATATACAGTTAGTGTAAGCATTAAACGCTTCAATGTTCAACATTTGAAATATATTAATATTCGTCCTTCTTGTGCATTGTGTTAATAGATTCGCCACTTTATAAAATCTGCATAAGAAGTTGACAATTAACTTCACCTGTCCATCGTCCATCAAACATCTGTCATCCAAGAATTCCGAGCAAAGTTTGAGTCTCACTGGCGGTCGTTATATAAAATTGTCGAGCGAGCACGGGGAATTCGGAAAGGGAAAGGAAGCAAGCTAACCCGGGCCAGCCCAGCCTCTCGCTTTATAATGCACCCCTCTCCCATAACTGTATATTTCACGGATTCACCGACTAACGCGGCCAGAGAATCCCAGCACAGGCGTATTCAAATGCTTCCACTCCCTCGAATTGTGCGTTGAAACGTGAATTATACGCGCCTCGTGTGATACTTCGACGGGATTTCCTGCGGATTCCGCGCGAGACTTCCCCATAAACGCGTGCCCCTTGCTTGCCACCCGACTAGCAATATCGTTCTTTCGATGGAGAAGCATTTTTTAGCTGGACCTGTTGGGCTTTCGAGTCGAGATTTTGTCCGATGGCTCCATAATATTACGAGTTTTTACGATACGATGTCACGGCGCTGTGTATATCGGGGACTTTTATGAATTTGAGGTTAGGATCATAAGGAAATTTAGGGGATTGGGGAAATTCAAATACGATTTAATCTCCACCTACACCCAAAACTTCTATCGCGACTTTCAGCATGCCAGAAAAAGAAACATCAAAAAGAGACCCAATCGAACTGAATATCGATAACGTTCCCTCAAAGGAAAAGCTCTCGACCAAGCTTTTACCATGAAGTGATCCTCGAATGCCTATTTAGAGGTCATCAACGCACTCCAGATTCATGACAAATTATCTCCACTTACCCTTCGCTTACACCTAAACTTCTGTTACCACTTTTAACCACAAAAAAAAAAGAAACACGGAAAGACAAATCCAACAAAAAGCAATATTAATAGTTGTACCTGCAAAGAGAAGACTCAACCAGCCTTCCACCACGAAGCAATCCTCAAACAGTCGGAGAAAGTCTAAACCAGCCAACAGGCACCTTGGTCAAACAAAACCACACAGAATAGGAGAGTCGACATAGGTCGTCCAAACATGGTGGAACGTGATATTCCTCGACGAGGCTTGGAAATCCATCGGCAACTTTCATTAAGCCTCGCGTATTAGCGCCTCGCCACGGGGCAGGGTCGTGGTTATAAATAACAATAAGGGCCCGTGCGGACGGCAAACATCGTAAAACCTTTGGTAAACACAGGGGTGGCTTTGGTCCTGGGAGGAATAAGTTCAGACGTTCAGACCAAGGGGGTGGCGACGCGCCATGAGACCACAGAGTCTGGGATATCGCTTCGTGGCCGGAATACACCGAGCTGGAACAGCGTGCACATGTTGAAATACGAATTGGGAAGCGTGCTTCGTCGCGACTCGCCGGGATATTCCGATTTAGGAGGGGGCCAAATATACGCTGGTTGCATGGCACGGCTGCTTTATGGGGAAACTCCAGGGAAAATGGGTTTGCGCCGGTAGCTGCCGGCGACTCGTGTCAATGGGAGATTGAGATTGATGATTCCGCTGTTTATAATTGACGCTGTGTACTTTACGGCGGGGATAGACAGAAACTAGATGGCCTGCACCTATGAAAGCTAGGGGTTTATTTTGTGGTGCTGAATTTTATGGGTAGGGCAAAATGTGCTCGTTTTCTGACGACCTACTGAGCAGAATTTAAGCAAGAGAGGACATTTAGAGAGATTTTTAAGGAATTCTTATTTTGGTTACAAGGGATTTCGAATATCTGATTTTAAAATTCCATTAAATGTTAGTGACGACTGACAGAACATTCACTTTCAGTCTGAAACTCGACCAAACCCAAAATCTCGCAATCCTAACTTCGTCAGTCCTCATCCTCGCTAGACCCGTCCAAACAACACATCCTCCTGTCTTTCAACCCAAGTTTCACGAAGATCCACGAAGGTTTCATAACATCTTTCGAGTTACACTGCTGTTTAAAATTATTAAAATCGTAACAGGAGCTAGGGAACAACCCTGGTCCATCATAAACGAGACCAAGACACAGGCAATAACCTGGCCAGCCGAGCTCTTCCAGTTTTTTACGACATCGTGGATCGTAACAGAGGACCGGAGGAGTAGTGACAGGATCAAGTACGTCGCAGGGAAACTCGGAACTCGACTACTGAAATATACACGGCTATTATTATTATATATATAGCAATATCTTTGTATCTTTGTAGAAAAAGAGATCATTCGATTTATCATTTAATATAATTTATGTTTTATATATACACAGATATGGTCTAGCGATCGATATGGTCGAGTTATCTTTATGCATAAATAACAATATATGTGAAAAACGTTCCGTCAAAAATAGGCTGGTGTTCACTGCTGAGAATTATCTTGATCCCATCGCTAGACCAGGTTATTTTTACGATTGATCGTTTCATCGGATCACGAGGATCGCCATGGGGAGCCTGTTTACGATGCACGCAACGCAACGACCAGAAGAGTATCGACTGTTCCGCTAATTTATGTGCAGGCTGTGCATACGCGCGCATGTTTACACTAGTTCCGCGGCACTCACCGGCTAGATGCCGGAAACACTGACGGGATTATCGATTAGGCACTGGTGAATATGAGTGGCGCCCTGTTCAAGCGACAATCGAGCCATCCCGTGTCCCGGAAGCCGATGAAAAGTCGAAACCTAGCCGATGCTCACTCGTGATAACGTAAACTCTCCATTATTAACAGATTATTTGCCGAGATACGGGGTTAGATCGTTGATCGAACACGAGTTTCAGGAGTTTATTAAGGGGGATTAGCGTTTCTGATCGGTGCTTTCATCAGAAAGTCGTTAGTTAGTTGTTTAATAGCACCTAGTAGCTAGGTGTAGCAGTAGTTAGTGCTTAATAATTGGCACTGATTTCGAATACATGATCGTCAAACGCGAAGCAAAGTATGGGTTACCGAAGATCTGTTATAAAATTCGAGGATAGAATGATTTACTATTGTTAACATTACAATGCGCTTTCGTAATTTTTGTAAATTTTACGAAGGATTAAGTTTCTACTAGTAGTAGTAGCTTTGTAATTTTTAATGTTGCAATGTGATTTTCTAATTTTTGGGAATATCGACAGGAACAGGATTGGATAGTCGATCTTCAAATCAAACAGCAATCACCTAATAATTTGTTAGAACTTATCTACGCTAACAGTAATTAATACCTAATTGATATGTTAATTTAGGCAATACCATCAGTGGCGCTTATAGTAATTACTCTGACATAATTATGTTAATAATTAGACGACATAAACCATGAATTATTGCAAGGGAAGAAAATTTATTATTGCTCCTGATCAGATTGCCAATGTTCGTGCAAATTTCTGGATAAAAGTTTGTATCATTCATCGAATGTTATAAGGAATATTATACTTTGAATATTTTATATATTCTCTCACATATGCATTCGCTTTAAATTTCTCACAAATGCATGAACATCTGCAGTCCATTGGGAAACTGCAATTTTAAAGGAAATTCTACAGGTCTCCGCTTTTGGCGAATTTGTAGATGAGAAAATTGACTAGGAAAAAGAAATTTCAAGTCTTGGCAGTACTCGTTGAAGATTAATACATCAAAGAACAGAAAATAGAGTTGGCAGAACTAATTCAAAAGTTTCGAAAAATGCGATGAAGACACGGCTTGAAACGTGGTAACACCTTCGACAAGTTCTCCTAATCCTTTGGAGCAGCACGCACGCAAGTTGCCTCGGCTCGGTCGTGGCACGAAATCGGATAATTTCGCGTCTGTTTCTGCGGCAACAACGGCGGCAACTTGTTCGAAGCGTGTCAGACGCGTATCCCAGGATGGGAAAGCGGAATAGTGGTTTTGCTTTTGTTTAAAAATAAATCGGCTTCTCACGTTCGCGAGTCGCATAAATTTTGGTCTCCTTTGAAAATTAACGTTCAACGATATCATGGAATATTTCACGAAGACTAATGTACTCCAGAAAAGCTACGGAGATCTTAGTCCGGTTGACAGAATTGGAATTTGAGCAATATTCCAAAACGACGATCATTTTTTAATTAGAGTTCGTAGAATCGATAAAACGAATTATATTGGATTATTTTCCTAATTCTATTGGTTTCTTAAATCATAGAACATTTTTCGAATCTTGTTTTCGTTCTTGTACTTATATAAAAACTAAAGCATTTATTCCGCGAATTATTTCGAAGAAATTTTTTAACGATTTTTAAATACGCAAACAATTTGTTTTCTTTCTCTAATAAATTTCCCCTAATGCTCTACATATAATAAATATAATAAATAAAATATAACTCATAATCCGGGAACAGCAGGACACGTAATGCCCGTGAATTAAAATTATAGTTTCGAATTCCATGTAACACGCAGCATTAACTGTCCTAACTAAATTACGATCGTATTTAATTTTCACTGTTTCGTCTAATAATATAAACTATGGGTTCCTCGGAAATAGCCCAGGATCAAAGCGTTCACGTTATTATAATATAATTAATTCACGGACAAGCAAACACGTAGAAAACTTCGAATTGAAAATTCACAATCGAATAAACCAACGCAAACAATTTGTTGTTTGTTACAAAGAACGATCGTGAATAGACAAAGTAGTCACTGAGGCGTTAATTTGCCTGAATTAGAGTCCGTATCTTGTTATAGTGCGTTTGCTATCCCTTTATTAAGGGATGCAAAGGCGCGTCCTGCCGTAACATCCACTTGGTTAATTTGGTTAAGCCAAGTTCACTGTTCGTACGCGGTCGACATTTATAATATTCACTTTATGGTTGTGCGTTCGCGAAGTTCTTGCACGTGTTATCGCGACGGGAATACCGAATGATTCCTCGCTCGGCTGCCATTTTGAATTCTCCAAATGCAATTTCAACAGTGCACCGTTCGACGTGTAACAGAAGTGCTTCATAGAAAATTCGCAGAAATCACAAAAGTATTTGAACAGTCAATTATTCGTTGTATTAATAAATGTCAATATTCGGCTGGTCTATATCGGCTCACGTTTTAGATATAGTACGTGCAAGCAAATTTAATTCTTTATGTCCTTTGCTTCAGCCAAAGTTCATGAAAAACAACTCAAATATCATTTACATTGTGAAAGCATAAAGTTGCGGCTTAATTTCAGTAACATGACAACGCAAAATTATTATACCCAAAATATATCGATTAAAATGTGAATTCTTAATTTTAATAAATTGAGAACACAAAATTATTATTAAACGCGGCAATCGAGACAATTGCCAGTTTCAACGCTCCAATTATAAATTCTTTCATAAATTTTAATCGAAATGCACCGAAGACACTTAGAAACCTATGAATAAAGATTAAGAAAATTTGACTCGCAAGCTCATCAGTTGGAAAACAGAGAATCTCCTCGAGAATTTTATTTCTCCAACAAAACGCAATGATGCAAAAAGCGCCGTACCCAACCCCGAATTAACTTGACCTAGCCCAAGCCAAACGAAGTAACTCGAAAAATTAGAAATTTGGCTGCCAACCTCGCTAACCGGAAAACAAAGAAACTTCTCGAGAATTTCATTCTCCATTCAAGCACATAGCACAATGGGCGCAAAAAATAATAATTGCTGCTCACTGAAACGAGGTATAGATTTCTGCGTGTTCACGTTGGCTTTAGAGCGGTGTTTTCCTTCTATTTTTTTTTTTTTTTTTTTTCACGTAGACCAGTCGGGACGATTGTAAATTAATGCGACTAAAACAGCGGCGGCTCGGTAATTGAAACGCATGGAAAATTTCGTCTGGCCGTCGAATAAATTAATTAATACCTCGGTAAAAACGTGGCTTCTGGTTTGCCGTGCGATGCCGAAATATAACCGGCTCTAAAAAAAAAAAAAAAAAACAAAAAAAAAAGGGGGAAGGGAAGGGGTTTGAAAAAAGTAGAATGGGGAAGTGATCGTTGCTAGATAAATTCCACAATTATACGCACGCTCTTCTGTATTCAAGCGAAAATAATATTCGCGATTTCGTTGTCCCCCTGCGGATTTTTATTACCCTCTGCGGGATTAAACGACGCGTTTCTGTGTTTACACGTGCACGCGCCGGAAAAAATGTCCGTTTTTTATGGACCGCCGTCACAATAGGAGGGATGAGGGTGTAAATATCCGTGCGATTATTTTGCCGACGAAATATGGAATTTTGATGCGATTATCTTTATCGCGTTCGTCTGCTTGGCTAGGGTTAGGTTAAATGAAACGTGTGTACTCTTGGGTGGTAGGATATATAGGGTGCTTTGTATAACGTAGCACTGCAAACTACAAGATGATTCTATGGACAAAAATTAATCGAAAATGTAGAATGCGGATATTTCTGGAAAAAGGCTTTTCGTTTCTGAGACGATTGCTTCTCAATATTTCTCGAAAACGAAGCGCCTTATGAGACACCTTTATTCTATACCTTCGACTCTTTTTTCACCTACAATCATCCTATTGCTGATTATACCACAATTGCTGAAACATCCTATACTATTTATATTATCCTGTTATGTGCATCAAAAGACGTAAGAGAATAAAATTAGATATTAAGATACCACTTTAATTTGTAGAAATATTTCGTTGAATTGCTATAAACATTCCAGTTTTACCAACCTCCAACTGCCAATTTCCCGCAGTCTAACCTTCTCAACGATTATGACGAGCAATTTAGTTTACATTATTGAGTTACTCAACGTAACGCCGGCCGTTTGAATCAATCAAAGGGGCGCGTAATCGAGAAACAAACGGTGCCACCGGCGTAGCTAGGTCCGCTGATATTACGTCGGATTTCGTTTTAATTCAGCCGCGAACGAACAGCTTTATTGGACCGTAAACGTAACGCGAGGCGCGATCACCAATTACATCGGCGGGAGTTTCTTGGTATAAAGCCGGTGGGCCACGATGAAGCTCGCGTATATGGCCGATGCCGCTCATATCCGCGAGATTAAGGCGGATTTAACGAGCTCGTTAATCTATTAGCGACGCCATCGTCCAGGGCGATTCGAGGGCTGTGCGCGTTTCCACGAAACACGGAGACACGCTCCGGGCCATTCCCTCGTTTCACCGCTGAAAACTCGGAGATGTTTCGTGCAGCATAGTCGAATAACGTTCTTGGAGAAACCATGAAGCGAACGTCGTACATTATCTCGATCTTACCTTTCATGCGATATATTTGCACAATGAAATACCGTTTTAATTTTAATTATGCAAGTCCGTAGCAGGTATTGAACGATATTAGTCTATCTTTTTATAACGATATAAAGATATAACAGTACATATTTAGCATCCTATATTTTACTTCTTCTTCTTGGTAAGAGCGTAATAAGTTAATTGATATAAAAATTTGATGCCAACGAGATTGCTTCAGTTAATTGCCTTTATTACAATACCTCAGAGTTTAAGTTCGTACGTAGACTTTCGTGGGTGAATACGGGTTTTCTTAATAATCGAGAGTTTCAGAATTCCATTCGAGATATACGAATAATTATCTCAATACAATATACGCTACCTACCGGTTATTATAGAAACATCTACATATTTCAAGCAACATAAATATCCTCCCATTGCAGCCATATTTCACTAAAAGTATCGTCTTTCGCCGACGGTGGAATAACGAAGCTACTAAAAATTGCTAAATTGCTCTAAAGAGACAAAATATTATTCAACTAAAGTGAAAATTCCTATCGACGATTATTTCCTCGGAAGACCAACATTTTACTCGGATCTCTTAAATATTCACATCGTGGGAAAAGCACGGCAATAAATTACAGTTAGCCGCGGCCGGTGGCCCCAGTATGTTTCTTCCATTTCTCTTGCCTGTTTGCCCGCGAAAGACAAGCCAGGCATCGCGAGAGGACAACAGGCAGAGCGAAAAGAAGAAAATGGAGGGCGGGGATTTGAATCGTTCGTCCTGCGAGTTTCATGCACTTAGCCGGGCGGGGATCGCGTGGCGATCGATGCGTCTGCTGCGAATTTATGCGAGGAAAGATGCACTGCACGCAGCGAGAGAGAGATTAGAATGCATAAACAGATCGATGTACAACGGAGAGCAAAGTGGAGGGAAAAGGTAACGAGAAAAAGGGAAGCGCGAGACCAGGTTAAATTTAAATTCTTCGAGAATGAATGGCTACAAGGGAAGAAGAAGAGAAAGAGAAGAAAGAGCGCCCGAATCGAAATGGAATATAGAAGGTATTGTAATGCATTGTATTATAAAAAATATCAAGAGAGGGAAGAACGAAGAACGAAGTTATTTTAACCCTTAAAGGAAACATTCAAGTGTGAAATTCTTCTTTCTATATCTTCTCACGCGTTTTGCCACCCTCTTTTTCCACTTAAATAAGCTTCTTTCTTTGTGCCACGGCGTCAAGTTTTCTTTCAGAAATCAAATGGAACTTGGCTTTTGTGCCACGTTATTTTCTAACTATGTGCAATTTTGAGAGATGGAAGTTGCCAGAGAAAATAAATAAATTGTTAAAGCTTAATATTTGAGATAGCTGCTTTCGAAAATTTGTATCGATTTTACGGTTCAAAATGACTGAAAGACGATACGATTGTATAAAATATTCTATTATAGTACTTTATTTATCTTATTATATCTACATATATAATAAAATAATAAAATAGAATATTTTATACAATCGTATCGTTTACAAGTCGTTTTGAATCATATATATCATTTGAATAAACATTTCTTTAAAAAGTAGGACACTATGGCTGTACAATATTTTATTATTACGTATCCACTTGAAATATTCGATATAAAACATTTTTAATTAAAAGAGAAAGGAATTTGAAGCACCAGATAAATTTATACAACATATTTTAAAATACAATATCGTCACAAAACATTATATGAATAAATTATTTATAGATATCCTATTTTCTATTCAATGTGCTAAAAACTTGAAGTCGAATCCGACGAAAGTCATCAAAGTTCGTGCCTTTTGAATGGAAGGAGTCATTAAAACTCTAGTTCTTCAATTAAACAGATTCTAAGTGTTTGCCCTATTTCGCATCAGGGATTTTGAATTGAAGCAAAAAAAGGAAGAAATTACTTGGTCAAAGAAAAGCAGCGGCTAAATCTAGAATCGTATGTAATTAAAAAATTGCCTTATTATTCAGGAAAAATGTTCTACATTAATTTTTAATCTTTACAATAATTTACGTACACGTATAAATGTCTCCTATATAAATTAATTAATAAATAACAACTGATATTCGACTGAATCGTATATTCAATCGCGTTTTATATCAAATTCCATGGTAATTAATGATCTACTTTGAATAGAGTTAATTTCATGAGGATATTAAAGAATGCTTACCAACTTAAAATTATGAGGAATTAAATATTGAACAATTATATTGAAAGTCTTCCGCGAAAAATATTTCATGGTTTTAGAAAAGTCTAATATCAGTAAAAAATGTATTATTAGTAAGGATTATTAATTAATTCTTCACTATATCCGTGAGGATTTATTATTTAATTTTAGTCTAGCGTGTCTCAGTATTTCATTTTATTAAAATCACAATAAAATATTTTCATAAAGTCTTATCCAATTCTATTCACTGTTAATACTTTCATTTTCAAGTACTCTAATCTACTTTGCAATATTTTATTATCACTGTACAAAGTCCGAGTTCGACCTATAACTACAGTCTAAAATATTTTACAATAAGTTATGACCCATATACGTTATAACCCAATAACAATTAATTTTCATCGTACCTAACCTCAACTGATACCTGTCGAACATAAACTAAACAAACATTTCTGTGATACGCAGAACCACTACCTAAATTAAAAAATTCAAAACATTTACCGAAAGCGACTCAGCCAGTATTCCTTTTCGAACATGCGAATCAATCGACGATTAATCTTTATTCTGTTCGACCTAACCTAGTTTCGAATCATATTTACATCGTTAGCAACTTTACAACGTTGGAAACCGACATAGAAAAGACGACCAAGCCGGTATTCTTCTTAGGAACAACAAATAAGTGATAAATCATAAATCCGAGCATCCGTTCGTCGGTGTAATGGTTCGCGATTAGTTTCAGCTGGTTTTTTCCGTCAGTTTTCGACGCGCACTGAACGCGGCCTAACCGCAAATCGAACGGTCGATCGATCTAGCCGCAATAACGAGCAGCCACCGCTTGGACCCGTGGCTGGACCAACGCAAATCGTTCGATCCTGGTAACGAACTCGGCCTGGCAATCGCCTTAATCAAGTTTACAGGATAACGGGTAAACGCACGGTTAATCCCACGGTTGGTCCTCTATAAAATGGTGGCGCGTGTGTTGCCAACGTACGTGGATCTGATCCAACGATACGCCGCGCGATGGTTCCGCTTATGAAAAACCGTATTACTCACGATGGCAACATGAAAGCGAACGCGTTTTCCCTGCGTCCACTTCCGGAGGACACCGGTTC
Source organism: Bombus affinis (assembly GCF_024516045.1). Lineage (NCBI taxonomy): Eukaryota > Metazoa > Arthropoda > Insecta > Hymenoptera > Apidae > Bombus > Bombus affinis. The sequence continues at coordinate 7,610,964 of NC_066359.1, forward strand.
GAGCACCGACCAACGATCGATGTCCATTTGCCCGGCTTCCGATTGATATTCGATGGAACCGGTTTTTAGCATTGGAGACGATGTACAGAGCGCCACAAAATATGTGGCAGATAATTTATACAGTCGATTCTAAATATCAAAACGATGAGAGAAATTCGTGTATGAAAATGGTGCTTCATGTTTTCTTCAGAAGTTACACTTATAATTATATTACGTTCTGTGCTCTAAATATAAGGTGTCTTGATAATCCTAGTACTATACAATCTACGCGAAGGAAAAGACAGGAATGAATGTAGGGAATTTTGTGTTTTTGTCTTCCTAAGTTACTTTAGTAAGATGAAAAGATGGAGTTTAGAAACGGATGAAAAGTATCTTTGAGCCTATAAATATTTCTCTCGCATATTTTGCGCCACCCTGTATAGAATGAAGCTGAGGGATGGGCTTAGAGGGATTGGCTGCACTGGTTGCGAGATTGGCGGAGGTGCTTTTACTAGATACTCCTCTTTCCTTCGGTGGAGAGGCTCGTCCGAATATTCTTCGATGTGTTTGATTAAATGTTACGAGCGAAATGGGTCGAGAGTTGTCGAGAAGGTTTTAGAGAAATTTGGAAGATTTCTAAATGAAAGTTTCAATGGGTCTATTTTTAATCCTTCGGGTTCCATATTGTACTTTGAAACATTATACGCTATAGAATGGTCTTTACATTTTTATTCTGGATAATAATTATTATACCGCAGATGTTTATGCACCAACGAGAAGAATATAAATGCAAAAATAATACAACATCCTAAAATGTATAAAAGTAACGTCTGGTAAGTCGCACTTTCTTCAGCTATGTTTATTAAAATTTTAATTTCCACAAATATCGAACTCTAACAATTGTAAATTACATAAATTTTCATGTTATATGCGTACATTTGAAATTTCCTTATCTATATTCTCTCCGCTATAAGGCTAGTCATCAATTTCTGTAGAGATCTAATTCTAATTGAATGTTTCTTTCAACCTTATCCTACTCAATCTTGGAAATCATTTTTATCCAATACTCTACCTAGTACTTCCCTTTGATTAGACGAGAAGATAATGGAAGCGATCAGTCGATCCCTATGGGATTTCGAGCGTCTATATACAGGGTGACACATGACAAATGACTCAGAAATGTTAGTAGAGAGAGTTTACACGCGTGGAAACAGGAACGAAGCCAATCATTAAATTTTTATTCTACTTTCAGACGATTTGCACCCCAGCGAGCATGGCCGAGTCTAATGATGATGCATAGAGGAACATGGGGGTTAGGAACACCAGGGTGTCGTCCTAGGAGATTAAATGGGAACGTCCGAATATAAGAATATTGGACTTGTGCTTTATTTATTGTATTGGGACTTTAGGGTCTCGAGGTTAGAATGCTTTGCTCCCTTTTTTATGATGTAGATTTTAAAGAGGTTTCCGTTTCCTGTTATTTTAGTGAAATATGAGATTAAGCAGAGGAATTTATAGCTTTAGTCATTTTAATGAAATACGGAATTAGGTCAGGAATTGTTTTCCTTAACTATTGTAGTCGAATATAGGATTCGAAAAATTGTTAATTCTTGGAGTGGAAATCGTTCTTTTTTAATTGTTTTAATTGAACGCAGAATCAAATATAACGATGTTATATTTTTAGATATAGGGATTCTCCTTTTTCTGTTATTTTCGAAATACAGAAATAAAGGTAAGAATGGCTTTTTGTTATGAAAACGTTCCCTTCTTATAATTATTATTCGTATATTTCGTAAAAGCAGAAAAAATCGTGTATATTTGAAGAAGATATTTTAACAAAGAACTTTTGTTACAAAACTTTTTTGCAACTTTTTCTCTACGAGTTTGTTTTACTAAAATACAGAATGAAACGTAGAAACGCGTCACATTTTTTAATACAAAAATTTCTTTTCTTCTTGTTTCTTTCATATAATTATTATTCGTCAAGATTCACGAATTGTTCATATAAAAATAAATATAAATAATGTTTATCTGTACGTCAAACTCTACACTTTGATGTAGCAAAATATTCATCTTAAATTTCATGAAATTCAAATAAATATAAATTATTATTTGAAATTTAATTATATAAAAAGAAGAAAAGATCGCTTTATTCTGACATTTACTATGCAACCTTAACGAAATCTGTTTCACCGTAAAAACATTTCGTTAAACGCCGTGAAAACGAATTCGAGATCATTTCACGGGCTCGATCACCGGTAGCCACACTGATGCAATTTCGAATTGGCTGTTTCCTGCTTAATTATCATGCTGCTTATGGATCGGTGATTCGTATGTTTTCGCGCATTTACAAAATGCAATTTTGAAATGCACACGACAAAGTAAATAACCGCTGTGTGACCGTGTAAAAGGCACCTGCTTCCTAGTCTCGTTTAATCCCATTTATTTAATCGCGAATCGATTCGATTTAATTCGACGCGTGTTGAAGGGTAGGGAATATTGTACTGTTGTTATTAGACGAAAATGAACACGCGAAGAATTGACCCTGGATATGGAAATTTACGTGAATTAAATGTAAAGAAACTCCAAGTGAAATTAAACTCCGTTATAAATGAGTTTCACGTCTCTGTAGTTTCACGAAACCCTCATTTTTTGATAAAATCATTGAATAAATTTGTAGAAAGAGAAATCACTACTATTTTAACCTAATTTTAAGTACCCGTACATTTCCACAAATTGTTCTCCGCAAACGTAAAAAAATGTCACCACTAAATACAATGAAATCATCGATGCATGACGTCGCTTATCGACGAAATTCGTATTTAAAGGATAAATAGAAAATTTAGCTTCTTTTCTTTCTCTGATTGTAAACAAAAAAGAATTTGTAATAAATAAGTAAGAAAAAGTATAATGTTCAGACTTTTCAATTGTATAACCCGTAAAACCATTTTTAAAACCAAAAACCAACCTATCTTCCGCATGAAACATATCAAAAGACGATTCTTCGTTTAAACTCGTTCCCCGCACAAACCAACAGCCAATGAAACCGGTAACCACGTGAAAAAAAACCTGACCATACAAAAGACCTTTCATATCCGAAACCTGTATCACCTTTTACCACCAATCTCTTGCAGAAAACCACAAGAGGAATACCGCAAAGGATACAGGTGTACGAGAGGAGAAACCAATAACGTATGAATCGCAAACGACGAAAAAAAAAATGAGAACAAGTAACCGAGCTCTAATAAGAGTTGCCAGCAGCAATTTTCTAGGTTGAAGTTGCAACACAGGTTTCAGCCACGTCTTCGATCTCACAGATAATGGTTAGCGATGGGTTCAGGCAGGCAAAATAGTGGATGATGGTTTTGTATGCGAGCATTGACCGACTGGATTCAAACTCTCTATAAGTTCACAGAGTTCACAGAGTTTCGACAAAAAGCAGCCGTAGACTCGAACCAAAAGGCAACAGATTCGAACTACCTATGAGGGAGGCCTTACTAACGATCGAAACTTGTCATATTTCTGTAAAATCAACGACGTGTCCTCGTTTTATTACTCGACGTACGATTTTGAAATAATTTTGTTTTTGGGTAAAGTTTCCTTAAATTAATTTTGTTGTAGGAAGAGTTAATGGGTAAACAATTTGGGAAATATTTCTAAGAACATTGCAAAATGTTGGCACTCAACAAACATAAATTAATAATAAATATTATTAATCTCACGCCTGATATTAATTATGTATATTTTATTCCTTCAAACGGTATATGAATATGTTAATTATTTACTTGTGATTGAATATCGTCTGGAATTTTGTTGTAGGAAGAGTTAATGGGTAAACAATTTGGGAAATATTTCTAAGAACATTGCAAAATGTTGGCACTCAACAAACATAAATTAATAATAAATATTATTAATCTGACGCCTAATATTAATTATGTATATTTTATTCCTTCAAACGGTATATGAATATGTTAATTATTTACTTGTGATTGAATATCGTCTGGAATTATTGAGGTTAGAGTAAACACATTCGAATTTAGTATCTTATTCGACACTAATTATTGCGCCTGCAATTCTTAATTATCGTCAATTCCCCTCCATTCCATTCATCCTATCCGATCGAATTCACCGATAAACGAACAAAGGACAGCGTTATCAGGCTGAAAAATTAATTAAACCATCGAGGCATGGACGATTAAATTTCACAATATTTAAATCCATACATCTATGAACACTACCTTGAGCGAAGCGAAAAACAGGGAAAATAAAATGAAATAAAAGAGGAGATAAAATATCAGCCACAACGGAATCCCCTATTAGGTAGCCATCAAACAAAACAGCGGTTAACTTTTATATTTTCTTTAATTAAATTCCAAATTATACAAATATTAAATACCTAACTCTGCCAAACTATACATTTGATGATTTCCGTATACTTTGAAGAAAGTTCAAATTTGATTTATGCACGTACTTGATAATGTAGCGTACGAAAAAGACATGCAGTTTGGTAATTAATGAGCTTTGTTGTTCATATATCAAATTCGCTCGCGTTTCTCAATTCTATTAAAAGACCGAAAGACTTTTGAGAACTTTGAGTGATCGTAATTCTATCTCTGATCGAGTATATTCAACGATGGACGAAGAATCGAGAAAAGAAGCGGTCAAACGAGCAAATAAAGGTCTTTTCACGCGGATGCATCGACATGATACGTAGGGCTTTTAATTTTAATAATGCCGGCAAATTAATTGGATATCGCTGGCGCAGTGGCGTGCCAATGACAGCTCGTACGCAATTTCCGCGTACGCAACACACCCCTCTTGCTGTTTCGCGACGTTCAGCAGCTTGTATGTACGACAATTACGTCGCATTACAGGCTTTAATGGTCGCTAAATTCACTGGCACTGGGTCTACGGTCGACAGACGTCTGGCGACGGTGAAACTACTCAACCTGCACCCTGATCAGATACTATCAGATACTAGATGTTTATATAGAACATTCGAAACTATTCAATTTCTTGTAGAAAGTTTACACTGTGTAATCGGAGCAGATCATAGTTTCAAAATCAATGGAAATGTAAAACGAAATTCTATTAGAAGAAATTAAATGAGTTTCAATAGCGGATCACGCGTTATGAAAATGTTCAGATCATTTTTAATTCAACTTCGATTCGATTAGTTTCATTTTCTGAATGGAAATTACAATTACGTATTTGAAATTTTGCATTCGGCAAGAAACTGAACGAAACTATAGACTATCTTGAACTAAACGCGAACTTTGTGGAAAAATTAGAACCGTTAATTGTTTATTCGTTGCTGCATATCTGCGATTGGAATTATTGACTTGTGCGGTGTTCTGTGTAAAATATCACGGGTAAATTATGGTAAAACTGTGCTACATGAACAACCGTATTTATTATAAAATGGACACGAGAATGAAGGGAAGATGAATATCGAGGAGAAAAAAATTGGGGAGGCAGTGATTTCAGTGTGTATCAATAACGGGTAAACATATTTAACACGGGACGATATTTTCTCGATAAAATATTGCCCCGAGTGGCTGTCGATAAACGACGGAAAGAGGAACTCCGTGAGCTCGTATTTCCCTGTGCCCCTCAGGAAATTACGCTCCTTTCTACCAATTTCAAACCCCCTACCCCCCTGCGACACCCCGTGTGTCCGGTAGTCGATTCAAGAGCAACGTTGCCAGAGAAAATAACGCTGTCATCGCGAATATCCGACTAACAATAGAAGTCAGACAGCTCGGATAAATCATATTTCGACCAGAAGGTCGATACGTAGGAGTGCTCAATTCCGATCGGTTGAAAAGCAAACTTTCCATCATCAGTTCTGTCTTTTTGATTGGATATCTTCTTCCTTTCTATCTTTTTTCCCCCCCTTTTAAACAAACGGGATCGAGTTCGATGAATTTTAATATTTTAAATTATTCTCCCGATATTCTCTGATAGAATGAAATTACTGAATAGACATTAACATAACTTTAATTAAGGCAGAAATTGAACGAGAATCCGAACAATTAATAATTTGTAACGATTCCTGAGAAATTTGTATGTGTTTCGTACACATTTCCCAAGCATAATTTGCGAAATTAACCAAACAAAACGAAACACATATAATCTTTTCACCTGTTAACTAATGTCCTCGATCGTAGTACGATATAATAAACTCGCTACAAATTGGCCAAAGTATCCGAATACCTCTGACCCGTAGTAAATGCAATATTGCCTACAACCATGGTAAGGGAAAATGCAAGGTGTAAAAGGAATTCGTAAATATTTGTACAATATAGACAAAAAATTAGATATCTGCATAATTTACGAAATTAAGCGGGAAAAGGCGAAATATACGTAGTCTTTTCAACCACCTGTGAATCGAATGCTTCGATTACGGTAAAATACGACACAGGATCAACGCAATCTCGTCTCCAACTTCTTCGAACGCCCCTTCAATCCCTCTCAATACTACATTTTCTCATCTGCAACTAAAAGCTCGCGCTGATTCATAAATCTCTTGGAAAGCGTAGCCCGATTTCCACTCATTTTTGAATAAAGAATCGTCGCGCGGAAAAACCACGGCCGAAACACAAAACACGGCTGGTGAAAGCCGTGCAAACGAGGCACTCTCCGCGAACAGAAATGGAAACAGGTTTCTTCCTGTGGTCGAACAAAAGCCAAACCCGATCATCTTTTAATCGTAGCCAGCTAAAAGGGAAACAGATGTCGTGTACGATCCTTCTTTTGCCCACCTTAATTGCTGGCGAATCTTTTAATCCTTTGCTGGCTTTTTCAAACGCGCGCCATGGTTCAATGCCCCGTTTCCAATTACCTCGTTACGCGTCCTATCAAACGGACGTTGAAAACGTTGAACAGCAGGTTCCAACTATGTCGAATTACAAGCTTCGTCGAGCTGAAAAGAGAGAGGGACCGGCCTACTGGCTTCTGGCCTACATTCGTTGGTCCACGGGAAACGGTTTCATGAAAATCAGCCATGAAAGAACCGCTCGAACGATAGTGTCGTCGCTGGCTTAAAAGAGAGGCGACCTGATGTGAAAGCTCAGTCACGTGCGAATGTAATTTCCAGATAATCGTAGACGAGGCTTTGGCAGATCTTAAGTCGGGACGATATGACGTGTCGCGACAAAGAGGGAAGGGTACAGAGAAATGATTTCCGTAAGGAACAACTATGACGTTGGTTGTGGCTTTTTTCGGTGTCTTTGATGTCTTCTTTTCAAAAGAAATGTCTTGTTGTTTGGGAAAATATTGACGAGATTTAAGCAGAGTTTGAAATGAGAAAGAAATATGTAAAATAGCCTTGTATCTTTCCTCTATCTTTTAGCCTTACGCTTACCTTGAACCCTATTTCTATTCTTAACTTTACCCCTATCTACAACCCCACCTCTATTTTCAACATCAACCCTACTTTGAACAGCATCCCTATTTTAAAGCTTATATGTACGTGAACCACGTTTTACAGAGTCCTATTGTGTTTGAGATTCTATTTTGGGCTCAGGGAACAAGTTAAGAACATCGTTCGTATGACATATCATATTTATTATATTAGGTTGTCCAAAAAGTATCTTTCTTTCGCAAACACGTTTTTTACAACGATACACCTTCGTACAAACGTGAAAGCAAGTCTGTGAAATGTCGCGGTGTTTATCTCAACAGAACAAAATGGATCGCACGTAATTCGACAAAATAATATACAACAGAAAACGTTGTGCGTCTATTATTTGCTCATAAAACGAAAGAAACTTTTCGGACAACCTAATATTTATTATTATATCTAATATATTGTGTTACTGTATATGTGTGTTATATTTAAATTGTGTTATCATATACGTATATTACATTTAACTTATATCGTGCTATTAACTATAAAATGGCTGCTATTATCATTACTGTACATTTATAATATAAAATTATTTTTCTGTACCTTTCGCTGCGTAGACGAATATCGTTACCGTTGCTGTGGCGTCGTTCCATTACAATCACAAACCGATCGAAGTACACCGAACGCGAGTCACGTAAACAATAGACGAGACGGAATCATGTTTATGTCACGTTCGTCTCCCGAAACGTCGCTCTAATCCTCACGCGTCGAAAACCGAAACGTAACTACCTGATCTCTCTTCTGATTTCCGCCTATAATGAAATGGCGAAGGAGTGGGGGCAGGGAGGGGGTATATTGTAATACTCTGTGCAAGTTTCAGATTAAATTGTTAATTTTCTCATGGTTTCGTATTATTTTCATTATTATCGTTATTTTGTTTACTGTTATTTTAAACAATTATTTTTCTTACTATTTGAAACGATTCAAGCTTGTGTGATACGCGGTATAGAAAATATAACGTGTGATTCTTATTCAGTCATAAAGATTTCCAGTTCAGTAATAAATCACAAGTTTGATTCCGGAAACTGCAAGTTAAAATAGCGAAATTAGAGAAGTTAAAATTAAGATTAAATTATATTATAAGAGAGAGAGAGAGAGAGAGAGAGAGAGAGAGAGAAATAGACAATCTGCTTTTATTGAATCAGAACTAATAATCTCTACCAGAAATATAACTCAATCTTTATTATATTTTAATTTATAATAATAATTTAATTATGGAGACGTGGATTACAATTGTGAATAATATTATAACTATCATAGCTAAACTGCATAATATGACACATAATATGAACAAATATATAAAATATTCAAAGCACAGTGCTTTTTATAATAGTTGTAATAATTGTACTTACAAAGTACTATGCTTTAGATATTTTGTATATTTTCGCATATTGTAAGAACTCCGTATTTCTCGTAGCATAAAAAATCCGCAAACTAAAAAATTAAAGTTTAAGAGCTGCTGCTATTCCAATTCGATCAAGCCTTCAGTTCCTCCAAAAAATCAGAAGAAACCTCACGACAGGCTGGGCCGAAGAACACAGTGACCGAGAACTCCATGGTTCGACTTGATAAATTTAACGTAGCGTAAAAAATAATTAATCAACCAATCATGCGATTTGCATAATATCTTCACAATAAATATTTGTGCAATAATTCCTTCGAAAGTAGATGTCTTAACCCGAAATCCTACATCTTGAAGCTTCCAAAACTCGTAGCAAGGCCTGAGGATCTCCATCTCAACATCGCAAACCCATCGAAAGCGTCCAACTCCTGGATGAAACATCTCGACAGACACGCGTCAGGTATCGTCAGAATCGAGGGCAGGGGATGCTGCGAAGGCTCCGGTTCGAAAGTTCATCCCACTCTTGTCATCCCCGTTAATAGTTTAAAAGGGCTGGGAGCTGCTTTCATCGCGACAGACGTTCGCCATCCACCCTTATTCTGCCCGTCCTCGAGTTTTCGTTCCCTGGCCAGTCGAATGAATAAATAGAATGAATTTAATTTCCCTCTTAAGGCGTACATTCAACGCTGAGAGGCCAGATAGCCAGGTTGTACCGACGTCTGTCGTAAATACCGGCTTTGAATAGGGGATCCACGGGTGCCTGTTCGAAAAATCATACGGAAAATCATGGTAGAAGGGGGTTGAAAAACACGATAATGCCATTAACAGCGAGCGAGGGCCTCGTGGTTTAACCTGGCGAATTTATCGTAACTTAAGAACAATTAATGCGCAACTTTTGACGCATTGTTTCGATTGTTCGTGGGTGGCATCCGGCAGAATGCTGTTTTCCATCCTACCCCCGCGGTTTTCGTGCCCCCCGCTGCGTTGTTCCCCGCCGCTGTCTATTGTTTGCCCTGTTCCCCGAGCTCTTTTCGCCGTGCTGGCAATTTACAGTGCCACTTCCCCGCCAGCAGACAACGTTTATTGCCACTCCTTTCTGCACTGGAATTTTCGTACTGCGGAGCTCCATTCTTTTTTTCTTTTTTCGGCTTCCCGCTGTTTTTGAACTTTTTATCGTTAACAAGTTGGACATCTAGGATATATGAAGAATAAATAAATAAAACAAGGAGCAATATCTTCTGTTTACAGAGTTCACTATGTAAGAGGACAGTTGAGCCACTTACTTGCTCAGTTGGTTGACCTCGTAAAACGAGAAATAGAGAAAATCAAAGAAATCTAAGAAACGCCACAACTATCACGCTACAATGAAAATTTGCCTAAATGTTTTATATATAAATCAAATCGAAGTAGATATATCTATATAATTATGTCGCTGTTTTGATAATAATCAGTATTAACTTTGGTAAAAATATCTGTATGTTCTCGGTAATTGCAAAGAACGAAGTTCTGAAATCCTTTGTTTTGGCGGATTTCGTAACTCTAGTCTTAAAATAACCATCGATCGAAGTGTTTCGGCGCTAAAATTTCGAAATCATTTGCAGCATCGTACAAAGTTACGTAAAAGATATTACCTTATAGAAGAAATATAATGGAATATATAAAAAATAGGTATCAGCAACAGTAGCACACATTACAAAAGAGGGAGGGGCGTAAAAATGGACGCGTGCACGCGTGCGTTCAACACGTGTCGAAGAGGACACGCGACAGTTGACGCTAAAGTGCATACGGATCACGGATCAGAGGGTCGGCTGGGTCGATCGATGGATACAGGTGAATAGATTTACCCGGCCACACGTGCCGCGTGAAAGCGCCGGCCGTGAAGTGGAATCAAGTGGTATGAGGTCGAAAGTAGTCAGACATAAAGGTACGGTGACCTGAGCCCAAGAACGAATCCATCTTTCCTTCAAGTACAGCTCGAGATATAAGTTAGGAGATTTTGTAGAAAATTTCTGGTCCACGCGTAAACGAAATTTTATATTATCAAGATAATGAGATTATATTGATTAATTAAGATAACTTGAAAATCAATCGATAGAGTACTAAAGTAGAATTCTTTTAAGATTTAAAGTCAATCCTTATAATTTTTCACAAAATCTTTCATCGAATCTGATAGAAAGTGGGTACAGTCTTTAAAATGATTTGGGCTGGCTAGAAATTTAAATGAAAGTACTTGAGATTGAGATAAGATTGAAAGGAAGTACGAAGATTGAATTTAAGTTGTCTACTAAAATAAAAATCTAAATTTCCATTCAAAACACTTCGAATCTTCCTAAATTCTATCATCCGCTCTATGATATTAAAAATAAAAGAATAACTACAGTAATAAATAGAAAATAGATACGAAATGAAAATAATAACAAAAACAATTTGGTGGTAAACCATACAGCGTTAAACTTTAAATAGTTTATTGCTATTCTAGGCTATGTCCATCTTAATCCCAGACAAAACACGTTCAGCCTGTTTTTGCGAAAATAGAGAGACAAAACGAGACATGGCATCGTATAGCCTGGCAGTCCTAAATTATTTTCCCGCAGGAGCGAAAATTATTCATGGCCAAGCAGAAATCTTGGACCTCGTGATTTCACCCTGTCTTTCGAGCCCTTTCCCTTGTTTTGCTTTTAACGTTCTTTGCATTCGCCGCTTCATGTTCTTCGGCTCGTTAACCATTGCCACAAGTTACGTTGTTTCTTTCTATTTTGTCGCTAGCTAGACGTCCGGTTGAATTATTAACCACGTAAGCTTCCAACGAGCGTGTTTGAAGTTGCACTAGTTTGGGCATTAACGTTTGAGCTTGATGGGCAGCTTTCGTTTAAATGTGGTCAAAATATAAATCATACAAACTCCTCTTCTCTACCATGCGATACAAAAGAAACAAACCAAATTTTAAGTTCACCCAAGATCAGCATAACGAGAGCCACAAGTATACAAAGGTGAAACAAAACGTGCATCGTCATAAAAATTCCCAATCTTCTTCGAATTTTCTACTAAAATAGAACTTCCATTTCCCCCTTCTCCGAAGAAATTAGAAATGAGATTCTAATCCTACCCAAGACAACCGAAACCATAACTCACCAGACCTACAACCAAATCATTATCATCACCGCGGCTCCTGATCCTCTTAGAAATTTCAAAATCTCAAAATCTTGGTCCAGAACAATGAAAATTCCATTATCTTCTCTTTTTGTTTAACAGAAAAATCTGATAATATCTACCAAGTACGATTTAAAATAAAAATTCCGGTGCCAAAGGGACCGTACAACGAATTCATAAAGTGAAAACTACTTATATACGTAGAATATTCTCTGTGACAGCCGATAGTGCCCTCTGAAAACTAATAGGATTCAGAAGCAGAAATGGCGAGCTTTTCATCCAGGATGCGCGTGTAACAAGCCGTGCCTGCCTCGATGTCCGCTCGAACGTTTACATGACACGAAAGCCGGGATTACAAATGGGCGCAGAAAGGTATTCCCGTTCAGCACGAATCCTCGAAAACACAACATCAGGGACGTAGCAATAATTGAACGGCTGTATTATCGCGTATTACGCGGCGGCGACTTGTCGACCATTCCCTTTACGTGTTTTTAATGGACTGGTCCCATTAAATTTTTCTGCCATGACGATCGATGATCGATGGCTGCCTGTTGATGAAGTTTCCGCCCTCTCTCGCCTCTGTCCTCGGTTAAATTTTAAACAATCGTCGAATGATTCGAGAGATACAATCTCTGATCAGCTAATTAGGGCCGCGTATAAAAATTTCACTTTTTCAATTACGATACTGCTATTGCGAATAGCAAATTGTTTTTGGCCATCGAAATTATTATTCGACACGTAGACGGCCACGTATGTGGTGATTAATTTGTTAATATATAATTCATCACAGAGTTACATTCATCGAAGAACGTGCCTGTATCCTCATGTGTAAAATCAGTTCAACGTCATTAAAGATGTTTGGTTACTTGCTTAAATTAATCGTACACTCAGCCCTGATCGCCGCGTTACGATTTGGATTCGAAAGTTTTTTCCAAAATTTAAGATGTTTTGTAAAATAATGAAGTTATAACCTAGGCAAGGGAAATATAAATGTATGTGTATAACACGTTAACAAAAAGTGTACGTGAATAAATTTATATTAGTTAGAAAAAAAGAATCATAACTCAATCGTAACTATATGGCAATTGGCATAAACTTTTACGTTCGTAATAAAAGAGCTAAGAAAACTTCCGATGCATGACGAGACAGTTGGAAGATTTTCGACAAAAGTATCCTGTATACTATATATAACACAACGTTTACTGTTTGCAATGGAAGCAAATTAGTCAGCGTTGAAATAAATTTTTATTCCACACACGTACTGTGTTATCACATATCGAGTGTTTTCCCTTTTCTTTGAAAACAATTTCCACGTACGAATCAATTCTGGCTGGGCGATGCAGGCAAAAATAGACGATCAACGACAAATCCGTTTTTAAAATTTCCCTCATGCACATCCGATCTTCATCTCGAAAACATTCGAACACCGTACTCGGTATCTCAAAAAGCAAAACGAGAAAAAAAAGAAACACAAAATAAAACAAAAAACAGAGAAAAAAGCACCAACAACTGGCCGAACAAATCACGCTTCAGGATTCTAGTGATTTCCATCAATCGATAGGCAAGTTGCATCTCTGTGGAAAACGCCGAAAAAAAGAAACAAAGGGGACGAAAAACAAGACTAGAATAAGCCGTGGAATTTTCCGACAAAAGTTTACACGTAATTGAAAATCGAATACCGATATGCGTATCTATACAGATATATCGGAAAGCTGCGTGTTATTAGCCTAATCAAAATTTACATACATCATTATTTCAAACATTGTTTAAAGTGACGAAAATATTTAAAATAATTATGCAACATATTTAAATAGTGTTACAAATAATCATTCGTAATATCGAGATATTCTAAAATATAAATGATAATTATTCAAACTATAATTAATTATTTATATGTATAAATTGTATAGTAAGATGATAAAATTATATTGGAATTGTTTCAATATAAGTTTCTTAGTAACGTAAAACATTGATTTGGTGACACATAGGTACATGTATGGAAAAGTTTTTTTTCAAATAACATCACGCAGCAACAGATGTGATTCCAGTGAAATTTATTACGTTTCACGAAAGTGACGTATGTGACGTAAACTGAAATTTTTTATCCACAGCGTACAATTTATTCTTCTATTTATCTCAACGCGTGTTTACTGTAATTTCAGTAATTGTAATATTTCCTCATTCCAGGTTAAACGAAGTCGAAATTCGAGAAAATGGAAATTTGTGTTTAGCTTGTTAGGGAATTCGCGAATCGAGTGAACTACGAATTTACAACGTGAATCCGTGCACCTCAACGCGAACGCACAGACACATTATTAGCTTCATTCGATCTACGAGTCCAATATCACGAAAGATCCTCATTGCACAACATGAAAATTCACGATATAAATTTGTTTAGAATATAGACAAAGGTCTAAAAAATATTTCTCCTAACATCGAACTAAGCGCCTTTTTATAAAATAAAGACCATACCTATGTACAAAGAACTAGAGCAGCAAAATGAAACAAAACACTAACGAGATAAATATTTTAATTGGTTATTTCATAGCAAAGCAGGGTATTTCATCGGAAACGTAAATTTAGCGAACCTTATAAGCAAAATGAAACGCGTAAATATTCCCTTACCTTCTTTGTAGGGATTAAGATAGTGACAAGCGGAATTCTCTGTTACAAATTATAATAAATGAAAAATTTTCCCGGCTCATGATATAGATTTTTGTATTTCCTCAAAAACCCGACCAACCGTATTGGCAGAAATTTAGAAATAAATAGAAGAAAGGGGAAGAGTTGGTATAATATTTTCCTGTTAGTTAAAAGATCTATCTGCAAAGAGAATGTTTATGAAATACAGAATTAACTTTCGACGTTCGAACCTACCTTCACGAAGCATCTAAAAAGGAAATCACCAAAGAAATTTATTAACCTGATTCTCAGAATTATAATAAACAAGTTGTTACGAAATAAAAGGGAATGAAAGATCGTAATCTGGAATTGATCTAAGCTTAGTTCGAACCTAACCTCAAAAAGATCCAAAAACGAGAATTCTAACCTCCTGGAAGACTATGGAGCACAGCATCGAACCGTTGTTCACGTGGGCAAGACAAAACGAGAAGCGGCAGGGCGACGATTCCAATCGATGCCCGGCAAAATGCAAATCATGCTTCGGGATTTTCGCGATTTTCGTCGAGCAGACAACCACGAGGAAGACAAAACGGCGAAAAAAAAAAGAGAGAGAATAGTGGTGGGTACAGGCCGATGGTGTCTGCCAGGCAGACGCGATATCACGGAACAACGGTGCACACACATTGTGGCCAAGCTGGCTCGTTATTGTTTCATGCTGCAAAATATCGCGTTCTATTTACGCGCCGCTGCTAGCCACGTTGAAAATTCGTTGGTCCGCGGGATAACGTGCCTGTCATGCCATCCATCTTACATAGAACAGGGTTAACCATATGGAATGGTTACGTGGTAATTGGTGTGAGAACGTTTGATGACGTTTAATTTCGTTTAGACTCACAATATGTAGATTCCTTGGGGAGGAAAAAGTGGAAAATTAATTCATAGGTTAGAAACGAAATACAAATGGGATTTGAGGTTAGATCGGAAAGATTTGACGGAAAGGTCGGAAAGGTTTCTTAAATATCGTAAAATTAATTCTTGGATTAACGATAATAATAAATTGGCTAAAATTATTATGACGTAGTAGCTAGCGGGCGGTGTTGTATCGAGAGAGTTTCAGCAAATTTCATTTAATTTACGTTTACGATATAAGTAGATCATTCTCTTTTTCTGTGAAAATTGAAAAGTTACTCGATAATTTATGTTTAGATTAAGTATGTCACAAGAGAGGGCGCTGGTTTCGGTACCTTCCCTGAACTTATATCTCGTTTCCATCAGAAAGAAAGAAAAGACATTGCCGAACGATTTCATCGAAGAAACTAATTTCGTTAAAAATTCACGTCTCTGGAAAATGGGAATCGTGGAAATAAACGAAGGGATAAGAACGACATTGCGAAAATAGCGTCGAATGCGATCCACGGCGAGGCAGAAAAGTTGGCGAAGGAAGCGGGCTATTTATAAGACGGAAGTGGCACGGCCAATTTGAAAACAGCAGGAAAGTGTGGCCTGGACTCGTTGGAAACTTCTCGAGAAGTTCCGCCGGATTCACCTCATAATTCAGGGGCTGGATATTCTTGCAGTCGTCTCGTATTTTCATCGAGCCTCAAAACCGCCGCGAATATAAATTTTCACCTATTCGCCGACTTCGACGAGACATCAGGTCGTTAAAAATGATGAAATGTCGGAGTAAAAGTAGTTAAACGCCTCGAAATGGACAAGTTTTCATACTTGCAATGTTGAGGACCTAAAAACGCATTAGAAAGTATATTTTATGCTTTCTACTTTTACTTGCGATTTATTTTTTATTTTAATGAAATTTTATATTTTTAACTTTTTTATTTACGGTCTTAAGACCTCCGTTATTTGTAGTAAGCTGTTTTGTGGAATAATAAATGGATGGTAATAAATTATAATAAATGACTATTATTAAATGCACAAAGTTGTATATGGGAAATACGTAACTTTAACTAAATAAACGTTTATAAAAGAACGTTTTTAAATTCCTCGCGAGTGATGTTTTTAATTTTGGCAAATGTATAGGACGTTTATTCACGTTGGAAATTGCCAAAAGTCTAGATTTAATGGAAAAAGTAGAAAACGAATGTGGAGAAGAAGTCATTCGAATTTTGCCACCGAATATTTTCATTTTTATTCACTCTTTTATTTTTGCAAATTAAATTTCATGGACACGCATTTTCATTAATATAAAGCACTGGATTTCCAAGGAGCGTATATCGGTTATCAACGTGCGTTTATTAAAGTCCAACGACGATAAAAATTGGTAGCAGTATAAATTCTTGCTATCCCTGTTGCTCGTTATATTAGTTTGTTTTTTTCAAGGTTATACATTTCTATTTCGTCCATTACGACATTCGTTTGCCTCGGTCCAAAACGAAGTTTGTTACGTTATAAATTCTTATTTCACTGTATACAATGCTTCGTTTCTCTGACTTGACATACGAAATTTGTCTAATTATTCCATCTAGATGTCAGCTAGTTAATTACTCCATCTAAATGAATCACCTCGCCTTCCATTGACTCTAACCTCGACCACTTCTCTTAATCATCATCTAACTCCTTTACTTATCAAGCGACTAATTTTACAGATAACATTGATAACATAAGTGTCTAACTTAACCCCTTTTTATTTTTCAAAATATATTGAAAAATTCGAAATTTCCTGTGTTTTTATCTTTTAAATAAAATTACATTGCACGAAGAAAAGATTGAAAAATGTTGAAAATTTTGAGTGGCCTTAATTCGATATCAGGGACTGCGAATCGACAAGATGAATTATTAAACGCCAATTCGAAACGTTTCTTCGGTAAAGTACCATTTCACGAAGGTTGGATGAGAATTTTCCATTTTGTTCCCCGCACGAACTCACAGTAACTCGAAATTAAATATTCATAATTAACATCCGCGAGTACGAGAGCGTATAGGGTGGGCGAACAAACAAGCAAGGGACGGGCATTTGATCAAAAAGTCAGCCTCTTTCTCTGTTTTCCATGTCAGGCTGCGCGTCTCCGGCTGAAACAGGAAGCAAGGGTCCCTGCTATCGTTTGCTCATGTTAACGAGACCCTTAATTATGTTTACAATCTACGGCGAATAAACTGTTCGTTATTAATGGAGGTCAAACCAGGGTCTAACGACGATGCGACCGTGTTGCAGGTTACGACGCACTCGCATAATATTTGCCTACGGAAGAACGAACCCGCTTTCGCCGAACTCTGACATTTTTTTCCCCTTGTACTCTCGCATGATCTTTCGTGGATTCGCCTGGAAAATTGCATTCGTCGAGCGGTAAATGAAGCTTCTACGAGAATTTTTAGCAGACATCGGAGAAAGGCCATGTAAGCAACGTTAGGTTGCAACGTTACATAGCAAGCTGAGCTTAGATCGTAGCTTAGAATAATTTGTGAAGAGTAATTTTTGAAATATGATTAATTTTCAATCCCGAATGGGTGTGATATATCTCGAAAGATGGATATCTTTATACCTAACGTCTGAACCTCGACTATCATTAATTTCAGTATTAATTGAGTTTGCTATTTCTACGATAAATCTCAGCAAAAATATCTATATGCTCACAGGTCGTAATATTTATAAAAGATCGATTGCCCGGACTGTACTTCCATCCCTTAATTTTTTAACGAAGATGAATTAAAATTATTACAAATACTCTCTGACTTCTTCGTAAAGTAGCAACCACCGTCGACCAGCGAATAAACAAAGAAGTTGCTGCAATATAATTAAAAGCTATATTCCACTTCTGAAACGTAATTAAATATAACATTCCAATTTCTTAACGGCGCTTCAAAGAATTTCAATCTTCGGAATACAGTTACCCGGCTTTCGTCTTCGGCATTAAAATTCCTCCGTTATAAACTTCGAAAAGAGCAATACCTTCATCAAACAAACATTAACAATTGAACAAATATTTCTCCAACGATTCTACGGATCCACTAAAATCCTTTTTAGGACGATTATTTCTATAATGTAGAAAAGAAGAAACAAGATACAAGACCGCTTCTACGATATAAAAGAGAAAATGAAATTACTTAGAGCCAGATGAATGGAAAAGTCATTTTTCATTCTAGGATCGTCTATGCTCACAATTAATATAACTCTCTCTCAGGAACAAATTTCTTGCGCAGGAAAGAAAGGAAGGAAGAAAGTGGTAGACACTCGAGGGAACGCTAATTAAAATCGCGAAACAATCGAACTCAATGCGAAGCCATTTTTCTCAATCAGGAATGAGGGGAAAGAGGCGATCGTGCCGCCATCAACGGAGGTAGCGCGCCTCGTAATTTCATTAAGTCCACTTTAAAACGATCTTAATTCCAGATTACAGACCCGCTTTGGAAAATTCGCGGAATTTCCAGAAAGACGTAGACGTTAATCGATCCTTCAACGCGGCACAAAGGCGCCATTTGTCTCGAGATATTTCATTCCGGAAACGAGTCGAATTCTTTGCGAAAATTTTACATCGAATTTAGTCAAATCTTTTTCATCTTTTAGTAGATTTTAACGTTGCGTTAATTACGCTCAAAGTCAAATGAGATTTTTTCAGCGAAATATTACACGTCTATCCAATAAGTAATATAAAAATAGTATGTAATTTTATAATAATATAATTATAGTCTTTGATGTAATTATAACAAAAGAGATAGAATTATTTTATATCATTTTTAAAAGATTTTATGGAAAAATCTGATGCCCGATATTTTACTGAAATAAAATCATATTATCTTTTGTGTTACGGTAATATTATTCTGCAAAAGTAATTCCTTTGATAAATAAGGGCCTGGATTATTAATGAAAATTTGAGTTTGATAGGTTTTTCTTAACCCAAGGGGTGAGAGAGAAAAGGAAAGAACAAAGTTTATGTTAATTTGGTAGATTTATAAATAAAGTAATGCCTCGTGATCGACGAGCAGGGCTTTCCTCGTCAGCACTTTCGGTATAAATTTGAATATTAATTTATGACTGCTTTCTGAAAAAATGAATGAACCGACAGCACCCTATAAATATTCAAGTAACCTCATTCTTCATTCTTCCATAAAGCAGAAGGCTTCCAGCTGTTAACAATAAATAAATAAGCACGTGTTCGACGTAATATTTTTTCCCATATTCCGTCTCTGTACGCTTTATGGAGAAGCTCGGCTGTAATCTGCAGTTACGTAATTTATAAAATTAGGACGCGTTTTATGTTTCAAAGAATTCCAATTTTCATTTATTATCGCTCATTTGATCGTTTTAACGTCTCGTTGGATTTATGAATTTACTGGGAATTTTTTATCCATATTTCAAATTCTATTTTCGTTGTTCTCTGCATTTGTCAGGGTTTCTGAAACTGCAAATGCTTCTGTTTTCTGTCGCTTCTTCTCTCTTCAAATTCTTTGACACTTTGCATTTCGCGTAAGAATTGATTTCGTATCATTTACAGTTCCTTCATCTACTCGGCTCTACGAACCACGAGGTTTCTCTTAATTCCCCGATGTTTCGTAAAACATTCGGAATTTATCTCGAATTTTTTATAAATATTTTCATCTTACTATTCTCCACATTTTCTACCGTTCTATTTCTTCTACGAGCTAATGGTTTCCCTCCATTTTTCTCATTCTTCCTCCACCTCGAATTTTCTGACACGTAATAGAATTTTCGAAATTTGCCCTAGAATTTTCATTAATTTTTCATCTCTGTTTCTACAAAGAAATAGCTTTCTTTCATTCCCCTATCATACCACCCTCTAAAAATCTTAATTTCTCTTTCTAGAGCCCCATTCTCTTCCTTTGTCTTCATTTTCGCCCTTTCACCGACCTGGTCGTCGTCCCACCTCCCTTTCTTCCCTTCTTTCCTCACTTTCCTACTCCGCAGTTGCATCTGCGGTGTTCCCAACTCCTGATAGGTCCAGCCTCGTCCCTTCGAAGCTGCAGGGTGAACAACAACGCACGATTTCCGGCTGAACCCCGTCTCGGTTCCATTACCGCGCGCGTATTATTTCACATCAAACGACGCGATGCAAAATAGCGGAGCGGCGGAGATTCCGTCGGGCTCCGCGTTGAATAATTAGACGCGGTTTTGACTTGCAAAAAACGCGGCACACACACACACACGCAGGGACCGAGTCACGTCACGTGATACACTCGCAAGAGCAAAGTAGACACGTGGAGATGGCACACCGGCTATTCTGCCCGCCACCTTCGTCCACAGAAAATCTAATTATCCCTTTCGGAGAAGCTGATAATGCGCCTGGACACGTTAGAGGCACCGGAGTAGGTTGGAAGAAGCGAGATGAAGAAGAGGTGTTTTGGTATTTGACGCGATACGAGCTTAAGGGAATGATGTATTGTTACTATAGCGCAAGAAACTGGTGTAGTATTTATTGTAATAGAATGGACATGATATAGTGTTGATTGGTAGCTTTAAGAATTGTGTTAGTACTGAACGCGTAGTCTGTAGAATTATAACGATATAATATGATGAACGCGCGGTTAAAGAGTACAAGAAGATAATATGAGCTCAAGAGATCGACGTATCGTTTCATTGACTGCAGAGTACAAGAGACTGGTGCGATACTTATCGCAGTAGAAGAAGCTGACATTGTGATTGATTGTTAAATAAAACTGATTTACTATTGTTAGGAAGATGATACATTTACACTGTACGTGTGAATGAGTGTGTAAGCGTCAGAGGGCGTCCAGGCCTTAGTTGGGACAAAAGACGATTGGCAGTCGTTAGAAGCATCTGCACAAGCCTGCCTGCGAGTAGGTTTTCGAGGTCTTCAAAGTATAAGATTTATATGTAACTGTTGTGTGCTAAATGAAGGAAATTATTTGTATTTCCGAATCCCCTCTATATCTTTACAACCATACCGAACGTACATACAGGATTGTAATTGAACAATATGAGGAGTGTATAATTAAAAACTACAGGAACTGAAAAATGTTCGTGGCAGTATGAATTTAAGAGCCTGATCCATCGTTAATTGCGTTGTATAGAAAGTTGACATAATATTTGCATACTAGAAAATTAATCTAACTTACCATAGGAGTTCTATAAGCAAACAGCACATTTCGTTACATATCGCGCCACTAATAACTACATTATACCTTCACCTCTGTAATAATAGTATTACAATGCGAAGCAAACGTACAACTAGGCTTAAAACAAGAACCAAGTATAACCTACATATTAGTCGTACCTAACCTACACAACCCCTAACGATATTGCTGCAAACCCAGTGAACGGTTGAAACAACCTAGAAGTTTCGATCGAACGACCGAAATATGGAAAATGGAAAAAGAAGAAAATGACGGAACACCGGGACGAGAGGAAGGAACGCGCAGCCTGTTCAGAAGCACCGTCTCACGGACGAAGAAAACGAGACGACGGGGACTGGAGTAAAGCGAAAGAATATAGGAAACGAAGTTAAACACAAAGAGGATGGGGAGGCCGAGACAAGGGGAATGAGAGAAGAGACAAGGAGGAGTTCCAAAGAATCCGAGAATGGACCGCAGAAGAGGAAGTCGAGAATCTGGCCGACGCGAAATCCGTTGGTTTGCGCACAAATTGGATGTTATCTCTCGGCAGCTGGGGACAGAGGGCCACACAAAGGCAACCGGCAAGTCGGTTGCTGTGTAACACACGGTTAACGCACACAGCCACGATCCAGATATTCGAAAGCTTCTGAACGAGAAGCTCCAACGATCCCAGCCATCGAAGTCCAGAAGGAGATTTAACCGTGGAACCGTGTGCTGTAATACTTAGTACACGATTTCGGATTTTCACCGGTTGGTTTACATCTTCTGTAACAGAGATCGCTAACAGGATCTCCTCGAATTCGCCTGCACACTGTAAATACACATTTAGCGTATATCTTTTAAATAGACGTTTGTGTATGGCGCTGGAATTGTGTTAGACCTTTTGTACAACGATAATAAAAAGTACTGCGACATAAACATCTATTCCAATAAAGCGTTTCTTCTTATTCAATTCTACGTTTTATTTTCATAGCATCAAGCTTCTGTAGTCGTGTGAAAGTACTACCAAGGAATACGAAATTTAATATACTTGTGTCTAATTAACTCCTTGACTCGTTGTATGCTTTTATCATTAACAACGTGTGTACTACCACGGCGAATAAAACTAATCGCTCGAGGGCAAGGAATCGATTAGAATCTAAAAGCTGTAATAGATACGATGGTGTATCGATACTATTTTTAGCCACTGCATATATTCTAAATTGTTGCAATTACGATATTAAAATTTTATATTCTCTTTCCAAACAGTCTATAGATCACAAACAGCGTTTCAATCAGATTATCATTGCTCTACACGATCAAATACACTGTTATTTTCACGATACGCCATTAAACCATCTGAAATCAGCAGCATCTGAACCAATCGCAAAGAAAGCGAAACGATCGCATCATCGACGCTTCGTTATCGATACGCGACGCGTCCGCCATTGAAGGCTCCTCTCGTCGAACACAAATGTACAATGCAAACGGCCATGCACAATACTAAGTGGAATTCTCTTTGATGTCTCTCGATATCCTCCAGGACTTCTCTGTTCTGTGGACCTATGCACGGGATTACCCACTCGTCTTCTGATTTCGATGGACGCCTCTCTAGAGCCGTCCCATTCATCGACGGAGAAAGATAGGAAATAAAAAAGCGAACGCGCGAGAAAGACAGAGATAGAGATGGAAATCGCGTCTCGACGCCAATCGAACCTTTCTCCTTTATCTTCATCGGTCGCGCGTGTTTTATTGTGCCGGCAAACAAATCGTTCTGCGAGAAATTATTTCATTTAGCTTTGGTCCTCGAAGGAAGAAAATTCCCGGGAAACGGGTACGTGTGCACACGATGCCCTTTGAGCCGTTTTATTGCATCCATTTCGTAGCGAGACAGTTTTGAGCGGATTCCGCGTCTTTCTCCATTTGAATTTTCTCCGAACGAGCTTCTTTCGATCCCGGATTCCATCCTTCCTTGTCACGATCAATTGAAACCGTGTTTATTGCCGTTCCACCGAGTCTTGATCTTTCTTTGAGGTTAGGTTCGGATTGGCTTTCATGCTCACGTAATACTGTAAGACGCGCCAGTTTTAATTTAGACTGCAGACGATTTTAGTAAATCGAATTCAAATTTAGTTTTATTGTTATCTTGCATAGCAACTTGATTTTCAAATTAATTTTTTTGGTAAATGTGAACGTGTATTTCCATGGTGAATTTTATAAATGTATTAATTTAGTAAATAATATTTCAAAGAAATAGAAATATTTTAATGTTCTTATATTGAAACACTGAAAAATTCTTTCTTCCCGCTATGTACATCTAGTAAATCGTCTAAACTATGATCCTATCGCTTCAAAATAACATTAAATCAATAACAAAAACATTTTGACATTATACTTATGTAGAGATACTCTGTATAACGAAGCGTGAAACTTTGAATCTTCGCATTTATTGTCTCGTTCGAACAATGAAACAACCGTCATCAAATGAAATTACGCGAATCAAAGGAAGAGGAATTCCCAAGCAGCTCGGTGTTCGTGAAACCGCGAAATAACCGCGTTGAACGAATTCGAGCTCTTTATTTCATCGGTGATCGCGGACAGTTTAATAAAATTCCGTCGGGGAACATTCGAACGTGAAATCAGGCGGAGGGAGAGAAGATCCATGGAGGGGATCAAAATAAAAAAAAAGAGAGAGAGAGAGAAGCGGAAATGGTATTATGGAACGCAGAAATTCGCGCCTCGTCGATCCGAATTACAGCTTACGGTCGATTTTAACGATCCATCGAAGCAGCTGCGGCAAATCGAGCTTCCTCGTGCCACGGATTCTCCGCTGGCTGCCTATGTCCGAGGGGGATGATTGTTTGAGAACTGTAAGGGGTGGGGAAGAAATGGAAGGGTTGCAGGTGGAGGCTTAAGCTCGCTCTTGCCGCTGGAAGATTGGCGAACTTCTCGGCGCGAATTTAATTGCGAAATGTATTTCGCTTGATTATTTTTTAACCGTAATCCACGCGATAGTTCTGCAAATTTAAATTCAATTTAAATAATAAATTATCTCTCATCTATAGTTGAACATTCGCGATAGCCAAACAAACCACTATATTGGCTGAGAAACGGCGAAAAATAAAAATCAATATATTATTGCAATTAAAAATTTGTAAAAATTACAAATTGGAATTCGCGTTTTCCCAGAATGGTCTCGTTTTTGAGACAATCAGTCCTAAATATTGACGAGAATAGCGCTATACATGCATAGATAGCGCAAAATATTTCGAGATCGATTTTTTCATAAACGACGCATCTTACGCAAAGACATCTTTTCACATTTTCTTTTTGGCTTTCCGAGACCATAAACTACCCATCCCTTGTATTTAACTATACCAAACAAAATCGTAAAGAATCCAGGCGCAATAAAAGTTGACGAAGATCATCTATCCTTTGGCTTTTTTTATTGCTCCGAGAGGCTAATAAAAAGCAATAATAAAAATCCTGCTTGGCAATTTCATATGAGAATCCAACATAATAATAAAGGATCACGTAAAGGACCACGACTTCATATCGGGATGAAAAGCGAACGGCGAACCGTAGGAAAACACGCAGCAAAGCAATCATGACGTTTCATCAGACCAACGAGAGTAGCGAATCATTCCGCACGTCGGGTCTGCCAAACAAGCACAAAAGAGGGTATCGAGAGATCTCGAGCTGCATCGGAAGATATCGAAGGAGGGCAAAGAGGATCCGCGTTTTCCCATTGTGTATCGAGATGTAACCACGCACCCTCGTCGTCCCGTGCATCCGCCTACGAGAGTCATCAAGATGTTTATCCGTTTATAAGGGCCACCATCCGAATATTTATTCGCCCAGAGCTTGGTCTATCTTTAGTTTTAACGCACCACCGTTAAGTCCTCTTGTCTGGATTTATTAGTCCATGGAAATCTGTCTTTAAATCTGCCTTTTTTTTCTGTCTACCAGTGATAGATTCCTGGAATTTATTCTGACATATTTATTGCTGCCTTTTCATTCATTTTTCATCTTTCTATATCTGCAAATTAATAATTCATTCCAACTTCTTCAAATTTGTCGAATTTTCAAAATTTATCTGTAATTCTTCGTGCGCAATTACATTTAAAGAAATTTTAATTAATTTCTTCGAAGTCGGATTTAACTTGGTATTTGATTTAATCTGTTTCACATTTAGTTTAAGCTTCAAGTTTTATTTCACGTTAAGTTAAGTTGAAGAATCTTGCCGATCGAATGCGGGTTAAAGGATCTCACTGGAAAGTTTCATTCTCGCTGTAACGACGTAAAAATGTCTAAACAGCGAAGAAATTGAGAACTATCGATTTTACAAGAGGAAACATGATTTGAAGGGCTGAAAGGGTTGAACGAATTAATTGCAACGCTGCCTTGAATTCTCGGCAACAATTCAGGCAGCCGGTTTCTTAAGAATTTGGCACGGATATCTTTCTCAGGAAACGTACATTGTTCCCTCCAGTGAAAGGGAGGGAATATAAAGTGCCCACCCGGCTCCCATTTAAGTTGTTTTCGAGCTTCAACTCCGGGAAAACACGAAATTTGGTCGTGTGAAAGCAATTCCAGGGAATATCGTATTTAACCTGGTCGGGGCGTCCCTTTCACAGGATATCCCGTAATTTTTCTCGCTAAGAAGAAACCCGCGTAAGACACTCCCTCCGATGTTTCTTCCACATAATCGCGGCTAATTTTTCACTTATACGACTTTTTCTTCTTGACTCTGTTTTTATTTCTCTGCTTTTTCCTTTTTTTTTTAAATACAACTCAGTAATCTATGAATATTCAAGAGGATTAAATAGACATGTATTTCGCCTTTTTATTGAATTATCAGAACTATAGAAGCTCAATAGCATTTCAATAAAGTGGTCTTTTCATTGATTTTTATTGGTTTAGATGTACAATCTTTACATTTTTACCGTGAGGTTTTCTATTTTCCATTTAGCCTTTTTTGGTTTATTTTTGCTCAGCATTTTGTCATTTATAGCTCTTGGCAATCTACTGATATGGACAGATCAAGATTAATTACTAATAGATGTTAGGCTAATAATAAAACTATACAAAAGAAATACAGAACACTGCATTATATTACTCCAATTTAAACCACACACAATAACCCAAATACGTCGATGTCGATGGAATATAGTTCAAGCAACACGCACTTCACCGCACAGCCTTTAAACTCGCCGATCAATCGACAACACTCCGCGTCGCACGTTGGAATGAAAGGGTTAAAAACTACGGCGGAGCTGAACGACCCTCCCGAATCCGACAGGCAGCAATAATTACGAGGTTCTCGGTGAAAAATCATCAAGGGCAAGTGGAAAGCCGTGGAATGAATGGAATCCAGGTCGTTTTGTCATCGATAATCCATAAAGCGGAACGACGACGTGGCACGGTATCAAGGCGTCATTGAATAGGGGGGGGGGCGCCAGTGAATCGAAAGGATCGCCAAGACCTATTATGCGATTGCTCATTATTGTTTTACGAGCCTGGCAAGCCATCCAGCCAGTTCCATGGGTTGTGCAGCCGATAATAAAATCAAAGTACCCCTTGATACCGGTTGATTCTTTCATCAGAGGGTAGAAAGAGGGGAGGGCTGAGTCTTGAAAGCTTACGATGGAGTGGGTAATTACACGCCGGCTGGACGTGTTAATTTTAGGCGGAGCTGTCGACTTCTGTCCTTCTTGAACGTGGTTCCCTCGCAGCTTTTTGTTTCCGGCGCTTGGTGGTTGGTTTTTGGGATTCCGGTCGCGTGGTTGGGGTCCGTGGTAATTATTCGAAGGGTCGGACGTGGTGAGAAAGACAAGCTCCTGGTCGGCTTTTCGGCAATAATTATTTTTATCGTGAATCATCTGCGCACAATTGGACTAATATAACGCTTATTACTTATTTTTGTATATTATTATACTTAGTTTCGCTAATATTGATGTTAGCGTTAGTGTACATTAATAACGTATTTACATATCGATACGAATGAACGAAATAGCAGATTATTTATTTATTATTGTTATAATAAATGCAGGATGAGGCTTCAATTATCTGTTTTTTTTTTAACTAATTGGTAAATTATTTCGTCTGAAAATTATTCCATCAAACAAATCTTCTGGGCCCAATTGGTTGGATGCATATATTAAAGAATTTGTTGTGTATGAAGTTTCAAGAGTTGGAAGCAATTGTGCCAGCAGGTAGTTCGGTGATGTATTATCTTCGTAATTTCATGAGTAAAGCTAGTGAATTTAATAGAAGGCTATTAGTGTCTTTAGTGCGACCTCAGCTTGCGAATTCCATTCAGCTTTCAGCAGTAACGGTATCTTGGAAGCATTTCCGCCGCTATCTAGTGGCCATTTTGCTGCGGCAGTCATTAGGTGTTGCACCGTTACATGGTCACGAGACTGGCGTTAAGATAATCCAAGTACCTACTGCCACCTGGCAATTAATTTCTTGTATTTCTGGAAGCTTTGCTAGTTCGATGCATCCGTTTTGCTAATAGCATACACTAATCCACTTAGCGAGGATCTTTAGTAACCTACTTGTTGGCCCGATTTTCATTTGTACTTGAAAATCTTCGTTGGTCACTGAATATTGCGCAATGAGCATTTGATACTGGACACTAAGTATTAGATATTAAATATTGGATACTAGATACTAAATATCTGATACTGAAAACTAGGCATTAGATACTAGACCTTTGATTCTGGACATTGCATACTCTGACAGACACTGGACATTGCATAATTAATGTTAGAAACTACATAATATTAACAATGATAGATACTGTAGGATACTAAGACGTTACATACTGAATACTAAACGATATATAATGAATACTGAACACCGAATACCAGATCATTATACACTATATTACATACTCGTTACTGGATAATATTCGATATTAGATACTGAATCTATAATAGATAGGTGGCCAGCAATCTCACAAAAGTTTCTTCCTTCGTTTGATACAAACCAATATAAAAGGGACGATCTATTACACGATAGAGTAATGTCGATAAGAGGGAGAGGGAGAGAGAGAAACTGTTATAACGATACTTATCCCTAAACAAGCTGTAACGACTATGTGGCTAGAAGCTTCCAGTAATATTCCAAAAACGTCTCTGCCCATGGTAGTAGTTTCGATATACTAATCGTTATACATCGTGACATTACACGACCGCGAAGCCAGCGTTAAGATAACCCACGAATTCTCATGGATAAGTGGCCTTCTAACATCGAAAATATCCAACCGATTTACGTCTCTTCGCGTGCACGCACGCACATAAGCACTTTCCAATTATTGATGGGATCCGAAACACTTCGTATTCGAAAATATTCCAATACGATTCGATACCTAAAACTCTCGAAGATCATAATTGCCTTCGAAGTCTTGAAAATCTCGACAGACCTGGAAGACTTAGATATAGATAGGTCTTGAAAGCTCGATCAATTCCATCACTTCTATCCAAGCAAATTCACTGCGAATTTCATTCACATGAAATAATTGAAGAAAGTCTGGAAAGTTCGGACTATCATAAATGCGAGACTTTCAGAGAGATTTTCGAGGAGCTTGTGTGATTCGAATCGTGGAGTGATTCGAATTTGTCGCCATATGTGTAATACTAGTTTCGATTCCACGCCACAAGGTAGGAGTTTTAATCGTATACAGAGGATGCACGTGTAACCAGGCTGTGGAGCGAATCCTTCCTACCGGTTTTACGTCAGCCACGTAAATATATAAATATGCATCGTACAAACCGAGCTTGTCGTCAAAAGTTTACCTGTGCCGTGATCATGAAACGAGCCGACTCGCAACAGCCAATTGGAACAAGGAACGCTGGCGAACTCGTTGTGCTTAAGAAATTTTGCCGTGGTTTTGAATTTTCTCTGCTTCGAGAAGCTTTAGTTCAGAATGATCTTTATTATTCTGAAACTTTTTTCAAGTTATATAAAATATAAAAATGGCACTTCAATAGGAAGATCCCGAGGACCAGCAACGGATATAAAATTCTTTCGTTAAAATGCACGCTAGATGCATGTTCTCGTTCAGTTGCGTATTTATATTCACGGTTCACGGGGTGGTTTTGGCCGTTGATAACGCGGCTTATCCACGCTCAGCCAGCATAATATACTTTTCGCCATTACGCAGCTTAACGGTGAATCCGATGATGGGGGCTACGTCGACAGGCTTTTTAATATTTGAAAAGTTTATTATGGCGTCCGGGAATGGCGTTTACGCTGCATTTATCAGTGATTCGTCAGGCTTGTGCACGCGTGTCTATTTTCGCCCCATTGAATCGAACGACTCTAGCCGCAAATTCGCAGATTTACTATTTTCAAATGATTTCATGCCAATAACTGAATAAAATTATTCTTCGCGTTTGAAGCTAATTTTGTGTAAAAATATATGGATATTTGTTCATCAACTTGGATAACTCATAAAATTCAAACGAACGTAAAAATACTCATCTTAATTTCAGTTTTAATCTGTGAAATGTGCACTGCAATATCATAATACTGAGTAATCAGGTACAATGCCGAGTAATCTCCCTTTTGAATGCAAGCATTCTTTTACAGAATTTATTTTATCTCCTTCTAGAATTAAAAAAATAATTTTAATATATTTAATGTGATAATTTCATAATAGTAGATTTGTAATACTAATAAAGCTGCAAAATGTTGCAACATAAATATAACGAAATAATTCTGTTATTAATAAAATCCGTAGTAGTAACAATAATAAAGTGAAACATTAGTAACAACTATAGTGCACAAATGGTTTTAGTAATGGTTTTAGTAATGGAAATTCTCCTGAAAGACAAAGACACATAAAAAAATCAATACTTTCGTTAATTCTAATAATCAATAAATTAAAATCATTCTCTGACCAAATGAAGCCATTAACCTCGTATAATAAACACAAAGTTAACTACGGCAAGCAGATGGTAACCACAGTATAGTCAACCTACGTTTTAAAATCCTCTACTACCTACAATCTCAAAGATATTGAAACGAACCCTCGAGGACACGTACTTTTTGGAACGTGGAATAAATTAAGCTCAATTATTTCTTCCCAAAGTATATTTCTCCAGAAATAAAATACGGGAAAAATCGTAAATTTGAGGAAATTTCGATTCACGATTGCGTGTGTCCAACCGAGTCGCGCGGTAGAATTTTTGGTTTCGTTAAAAGCAGCTTTCTTCCATCGTCTCTTGGCTTCAGCTTTTTGCAGGTTAGCGACACTCGATCGATTTCCCGGTGAAATTCCAGGGAACTTCAGGAATTGTTAATGTATCGCTGCCTTTGAGAGTCGGTCGTTTTTAATGTTTCAGTTTTCGTTGAAATTCCGAATTGCTGGTTATTCGTCTCTCTCGTGGCCGAAGAATTATTCAAGTTTTTCGAGAGTTTTTAATGGTTCGCCTGTTTCGCCTCAAAGTGAGCCGGTATTTCCAGGAATTTCTTCCTTCGTCCGATCCGGCAGGTTAGAATTCATGAATGCTGCTCGACTGGTAAACCACCCGAAATTTATCAGCGTATAAAAATTCGTAAAGAACCAAGAACGCGGCAACTACCGTCGACTATTTGCTATTTCCTTTTATATTACCCTCGAAAATTACCTAACCTATAAACAACGCGGAAGTTTTTCACCACTCGAATTTTCAGTATACATATATCGAGGAAACAAATTGCTATGCGTACTAACGAATTTGGGTTAGGCTGAAAGAAATATAGGTTACAATTTTCAACATTCAGAACGATTAATATGGGTGCGATCTGCTCTATACACCAACTCTAACTGTAGAGTTTCAATAAATGCAATAGAAAACAAAGAATAAAATAAAATATTAGTTTCCATTAAATTTTAGGTTAGGAGTAGTTTGGATTAACTCGTTCGAGTTATATATTATACATATTAAATTAATTATAATTATATATACAGGCATTAAAGGAAAGTGTAGACAAGTTTCATTTACAAACGAATTCCTAAAGAACCTAACCTCTTTTCAAATAGAAAATTCAGACAGGAAATATAGTTTAGAACCCTAATAGACACCAGCGCCATCTACGTTGCCAATATCCCGAATTTCCTTGTAAAATAGCGAAGAAACACGTAGAACGGATGTTATTGAAAGAAAGAAGAGTCTGAGCGTCGACGATCAGCTAATTAGGATGAAAAAGCAAGTTCGACAGGGTGGAGAGAGGGCGCGAGGCTAGGATCTTCGCTTCAAATTTCCAAGTGCACACATCGCTAACTAGGTTACGTAATACAATTAGCGCCTCCGCTAATTTCTCAGCGCCGACTAGGCAACCCAGCCAGGATGGTAGTTCACTATTAATGGGCAAATACAAAGCGTCGACTATCTGGGACGGCTGTTCTCTCTCCTCCCCTAACCTTCTCTCAGCCTCTCCTATCAGCAGAGACAGTGTTCCAGCACGGTTTACACGTGAAATTGCGCTCGCGCACGCGTTTCACGATGCGTTCGCCCCGCGTGCACTTACGTTCACGAGGAAAACTATTAAGAAGTGGGCGTGACTCCGTGGAAGGGACGCGAATCGATGTAATTACTGGAATAGTGTTGGTTGTTTGACGTTTAATTGGAGCATCCACGGCTGAGTTTTTGTTTATTCTACGGCGAATTATTGGTTCCAGAGTATTTACGCTGGCGTTCGGCCGCTTTCAAAGGCTGGCTTGAGGATAATTGCCTCTAATTGAAACTTTATGCATCGGGGACTTTCGAAGTCGCACAACTTTCAGATTGCTGATCGCAATAAGTTTATATCGGTGCCTTTATGAAGCAGAAATATCTGCAGGCTATACAGGGTGTCTTGCGATATGTGGAACTCATTTTAAACATTAATTCTATGCCTGGAAATAATGAAAAAAGTTTATACAAATATACATCCTGCCTATCCTTAGATGTGACTAGTTTCGCGTTCTTTTATTTTAGATCTAATTGGCCGTTTTGCATTTCCAGACAAGCTTGGAGATATCGTGTCTTTATCTAGTCACTAGGCATTTCTAACAATAAATCGTGATCCCTTATGTTTCAATAATAAATTTATTCGCATATATAGAAACACCAGTTTATTAATTTAAAATATAGAATTTAATAAATACAGTTGCTCGTCCACTACCGAAAACGATCATGTATCATTTATATTCCCAACTCATTTCAAACCAGGCCAATTTTTCCCAGCCACGTTACAAACTACCCTTGCCACGCTTTTAGAGAAGAGAAACGCGTCCTCACGGAAAACGAATAATAATAGCAACAGTAAAATAAAAAGGAGCAAAACGACGGTGAAAAAAAAAGAGGAAAAAAGATGCAAGTCCAACGAAGCGAAATACCGTACCGCTGCTGTTGAAGGCTCAGCGCCGACCGAGTTTTTCAGCGTGGCATTACCGATTTATATTTTATATATAAATCGCCGGATTTACCGTCGGATATGTGCGTTTTTAGTGTATATCCTTGCAGCGAGAATGCACTCCGTCAAACGTTCCCTCGCTCGGGAGAAACATGGAAAAACGTGGCCCGTATTTTCCGCCTTTCTGTTTTTCACCAATCCCATCCTCTGCTCTTTCCTAGCATCCCTGCCGTTTTTCGTTCCCCGCGCTCTGTTTCTCCGTGCTTTTTGCCGTGAAGGGTGCAAAAGCAGCAACGGGGATGGAAAGTGTTTCAGGTGAGTGGAGTCGAAGCGCAAAAGAGGGTGTGAGCGGTGATCGGTGAACTTTTTACAAGGTTTAGACTTTTATTAAATCGCGAACACACACACACACACACAGTTCGAACCAAATAATGGTTTCTACTTGTCTCATGGCTGAAAGTTTGCCTAGACGTTGTCAGGAAATAATCGCTAATGTTGGACGTTGGACACGTTGTTAATTAAGCGCGTATTAGTTTTTTCTTAATGTATTTTCGATCCGTACAAAATTTTTTACAGAAACAATTGATTTTCATAGAGGTACCCCGACCATGCTCTTGTGAAACAGACTGTATATAAATGTCGTAATTAGACAGCTGATTTTTATGCGTGTATAGGGAATTTGAAATTGCAAAATTGCACAGGGCGTACATAACATGAAAAGGTATGCAAAATATCCAAAGTACAGTAAACTTCTGTTATACTTGATGGGTAAAATTATCAACCACCGAGATTCTACTTTTAATGATATTCCAAAAAATATGAATTTGCATAAAAATTGGGAATTGAGTTATATTAACGTGCACGTACCTTTTGTAGCTATTCTAGGATCTACAAGTAACGATATGTGCCTCAGAAACGATCTCAGCTGCCATGGAGTCAACCTTCCTTCGAGGAAACTCGGAACTCTCTCATCTCGTACACGACCTTCAACCTAACCTAGCATGCGATCGAAAATTTTCCAATTATCTGAGTAAACGCAGATGGCGCGTCGCTCGCGAGATCATGGCGTGCAAAATTAATCGGATCGGCTCTCGTTCGTTTTCGCTCCGCTCGAAGCGGTCCGAGAAATCTTTTTGCGCGACCCGGGAAAGGGTGAGAAGGAGGAAAAGAAAAGGGAACGATATGTTTCTTTCTTTCTCCGACGTTCCAGAGGGATCCACGCGCAGGGTTAATCAGAGTCGAGGTAAACAAGCGTACGACCAGCTCGCCTGGTAATTAGTAAGGTCCGTTAAAGTGGATTCCGACACTAGCGCCGCAAAAAAGGAGCGACACGAGGACGATTAAAAGCCTGCTCGACTTGGCGCTCCCTTTTTCGTGTTTCGTCCCCACTGCTGATCTTCGTTTTCAATTCTGATGACAGCGTTTCACAGAAACCATGTTATTCGCGTTTTAATTGGTTTTATTGGCTCCTCGTTTATTTTGAATTTGGTGACCCTCGGTTATTTGGCGTATTGTTAGAAGAAGTGTGATTGGAGTGGATGAAAAATTGAAATGCACTGACGTAATATTGTATGTAGTCTGTTTTTAGAGAAAATTGGCAATTGGGCAGGTGGATGTTATAGATTTCATTTTTAAAACTCGGAGTGAATTCTATGTTCGAAATGGGTTTGATGTTTTTGTAAAAGATTAATCGGTAGGTTGATATTGTAGGGGTTTTGTTCGAAATATTTTTTTCTATACTACATATATGTATTATATTAACTATATATATTAACAACTATATAACGAAATGTTATTTAAAAGGAATCAGAGGATTGTCATCACTTTGATCTTTTCCTCCATTCCTTGTATCTACTGTCTTTTTTACTAATTTTATCAGAGATATTTTTCAGTATCAATGTGGTTTCGAAATATCTCAGTTTCTAGAACCGAGATCTATCTCTCTGCTACCACAAATCCACTAAAGTGTCAGGATACTTATGAGGGATGAAATACGCCGTAAAAGAAACAGGATCCAATCTTCTTTCATTCTATGTCTGTCTACGAAATTTCAAGGTATACTACCAGACAATTATTACCCTCGTCCAAGGCAGTTGGACTGAAAAGACTACAAGCGAGGATCGCTGTTGAAAATCGCTTCAGAAGCTGTTCATTCACGGGCAAGGCCGCTCTCTCTTAATTCCCTTCGAGATATCCCGTCTCGTCGAGCGAAAGAAATCCGATTAGCAGGCCGCGGCGGTGCCCCTGAGCCCGTGAATCATAAAAATACACGGGATTACAAAGGGGCTGATGATTATCAACGGGGGAGCGCCGAGGATGTTTCACCTGGCTGCACCTTATCTCTCGTACACGTGTTCTCGCGTAACCAAAACTGGATTCCACGGATCAAGTGTATTTTACCATTACATTTATTATTGTTTTATGCTATTTGTTGAATATTAAAGTGTACTGTAGTCTATACTAAAGTACATCGTTAGTTTATGGCAGCCTATAACTATAATCAATATAATAATAAATATAATAATAAATAACAAATAACTAATATACTGGACTAACTAATAATCTAGACTATATTACGTTATAGTGACATACTATATTTGATCTCAATAAAATT
Organism: Bombus affinis; assembly: GCF_024516045.1. NCBI lineage: Eukaryota > Metazoa > Arthropoda > Insecta > Hymenoptera > Apidae > Bombus > Bombus affinis. The sequence goes on from NC_066359.1 coordinate 7,646,493, forward strand.
ATACGATCTGCAAGCAGAGAATGAGTCCGAACGATACGTAGAGGGAGGTCGTGACTACGACTCCTCGTGTCCACCCTCTGATTCTTGGTTTCACACTCGGTCGAGCGGGAAAAGGAGAGGATGACAGGGTGACGAGGCTGGATGAGGCCTAGTCGTGCGTGCAACCCTACATTGTTTGCATTCAGAACTGTTCGAATGACGTTGAACAGAGATAGAGGATGGCAATCCGTGTGAATTATCTTTGGAAATGGTTAGAAAAGCGTCTTCTTGGTTTGGGAACGATGATCATAAAACATCTTTATTCTAGAAATATTAGAGAAAAGTCGTCGTGCCGTGGTCTTAACGTTAGTAATAATTATTTAATCTGTGTACGAAGACAATAGTAGAATCTATGTTTTAGAAACTTTCACGTTCAAAGAGTTGGAGCTTCTCAAGACAAACACATTATCCACAAACGTCACGCCTTCCTCTCAATTTATACAACTCGGTCCACAAAAACGGAGAATCGCGTAAAAGAGGGAAGAAAGGAGGTCGCTAAATCTTCATAGTGTTTCAATTACCTAATTGAATTCTCCCGCGTGCCAAGTCGGTCGCCATCGTGGCGTGAGCCAACTGGCTTCCTCGTAGGTTAAAACACGAGTAAACATTTTTAATTTGCCCGACACTATTAAAAGGTAAATAGAAAAATAAGAAATGAAATTTGCATATGTTTTCGTTGAAAGTTTCGATTCCATCGCACGTTACGTTTATCATCGCTATAAGAATATTTGGTCGCCTTTGGTCGCCTTGAATGAAGTATCATAAAAGCTGTGATGGTGAAAATTTATATAAAAAAAAAAAAAAAAAAAAAACAGACAACAACAACAAACACAGAGGAGCCTAAAAATTGGAAGTCGAGTTTACAATATCTTCTGAAAATATTTTATATATATACGCGAACACTCGCAATCTCTAATCCAAACTGCTCAGACGCAAAAGATCAACTGAAATATCGAAGCCTAAAGTTGGAAGTCGGGCAGCTTCCAAAAACATTTCACGAATGTATCAAAAAAAAAGTGAATCAAAAAATGAATCAAGCACGAGTATCCAAGCCTAGAAATCGGAAGTCGTGTCTGCAACACCTCTCGAAAAAAAGATCTCTCTACAAGAGCGATTATCTCGCAACCCATCGCTATCATTGCCTCACAAGCCATTAACCAAAAACGTCGGGCACCAAGGATCGTCCGCGTGTAACGTTAATTCCGGAGGGGCACACATACGCGCGCATGGATGTACACTTTCGTTGGAAAGTTACAAAACCGCCAGAATCAGGGACGAGGTACGAACGAATTCAACGTTCCGCTTCGGGCCATCGTCTCTCTCTCTCTCTCTCTTTCCCTCATTCCTTTTTCATCCTGTCTTTCTCCTTCTCTGGTCCCTTTCCACGGCCCCGGCAACGGTCTGTAAACGTGCATTTTCATCGTCGCAAAATTAGTTCTCTTCCGATGAAAAAGCTTACTTCTATCGGGGAAGAGAGCGCGCGTGCAACCCCCCTTTTTTCCCCTGTGTAGATTGCTTCAAAGCAAATACTCGCCCTGACCCCTCGCCCCTCGCTCTCAAGGTATGGCCCCGCGAGGAAATTACGGGAACCGGAGGTAAATCTAACGAATTTCCATTGTAACGCGATGCAGCCAGCCAGCCTGCAGGCTTCATCTTGATTTTTCGAGACAACGCCAGACTCTTTCAGCCGTGGATGCTGTATATCGATCCGGTTACCGACCATGGGTCTCTTGTGTTTTCCCGCTGTGATTCCTTCGTCTGTTGCACGTAGGTGTACGCGTGTGAAAATTTGATCGAGGGATCGATAGGAACGCGATAGGAATTGGAGTGATCGAATGGCGAAGATTATGTGCGAAGATTTTCATGCCTTTGTGAGAAATCTCTAACACCTCTAAAACCGATGTAATATGCGCAAATGTACAACAAGCATGAATTTCTTCAAACGTTCATTCAGTGATTCTGATGGAATCATTGCAATTGAGGAATGCGTATATTTATAAGAAATTACGAAACAATGGCTCAAGACAGCAAATTCCTATAAAGTCAGTAATCGAAGAGACGTTTTTATTCCTGCATCCAAACCAAAAGACTGAAAACCGTGTTCGACATTCTCGCCCATAGCCATCCTTTAACAGCAAGTCGAACATAGACTAACATACAACAACCATGAAATCCCCCAATTATTTCTCTAACGATCGCGGTGGAATCTTCTGCAGCGGCGATCGAATTATTTGTCAGAGCGTCTCGCAAAGCGAAGAAGGCTCAACTCCTCAGAGTAGGAGAGAAAAAGGTCAACAGTTAGTTCCAGTAGGATCGTGTCGCGCAACCACGTCGTCGACAACGGTCTTTACATCATTGTCCCACGGGAATCCATACCATTAACGAGTTTCGAGCTTCTTACTTTCCATCCGCTGAACTCTCGGGGCGATCCTCTGAAGTGTCGCCTAGGCGATGTGCTTCAATCGACAAAGACGGCTTCCGCGAGGCTCGAACCTGCCAATTAAGGTAGTTATCAAATTCAATGGCTCAAAGGGAATCGCTGATCACGGGAACTGAATATAACCAGGGACATCAGGACGCCAGGACTTGCTAACCTTTTTTACGCTGTGTCGTCTTTTAGCCTGTTCCACTTGGAAGATCGATGTAAGAAGCTTCGAGCTTCTTGGATCGCGCCTTATAAACGACTCGGAAGTCGTTTGTGCTTGTCGTCATTAAAACAGCCTTTGCCTTCGTCTGATCGCTTCTTCAGACGTTTAGCGTACTTGCCGATGCTTCGAAGTGTGGGCTTTTCGCTGCTTGGCAATACAAGGAGTGAGGAGAAAAAATGATTGGAGGATACTCTTAATACAAAGTTATTACGACAGTCTTGTGTACAAAGTGTGCTCGCAAGGATGATATAATTTGCAAGAGGATGAGTTCAGATCTCTCCTCGATGAATTTCTGAGCAACACAACGTAATAATTAATGTTATTGCTAACAACTTGTATCCCAACACGGTGAGGCTACCTTTTCTGATAAAACGTTCGATAAACAAAAATTCTTTCTTGGAACAAGAAAAAAAGAGAGAAAGAGAAAGAAGAAAGCGGCAAGAGCTTCAGATAGTAGAAAGAGTCAACTTGATAATATTTTCAGACAGCCACGTCTCATTTCCAGAAACTGGAACGCCTAAACTAACCTTCGTATTATGAAGTGCAACGAAAGAAGAGAATTGGTCAAGCGTTTAAAGTGTCCTCCTTTGACGTCGTTTTGTTAACCAATGGCGATCGTTCGTTGAAAATTCTCCAAGCGACCGTGATTGTCATCGACGCGTGAAAAATATGTAAGGGGTTGAAAGTTACTGGCAACAATGGACTTGGAACAGAGTCCCAGCGTCATTGTTCTCCTGACGGCCATTAACAAGTTCGTAGCTACTTAGCCGACGTCCGCTAGTTTGCAAAGCGATGGCGCTTCAATCGAGAAGCGGCAGTCTTTCCATGTCATCAATTAGCTGGAAAATACCGTGGCACGTCAAAAAGTGAATCATTAACGATTGCAGTGTTCCCTGGAACACCGAGGTGGCCTGTTCTTTTCCAATGTTAGCCTGTTCCTCTCGGTTCAACTTGGTCCTCCTCATATTTGTGTTCCTTGTTTCTTCCTTTTATACATTATTTATTCAAAGATCAATAGTTTCTAGAATCTATGTGACGTTTATTATTTTCGGACTGTCTATTGTTTTCATCATCTTTTTCATTTTAAATCCCCAAAGAGTCCCTTTTCAGAAAAAATGTAAAGATTCCTTATATTTAAATCTATCTATATGTTCCTTTTCGAATCTATATTTCTAGGGATCGTCGTTTTTCTTCTCAGCCTTCATTTACTAAATCCTTAAACTCCTCTCTAGATGCGTTTTTACGAAGAGACTGGATTCGAAACAATTACTCCTCGCAGAGGGTGACAGATGGGTCGATAGCCTTTCCCTGCGTTCTGGCACGCGTTCCAAGTCATGTTCCTCAACCCTTCTACACTCGATTCGCCACTTGTCCGACGGTATGCGACTCGTTTAACGTCGTACAGGCAAATCTTCGTGACAATCCCTTCGTGTTCATCGGTCTGGCAATTCACAACGCGGTCCCCAGACACGCGGACACTGTTCTCAGGGCCAAAGTGCAATCACCCTCTGCTAGGTTGCTAGAGGGGCAAAGGAACCGCATCGGAGAACTCGACGAGACTTTCCCCTTTCGACTTAATTGGCGGCTTCGAGACTAACGGCGCCGGCCGTCTACGTCGATTGAAGTGCCGCTTTGGCCACGTTCGTCGACTAAGAAGCTGGAAACTCGTTAATGGTCCTCGCGAAACAATCGATCGTCCCTCCGGATCTCGCTCATTTCCTTTTTTTCTTTTGTTTTCGAATGGCTACGCGAATTGACGAATTCTTTTGGATAAAGTGGAGATTCTAATGGACACGGCCTCTATCGAAATTGTAATTCGATTTCTAAAAAGTTCAACGTTCCAACAGCTTTCTTATCGGCAGCTTTCTCGCTCTCGTTTCGTTCATTCGCAGCAATGCTTGCGTTATTTTCTAATAAATCGCCACGTACATCAGTTCTGTTTGTCACGATTATACAAAAAAGGTTTAGCAAATTCAGGTTTCAATAGAAATTGATAAATGGACCAAATACTGTGGGCAGAAGAACAACGAAACGTGTGCGGTTAGTTAGTCCGATGGCGAGTTACGTATGCGCTAGCTAATTGCAGCGATTAGGTACATAAGTAGCTAGAGGACTAGACTTGGAAGTGGGTCAACATGTTTCAGTTCCGTGAGTGTCAAAAACCGAGTACCCATAGTTTGAAAACCGTCTGGGCTACGTAATAGTTTACGAAGATGCTACGCTATAGTGATTCTGTAGATTACGTATAGATATTTAGGTAAGGGTCAGTTAGGTTTTAAAATTTGTGCAAGGTACCATTAGGGGCGAAGAGTATTTTAAATTATAATCGAGTTTGGCTAAATTTTTAAGACACGGATAATACAAAGTCAAAGTTTAAGAATTCACAAAGCAGAGGAAAAGTTGATTGAAAATATGATTAATCAGAAATGTATAACAACCAATATGATGCTTGATATTTACCATAAATGATTTTACGAAATATCCAAGACTGTATAATTTAATAAAAGGCACTTTCCAACCATCTGTTAGAAGCTTAAGCGAGACTTAATATGACTAACAGACTCTTACGAGCGAACTAAATAAGTTTCACATGAAACTATGTTGCCTAGCTGCTGCACTGGAATCGGCCACTTTTAACGATAGTAATAAGCTACGCTAAGGAATTTATTACACGCGCGACCAGCAGATATAGCATATTCCTAATGGTGCATAATGTCCCGGAACGAGATCGTAATCCAGATGAAGATTACCATTTCGACCATTCAGAACAATTTCGTCTACTATACGATTACGATCCTTTAAGCTGTTTATTACCGAAGTTAGCAGCGGCCGGGAAATATTTACGCGCTTCCGGCTTATCTCTTACAGTTCTTTTACGGTCCATTCACATGCAAATTAGCCGTATAGCACTAGAATACTACGTAACGATAGGAATTCGACGTTCCTTTGCTTAATGTCTACCAATCGATCAATCGACCGATCACTACCCAGTTTTCCTTCTACTGCTTTAGTTACGAACTTCCCAAGTCACTTTTCCTACTTTTACGTTAGCACATTTCAGGATCGATATTTAAACCAAGAGCCAATTTTAATATCTCTTCCAATTTATTCGGATTGTTTCTAAAATTATTTTTAGCTATTTCTATTTATTCTAGTATTCTACTTTCATATTATTTCCGATCTATTCTAGGGCCTATACTGTATTCTCGTGATCTCTAAAATTTGCATAAACGAGCTCGTGCTTCCCCGAACTTCCACAAATTATTTTTACAATACAATCGTAATCACATTATGACATTTTTAGATATACATTTCATAAGCTCTGACAACTTTTGTACAGATCGAATGGCGTCTCTCCCAACTATTTTTAGCTGTTTTTACAAAATGGAATAGTTACATAACCTCGATAAAACAAACTCAAATTTCCTAACTTCTATCCAGCCCTAAAGGGTCACCATTCGATGATTAATTACGCAAGAAATAAAAGCAATAAGAACAACATGTTCTCCTGCTTTGGTATTTCCTCCAGAACAGAAGGGACGCGAAGTATAATAATTTATCCGAACACGTGGTGCCTGCATGAGGACAGGATTAAAGCACCGTACACACAGTGCGAGGCTTGTTTCCGCTGCGAATATAGAAATGCAGCAGGTTGCATGATACACCGTTGCGAAGATCGCTATTATGAAGCTTCCATATTCTAAATTCTTATAAATTTAACACCTTCATATTCCAACTTCTCATAGTTGGAAACTTGCACATTCGAAATGTCCTAAACTAGAAATTAAATAGAAAGTAGATGGAAAGTGCACGGCTTATAATTTGTCACTTGTCTAATATCCTATTTTATAACTAAACATTTTATAATTAATATATTAACTAATATACCATTATATAATATTTATTATAAATATTATATAATATCGCACTGGTTAAATTCTGAGGCAAGAAGAGGCAGACCTCGAGTTATGCAATGAGGTATGAAAGTATCATTGTATGCAGAATGCTCAAAGATCCTCAGTTGACTGTGCATTAACTCTAAAGGAATGATCCATGCCAGCTCGCTATATTTCTTCAACTATAGCATCTCATACAAATATAGCAACTCATCTTGTCCTGGTGTTATTCTCGCGAACGTTTCACGCCAGACTCCGTGCAACAAGGGGTGGATTAAGGTCTTTTGCGCTCCGTCCACAGTCGGGCCAGGCTAATAGAAAGAGGAAAGTAGATCCAATTCGACTGTTTTTCTGGCCTGGATGCCCCGTTTTCACGGCTCGTTGCACGAAACTGAGGGGTGGAATGGCGTGGCGTTCTGTTTGCACCCTTCCATGCACCCCCTTTACGAACTGTCGATCGACGGGATGATTTACGACGCTATAATAGCGGCCGGAAATCGTGGCGCCGGTTTTAGCGTCCGGTTCAACCCTTTGACGACTTGTGATGCGGTCGAGAACATTTATTAACGAGTAACTTTCCTCGAGTGATCGTCTTGTTACAGTTTTTCCAATTTGGGGATGTTGAAGAGGAGAGATTTATGGATCGCTAGAAAGTGTGTTTTTCGGTGAATCGAAGGTTTTCGAGGGTTTCACAAGAGCATTGGTCCAACGTGGCAATTCCACGTTATGGGACTATAGTACAATATTCTGGTTTTCATGTTTCGTGTATAATAAATAGAGTGTGAATTTCAAGTAGACGTATTATTTGTAAATTAGGAACTTGTCCCTTTTTTCTACCAGAAATTATTATTTCAAATTTATTATACTATCATTTTAAGAACATCGACCGGAGCGTCGAAGAGCGTGCAACTTTTAGAATTTCCAATATTTGTTTGTCTCGTAAGAAAAATTGTTCTGTTTTTAAAATTCATCATAAATTGTTCAATAGATCGTGAATTTTGTAGGTTAAATGACGAAATAGGGGGTCTATTTCGAGGATAATGGAGTCGAGTATGAAAAAGGAGCTGTACGCTAATTTATTCCCCGATGGCAGCAAGAAAGGTATTCATCGGCCTGTCACACGGTCGATGCGCGGAATAACAAGATGATTGCGGACGATATAATTTATTCCGCGATTACAGGATAAGAAACAGCAAGAATAACCACTTACAGGCATGCGATGCACCAAGGATGCACGAATGCGGCAGCAGAAAGCAAGTCAGCACTAATGGCCACTTCATCTTCGAATCTGAAACAGTAAAAATAGAAAGAATCAGGTCAGAGATCGTCTAATATATTAATAACAACTCCTTAAAGTCTCTCTCGACGTAATTTTAAATTTGTATTATTAGCTCAGAATTTAGAATGTACATGGAGACAGATACAAGAGTCTGGTCGTTATACAATTTGGTAACTTACTCTGGAATTTTTCTTTCCTTTGCAAAAAAGAAGATATAAAAATGCGTCCTACTTTCAAACAAACATTCAACATTCCAAAATACATTTTCATGATTAATTTTATTTTAAAACGCCGGAAGTCGTTAGAAATGTCCTCGCTTTAATTAATAATGTTCGCTTCGATCTCGTCAGATTTGTCTTGCCAAATTTTTGTAAACACAAACCTCAAGATTCCTGCGATTGCATCAATAGCTATTATTACATATTGAGAGTGTAGCAGCTAAGTTTCAGATACTTAAGAGCTCAGAAACTCAATTACAAACTGTCTCCCCAAGGAAAAATAGTCCATCACCGAATTTCCAATCATCTGATGCATCGAATGCTCGGCACAGGGGTCATTATCCAGTTTCTGTCGAGCGAAAGAATGACCAGTGGAACAGTTTTGGCTGGCGTGGGCCTTCCCCTAATTGCAGGCCATCGATGTTTGGAAACGAACACGGTGGTTCACATTAAATCGCCACGAGTGTGCTGTTTCTCAGACTTTCGTGAGGGGTTGTTGAATAAACCGTACATCCTAGATAAGTATAGAAGGCCAAAGCTTGATATTAGGCTGAACGTCTGCTCAGCTCTCTCCACTCTATTTTTCTGTCATTTCGAATCGATCAGCTCGCCTAACTGCTTCCGCAGTTAGGCTCCAGCAATGGAAGGCTTTTTATAAGCGACGTTAATGTCTAGGACGTGTTTCTTGGGAATAGGTAATTAGAAAGGGGAATTTCAGACGTTTGCCTTCGGGGCACGAGGCGATTGGCAATCGCGATGAGGTTAGGGGACTGCGTAGGTGGCGCTACTTACGATTTTCGATCAGTTATGGTTAGTTTATCGACGCGTATAATTTATTAATAGTCTCAGTGATCCTTACATTTCTATATTTCTATGTTAGTTCGATTTTGGCAGACAACAACATTTTTTTAAAGATTTAAAAAGATATTTAGATAAATTAACCTCGTCATTTTATCGCACGTGTTAGCGGTTACATCTTACAATTATACAATTAAGACAAACTTAATAAGTCATACAATATCATTAATAGGGTGTAGAAAGAAACTTTTTGTAAATTGTCTGAGCAGCTCGAGTTCGAAGTCATCAAACGAAATAAATCAGGCGAGCTCTCTCGGCCCAATTTCAAAGTCCTAGAAGCAGGCAATGGAACAGGGGTATCGTTCGTAGGAATCCAATTCAATGCAATCGAGCGAGAGCGACGCGAAACAATTCGCGACGATGGAAGGGAGATCAATGTTTCAGGAATATCGAACCGGAGGGTAGCCATAAATTCGCCATCTCCTCGAGATCCTTGGAAACCGCGTCACGAACAAACAGTTCCGTCGCGTCCGTGGCGCATCTTCCATCTGATCTTCCTTCCTTTTGTATTGAGAGAAGAAAAAAGACGCTAGCAACGAGGACATGGAGAGAAAGCACGAAGCTAATATCTACGGGCAAGCTTTTATTTTTCTTTATTAGCTGGATATCATGAACGACCTATCGACGGTGTCTGGTATCTGGCAAATTCTATTCTCGGATCACATTCTTTCGTGTGTGACTCGCGAAGAAATATATGTGTTGGATTAGCGAGCGATTAAAAATACTAATTTGCACAAATATCTGCAGCCTGCTAGTAATATTCACGTCTGTTTCATTCTTTGCATCTCCTATAACCAACATGAGCTTGACTTCTCTCTCTAATTTCCGAAAAGAAAGAAAACATCAACCCCATCCTTACGTTCGAAAGTCCGAATTATACTAATCACATCGACACCCATCCTGCCCACTATCTCCCACCTAATCAACCCCTCTATATTTGCCCCAATCTTTAAAAAAGAATCCACCAGTTTCCAAGAACAATACCAGAAGATCAGCCAGAGGGAGAGCAGAGGGCTATTCTCGGCAAAACATTGCTCGCAGAACACAACGCAGTGGAGGAGAAAAGGACAGTGTCATCACCGGGAACAGCACAAAGAGACGCGGCTAAGTGGAAGAGAGTCCGGTAATTTGCTTTCACCGCGAAGAATAAAAAGGGGGACGGACGATCAGTGGGCGGATTAAGGAACGCTGAGATTTTCGAAGGAGCGGAAGCTAGCAACGCGGAAACCGGACGTCGAGCAAGGTCTTCCCTTGCTCGTAAGGACAGAAACGGACGGGAGGAGAGTGGAGCTAATATCCTGCAGGAAGAGGAGTCTTTATTTTTCTTTATTAGCCCGGCAACAATGGCGGAGTACGCGCGCCAGTGTCAATGGTCTGGCTTTTCGCAAGCTCGAGCAAGCTTGCGAGCCAACCAAGCGAATAGGACGAGGCCGCATCTGCGGATTCCCCCAGCCAGGGTGGTTCCCCGTCGTCTGCGTCAGAGGAACACATAGCTAGTGGCTACAAGCTGGAAAAGAGTTATGGCAGACCCGGGGAACACGGAGTGGAATGATATTAAAAAACCGAGGGAGGAATTGCGTGGCTTCCACGACACTGTATCACCCGTCGAATTAATGTTGCAGTAAGGACACCTGCTTGTGGCGGATCAGACTCGGGATGACTGTTCTTTGCGATAAACAGCTGGGTCTTCGTATATCTGATTCTACTTGGATTTTGTGGTTGAATAGTTTTCAGGTGATTAAGGATAAGTCAGGAGATTCGTGAAACCAGTTTGCTATTTAGTTGGATTTTGTGTTTCTATGCTTCTGGAATATTTGCCAGTAACCGAGGATGTTTATTAGATGAATCGTATATAGAGATGGATTTTTGGTTAACTGTTCTTTGAAGCTAAACAGCTGCGCCTTGGTATATCTGACGATGGTTGAATTCTGTATCTACATAGATTTTGTGTTTGTATGGTTTTAAGATGTTTGAGGATAACTGAGAAAATCCGAAAATGAAAAACACTCTCGCTCCAAGAGAGTCTCTGAAAAGTGTCCATATCAGAGTCAACGCACCGAGCGTTATCTGTAATCAATAGCATCGCGTCTCACAGTGGCAAAGGATGATCCCAGAGCGTCGCAAAACGAGAAACGCGAGGATCGTGTACATAAGGACGCGAAGGCGTACGTCGTGAAGACCAAGTCGGAGCAGAAAATACAGTACAAAGAGAAAAAAACTGAAAGAGGAAAACAGGGAAAGCGCGGCTCCCAAAGTACGCAGGATAGAAAAAAAGAAAGAACTGAGAAATGGAGGCAGGCGACGAGGAGAAGGAAAGAAAAAGAAGCTGGACGATGCCAGTTAGAAGAGAAACAGACCAAGGAAAGAAGAGAAACATCGCCTAGAGCGTCTCTTCGTGCGTCCCCCTGCTGTCTGCCCCTGGTGACTAGGCAACCAACCTCGCTACGACGCTCTTCGGAACTCTTGTTGGTTTCTTCCCTCTTGAACTCTACCTGCTGGCTCCTTTAAACAGCCGTGTGACGCTGTCAGCCACCGTATTACATTCCGTACGCGCTCACACGGTGTTCCCTTAGCGCCTACATGTGTAACAGTCGTTCCAGCCATAGGTGCATCCTAATAGTATGGTCTTTTTTTACCAAATATAAGATTTTTAAGGGGGACGTATGAAACACTGTTTATTTCTTGAAGGAATTTTATACAATGACGAATAGACTGTCGAATTTTAGATATTTACGAGGAATTTAAAATTCCCAAGGAGACGAAAACCAAACAAAATAAGAAGGAAATTTCAGTAACACTTTTGCTATTGATTGACAATTGCTAAATTAAAAAACTGCTCCGCTGTAAATAATAGAAACTTATCATATTGCTCTCCTATAGTATTCAGATACCATCAATCGTAAAAACAACGAACTGATGATATCTCATCCGATAAATTTAATTCCGTTGCCTTGAGAGATTTGAAAATCGTGATCTCATTTGCATGCATGCACATGGAAAGAAATGCGTTGGAATACGAATCCATTTGTACGGCATCCTGAGGGACGCGATACCGAATAACACGATTCCCTGTGTCGACAACCCCATAATCCAGCCATATACTGTGCGTGCCGTTGCCCACAGTCTGCGTTATGATACGCGTCGGATTATGTACGCGGCTTAATGTCCCTGCTGACATGGTCGATCGTTGTAACGACTTCACCAATGTTACTACACTTGAGATTGAAACATTCCAAAGAAAATAATAGTAAGCTGTATCTAAGAATTACTAGATTGCAGAATGTAGATCAGTGTTCCAATATTAACGTAACGAGTCAAATTCAATCCTAAAATTCGTAAAAGTTTCTAATGGATAGGCGAGGTTAATTACATCAAATATTTTCGAATTTGGAGATTCCACTGTGAAGATAAAAAATTCTGCAGCTTGCAGAGTAAAATTCCATTCCTTTCGTAGATGTTACATTTGATGTCACTTATTGCAATAATTTCGTCTGCCATAAATTCGTGCCAAATTTAATGTTAGAACGACAAATACATTATCTTATTCTGCTTCTCTTCAAAATATACAAATTTAAATAAAATTCGGTATTGTGTACCAGTTTAAAGAGAGGCAGAGTTTTATGTAATATTTCGTAGCACAAGAAATTCTCGCGTTTCGGATTTAATATAACGTTCATCGCATTGTTGAACTTACCCCTTCGAGGAGTAAAATTTAGCCTCGCAAACCTGCACATTTAAAATTTATTACACAAGTCGAGAATGTCTGACGTGGGTGGGCAGGGGGTGGCCGAGGGCGGTGGTAGACTCGAGGAATTTGTAATTTAAAGCAAAGTAAATTCCGCGTAAACGCCAGTTTATAATTCTAAATAACTCTCTCTGTACAATCGATGTTAATTCGCGAATAAAATCTAATTAACAACAATGTGCCCCGCTCATCTCCTGAATCACGATATTTTTATTTCATTTTTCCTTTATCTAATTATGAAATTAAACAAACCAGTAAAACGACGTAGATCACGAAAATGCAAAATGTTGGACAACTTAAAAGATTGGGTCAAATCTTTTATTGTCGCCAATAGATATCTCGATAAAATCACGTTACAGTAAGCTCAGTTAGGCATAAAACGAATGAAATATTACAAATGAATTTTACAAATAAATTTTACAAATTAGAAATCCTCTTGTGCCTTCATAAAATTCACTAATATTATTAATTGATCAATTACTGTGCTAAAGGATTCGGATCTGGTAAATTGGCATGTTCATTGGAGATCTGGCATTAATAACACAAGAACTGCAGATGTTACTAGATCCATAAACCTCGCTAGACCTCTCCACGTCATAACTGATACAAAGTACCAATACATACAAGCTGTTAATCCCAGCAACAGCTAAGAAATCTCATCCACGTCATAAATCCACTTAAGGGCCAGGCTCAATCCTCGGTAAAGCCCTATTCCAGTCATAAATTCGCCGATAGCTGGCTGGCTCATGCATCATTAGGGAAATTTCGCGATCAACGGCTAACGCCACCGGGCAACCGATTACACTAGTTTCACTTCCCAATCAACTAATTCACGATTGCTTCTAAACGGTCCAAAAATATAATAGCCATTAAAAATATTAACAGGAAGCTTTATAATGTGTCAACCTTTTCTTGGTATTGTATTCTTCAGTCCTTTAACGCTATGAACTTATATATGAGATTTGAAAAATTATTAAATATACTATGCATTATGTATTGAGTCTGTTAGGCAAAGTAGGAATATTTAGTTATTCTTTATTATTTTCTGCTATTAGAAATAGTTTTATTTCGATATATGCCCTTTATTAAAATTTGTATTTTTTGAAATATTCTTGTTTCTAAACGCTGCAGTGAAAGCCTTCGACGGGAACAGACATTCTAGTTTGAAAACGATATCGGGAAGAAATAGCACGCTTCGATGATGGCCCTGCTTGATTTCACTTTTTTTCGTCCCATGAAAACGCGACGAGATATTTCCACGACACGAAAATTTCGCCAATAACATCGAATTCGCGACGTCATGTCACCGTGAAATCATTACAGCTGGTGATCGTTAAAATTAATGGACTCCTGCGTCCCGTGCTATATTTCCATCGTTAATGAGACGTACCCGTGACAGGAAATAAACGATCGAGCATACCTACCCATCGAAATGTTATTAAATTCGGTTCGCTTCTCCGCGTGATACTTTCGAATCAGCGATTCATTAACAATTATAGTAGCAGTCTTACTTTTTATGGTCATAGACGATTTATGGTCATTTAAGATACAGATTTTCAGTTTTATAGAGATACTTTTTGAAGTTTGAATACATGAAGTTTTGAAATGTCAAAATTCGAAATATGAAACATAACAATTTTTGTAGAATATAAAATATACTTCCATTTTCGAGTTCTACTCTTCCATCTGTGTTTATGAGGAAACAAATTTACATAAACATCGCACAAATTTCACACGATCATATTTGTCTTTACCCTCCGCCCCCCACAACCTCAAAAAAAAAAAAGAAAAATAAAAGGAAAAAGTGAAACTAGAAGTTCCGGCTGTATCGCACAGGAACAACTCGGCTTATTTTCTCGGTACCACGTTCGCATGCATCGTGTACAGATTGAAATCCAACGAGGCATCGATCGAGACGCGACGAAATTCCACGGAACGGAGTCGATGCCACGCACGGGGAAACCTGGCTGCTCCTGCGAGCAGAAATACCACCGTGGAATCCTGCATTTTTTCTCGTCATACATGGGGCATAGCTGGATTAACAATTAATCTCCGCTCTCGAAAATCTATCTTCTGCAAGGAGCACAAGAAACATTTTTCTCGCGTGTAAACGACGATGTTTCATGACCTTGGTCACGTGATCTGTGTAAAACAACGGCGTCATAGTAGGTTTCCTTTGATCGGATGACTTTATGACACAGAATGATCACTTTAGAGTAAGTTTAGAATTTTCACCAGTGAACTTATTCGTCTGTAACAACCAAATTTATTATTTTATTTACTGCAACCTTGATGAATGACTAAAAGCTTGATTTTTTAATTTCCGACGAATAGCTTCAATACCGATTCGAATTTACTACTAAAATGTTTATAGCTTTTTAAAACAAGAATTTTCAACTAGATATCGACGGAAGAACAGACGGTGGAACGATTTATTTCCGCTTTTACGATTCGTTACGTTCTACAATCGACTAAAGAAACCTGTAAATACACGAACCAATGAAGTATAAAGCATAGGCCACTACACTATACACAAAATGTAAGAGAAGTAGGAAGAAGTAAAGAAAAACAAATGGAATTTCTTGAATAGGAAGTCGGATGATGCCGGTGATTCAAAAGCACGAAGTGCAATATTTTATCGTCGTCACGTTTCCTACTGGCCCTTGTACACGTGTAAATAATTCACGTTACAGTTACGTATGTGCTTCGCTCTTTTCTTTAGCACTTTTCCTAAAATTATTGTACGATATTTTAGGGATTATATAGTTTCACAGACCGAACAACTTTTTTATATCAGTATCGTCTAACTTTAAATTTGATTATTTAATTTATATAATTATATTATTCGTGGATGGAGTAAAAAATGTAATTCAAACAACTTGAATAATAAATTGTACGAGGCAAAGGAAACGGAAAATGATATAACACGGTAGAAGGAAGGAAGCAAATCATGCTAGATACGAAGCTCGATTTGCGCTAACAGCCAAACTGCAGCTTAGTCAAATATTGCTCAATGGCTTTCAAATGAGCCAATGCATAGCCCCGTTCACGTTCCAATCATGTACAACGCGTTGAATAATATTTGTCGTTGTAGTATGAATGAGGCATCCATGTAAATAGTCGGAACGAAATTACATTTGAATAATAAATTTTCCGCCGGAATAAATTTTTCTGCAAATATTTTTATTCCTGTCTCGAACTGGTACACTATACGACCCAGACGATGCTATAGACACGAAGGAAATCTTTAACCTATAAATATTATAATCCGCCTCTCCAGGACTCTTAAAATATTCTTAACAAGCCTTGCAATTCATTTCGCAAAATGCTCATTCCTTTCTGGAGCATTGATTTATAAATAAAAGGGAAGAATGGGAAAGAGGAGAAGAGGAGAAAATATAAGAAAAGTCCGTTGCCCTAGGACCAATTACGAGCGAAACCTTGACAATCGCTGTCAAAAGAGAGCGTAATCCTCAGAAACGTTCAAACGAGCAGCGTTTCACCAACGACGCCATAAATTAATGCGCGACAGAACGGGGCGACTTCCCCCGAAAAAGCTCCAAAAAATAACAAAGAAAAATGGAACAAAAAAGAGAAGCGATCCAGTTATTCTCCACGGGGCCGGAAATTTCCGGAAACACGAATTTTCATTGTGCCCCGAGCGGAGGTATCCGGAAACGATAACAACGAGCCACATAACCGTGCGGATAAACAATAGTCGACAAACAACGGGCGAGAATTCTGCATTTCAGGGGCTCATCGTGGCCCGCCAATAATGGACGCCCGAACGGGACACGTTTCTACGTTGAAACAACTCTGCAAGCCCATCGGGATCAGCAGGAGTGGAAGAGTGGCGCACTCGCTACAAGATACGCTTCTATGCTTCACGATGCCGAGGTGGGAATATTTTTCGTGGCACTTGCTGTTTTTTCCCCAAGGGATACGTTCCAACGTTCGGTGTGAGATTTGAGATTTTTATGTGGAAAGGAGCTTTTTGGGTAGGAAAACTTGGATTTTAAGGTTAGGTTTGCATAACAGATACGCAGCCACGCTTTTATGAATATTAACATAGGTACTAAAAAAATTTTTGCGCAAATTTTTTAATAACGTAATTTTTAAGAACTGTTGTAATTTTTCTTCACAGATAATCGTTCGTATCTCTCAATGAGAGAGAAACTTTGGATTAAAAGAAATTCGGAGGTTAGACCTGTAGACGTACACAAGTATTAAGGTACGTAAGGTAGGTAAGGTAAAAAGATGATTATGGAATTGTCCAAACTTGTACAAATTATTGGTCGATTCGGAAGACTAAATATTTTAATATCGATTCTTTTTTTCTCTCTTTTATATCGGTATGTTTCTGATAGATACGATTGTCACATACCTAGCCATAACTAGTTCTAAGAAAAGTACATTTAAAATTTCGAGAAACTATAATCGGTATGTGGCGTATCGATATAGTTAGCCACTAATATATTATATTATAATAACAATAACGTCAGCACGGCTCGTTCCTCATCCGTCCATCTCTGTTTATCACGAACCAGCGGCCGATTCTGATTAAACCGAATACCCATAATGGAGCCTACATGTGTAATCCTAGGCTGGGTTTATAAAAACGTCCTGGCGCACGCTGCCGTAGGAAACGGGGGAAAAGCGTGCAGACTCGTTAACTGATAATCGATAATCCTCATCCGCCTGGTCGGTCCACCTTTCCCTCCCTTTTCCCCTCCATGTTGAACGTACAACAACGGACAGAAAATATCGACGCGATCCAGTGAGTATTGTGCAAGCGATATTAAAGCTTTTCCACGGAACTCAGTGAACTTTTCGCGGCAAGCAGACTGTTGTAAATCGACGTAGGCAGAGGTCTGCGCCAACCTCGACGCTGGCCAAATAGAACAAAGGATATCGAATGTGTCGAGCGACAAAGCAGCGCCACGACGGTGGATCATGCGAACCATCCGCTTGGCTAATCACAATGGAGCCAGAGGTAATATCGTGTTACTTATCCGACCGTGTTCTTCACCGGTATTTATTCTGATGAGTCTGGTTATCCCTGTTTGAGTAGCAATTTTAGACAGAATGATGATTAACGTATTAAATTTAATATTACTAAAATGGTGCTACAGTAACCTGCGAACATATTTAAACACATTCTAGAGAACTTTTACGTGTATAACACACGTGTCATACGATATATTTTGAAATTTCGTTAGCAATGTAACGAGACACGGCTGTCGTGATCATGTCGATGAAATTTGCAACCAATCTGAATATACAAATTACACTATATCTGTTATAAAATTAGATTTTGCGAAATATTAGCATACAGCATGAATAGCATATCTCAGGCATTGTAATTTCCAAACCTTCCACGCTGAAAAGTCAATTTTCCTCTTTTATCCTTTACGCTATCTATCGCTCGAAATCTGCAGGTTATTAAATTTATCGAAAATTTCATGAATTTCTACATGTGCAACGATAGGGTGAATTTTCAAACCTACAATGATATTTTAAATTTCCAGACCTTGCGATAATACAGTATATCCACATCCGCAAAATTACTGATTCGCTGGAAACTTAATAAAAATTTCATATTTAAAGATTTTATTTCCATCTAAATTGCCACCTAGTATCTAACCATGATCTTCGATGTCACTGATATGGAATCAGACATTTCTTGAATTTTCAATTCATCTAGGTTGAAATTGAAGCAAGACGCCGGTTGGAAGTCGTCATCGTGCATTAAAAAAGAGAGGGAGGAAAGAACGCAGAGGTAAAAATGTCGGAGGTAGTTGGTATTCCTACCGGAGATGTTTTCGTTAAGTTCCACCTTCATTTCTGTAAAACGTTTGCAGCACGTGAATACTTGCTTTCAGGCGTATTGTACAACTCTTAACCGCAACTAGGTCAGAGCAAACGTATATGCTGGATACTTTAATCTTTTATGTGATTGTTACGGGAATACTTGTGCTTCCCTATGTAGTTCCTCTTTGCATAGTTAACAACCTTCTCGGCAGGCACACGCGTACGCGTAAGCTTTTCTCACGAGAACTGAACAATCCCTATTGTAATTAGTGACAATATTTTCTAATTAATGAAGTAGGACGGACTATTAATTCGGGAATTTTTTGGCTCGTTTAAAAATTTTCATTTCAGGAATTACGCGAGTTTCAAGAGATTATGATAGAATTATACAGGGAAATATAAATATTTGTAATTAATGAAATTTTAACAGGAAAAAAAAAGGAAATTCTTTAGATGCTCTTATAATTTCAAGGCATTTTAGGTATTATCTGGTGCAAGTTTCAAAAGACTATAAATATTTCACCATTTAACTTTCTGAATTATGCAAACTACGACTAATGATGCTTCATTTTCATATCAAATTTTTAATAAACCGTATCATGGTGTAAAAATATATCATTTCTAATTTATGGTATTCTTTCCACGTTGATATAAGAGAATTCCACTTTTTCCATTTCTGTAAGCCGTTGAACAAGATTAAAGATTTGCCAGAATATCTTTCCAAGCGAATATTAAATTCTCTCTTCTATGTTAACCATCTGAATTAATAATAATTCTAATAATACAATTTTCGTACTACGCGATATTACCACTTCATTTTCCAATCCACTCTAATTAACTACCATATCAATTTAAAATTAGAAACATTACCATCTATATTATACCTCTTTATAATCGAACGATAATGTTAATCAACAACCTCGTTTTCATTGTTTCAATCCTATTTCTACAATATGTTTCTATGTTTCATATTCATTTCCTTAATTTTCCAATAATTTCATTCGAAACGTTCATTAATCCTCATAGTTCTATTGCAGCTGAATATCATTCATGTTCTTTTATAAGAGCTGCTATAGTAGAACTCCATTTATCTGAACATGCCGAGGAACAAACAGTTTATATAATCGGAGTTCATATAATACGGGCTCTCCAATTATCCCCACTACCTAATTATTGTTCGCATAATAGGAGCTCATGTTCAGATAAGTGAACTTAAGCAACAAAAGCTTAGTCTGCCATTGACGAGAATAGAGTTCTGCTGTATTGTACTTTTACAACCAAGGACCAAAAAAGGACACGAGTACATCCAGGTAATTTACTTCAGCTCGATATTACAATCCCTGAACAAACTTGCAGCTCTGTCTCTGAGTCGTCGCCGGTATCTACGGTGTCTAGATTAGAACTTCATCGTGATGAGGAATGTCTCGACGTCTCGGGAATTAGGAAACCTTCGGATCAGGATCAGCGAAATGGCCAGGTGACCGGTTTTGCTACACGCGTCCATCCCCCGAGGGCAACCCCTGAATTTTCGTTTTTCCGCCGGCAAGCTCGATTATTCGTGTAACGTTGCATTGTTCTCGCCCAAAAGTGTAATACGGGCCGCGGAATCCAGCCTCGGGATTACGCGGTTTCTCCTGCTGCATTTCGAAAGACGACCTGTGCTATTTTGCTTTCTGTTGCACGCTTGCCAATGAGAAATCCCAGATCACGGCGCGTAATTATCGCTGCAATGCGCGCAGCGTTACGAGAGTTTCGTTACACGCACGTCTTCGCTCGACGGTGTATCAACAGGGTGGAACGTGGAATTAGACAAGTTGAAAGAGAAAGTGGTGCAAGATTTTGATTGTATGCATGAGTGTTGTAGAAAGGAAGCTTAATAATAAGGTTGAAGTCTGCGAGTTCATAGTATCTTTTCGTTTCATTCTTCTTCTTCCTTTTACGTTTTTCTTTACTCAAAATACTTTTCTCGATTTTATTTAGATCGAACAGCCGACAGAATTAATCGAATAAACAACGAATAGACCCAGAACCTATACGTTGGAAACACACCTGTCCTGCATCAATGGCCACATCTTACCAATGTTATGAAAGCCTGAAACCAACACGTGACAAAGGTATCGCGACAATTCTACATTGTATATCAATGACAATTTGCTTTATTACACCGGTGACGCTGATAGCTAATCGGCCTCGTACACAACTGCCTATCTACGCGACGATGTATCGTGGGCTTGTCACTGCGTCGTTACTTGCACGACTACAGGAATTATTTAACGTGGAACACGAGGCTTTCGCTTCGTAGATAACGCTTGGCGATACGAAATCGGCGTTCAACTATGTTTCTCGTGCTGATTCCGGCCAACATTTTTGATAAATGCTCGACAGCGTCAGCCAGGGAAACGTAGCCGATTGAATTACAGAGAGTAATCTGTAGAGACACAGATGGTCGTGTAAGAGGGGACAGAAGTTCGTGTTGAATGAGATTAGTACCTCGAATAGCGCTACTTGAAATATTCAGAGAGGAAAAATGAACATTAATGACGGTGTGTTGCGATAGTGATGTAGGTTGATGTTAGGGAGCTTGATAATAAGACGGTCATCGGTTTCGTAGAACTTTGATAAAAGGTTACTTTATTTTCCTCTGTGTGTATGTATATATATAAAATCTGGCGTCGATGTTGCTAGCTAAATATTTTACATAATGGTTATTCGTAATTAGGACAATTAAGATTTAATATTTTTTAATAGTTTCATACTTTAAGAGATTCCTTTCAAACTTACCGATGATTTGAAATTTTTCTCTAAAAAAGTTTCAAATGATTATTTTGGATCCCTATACTATTTATTGATATTTTAATACTTTTTACTACATTATTATTTTTTCATATGAAACACGAAGAAGTAAGAAATTCATATTTTCTGCGACTCTTATAACGTTACATTTACTTATTCACTTTACATGTAAACGTATATGAAATTAGAAAGTACGCTGGTTTATTGGAAAATAAAATCCACCTCGCGTTACACAAGCTAATTCCCATTTGTAATATTCGCTAAAAATTAGGAACAAACTAAAAGCTCGAAGGATGCATTTTTCTCGAGGTGCCTATTTGTCCCAACAAATGCACGCTGCACTCAAGACAGAATATAAACGTAACGCGTGGAATTCATTAGGGCGCGGCTAGCTCAATTTTCTTCTAAACGTGACTTACTTAAGCCACTTTAAAGACAATTGCCGCAACCGAGTGCGAAAGATACGCGTTTTAGACCTCTCGTGCTTAATTGTACCCGCTCGAAATTAAAACCTCCCCCCACCAACGACCCACTCTCCTCGCAACGCCACTATTTTTCATGTAACCTCTCCCTATTTTTATCCATTACGCCGTGTTAGAGGCAACGAGAATTCCACGTTAAAGCACCTACAAAGCGTTTCCTTGTATCGTACACACGGCCCGATTAATTAACTGAAATTAATTAAAACGCGCACGATAATGCGCGCCCCCGCTACGACCGGCAAAATTAAAACGCTTCGCCACCCTAATTCCCTTTTCGACTTTTGGCTTCGTAGAATACGATAGCCCATGTCTATTACACTCTTCTTCGTTGTTTAGTTCTACTTGTTCGGTTTACGAGATGCAAATTTAATCTTTCTTCATCTTTGTGCTCGGAATTTGTGAATTTTGCGATTTTTAATTCGACAACTTTCATAATTTTCTAGTTCGCGATTCTTTAATTCCTGAGTATGCGAACTTTTTTAATCCTGAATTGACAAGCATAGTTTTGAATTTGTAAATTTGAAATCTACGAATTCTCGAATTACTGGAATTCTGGAATTTCGAACGTCTAAACATTAAATTTGCGGATTTTCGTAACTCCGAATTTCTCGAACCTTCGATATTTTCCGATCTCCGAGTTCTTAATCTTTCGAATCGCTAAATTTTCGAACTTTCGTACGTTTCACCATTCGAGTTCTCTAAACTTTGATCCTTCCACTTGCTGTATTCTTGAATCCTCCAATCTTTCAAACTTTATATTTGTAGATTCCTGAATCTTTCAGTTCTTGCCACTTCAAACTCATAAATTTTGTACATCCTCGTGTCTCCACGTGAAAACGAAAATACCAAAAAGATCCTTCAGCGAAAACGCCAATGTACTAATTACACGCGCCATCGTCATTACAATGTAACTCGCGCAACTATTGGTTGTTGACACGACTGCTAATCGATATTCAAAGCGAGTTCCCTCGAAAACTACGAGAACGTGCACTCGACTCGAACAGGGGCAGAGGGTGGAATCACTTCCTCCTCGACTTCGGCGTCGCATCGATTAAGTCGTACGAGTGGCAGCGTAGTGGCCTGATATTCAACCAGAACTAAAGGATTCTTCGGATCGAGATCAATTAAACAAATTAATCGAGCACATCTCGAGCTGATAAGTGTCGTTCGCGATACGTCTTCATTGCCGGTAGAAGGGCGCGTCTGATCGATGCGAACTAATTTGTCTTTTCCCTTACTCTCTTCGACTCTCTCTTGTTCGAATAACGTCTTTCCTCTTCTAGCTTCTACCTATAGACCTTTCTCGACGTGACAGATCCGAGAGTCTGGCTCCATTCCGTCTTCAAGTAATACCGGGATTAAGGATAAGTAACTTCGGCTGAAGTGCAATGGAAACTTTGCGGGTAACCTTACGTTCGTTGCCATCCCAGGCGTGCTCCTGATTCCGGAAAATATTTCGCGTCTCGGCTCCATACCGCCACCCTTTTCATAGTAACGCGATATTAACCTATTTGCCGTGCAACGTTATTAAGAGTGGAGATACTTATTTTTTATACGTCTGTTTAATTGGTTATTTCCAAGGGAGTATAATTGAAGGCAAAGATCTGGGATAATCTTTTTCAGGGACGAATATTATTAAGGATAAACCAAAATCTGTTTTTACATATTTGTTCTTTTCATCTTTGGATGATAAATACTGTTAAAGACAGTGGAAAGTAATTTTGTGATCACAAAGGGGTAAATAATTAACCGGTTGTATTTAAGGGAATATTATTCGGTACAGAAACAGATAATTAGTCTTTTCATTTTTTAAGGATAAATATCGTTAATTATTAATTTTTGGTGATCGAACCGTTATTAATGATAGAACATTTTACTATATATTTGTTCGTTTTATTTCCTGCAGCTGAGTATACAAGAATTAAATTGTGTTTCCAATATCCAATTTATAATGACTTTATAATTATTAACGCCTTATAATTGAACGTGTTTAACGTACTTAATATTGGTATAGTAGTAGGGTTTTTATTGGTTAGTTTGCATCCGACAATGGATCTTATCTAACAATGATAATCCAGAGCTTTGTTTAGACAATATTATTGTTTCGATAGGGAACAATGAGTTCCTGTAATTGTCTTGGTATTGATAGTAATCTACTGACTGTTGCAATATGATAATACGAGGT
This sequence comes from Bombus affinis, assembly GCF_024516045.1. Lineage (NCBI taxonomy): Eukaryota > Metazoa > Arthropoda > Insecta > Hymenoptera > Apidae > Bombus > Bombus affinis. Next base: position 7,670,447 of record NC_066359.1, read on the forward strand.
CAAGTGTATGTGCAACCTATACAATACACGTCCCATATATGAGACTATCTCTAACTTAAGTACCTTAACTCATTAGCTACTACAGTCTTCGTGTAGAAATCATACAATGAAATTTATTCGCGCTTCGCGCAATCTAACTTGCAATTTTGCAAATTTGCAACATTCACAGCATCGAACATATGCATCTGATATACAAATTCTTTCGCAAAACTGAGCCTAACATAGAATTAACGTAGAATTTTGAATATTCAAATGTTCCATCAACAGATGTTGATGCCAGCGTTGGATAAAATTATAGACGGTATTGCTTGAAATTAATTCCACCGGGAAGCTGTTTAAACTGGTATCCGAAGGGAATTAATACGATAGAAAATATAATATCGGTTAAAACTATGGAGAGATTGATTTTAATGCTTGACAGCGAAAAGCAAACGAAAGCTTCTCGAATCGGAAACTAGTATAGTTCCCTGTACGTCATAAACTTTACACAGTTGACATAATAATATTTGCCGACAATGAGCAGCGCGAGCAGTTCAGAAACCGGAGTATTATCCCGAGCCAGCATTGTTAACATCACTGTCACGTGTCCATTATCACGATCATTGTTTCCATTCCATATTATTCCCACTATACCCTCATCATTATTACCATGGCGTCGCTATCCACATCGTATATTACATCTTTGAAATCCTGAACCAGCTCCTTTTTAATCCTGTCTCTATCTGGCATCTAATATTAGCTAATCTAATACTAGGATTTAAATATCCAATTATTTTAACGGTTCATTTAACTCATTAAAGTTCGACCGATGATTTGCCATAATGTTATACGTTGAGGTTGACCGATAGAAGAACGAGTGGATGAATTTGCAATAGAAAAATATATCGAAATAAATAAAGATATAAGTATAGTGTATAGTGTATACCGATCTAGATTCTCACTCTTATAGTGTTACAATACAATAGAAGAATCTACGATAAGGAGCACGTTCATATATTTCTAACAAAGGACATTACCAAAAAAGTTAACCTCGTAGCGCTAGCTAAAGGCTACAAGAAACAGCAATAGAAATCTACTCATAGCTCGTTTGTTTCCAGACCTTGTAATCTAAAACATAACTTATATTCAAGGGCACAATGATATATGGACCTCTCCTTATTTCGAACTTTTTATTTCACTAAATTCTATTCTCTTCGTAACAGCGGTCTCCAGGTCACGGATATACAAAAGTAAAGATGTAGAGTTCTTCTTGAAGTAATTACTTCAACATTATAAATTCATCAACTTCTTTATATTTCGTACAATCGTAAATTCAGGATGGAAGAAATAATCAGGATAAAAAATATCAAAGATATCGATACTAAATATATTTTTGAAAATATCAAATTTCTTTACACTTTCCTCGCACCTAGAAGATATTATTATATATATTATTTTATTACAATAAATCGTTATTAAATATAAAAATATAGCGATCTAACTGCATCAATGGCGCACTTAATATCCTACACCGAGTCAAATCTCAAAGTAACCAGAACACTCACGAGTCTAACGCACTCCCATTAGACGTCCCTCTATTCTTCCACTATCACTCCATCATCCCTTCAGACAGACCGAAACTCCTCGACTATTTCCTCTTTAACCCTTCTTACCCGCGAAAAGCATCCCTTTCGACATCGCCAGCATTTTTCCATCATCTTCAGCTCCCTCAAACCCCTGAAGAGAGGACAGGGGTAGCATTAATCCGAACGATCTAACTCACAAGACCTTCCACTCCTGCCAGAAAAAGGGCCATGTAATGATACACTATCGTATATATATATCTTTCGATTCAAAAAAACGGCTTGCATACAGCTAAGCTGCCTCCACGTAATTAATAATATTCCTAATAATATTTTCTATTTCCTTTTAACTTCTTGTGACCGCATACGATTAGTATCAACAACGATATATTAACCTTTCGTAGACGAATTATTTTCTGACCATGAACAAGATAATGTAATGCCTTGTATTCTCTTAATAATTCACCAATAAAACTGTTTATAAACGAATAATGTTCTGTATTATTATTAACATATCCTGCAAAAGTTCTTATCCCTAGTATCTGTCCCTAAACACGCCTGAATATGGTAAGCAACATTCGAGTAACATAAGACACATTGACGATTGGGGCTACCAATGTGTCAAGGCTTCACAACGCAAAACACATATTTTTCCGACGGTTTGGCGCGAGAATAATTGATCGAGGTATTTATTGCCGCGGGATGAGACACGTCGGGTAATTCGAGAGCCGCCATCGTTGCGGATCCTATTCACACGGCAACCCGCCAGCCAGCGCCTCACGAGTGGTTGCAGCTCTGAAGCGTCCGCAACTGACAGATAGAAAGAGAGAGAGAGAGAGAGTGAGGAAGAGGGAGAGAGTTTCGCGCGCGGTTCCACGTTCGAATCCGCGCCGATACGCGTCCGTCACGCGGAGGAATCCGCCTCTGAGCGAGCAGACCAAGGGGGTGAGACGAAAATGTCTGAGGGGCGAGGCTCGTAACGCGACCCCGTGTCGCTTCAGCCAGTGTCAATTCCATGGTGTGTGTCTACGTACGCAAGCGATGACACCTAACCCTGTTGTCTATGGTGCTGCCTCTTGTTCGGGAGGGTTTGATGGACGGGTTCGATCGGATGAATACGTGATTTAGTTCTTTCTTTTTTTGATTTTGTTGTTTTATGGCATACTGGCAATTAGGCGGTTGAATAATTATTACAAGATATGTTTCTTTCATTTGTTTTATGGACTGTTGGGAATTAAGGGGCTATGTAATTGTTGTGCAGTTGAATTGAACGAAGTTATAAAAGCAATTGTGAAAGAAGCTACGGATTATTTTTTAATGAAAAATATAACGGAAACGACAATGAAAAGAATTGCGAGATACTTGATCTCCTTCTTTCTTCTTATGATTTTGTTGCTTTATAGAGTGCCGGGGTTGAAGCTATTGTAATCTATAAGATGTATAAAAGCGTCCACTTGAAATATTCTAAAATACACGAAATTCCCAGCTCTTGTTCCACACAATAAACTCTCATCAACGAAGAAATAAACTCTGACCAAATTCCTGACAACGTGCCTCCCTTTGTCTCTCGCCTGCATCAAGATCGATATGGGGGCTCTGCTAGAAAAATTAGGATTACGTCCAAGGTCAGGCAGTAAGAATCCCTCACCAGGGATCATTCCCAAGGGGTTAGGGTGGTCGGGAGGGCTGGAACGAGGGCAATGGATACAAGGACCCGGTAAGTGTTGTCTGGTCGATCACTTCCGTCCTTTCGACGAAGCGTGACCAGTTGCTTGGCAACCACCGGTCACCCTAACGTTACTTTCACACCGAGACAGCAGGGAGCTTAATGGATACATATTGATAACATTTATGAGCCTTCCAAGCTTCGCTACAGCTCTATCGGGTCTTCTTCAGTGGGATACAACGAATGTTTTGAGTAAGAACGATTCAAATACACGGCCGTCCCAAACCGATGATATCGGTTTAATTGGTAATTGATCTAGTAATCTGTGTTCTTTGGTAGATTATATAGGTTCTTCTTAGACGTTTAAAAGTTCGGATAATTGAGAAAAGCGTACTAGACGTGATATTTATTTACGAGCGGGCATACGTATAGCAAACTCGCATTCATCACTAACCATAGCTTAACTGATTCAATGACGTATCGTCGTGCGAACGTTTTCGGAGTCGGCCGCGTAAAAATAACCTTTATTACGTTATGTAATCATTTAGTAAAAGCAATTCCGCTAAAAGCCTGGGGTAGCCTCCGTCGTCTGCTTTTGCATAACCACGACACAGCTCGACGTCCCCTCCCTTCATCATTCTCCTTCTCCATTCCCTTCCTTTGGTTTAGCAGCAATTACTGTCTCTCTGTTTTTCGAGTCTCACGCTCAAGATAATAAGCGTTACGGCAGCGGCCAAAAGGAACTTCTTAATCTTACGACGGCAGTCTTGGCTGCAGATTTCAAATTGAAAGTTTACAAGGGACCCGTACCCACCTTTTTGCCCCGTGGACACGCTTCGAATTAACTTAATTAACTCTACGGACGACACTGAAAACTAGCGTCGTAAGATAGAGGGACAACGGTTAAGATAGGTTGGGTTACAAAACGGGAAAGACAGGTCTTTGGAACTATTCACGCGTTCAACACGCTTTTGCGATTGTTTCACAGTCGGAGATTAACTGGTGCCCGTTTCTCATCGGTGACTGGGTCGTTTGTTAGCCCCCAACCAGAGTGGCGAGTTGATCTGTTACGAGAGAAGCTGATGGATCCTCTCTAAACGATACTCGACTCTGGACTCTAAACTTTTTGAAAGCGGCTGGCACTGCGAGTTAAGTGGTAGAATGGAGATATCTTTGTTTTGCAATAATCAGAATCAAAATTCAGATTTCCTATTTGGTCCGTTTCTGTTGCCATCTAATGAACCAATTGGGCTTCTAACAGGAATGCTTATTAGTATATTTTTCTCCAAGAAGAAAACGTTATACAGTTTCTAGGAATCTGGGTTTGGTGGATTTGTAATAACAGTATGTGAATTTTGTCAAACTTTACGAATTACTTTCCTAGAGAGTTGGCAGACCGTGAATGTAAATTATTCGTTGAAAATTTGCAATTAGTAACAAATTTAAGGTTTCTAGCATCTTCGAAGGGTATCAGGTGATCGATAGCCAGTTTTACAAACAATTGTCTCGTAACATAATACTTCTGCTTATGGCCAGTTAGTACACATAGCGCATATAAACTTTATCAGACGCAACAATCCTTATAGATAACGACGGCGAGAATTCGCGTCATCCATGAGTTTCAGAGTCAACAAGTTCAAAGTCCAACAGGGAACAATCCAAAGGTTGCCGCCATTCTCGGGTCCGAGTAACTCTAATATCGCGCAAGTTCGAAAATTACAGAAGTTCCGCAAGTTCGAGTACTTCATTCAGAAGCTCAAGAAATTCCGAAGGTTTTACCGTAGCCGTGAATCTTAAACTACCCTGATCTTACCTCCTACGAACTTTATAGAGAACTAAGCTTACAAATAACCGTGGAATATTGTCTCAAAACGCTCCAATCAGATCTATCTCGTCACAGTTACTGTTGGACACGTTGTAACAACGATGCAGAGCTTACAATCAACGCCGTACGCTTGATTCGAATATTTTTCTTCTCTCTTCGATTCAACCAGATGGATTTTAAATTTATTCGTAAAAGTGTGATCGTAAAAGCGACAGTCCATGGTCTGACTAGCTTTCATCCATTCTAGAAATCCAAAGTCTACCAATCACACTTCGTATACCTTTAAAAGAGTACGCCAGTCAGAAATCTAAAACTAAATGACCAAGGAGCGACGCTCTAAAGTCTAGCCGGATCTTCGTAATCAATGTTTCAGATACCACGGCTAGAAATAAAGTGGCAGACCAGGCAGGCAGCTGGTCAATGACACGGATGGGGTACTGCCGTTGCAGCGTAAACACAAATAACAGGATTATTAATTCAGCAGCGGACTGGAGCACACGTTACGCGTCGTTTGCGTGGTCATTAGGCACACAACGAGTGCGGATCGATCGAGCCACTCTACGTGTATACTAGCCGCAATTACTCCACCGTTATATTAGCTACTCTGTCCTGATAGATTACTGGACAAACCAGCAAGTCGATCCCTTCAAGATTCGATAATGATTTATGGCCATTCAATCTTCTTCCTTTCTTTCCCTTCCTTGGGTTCGTTCTTCGATCTCCTCCGAAGCGTGACTTTGTTGGCTGTCATGGGCGCGATATATGTCCGTGTCATCTTCGATGCTTCACGATAACTGTTCGCAATCAGGATAAAGTGCGTGATGTCTCTGGGGTTAGAAGTTGGACTGTGATGCTTTTTGGGGTTGCTTTCTCAGCGAATCTTCGTGTCGTGATTGATGTGGGAAGCAACAGATGTAGTTTGCGATAGTTTTGCAGAATTCTGTTTAACGAAGATTAGGTATTTGTCAGGGCTGCATCAAATGATGCACGAGATTGCGAATGGTTTCAATTTTGATAAAACGTGGTGCGGTGTTCTAAAATCCAACTAAGTGAAATAAATTCTACTGGAAAAAGTTCGTCGTTCGCAAATTCCACCAACTGCCAAAGTAGTCCGGCGAAAGATAAAGCTGCACGATCCATCCTAGCTAGTTATACTCGAAAATGGTTACTGGTCAGGTGTTTACGGATACTGAACTAGTTTCATGAAAAATCGAACATGGCCGTACACGAAACGCGGGAGAACAGCGTAAGAAACCGGTCTATTTCCTGGTGGCCCACTTCACGTGCAAGGAACCCATTTTCGAAAGTGACTAATCCATAAAAATGCATTTCTCTCGGCACAAAGGATGGATGCCCTGGTATTCATACTTGCATCAGCGACGTCAAAAAGATTAATGCCCCGCTCGCGGTGAGGATAGCGCCGTTTTTTTTTTCTTCCTTTTCCGCCCTCTTCTCTCTCCTAACTCCTTTATTTTTTTTAATGTAAAGGATAGGAGAAAACTGGCATCCAGAAAAAAAGCACTCTCCACCGCGAAGAAATTACATTCTCGTCTCTCGTTCTCGCGGATTTCTTCTTCGTTTGCATAAAAATCTTGATAACAAAATATTGTAACCCGTATTTTCTGCCTGTACGTACAATCTTGCTAGTCCTCTTCCCGTGTTTTCAGACGGTGAGACTGAAAAACAGCGATGAGCTGAAGCACGTCGCAAATACAAGAACGGAATATAACAGTCGTGCTATAATTTTCAAACTACAGCGAAACTTCATTATATCTTATAAGCAGCTGAGCATTCTTACGCGTTTATGAAAAATTTAAAATACATAGAATGAATATAATACATAAACAATATGTATATAAAATAACCAAAGTACAATACCTTTTATTCGTGATATGTATTATATTGGTATTTTATTATTAATATGTAATAAATGTCACAATCGTCTACCAAAGTATTTCTAATTAATTATAACAAATCCCTTTAATTATATTCGTCATAATGCATAAATTTCCGCGATCTACCGACTAATATTTGAACTCTATCAAGTAAATCTTAGATACTGGATTTGATTCGGATTTATAAGTGGATAATGCACATGATCCCATCGCTATGAAAAAAGGCTGGTTCTTTCTGCCTCTTCCTCTGAGGCGAGAAATTCCGCTGCAACCCTTGATGGATGTTTCAGGGGATATTTCCATGGACCACGTTTAAATTTCTCATCTGCGAAGGGACTAATGTCAAAATGTGTTTCAGCTGACGAAGGTAGGGCTTTTTTCGAGGAGAAATCGCCAGACCGAGGACAGAAATTAAGATTTCTGCCCGTCTCCTTCCCAAATTATATTTCAGAACTTGCCTCCCTGTATCCCTACGGCGAAGAATTATCGATATTATGTTATTCATAATTTTAGAAGAAATTCTTCTCGCGAAATGGAGTTTTAAGTAGTGTAGACTCTTATAGACTAAAAGTTGGAAGATTTAAGATTGCGTGTTTGAATATTAAAAGCCTGAAATTTCGACGATGATCGAAAAGGAATATAAATTATCCCAAAAGGGCCCAGAAAGTATCAACTTTAACCAAATGTACAAACTAAACTAACCTTCTTTCTATCAGACTATTCGCAAACTAAAATTCCAAGTAGTACAGGTCCTTGATAAATCCACCGCAATAAAAGCTCAGAGAATAAACATTTACAATTTGAACGTTGAAAACTTCAACTGTTGACGATAATTCGTGGAAAAAAGATATAAATTACTTCAAAGATAAGTGGGAAAGATATCGAGTTTCAGCAAATTTAGCTCGTGAACTAAAATTTTAAGTAGTATAGACACGCCATTGATCAGCCAACGCCGAAAAACGAGGGAAACCTTTATATTTCTCGTGGATATTTAAATTTCCCAGAGTCTGCAGAAACATTCTGCTCATTATGAATATTTATCTCGGCGATAGCGGAAATATAGGGTCGCTTTCTCATCACTGAAGGGGGATCATTGTCATCCTCTCAAAGTTAACAGCGAATAACAGAGAAAGAGAGAAAGAGAGAGAGAGAGAGAGAACGGCGGATCGCTTTTCAGAGGAAATTGCGTGCCGTTTTTCAGCGGAGCCCTTATGAAATTTAAAAAACACCTTTCGTTCGTTATGCACTGAACAAGCCCGACACAGTCGGCACTCTCAAAAATATACGATGACCTCTCTCACTCTTTCTCTCTCTCTCTCTCTCTCTCTCTCTCTCTCTCTTCCTCTCACTCTCTTACTCTCGCGCCCTTCCTCATGAATATTTAAACTGGATATTAAAGGCGCACAATCACCGCGACTCCGACCACCTCCAGTCTCGAATTTCGAGACAATCGATCTCGAAAGTTCTTTATTCGTTAGCTGTGCGAAACGAAGAGCATTTCTGTGAGCTGATGGGGAAAAGAGTGTCGCAAGCTCCGAGAGGTAGGCTAATGTCTTCGCACGACGAATTTTCCAAACAAATAGGAAAAAAGTGAGGTAGGGAAATATAATCGTATCGTTCAATTTTGTTAATTTTATCATTGTTTTTATTGGAAGTTTATTGGTTCCTGATACTAAAAAAAAGAAGAATAGAGCGCAAAACGCAGACTCGCTATTAGGATATCGATTTCAGAGGGTGTGACATAAAACAGTAGACCGGTCGGAATGGAATTTCGGCACTGGTTACACGTCAGGACGGCGCGCGGACGTGTCAAAAACGTGGACAAGGAACAAACGCGTGGAACGAAGATTTGCTTTTAAGCCTGACGCGCATGGAACGCGTGGCTCGTCGCATTAGACATTAGTCAGCCGTGTTTATTCTGCCTCTAGAACTTGTTCGCGCTGTTGCAGCAGTGGTACGCCGACGTGGCCTAAAATTAGATTTCATAGGGACAATGGACCTCTCTCTGTACGGTACCTGTCAGTCACTGCACGACAAATGACCTGACGAGATCTGGAGCAACGATACGTCGAAGAAGCGCTCTTCGTTGCGAGCTGTTGCGTACAATCGGTTCTTAAAGAGCTATGGTCTTTCGAAGAATTCAATATCGGAATTATGCGAATAATATGCAAAGAACATTCTGAGTATCGTTTAATATGTGCTTAGAACGTAAGTAAAAATTAAACGAGTTTCGAATCTAGCAATAAAAGACAATAAAAAGAATTGCTTCTGAGAAACAGATAAAGTTCGTCAGCTTTCGACACTGAATTACGGGACAGACTGCAAGACCAGAAGATAATTATCCATTAACCTACCTTTTCAGAATTTAAATTCAATTAAAAATAACTCCCAACAGTCGTAATCTACGAATCTCGTTTAGAGATCTACTTAAACTCGTCCAAAAAGTTCAATGTAGATCTGATCTACTCGAATCTACAAGATTTAGGTAAATCTAGATCCACTTAAACTCTTCGGAAAATACGAGAAACTGCACAGGAATCAGCAATTTTGGCGAAATTGTCAGATCGATAACAATATGCAAAATGCTTCTTCTTGCATAATGAAATGAATAGTTTCGCATTATAAAACATTTCTACTTTACATAGTAAATATATCAACATACAAAATCATTGGAAACTTCCTCAACAATCCGATAATTAATTTCCATCACGAAATCCATTGTCCGCGACAATTCACTGCATCAATCATCAACTCCTTTTAACCTATTTCCACCTCGCCGGGACACTTTCTTCGTCTCTTCTTACAAAACATCCGTGGAAACTCCAGATATCCATCATGCTCTTCGCTTTTCTTTTTTGGCGGAAAAAGGTGAGCCATTAAAGGCCCTGGGTGACGATCTGTCGCGAGAAACGGTAACGATGCGTGGCTGATTCATAATCGTAGAAAGAAACGTGGAAGAAACGCGAACTAACAGCCGAAGAAACGTAACGCGTTCAGCCGGGATGGCCTGGCCCCTTGAAAACGCAACCCGGCTACACGAGTGCTCGTAAAAAACTTCCCCTTGAATCATCCTGGCCGCAGTTTCGCAACAACTCTCGTTACGATGTCGCCCCTGTACTAAAGTGGAGACCGTCTGCTCGAGCCAGCAGACGTTCTCCTTGTTATTACCACGAGGAGGTAAAAATAACGCCGGTCAGCTTCTTTCAAACTCGTGTCCCGGCTGATGCGAATATTTGCCTCCTTTCAAGGGATTTCGCCGTTTCTGGCATTAATTTGGGAAAACGTTACCGGTTGATTAAAGACGCTGATAACGGACCCGAAGGATGACATTTAATTATTCGTGATGGACGAAAGAGATTTTTACACGCTTTGATCCTGTGCAGAATCAAAATTTAATATTGAAGCGAAATTGGCTCAGAGTCTAGTTGGGCACTGTACTCGGGTTAGTTTCAAGGGACGTTAAACGACGATTAAAGACACGAAAAGAAGAAATTATGTACGAAATTGTACATTAGATATAAATATTTACAATAAAAATATATATCACCTTATAGCAGAAAGGGTGGCAAGGTAAGAAGCGTAGAAACCATTGTTCTATCACGTTCCCACGCATAACTAAAATTCTATTGTCTCCAGCATTCCCACACGATCTTAACCAAACCTCCAGGGTATTCAAATCTCAACCACTTTACTTGTCTCAGAAAAATCCACTGAAATCCCACTAAAATCCACCCGGGACAACCTGTACACATCAGAAACTCGAACCACTGGTCCAGCGCACCTGGGGACCGATCAGAAGGATCGATAACGAAGGCCTACAGAGCTGCAAGCGTCCAGCTCGTAAACGTCTGGAACCACGAATGCTTCTGATTCACGAGCTCGGCAGAGGTTCGGTACACGGTAGGCCAGGGCGACGCGTCGCTGGCTTGGAGCGGTTGCAAATTGAAGAAAGCAATATCAGGGGCCGGCTTTAATACCTCTCAGTCAGCCATCCTGGGAGGAACCCTCGCGGCCCGGTTAATCCGGAGTCAGCTGCCGGAAAGGAATGGAAGCCATTTCGGTAGGCCGTGGCTGATATCCGCCACCTGGCAATATTTCAACGATCCAGCCAGGCTACCAAGGGATAACGGACCTACTCTTTGTCCGTGGTAATGGCGGAACCGACGATTCCGCCACCGGGCAATTAGAGACGATCTTCCAGGGGTGCTCTCTCTTTCTCTGCAGGAGGGCATCCCTGTTGCGAGAGGGATTGCGCCTGAACAGCGCGTTGAATTGGCCTTGGAAAAAAGTGGTCGAAGAAGGGGAACGACTAGCTGCAGGGAGAATTAGGTGTTTCAGTCGAAGATGTTAGGGTTTGAGGTGCAACCCTGTCTGGCGAGCGTCTGACGCTGGGTTTGGGGACTACAGTGATTGTCTCTTTCTTCGTATTTCACATACGATAGTTTTTGAATGATTTTTAGTAAAGCATTTTAACTTGTTAACACCGCCACTTTCATATTATCAATTTTAAGCAATATTTGTAGCAATCGTACATACCTGTAAGTACAGAATTAGAAGAGCATTTTATTTCAACATCCAGCGGCCTCTAGGGAGGTCTAATTTCTATGAAAATGAGATTTGAGCTTGTAGAAAGGATATCCTGTTATAATTTTCTAAAGTTACCAACTTTTTTTTGTAAAAGAAGTTAGCCTAAAAAGAAAGCAAATAATTTTAACTCGAAAGTTTGAATATGGAATGTAATATTTGAAAGTACAGCGAGAGTTGATCATCGCATAACCTCAAATAGTAGATACGACATAGACAAGTAGGACTTGGAAGAAGCGATTATGCAAACGAGACTTTGAGAGAACGATTGTAATGTTGATTCAGTGTCGAACAAACAGTGGAAGGAAATTTTTAGCCGATGATCGAAATCTAAAGAACAGTTGAAGCCGTGCCAGCTGTCGAATATCGTGGCCACGCTAGCCAAGTAGTTTTATTTCTCTTCGGCACCTGCTCTCCAACTTACCAGCCATTCAGTTTTTCGTCGGGACTCTAACTACTCGCTCGTTCGAAAGCCCGTCGAAAGAAATACTCTCGTCCGATACTTTCAAATCGAAACTTCTTTTCCCCAGGAATTGAAAATCTACCGTTTCTGTTTCACTACGATCGAATTTACTCGAATCGGTGCCACGCCCCACTGGTACACTCTGTTTCTTTTATTTCAAAGTTACCCTCCATTTATTTTCTTTTAAAGCTATATCCTAAACGTAAAGTCTTCCTACCATTTTTGAAACGAAAAACAGTTTCGATATATACCAAACGTATAGAATGGAAAAGAACTAAGATAAAACAAAGATTCCTGCTTAAAATACAATTAATTTTCTATTTCACTCTACTAATTAAACCGTATCAAATGATAAACTTTCTTTCTAAACCTTCGACAAATGGCACTATGTTTAACATAACCTATACAGCCATTGATCTACGTACACATCCAAAGACGAACGATCCAAAAAGCATAGCAACTAGTATTTTCGTTGAGTAACGACAAACGTTCGTTAACACGACAGGAACCACGAGCCAAAAGTCATGTTTCCCGCGGTTATGCGTCTCCAACGTTCGCATAACCTCACTCTAACCTGTCTGCCTCGTAGCTGATTCGCCATGTTCGATGCAACGCGACAAAACATCTCGCGAGGAGAGGAACGGCTGGGGACACGGAGACAGCTTATTTACCCTCTAAGAGGCGAAGAACGAGAGCTGAAAGAGAAAGATGCCGGGAGCAAAGTTTTAATTGTAAGGCCGTCCTTCCACCGCTTCCTTGGTCCAAGGGATTCCGAGACTACTTTGACGCAGGACGAATGGTATTTGATTAAAGGAAGCGGAGGAATACCGATGATATTAAAATTTAATTGGCGTCGAGTCGAGCGGACGAAATACAAATTCGGGCGCCCGGCCTTTGTTCGAATTTACCCTTTCCAGCAGCGCCTTTTGTTCCGATCCGATGCCTCCTGCTTTCAGTTTTCCGTCTCTCGCAAAGGGATTTTTTATTTTGCTTCTACGGGAAAAGAATACCGCCATGACATGTATCGTATCTAAGATTAACTACCCAAGTTAATTCACAGACATCATCGATGAATATATTACGTGTGCCGTACGAAACGTTTTGAAATTCTTTTAGCACTGCGAAGAAAATCAAAGATGAATGTATTAATAGAGAAATACCGAAGAGGTAGTGAAAATTTTTAACAATATTTTCTTCAAGAGAAATTGAACGACTATAAAGGTATGAATAATAGAAGAATGTAAATAAGTTGGAAAGTGCAGCTATATTAATCTATATTAATAGGAACGAATATTAATAAAGAAATATCGAAAAAATACCAAGTATCTCGGAAAATATTTTTTCGAAGGAAGAATGGAAGGAAGTAATTCGCGATGGACAACGGTTGCACCGAACGAACTGAGTGAAAAGCACTCGATAACAGGGATATCCAGAATTCCGGAAGCGGAGGTTGGCTTCGACGGAAGGAAAGCTCGTGTCATCCTTGTCCCTCTTCCCATCGGAACGTCGTTCTTTGGCCCCTCTATTGCTTTCACAGCGAAATTTCCCACGTGCTTGATCACGTCTCAGATTTCGTTGCGTCGTTATCATTTTCTCGATATTTTTTCTCGTTTTTTCTCTTCTCTCTCGTTCTCCGTTCCATGGCTTTCCTTTTTTTTCTACCCTCGTCTCCTTTGCCATAGGGGAGGATTCAGAATGTCAGCAATGTTCGACGAAAGTGGACGCTCGGTGCGTGTGTTATTGGATACCTTCTAGGATACCTTTTTCACGACGAGCTGCAGTGTCGAGGAATAAATTGATTGAAATTCTTCTGCCCCTGTGAAATATCCTGGCGACGTCTTTTATTTAAAAATTTGCTACTTCCCTAGAGAAATATGGAGGATTCTCTTGTTCCTGTTGGAATTCGGTTTACGAAATCAACAGGAGAAATAAACAAGTGACTTGCAGAAGAATGACGATGTGTTGACAACGATTATTTAGGGAACATTATTTAACGAATACAGAAGAAAATCAGAACGAGTTAAGTTTTTAATTTTTTACGGAAGAAGGATTAAAAATTGAATGGGTTGTTTCACGTGTCATGAAAATTGTCTGTTTATTTGGTTTTCAAGTTTATATCCAAGATAAATGCATCGAGTGTATTGAAGAGCAGAAACTTCAACGCCCAAAATGCCTCAAACCACGTCAAAGACACGTCAATCCATCTAATCCCGCCACTGATCCACTCACCAAGATTGAATCTCTGAAGTTCTCAAAGACCCACATCCGAATCAATGTTCCGTTCATATGTATACCTTGGCGAATAAAATCTACCCTTATTCGCATAATTACGCCCCTTTACTGCTCAACTATTGCTTAAAGATTGTTGAAATTTAACAAAGAATTTATTCAATTTCACAGCTCGCTGTGTTTCACGTTTATGTTTATCTTAACTTTTATACCGGTGCCGAAAATATACGGCAATCAACCCCGTATTCAACCCTTTAGTCCACGTCAGACTCTAAGTACGAAGCGTATTAATATTTCAAGAAGTTTTATTATATTTACACTAGGAAATAAACAGACCATTAAAAGAAATATGGAAATAGGTATGTAGGTAGCCAGTTACGCTAAAGTTAACCAATAAAACCAAAGTTTCCACCCTCATTCCCATAATTTCAATCTCCTTCCTTCGTCCACTACTTCTGTAACGAAATTTACGTTATGCCTGGTCACGTTTCGGAGACACATTGCCATGATTCCCGTGTCTCCAGACTCACCCCTTTCCCCTACGCCACGACTTCACTCACCCCTCGTTTTAAGAGGAGTCACTCTCATCAACGGCGAGCCCTCGAACCAAGAGATGCGCCTCAGCGGCCACGTAGCTCTGTTTCATCCCCTCCATCATTCAGCGAGTACATTATGCAACGAGGGTGCTTGTCGAGACAAGGGTGCTTTCCGGTAAAACACGACCAGGGGTGTCTAAGGTCGAGCCAATCGCCGACTCGAAAACATTTCTTGGCCGTCGAGCAACGTTAGAGCCCGTTAAAAGTTAGATTAGTCTAAGTAGCTTGAAAGGCCTAATGACTAAACGACAAAAAGAAAAACGGGGATTCGAGAGGGTGAGAAGAGGACTAGGAACCAGGCTAAGTAGTTCTTTGCCATGATTTGGGTCACAACCCCTGACCTAGCCGAGGTTTTGTTCCATCAGTGTACGCGGGGTCGAAGAAATAACGTTTCCAGCGTGAAAATTAGGCTGGTTGAATGGGGTTCAGACCGATGGGCCATTGTCAACCATGTTTTCCTTGTGACCGCCGTTTTTCGAGCAGGTGAATTTAGTCGAGGTGTTCCCGAGGCGTGACAGTTTTCACAGGATACGATAGTTTCAGATACTTGAGGATTTTGAAGTTCATGAAAGAGTAATCGTGGTTTTATTATCATTATTTGATAGATTTCGTGTTACCGGTGTTTATGGCACGTCCATTTCAGTATCGTTTTATCTTAAATAATCTTAACTAACACTCTAAATCTCACATATTTGGCAAACATGCATCCATCCGTCAGCAGATGGCAAAAATCATTCCAGACAACCTAATCAGCCGAAACGTTCCAGTTGGAATTGCCTAGTCAGCTCGAGGCACACGCGAGCAGTCGAAAGAAAGCTGTCCTGACCCTCGGCCAAGTCTGATAAGAGATAAATTACAAGACACGAGAGAACGAAACGTGGCCGTAACTCGCAACGAAATCTAGCGGCCAGCACCATAATCTACGCCAGATACGACACCACGTGGTAGTACTACTTCCCTGTCTACTACTCGATCCCTAGCAGTATGTGTATAAATCTACCTTGGACAAAAACGTTGCCAGGCAGACGTATCTACAGGGTGGTCAAATAGTTCACAATCAAACTTATCAGAAGAGACAAAAATTTATTGAGAAGGTAGATCCATCTACTATTTCCCTCTCTCAATCCTTTCTGACGACATTTCTCAGTCTTTCAATAAGACGTAGAAGCATGAACGAATTTTTCACACAATAGCAGAGTTTATAGTAATTATTCTTTTAGTACGTATCGGTTTCCAAAAATACATGTTATCGTGATATCCTATAACAACTTTAACGCAACGTCTCGATCAAATTAAGAGACGCGAGTGAAAAGTGACAACGTTTCGTACGTGTCCCTAGGTAAATGACCAGCAACTGAAATTTGATCTTAACTTCTTGAAACACTCTGTAGGTACACGTACGTAGTATTACGACTGTATTCGCGTCTACGCTATCGAGCAATGAAGAGAAAGCCCGTCTAAGCCCCGGCTAAACACGGCAGAATGTCTATAACTCTCAGAACTCGTCCGTCTCGAATTAACCTCTCTCAATTAAGACAATGGTCCCCGGGTCCCCCGGACATCCTCTTCTCATCGAAGCGAGAATAGAGCAGCCAGAAGGGAAGGATCTCAGAGGTTCTCAGAACTAAGTGTCTCTGCAGCTCCTGGTTCTATGTATATTTATATGGAAAACTCGAGAACACGACGAGGGCGGCGAGAGGAGCGAGGAGAGACGAAGGTCTGCAGAAACGGAGGAAGGATTGCCAGCATTCGGTCTGAGCTACGTGGACAGCTGCTTAGAAGAGAAATGAGAAAGTTTTCTCCCTAAGAGTGGAGAAAACGGTGTTATCTTTTGTCACTCAAGTGTTCTGATTCTGATGTTTGTTGGAAGACGAATCTCCGTTTCTCCGTTCAATAGATTTAATGTTTGGATACTTGATAGATCTTAGGAATTTCTGTGATATAGGATTTATCGTTAAGCTAACACGATCGTGGATTCTAGACTCGATGATATGGATCGTATCAAATATATTATGAAAATAGATAAATAAAATTAAAATCTCTCTTCCCCCTAATACAGTTGAAAATAACTTTAAAGAAATATTCTAATAGGAATCGTTCTGTTCTATACACTAACATTTTCCAACCAATTCGTTGATAAAATTTATTTCAAGCACAATCGAAAGATCCTGTATCGATTCGACGGATATAGTGGAACAATTTTAAATTACGAATAATTCCTCGATAAAAGTCAAAGAATTCTGAATTCATTCCCCGATAAAAGTCGAGTAATTCTAAATTATTTCTCCGATAAAAGCCATTCGAACATAATCAAACAATCCGAAAGTAGTTGCCTGAGATAATTGCCTAATAAAGAAATCATTCCAAGTGGTTATAAATTTAAAGGTACCAGCACACCAAAAATACCAAGTCTGGCCGGATTCTTTATTCGTCACGAAACATGGTCACCAGTTATCGATCAGTGAATGGAAGCAGTCGACGAACGGAACAACACCGTGTCACGGACGTACGGAGGCACTTGGAAAACGCGATACTGGAATTCAGTAGCGTCGCGATGAGAACCGGAAGAAGGAACGTCGATACTGCTGTCTCCCTTCTACATTTAGGTGATCGCTTCGTCTCGAAGGAGCACTCTCGCTTTCAGTCAAGACAACCAGACTTATCGATTAATCGGCCAGATAGACGCGGCTCTCGGATTCAGAATCGGCACCAGGATTCGATCTGGTCGCGTTTATCTTGCCGCGGAGCGGATAACAGCCTCGGCAAGTTCGTCGTTCAACGGAACATCCGGCCAGGAAATGAATCGTTCCGCGAGGAAACACGACGAATGTTCCAGTGGCTGAAGGGAAACGCGGTTCCACTTTGAGGTTGGGATGGATAGAGAACTCGAGAATTTCTGGTGACTTGGGATCGTTCAATTGTGTTAGGATGCTGATTTATATTACTTTCGAAATTCGCTCGAAACACGATCCGTATCGTAAAGGCCAATGCGTAATTAAACAATCCTAGATCGAAGTAAGTAAAGATCTTCTTAGTTATAGAAAAAATTCAGTGAGTTGGTTCTTGCGAATTTGAATCGTGCAATGTGATAAATGAAACTGTGATTCTTTAAACGTTGAGTCGAAAAATGTGATGAATGAAATACTCGTTAAATTTGAATTTTCATCGTAAAATATGCAATGCACGGTCGATTAATTCTCATCTCGGTATCGAAATTAAAGGCTTCATTATTACCGTAAATCATGAATTTCGACAGAGTGAAACAATTACGAAAAGCTTGGTATAAAGACAAGCAATATAAATTTCCGCGATGAAAAATGAGCCCGCACGGCAACGAGTAGAAAGCCCTTTAATAGAAAGCTCAATAGCCTGTGTGTCATGGCACCGATTTCCATATCCGATACGGACCGCGCGATTTTAAGAGCCGGCTTAAATTATTTCACATAAGCCCCCGCACCGCTATGTCCACAGCGAATTTGTCATAAGCCAATGTAAATTCGATGTAAAATCAAGATATATGTTTCGCGCTTCAGTAAATGGATCACATGATAATATCGTGATATAAATGTGGTACAAACGAAAATCCATGATGTCGAAAAGATTACAACGTCGATAAGAGTAGATCTTTTTCGTCTAAATTTGTGCGACTGGCTCAAAAAAGTATTTGGACGCTTAATATAGAAGAGTGTAAAATTTTTTAAGGATTTCGATGTACAAATTCTGACGTGTAATTCATAAGTTTCTGGTCATAGCTTTAAATTTAACTTTGATATTTACATTTGGCATTCTCCTAAATTTTAATCTACGGATTTTGGTTTTCCTCTTTTCACCGTACTAATTCTTAACCTTTGCATCGATTTGACATTAAGAAAGAAACTAAATTACGAAAACTGAGAAACGAGCGAAGGAATGAAATATTTTGTGATGTAAATGAGCCGCCTAACTGCGTACTACGCCACTTGATAAGACATTACCTAAACACCAAATTGCTCAAATGACGACTAACATAGCCTGGCGCCACCTAACAATCCTCGGTAATCTATTTTCCAATCTATCGAGAAAATTACTCGACCAACACGGCCGAGATCCCATCGAAATAGTAATCTACGTAAAAATGAATTCGTTGAAAGTCAGACTTTCTCTCTCTCTTTCTCTTTGCATAGCGGAAACGTTTCAGCGAAACGGAGCCAGGTTCGCGATCATTTCCGGCGTCTATTCGGTGGCTGGTACTCGGGCGCGTATGAAGAATCGTATTTAAAATTCATTTCCCCTTAACGGTCGTTTAATCAGTTCGTACCCTGGCCGCCCCCTCCCTTTGTCTTTGCCATTAAATTATGTTCTTTCTCTTCTCTCCACCCATGCAAAATGGGAAATGTGCAAGGTAGCCAGAGGGTTCTAATGGGGGAGGAGTCAAAGTGTTTCTTTGAGAGAAATAAATAAACCCGGCAATGGATTCAGAAGAGAGCTATCCATTTCACGGGGGATCGAGCCTCCCTTTCTAAATCACTTTTATCTCTAATTTCGAAATAATTTCGCCGGGCGCAACCATTGTCTGTGTTGCTCCAGGCGAACGGATACTCCTCGGGGCTAGAAAAAGTTTTAATCCGTCGCTTCGTTCAATATGGCTTCTTCTGTACTTCCGGTTGCCCGGGAATAGAGGTTACGTCAGGTTAATCTGCGCTTTCTTCGTCGCCTTATATTGGATCGCGCCGAGATAACGGACCGTTTAAGTGGAGTTTGATGAACTGAAATATTAGACCTTAAATGCATAGCGTTTTTGTATCAGTGTATTTTCCATACACTACCACGTACAGGTTTCGCGTGTATTTTCATGAAGTTGGAATTTTATTAAATAAATGGCGTGTTCACCGTGATGATGGTGATGTTTTGTTGTTTTTTATAGAACTAGAATTTCAGTAAATAACGTGTACGCAGTGTTTCTGCATGTATTGGCAACAGGTTTTCCTGTTTATGTTAAAAATATCTCTTAACGAGACGCATTGTAGCAATTTCACAACAATCGCAGACATTTTTCCAAATAAAATATAGAAAATACGAAATGGATTTTTCAATCTATTTTTCTGTTACACGTAAGACATTTTTTATACGCTTTTTTATGTTTGGAAAAATTATGCATTTAGAAATGAGAATAGAAAGGAATTAATTTTCAAATTTTAGTTTATCTGATTCTTCGATAAAGGTTCTAAACTTATTTCAAGCATAACAGTGCTTTATTAAATGTCTGTATATGACATTTAATAAAGAGAATCTCTTTAAATTATTATGTACATTGCAAAGAATCTTTTTAAATTATCCACATTACAGCGAATATTTCTCTTTTCAAATTATCATTTTCAAGATGTTGAACTTGACTTTATGCCGTAATTTAACAAAATGTCGCGAAATATATCTGAAATGAGAATTTCATCTAAGGGAAATTTAACTCACCGCTTGTAGCACTGCACTCTAGTTTTCTCCAGATGTCGCGTCCTCCCTGAAATCACCGCATTTTACACACTGGTGTACTCTGCAACATAAAAGAATATCCAATTAAAAACCTTTTGCCCTAACGATCTTGGCATTTTTCGAAATGTTTCATCGATTAAACAAATCTGTCGCGAGAGTATATCTTAGCGATAAAGATTTATCAACCGATAAGTATCGTAGTGTCTTTCTTGAGTCGCTTTATAGTCTTGCCACGATCGTACCAGTATCGTAGCAGGACATACGTAACGACGATAACCAGACAGTCTCAGGAATTTCGCAACGTAGGAAAATAATTTGACTAGTAAGCGAAAATCCAGGTCGTATCTCGCGTTTCGAACTCTGGTAAGTAGCTCCGACATCGGACCAGCACGTTTCGTCGTGTATGGCCGCTGTAGCGATATGTATCTACGTTTAAGTACTTTCAATTTCCGCCAAGGTACGCCAGGAATAAATATGTTTATCGACGTTCCTCGGTTATCCTCGTATTTTGTTACAATGCACGATACTGTGCCACGATATTTGGAAATTGTGTCGCGACAGCAGGCACAAATATAGTGGGGCAATAAATTTCAGGTTAAGAAGGATCATTTCTAAAACGAACCACGAATATCTGCCGCTATAAATGACTTTACAACTTAAATTCGAAATTCGACCACGCTCCTTGAAGCTTTGTATCAAATTTGTTCCGATACAGGTTTCTAACGATACAATTAAATGGAAGCCTAATTACAATGATCACTGAAATTCTCAATTACAAGGAAGAACAAAATCGTTGCAGTTCGATCTATCCTTCATTTTCTCATGCAAACACGCGTTGCCAAAAATTGGAAAATGTCCACATACTTTGAAACTGTACCGTATTTTCTCGATGTCACGCGTCGTTCTATCAATAATCACTTGCTGGAAATACCAAGATTTATTGAACTTGGCGTATATATTGTTTGCGATGGTAGTATCATGTACAGCTGTTCGAGCAGGTATCAGGCGAACCAGACCAAAATCTCAATACGAGTACACACGTGCAAACAGACGATCGCAAAATCCTAGCTCGAGGATACGATGTTCTCGAGAAGACGGAAAGGTCTTGTGGACATTCGCACACAAGAGCCAGCAATCGACACATGTTCGCGAGAAACGGTGCACCAGCCGAGAGAACCATACACCTAGTCAGTCGATTCTTCGATGTAATATCTGCAGCCCGGTCTGCAAACAAACTTGCCTCTGTTTCTTCGCGCGAAACACTTTCTTTAGGTTACCGTGTACTGTACACTTGTATGACAGAGCGTGCTTTAAATTTGATAAAATATCGACGAGAGAAGCCAAGTTAGGGAAGAGTTGCTTCGTTCAAGAGCGTAGGTTGGTATTGTGAAGTCGAAGTTAAAGTCAAGTTGAGTACTAAGTAGATTTTTGGAGAAGAATGGTTCGAGTGGATTGGTCAAACAATTCTAAATTCTAAATTATGTATGAAAATGATAATTAGAAATCCATATTATATCATCGACCCAGGGCTGGCGAGCACAATCAGCTAACAAACAATTGAATTACCAATTACCTATTTAGCATCCACAATGGTGAAACAATCATCTGAATTTACGGGACTAGGAATACAAATTATATTTAATGAACAAATTTCGAGATAAATGAATATCATATACGATAGAATAATTTTATACAGTTCCAGGACGAGTTACAAAATTATATAAATTGACAATTTAATCCTTAACAAATTATTTCCCATTTTCTTCGTCGTTCGAAGCTACCAACAGTTTCAAGATAATGATGATTTTCAAAACCATTCGAAATTCTTCTATAATATTAGAATTCGAAACGGTTTCGCTCGCAGAAGCACTACGTAAATTTTCTATTATTTATTGCTAAAGCTTTACGTCATATTCGAATGAATTTGAAATATTTCACTGATAATTACGATTATCAACGAATGACAATAAATCGTGACACTACATCCACCGAAATTTTTCTCTCCTACATAGCATATCCATTCCCTGCCAAATTAATTCGTCGTATTAGAAGCTTGCATAAACGCGTTGTAGCCCACTGAAAGCATAACGATGTAACGGGAAGCCATTTAATCTTTCGCGGTCAAATATGTTTCCCCTCGTTCCGCGTTCGTTGATCTACATTGATTTGAAATATTAAAACGTTTGTCGTCGGCGCGAAAGCGATGCTGTGGTCATCGTGAAATGTGACAACGCGCTATCCACGATCATTTAACGTTTCGTGATTCGATATATACGTATATATACGTATGTATGTATATATACACTGGCCTTTCTTTTCACGTTTTCGTTTTACGATTCGAATTAATTGGAAATGTTGAAATAACGTTAGCTCTCGGTTCGGGGATTTTTAATGAACAACGTTTAATCGCGATTAAATGAGCATTGAAATTTGCTTATTCATAAAATTGCGAATATACGAAATTGGATGCCTAGGTTACCATTTTACAGATTGAGTCTACCTACAAATTTAAATTGGTTTTAAAGCGTATAGATTTGCTGTAAATTGCATAAAATTTTCAACTTACATACGAAAAATTAAAGTTAAATTCGCAAGCCTGAAATTGGCGAACGCTGTTATTAGATTAAATACGACACGTGTTAAAATTCGGATTAGTCCTGGTCTACGATAGACTGTTCTCCTGTCCAGTTTAAGTCTGGGTTAAACACTGTTAATCCTAGATTAGCGCAAGCTTAAGATGCGTTATGTCCAGATTAGATTTGCACTATGTTCGAATTAATCTATTCTCCGTTTAGTATAGACGCGAAATTAGATTATGTTGTGTTTAGATTATCGATATAGTATATATGTGAATTAAATCTAAATTAATTCTCGACGTATGATTCAATTTAAACAAATTTTGCGTATAAGTTCCATTTCGGTTCGCATACATAATATATAGAATAACTATATTATTTAATTGTCTATTTATTACTTACGTCCCTATATTTTATCCCAAAGAACACAATAAGCAAGCTTAGCACCGTGAAAGCAATTTCTACGAATTTTTGGTACATTCGGTATATTTCTAATCTTCTCTCCGATTCCAATATCGCTGGCCTACAAAATAGCGGAGAAAAACGATCTTCTTAAAGAAACTGGACACGCAGAGGGTGCACTTTCAGCAATTTTGTTTACGGCAGAGAGATCGAACGAGTGTCTCGTGCGTGGAAATTACTGTTTGCCTATAGTTTATTCGAACACCAGCAAATAAAAGTATACGTAATGTCCGTTCGTAAAAGATTCATAGGGGGCGAGCGATTGGTCCCAAGGAACCCGTTGAGACAGAGAAACCGCCCTCATAGGAGGCGATCTTTTAAACGTAGAATAAAAGTGTACGTAAAGCAAACCTGCCAACCGATCGACCTCATAAAAATCGATAGATGTTGCTAAAAATCACACGTTGTTATTTATGACGTACAGTGAATCGCACGACCCAACTTACGAATAATATAATTTCTTATATATTCTTTCTAAATTGCAGTAAAGCTAAAAGTACTTTTCAATTTCATAATTTTACGTCTTCCCCGGCACGAATTCTTCGAAATATTTTATGCATGCTTCTAAAATATTATACTTACTCAATTTCTCGTCACAGAAGAAGAAAGTTTTATAAAATCGCGAATAAACGGTAGTACTTGTAATAAATGAGACAGATTAAGTTGAATATTCCAGCTAAAGACCAACATTTTTCTTTTTTTCTTCATCAACGTCGCGTTATTAGAAAAAGGCAGTCTCTGCTGCTAATCAAAATTTTAAATTTTACAAAGGGTCAAAGAGATGATATACAACAATTGAGATATGCAACCAAGAACAATATTTGTCGCAACAGCAATTCGCTATTTGTTGGAAATATGTGTAAGAAATAATCCTCTTGCGATATCGAGAAACACAATCTGTCGACGATCAAAACGCTACGAGCATTCTAAAGGACTGTAGCATTATTACTTTATTGCAGTGCCGGTTAGCTTTATCATTTTGCCGTTCCATTGTCACCAAACAATTCATCCGCAACGGTAATTAGTTCTTAGTTCCTCTGTTTGAATGGAAAACTGTAATCAATCGTGCTTTTGTTTCTTGCCAGCAAAGGAAAATCCGGTTATAAGGGGTTAACAATACGAACGCTGAAAATATTGCACATTTCGAAGGCTATTTCCGCTATGAAAGCGGGAATAAAAACACAAATAAACAGAAAATCTTGGTGTATTTTAGAATCGTAACGAGCGTAGAAGCAGCTCTTCTTTCTAAAAGAGAAAGATTTCTACTTCGATTTACAGAAACGTAGCGTTTTCAATGAGCGTAATAATAGACTATACGCCGCTAAATATACCGAACACGTCGTACGCTTTTCATAAACCACACGTTTCAAATAAATCACGGGATGCCAAATAAACCAGAAACGTCCATTAACCTAATATCTTATTTCACTTTCCCCGATAACTCAAAAGACTCGCTCAATGTGTTACCCTCATCAGCTCCTAAATCCAGTAACGTCATTCTGTTTGCCAAAAAGAGCAGAAAAAAAAGAACTTCCAAACGTCAAATCGTAAATCTTCAACGATCTCCACCCCCTTAGCACTAATCTTGCCCAAAGTGTGAGCAGAACAAAGTATCGGGATCGCACATCGTTCCAGACCCAAGAGACCTAAATTCGTGGCCGAATCGAAAGAACCCGAAAGATCTCCGATTCAATTTCACCAGTGACACACTGTCGCCTGTCTTGTCCACCATCCAGAGAACCTTAGAACCGAGTCCCCACGAGGTTAACCCTGAACGATGACCATCGAGCTCCGGACTATTCCTTGTTAGGCCAGAGATAGCTAACGCGCGGCAGTTGTAACGTTTGCTTGGCGTGGACAAAAAGATCGAGCCTGCAGGCATTTGGCAAACGAGGCCTGTGCGAGTCGCGACGCTGGCCACCGTGGCACACGATCCTTCCTGCAGTGAAATTGATGGCCAGGATAGAAGTTTAGTGGCCGTCTATATATCTCGAGCGAAGGAGCCAGGAAAAAGACTGAAATAGGGGCGCCAGAAGAGGTCGCGCCCTATAAGTCTCCAGGATTGTAATGTTGGTAACAGAGCTGTGGAAGATGTATGTAGAAGAGAGAAGGAAGAAGGGACGCACGAAGGTTCGATGAATCTCAAAGTATAGAAATTAATGATTTTGTTTCTTCGATAAAAAGGATTCCTAATGATTTTCCTATTAATAGTAAAATGAAAGTCTATCGAGACTTTTATCTATCTGCCACCGCAATATCCCTCAACGTAATTTCACCGTAGACCACCATCCAATCGTTATATTCACGTAGAAACAGCAGTTTCACAGAGATTGCAGTTACCAAGAAGATGATAGCGCAAATGTCCAGGAATATTTCAGTCCATAGAAATTTCGATTCTAATAAAATATTCTTTTCTATTAATAGAATATAAAGGAATCACTTAAACGAAGATCATCGAAATCGTAATATCCTCGAACATAAACGTGGCTAAAGTATCACGCTCTTCGGCAATTGTACAGTGATGTCATTGTCAACAACCTATCAAGAACGCCATAAATTGTAAACAACGTAAAATATTTTACTCTTCAATTTGCAACCTTTGAGAACTCTAATCCTAAGTGAAAACATGGAAGCATTCTTTTCTACCGATAACATGGAAAAGAATTATTGAAAATCACCGAGACCACAATACCCCTGAACGTAATATCACCATACAGCATCAGACATGTTCGTCCTTTCTGCAGCGATCCGCAACCACCATAACCGATAGCTACGCGGTCCGAGGCTATTGAATAACATTCGCAAGGCATCGTGGAACGCACTGGGAATTACCCATGTGTATTCACCGGATGGCTGGTACTCCGTGTTCACGTCTGTCCACACTGGTTCTCGAGACGTCGGCCGCTTTCAAGGGCGATTTCATGCGACGGCGATTTAAGATCTCCCTCTAGTGGACGATCTCGCGTTCCTCCTTTTGCTCACGAACGCGAACACCCATAGAGATTCGGGATTACCGCGAACAGGAGAGCGGTCTGGGTTTTTCTCGATGACCGAGCATCGACCACGACTTTCCTCCCCATTTCGTCCTCCCTTTTACTTCTTCTCACGCGTACACTACCTTTCAAAAGTATCTGGACATTCACTCACGTTTAAGAAAGTGTAATTTTCTTGTTAATGGTTATTTACTCGTTTAACAGTTATACGAACATGCTATGAAATACGATACTGTAGTCTGTGAAACGGTTTTGTTTGATTTGAGGAGAAAGCAAAATTAAAGATTATTGAAATTGTCGATTATTTTCAAACCACTGTCATGTTCTCGATGGTTTATGCAATTGTTAATTTTTTATAGTTGGAGTATACGTATGATGGGAAAGTAATAGTTGCGAGTGTGATTTTGAGGTTAGAATTGAAAGATGTTTCGTAATTCTTTCTTACATACTAATAATTAAAGAACAAAGTCTCAGCCGGAATTTTTATTGTTCGTTTTCGTTTTATTTTGTTTGGTAGAAACGTCTCGCCGTGAAATATCCTTTATATTGTCAGCCGTTAGGTTAGAAATAGAAACGACAACGAAACGAACTGCAACATGCGCCGCAATTACCGTACCTAACCTCGAATAAATCAAATCCAAGCCTTCCCAAGTTCACGAATAAATCCTAACCTAATTTTCACACAGCGTACACCAAGAACAAAACTAACAGACCAGCTTTCACATACTCCGTAGATTCACTGCTCTCATAAATTCCATTCAACGAACGAGGAAGAGAAAAAAAAAAGGAAAAAGGAAAAGCAAAGCAAAGACCCTCTAGTCAGCAATCTGGTATTCAAATATATCATAAATTTCAGCTATTTACAAAGAGGAAACAGTATCCACTGCACGATAGATTAACAGTTCCCATTTCACGTGTATTTATAGTGGCTCACAAGTATTTAACTTAAAGAAACGTAAAACTTATAGAAATATTTAACGAATCTATCGTGTCTGATAAAAAACCACTGAAAATTTCCTTTGCAATTTATGTCGCCCTTTTCACAAATATATGTACAGTAATACACCGTTTGTTTTCTGAACGATTGGACATTGATTATCCATTCAATTACCGAATCTACCAAATTCATAAAAAGTGAAGTTAATCGCTTTAATTTCTGAAAAGCTCGATTTGATTGACGATATAAATTATTTAAACGAGATATATACTTTGACGATTATCTATTAGAATTGCAAGAGCTTGAATGAAAATTGGATGGAAAAAGGTTTCCAGGAGATAAATAACGATCCGATAGCGACGCTTAATCACACAACTCATTTCCCGCTTTTATCCTTCATAATTTCGTTTTCGGCGAATAAAAAAAAGCATTCGCCACCATTTTACGGATACTTCAACCACGACGAAACGTCATAATTATGCCCATTACCGGAGTATTCGTAGGATGGTCGAGCGGACAGGTTAAATGAATCGAAATTATTTTATTTTAAACAAATATTTCGGCTCATTAAGCGCCGCGATATATTTTACATAATGTCATTATACGTCAGGCCACGGCAAAACGTTCTCGTGGCGAGTTTATTTCCGTGCAAACAAGTCATCGCTAATTCTCCCGGCGACCATGCAGCCCGATTTCCCATAAGAATTACACGTGAAATATATTAATGCGCGTCGCGACACGCGTTGCCCAGTTAATGAATACGTATCGTCCACATTTTCCAGATAGACTGACGAATTCGCTAAGTACGTGAAAACAGGACTATTGATAGCTGTCCTTGGTTGAAAAATTTCCCTCGTTTCTACGCGTTCGAGGCGTTCGTGGCGATATAGTGACTCGTAAAAGTATCGGAATATTTATTAAGGAAATGTAAGAAAGATGGATAAAATTTCAAACCGCAGAAAAATGAATAATTAAGAAGAATACGATCTGTATTTCACGAGAGCATCAAAAAGCGTCCGTTTAAAAAAATCATGTTGCACGAAATGCACACAGTAGTGATTAAATAACTCAATGTCGTCGGTGGCTAAATAAATGGAATTCGATTAAATTTTCCACAGAGTACCGATAGGATCTTCCGTATCGAATTTTCATATTTTCTTTAATTGAAAAGCCGCGTTGGTGTGCCATTTAAAATTCATATCGGTCTGCTCGAAATACTGCGTTTTATAATCTCTCCAATGGCAATCTAATTATTATTGAAGCATCAAAAGTCACGAAAAACGAGCAGCGATATCAACAATCCAGGCCAAAATAAAGCTAAATTTGCATAAAACGATCGATCGATTAGATGCAAACAGTAAAAGTAGCAAACATTTCCGACTAGGTAGATCTTCCGCTTTAATAAACTTTTCATCGTATTATACAGACATATAGTCATGTTTGTGTATTATACTATTCGATATTACCTACCAATAGTACTTGAAACGTAATGTTGGATATCACTTTCCGAGTATAAAGTGCGAATACGAAGCGGAATATTTATCCGGTCCGAAATGTTTACACGTGCCCGTGGCTCACATAACGAGATCGTTCGGCACCGATGCAATCGAAACGATTGACTGCTTTAAAACCAGCGATCCTCTAGAGTCCTGACTAGACAGCCCGTTTCGTTAGACGATGCATTAGGCGTGCCTGTCCTCGCGGCCCTACCAGATATTCCTGCGCTTCCGATCTCCGTGGCTTCCGTGCGATCGTAAATCCTTCCACCGCGGCCGAAAGACGCCGTGTACGTCGACACGTAGACCCCGTTGCTCGAGGTACGACCCTCCAGCGTCCGGTTTATCTTGGAAATGTCCGCAGGCTGCCGGAAAGACTCGTAACCCCGGCATTGCGTTACGTCGAAGAAGATAAAAGGTTCTTGACGGTAAGTCGCGCGGAACGTGCCGCTGTAAAGAGGTTAGCTTTTATGGACGGCGAATGGTCGGTCTTTAACTCGTTTCGAAACGCTAGAGTATGAGGGCAGAGTAGTCTGATGGAGTAAGGGATGAAGACGTAGAGTATGGAGTGGAAGAATTTCGATTTATTTTCGACTTGGTTCTAGAGTGATGTTTATTCGAGTTTTACGTTGGTGTCTAGTTGAAGACATTTTTAGGTTATGCTGGTACGAGTTTGGTTTATTTTTCACTTGGTTTCAGTAGTAGTTACTTACACTACTACTACCGGCGGTATGTGGAATCGAATTATTGGGAATCTCATTTATTCTTCTATTCAAAATTCCATTCCCCTTTGGATCGTGAAAATTCGACCGGGCCAATCTGGTTTTTGTTCTGGCTATGGGAAGAATATAAATTGGAAATCTTTCTCGCGTAGTCTATAGTTTTTACAACTTATGTTAGTTATGTTAGTTATACACTAATGGTCAGACGTTTGAAATCGCCATGTCCTTGGCAAAGTTCAACAATATAAAAGATCATCTTGTAATGCTGTTTCCTCAGAAAGATCATAAAATACATTATAATCTGAGGAAAATTGTCATTCATATTTCTAGAATTAATTTCGAACTGCTCGAGGGGTTTCCAAATTATAATCCTAAATTTTCCCTCAAGGACCAAACGTTGAATGTAACGATAGAAACGAAATGAAGAATTTTTTCGCTCAATTTGTTGTAAATTGCCTCGTGAATATCAATTTCTGGTATTTTTCATGCTTATACGAGATTTCAGAGGATATTCGAGAGAGATTGATGTGTTGTAAATCCACAACGTGACCCAATTGCACGCTTCGGGTCAGTTTTGCATAGTGGAAGCTATAGGTCACTTGATAAGCAAACACTGACGAAACTTGCACGTTACGGGACATTTTAGGTACCGTGCCATCGATCATGTCGCCGCCTTCCCCATGGGACATTGTAGATTATAGATAATCTACGTATATTATAGTTAGATGGCCCACCTGAAACTTTGGAAAATATTTCTATCGTTGGAAACTAGGCCTAACTTGGACCAAACTTAGATCTCTCTTCCTACATACAATACTAAACTTCGATAACACCCGTGAGTAACATCTAACGTTTATTATAAACAGAAATTGCTGTCCATCTGAAGAACGTTCTATCGCTTAACAAATCTCTCAGAAATTTAAAGAAGAACCATATTCCAACCCTCACATGCCTCGCTAAATCACCAATTCCACCCATTAACCCCGGAGCAGCCTCGAGCACCAAACCCAATTTTCCAGAAATATTGCAAAACAATATTCAGCCATCTTCCAACATCTCTTAATCATCGATTCACCTAGTTCAGCCTAGCTAAACAACCGTTTGGAGCGCTTCACCGCCACCGAAGACATGGAATATCGGGTGGGCGACGTCGCCTCGCGTTGACTCGACGAAAAAACGTCGCTGGAGGAGTCGTATGAAAATTCAATAGCGCCGATTCGAGTGGAGACACCCTGTTCAAGCTCGAGGAAGTTGGAGGTGTCGAAGCGTGAGTACCGGCAGCTTGTCGACTCGTAGAGCAGTCGGTTGGATGAAGATCGATCGGGAAAACGAGGGGCAGGAGGAGGGCCACGTCGTCGGTTTGGATGCCTCGGTGAGAAGAAGCAGAAAGGGGTTGGCAAGGGGTGTGAGGATGTTAGAGGTGGCAGAGCACCGCGTCTTAATAGCGCTAGTGGCGTCCTGGCGTAGAAAAGGGGGATGACGTTCCAGGGGACTGGGGTAGAATCCAGCCAGCCCCGGTCACGCCAATATTACTTACCACCCCGGGAGAACGATAACTTAATTGATGCACGAACGACGTTAGCACTCGTTGCCGTCACGCGGAGCGACTGTGAATTTTCACGGGAATATTTATTTGTCGAAGCTGTCTGGTTCGCCAATTTCCTGACGAAGGTTTCGCTTTTTCCGGGGCTTGGACTTTACGGAGTTGACCCTGTTTCGTTTTCGTGCAAAGGTATACTTCAGGATCTTCGTTTTGTCTTATTTCATCGATGTTGCTCCTTGGTTAGAGGATTTCGTCGTGAAGATTTTAGCATCTTTCGGGAGTTGGATGTCTTTCAGCAGTTGGTTTCATGTTATACTAAAGAATAGTCGAGGATCTTGGTTTCGTCTTATTTTATTCACGTTTCTCCTTGGTTGAAGGATTTTGATGTCTTTTGGCGGGGCTGGATGTCTTCGAGTTTACTTTATTTTATTCTGTTCGAAAAATTGGTCCGAGAATTTTATCGTAAAGCTTCTGCTATTTCTGCGGCCTCGAATCTTTTCAAGCTAGTCGTATCCTTAAAATAGCCCTTTTCTATAATATGCGAAGAATTTCGTGGACGACTAATTCTCTTTTTCTCTCAATTAAAATCCCCTAAAATGAACCATTAACTCGGCGGCCAATCCCTTAAACCGAAATAATGCATTACAGGCCAAAATGTATCGATCACCATTTTTAATCTCTCTTATATATAGCATAGATACCACAGAGAGCCTACATGCATGTTAATGAACGTTAAATGTATATTAATCGCGACAGCCGTGTAATATTCGGCTATGAGACGACTGAAAGCTATTATCGATCACGTTATCGGTGCAGTTTTAAAGGATTTTCTCGTCGGCCGAACGGTCGCAACGGATGCAAGATTAGCATTATTGACCGAAACACGTTGGCAACGTTGGCCTGGCTTCATGATTTCGAATTTCCACTCCGCAGAAGACGCATCGTCGCCGGGAGAGTTCGCGCGTTCACTGGAACACGAATAATGCTGTCTCGACAGGCAACGATAAATTGCCTCGAGTGTCGAACCCGGAATATTCATCTTTTCCACCTAGTGGAGTATTTTTCCTCGGCAGGTCACACGGTTTAACCTCTCCCTCTGTTTCCGTATTTTACTGCTCAATGGAATCCTCTAACCCGTTCTAGACACCCGGTCTTATTTTAATACGACCCATAAAACTCTGGTCTGTCGATTATTCTTCCTTTCTTTTTTTTCTTTTCTTTTTTTTTTTTTTTTTGCTGTTTTTATGAGACATTCATTTCGCTTTTCGCGTATATTTGCGAGATGTTGTCTTGTCGAGAGGTTCCACGGTGTCGATGATGTGTGTATATTCTTGGTTAAGACGCAGGTAGTGCATGATTGATCAAGGATATCATTACTTTTAATTAATTATCGCAAAATTATTTTGCACGTTCGAAGATTTACATGTACGTATCTATTTAGCAAGAAAATTAAACGAGAAAAATAGGATTAACAAATTTCTATTCTTTTCTTTTTTTACCGACATACTTTAAAACCAATTCTATTAACATCTATATAGAAACTTCAGTGACGTAGCATTAAAGCAAGAGCTTTCATCTAATCGAAATCGTTGCTGACGGGTGTCTCTGAATCCAGCTCCACCCGCGCATAATTTCGTCAACAGCCGATGCCATGTCGCAGGGACGGTGTATTAACGTCAAATGACGTTTCCCTCCCCAAACGTTCGAAATTATGCACGCGTATACGCCTGACATCCTAAACCAACCGATTTTTTCTAATTTCTTCGACAATTTGCCGCAGTAAAATGACATTTATGATTGCCGATGTTGGGTACGGAAATAGTAGCAATAAAGTTTCATTGCTCTTCGTATCCATCGAACGGAGCCCAGCATTTACATCGACATTTAACGACTTGTGAGAACTTTAGCGGAAGTGATGAAAGAATTCACGAAATTTCCCAGTTACTGCCACAACTTTTAATCTCCGTGAAAATGTTCCAACTGTATCACAAACGGCTATCCGTTAGCCTAATTTTGTAAAATAAATTCGCGGGTATGGAGAAACTTTTCACGTCAAAATCCAAATTGTCAGAATGGAGCGCTGAATTTATTAGAGGGTGGAAAGGGTTAACACGAGCCAGAGCTCAGCTATGCCGTTCAATTATCATGCCTGGCGCATCATGAAACATGCAAGGCATCGTGCTTGCGGCACCAAACAGATTGCCGCTGTTCCACTACGCTATAATTAATTTAACAATCGTCATAGTCATCGTAAAAAATGTTCCTAGCTGTCTCCTTCTCTCAACGATATCCCCGTTATAACAAAACCTCTGTTAATAATCCGAACTAATAGGCAGACAACGGTGTCTCGGTGAAAGAACCTTCCCACGATAGAGCAACAAGTATCAATTATTATCTGTTTTCGCACGAGATAATCTTTCGGTAAAAGATCGATCGTATCGTTCGTCAAGCGCGAACCTCGAAGATCGCAGAAACCTAAATTCACACGTTTGTAATCCACCATGAAGCGAGAGAGGAAGGGTCATCCGTGGGCCTAAAAATTGCCCAAGATGTCAAAAAGTGGCGCGCATTGTACTCCGTGAAATAAAATAGAAATCGTCAACCGCGAGCGGAAAAAAATCGCGAAAAGCTTAAAAGTCAGGCGTGTTGTTTTCCACAGAGTAAAAAAGAAAGCGTCGACCATGAGCCCAGAAAATTCTGAAAATCTCGGAAACTCGCGCGCATTGTACTCTGTGAAATGAAAAAGAAAGCGTCAACCGTGAGCCCAAAAAATTCCGCAAACCTAAAAGTCACGCGTGTTATTTTCCACGAAATAAAAAAGGAAGCGTGGACCACGGGCCTTAAAAATTCCGAGAACCTAAAAGCGACGCGTGTGTTCTCTATGAAGTAAGAGAGGAAGCGCAAACCGCGGGGCAACTCGAACTCGAAAGCGAATGGAAAGGGAGAAAGTTGAATGCAGTTGCACTGATACCCTGTCCGTGGCTGAGCGTCGCGGGCGTGGGTGGATGGGTGAGTTGTTGGGAAGAGTGGCGAGGCAGTTTCCAGGCGACAGGGACGTGCGGAGGGGAAGGGTCAGGGGTTGATGAACAGTTTGCTCGGCGACGCACGTTGTGGCTGTCGGCTGTCGGAGCCACGCTGCCGCTACATAGAAGAGGAAGAGATAAATTGGGGGTGGAAGACGCGACTGTAAGGAGAAAGGGAAAGTAGCGGAGCATGGTGAGACACGGAGAAGCAACTACGAAGAAGGATACAGGGTTCTGCGGGATGTAAGGCTGGTTCTCGAAGCTGCGCCGTGTCCTTTTGGTTAAAGAAAAATTGCGGTACCACAGGGATAGTACGAGTTTCTGGATATCGATATTTATTGCGAATTTATACTATTTTTTCAGCTGCGTTCAAACAAATATCTCGTAGAATTGAATATGAATAAATGAATGGAAAGGATCTAGGTATGGCATATTTCATCTCTTATTGAAATTTAAGATTTTGAAAAATTCATTCGCCGCCGAAAACCATCCTCGCTTAAAGTCCGAATTAATTAAAGTGGCAATCGCAATTTTGAATTTGTATACGCTTGAAAACGTAGGATCAGGAGAGGCAACTAAAGAGGAATAAATAAACGTAGGAACAGCAGAAAATAACGAGGACGTATAACAATCAATATTCGAGCCACGAAGAAAACACGGGTTCTTTTACTCTGATTGGTTGAAGTTACTGCACACGACACGAGCCACGGGATTAGAAGTAGCGTCGTTAATAAAAATTATACCACGAGCTGGCTTCTGCATAATTCATGGAGGCTAGCAACGCACCGTGAATACGTATCGCTGATTATGCCCTGGGAAATATTTTGATTATAATGCGATTAACGTTGTTTATCGATTGATTCGTCCCTGCAGTCTGCTCGCTGTTATCACCAAGGGAGAAAAAGGATCGTCGAGATGAAACTTAAAAGGCAGGAAGTTTATCTTCCGAGGCAAACCTCGGGTGCCGATCCTTTTAGTTTTCAGGCAACTTTTTTAAAACGTTCCTCAACTTCTCGGCGTATGGCTCAAGGGGGAACAAGGGATCTTCTTCGACAACTTTGCGAGGTAAATTTCTATGGGCCACCGACGATCTATCGTTAAACAACACTTTTTATGTCAAGGCGATCGATCTTCGATCGATGGATTAGGCTAGCTCGTTAGGATACAAGATTTAATTTACAAAGATTATAATTTTTAGAATGTTTTTCAAGGGTATTTCGGGAAAATATATATCCAGATAATTTTCATTTCTCTTAAATCTTTAAAGTTTTGGGTATTTTTAGGAAAATTGCATTCAAGTCATACTAAAAGGATTAAAAACAGATTTCTCTTCCACATGTAATATTTTTTTCTATTAAAAAACGGTTGCGCCGAAAGAGCTTCGAATTTTCATCTATTACAAATCCCTAACAAACAATTTCACAAACATTTCAAGAAAATTAAATCGAAGCAATTTCAAATAGATCAAACAGAGATCTGCTTTTACCAAAAAACAGTTAAAAGAGAGAAAGATAGAGAGAGAATTTTAACCTTTGCCAATATCGCCAGCAAATAACTTCGTACTCCGCAGAATAAAACATATCCGTAAAAACTGCGTCAAATATTTTTTTCCAAATTCCGCTGGGAACGTACCATCTTCTTTTATTTAAAATCAAATTCCCGAATACTGGGAAAAAACCTTTGCTTCTCCATTTCCACGTTTCAGGCCATAGAATATTCTAAACCTGCAGTGCTCACGTACCCATGGAGAAAAATAGTTTCAGAATTAAAAGAAAAAAGGGGTAGAGTGAGAGAGAGAGAGAGTGTGTGTGAGAGAGAAAGAGAGCGTGAGAGAGAGAGAGAGAGAGAGAGAGAGAGAGAGAGAGAGAGAAGGAAGCCAGAAAAAGAATTCCAAGTGCCCTTAAAAGAGGAGCACTCGTGCGTGAAAACGTTTCCCCGCGATCGCATTGATCCTGGTTGGATATCACGCCATCGACTTTAATGAACGAAGAAGGCGTGAAACGGACCATCGTTCCAGTATTTAAAAAATCCGCTACTGCGAGAGGGTGTGCAGCGCGCAGCTATATTAGTAGAGGAGGGAAACGGGAGAAACGTGGAACCGGAAGTAGACGAGAAATTGAAGCCGCGCTCCTCCAGCGTCGACAGATTATCGTTAAGACAATTTCGCCGTAATGAATATCACGGTCGCATTTGTGTCAACGATAAATTGAAACGCGGAACGAGCAGAAATAAAAGCCAGCCAGTCGTCTATGAAAGCAGCGCGGGAACAACGATTAATGGAACCCTTTGATGTCATTAAATGGCTCGAATGATCGCCGAGTGTGGGATTTTTAAACAGCGCAGCGCGATGGAGAATAACAAGTTTCATTCTGACGGTGTTCAAACGAAAAGCTAGTTCTTTAATAATCGTGTTTCCTTGTTTTCTGTACCTTGTTCTTAACGCCGTTTTCCTATATCGTGTTACGTAAGAATCCTTCGTAATATCAACGTAGGTTTATGGAAATGGTGCAAATTATCGCCGGAGTCTTACGTACGAATTTGTTGCGATTTTCATGATGTTTCAATTCGAGCAACCCTTCCATTTCGTTGCATTCCGATAAATTCCAAAGATGATTTCATTTTGTGAGCGAAAGAATTGAAAAGAATCGAATGATTTTAAAAGTACAATTCTACGCATTGTAATTCCGTAGAACTCAATCTCGGAACAATGCAATGAAATTGCATGGGACTAAGAAAAAATTAACAAGTGGTGTTACCTACTTCTTTTAGTTCTCCCCTGGACACTATTACAAAAAACTTACGCTCTGGTATAAAAGAGATCCTCTCTCTTAATTAATCTTTTCTTTATGAATATGATACCTCTTATTACAAGGTTCGTACAAAAACATTACTCTTGACATTCGTAATTAAAAGAACGCCAAAACCCTCCTGCAAGAAATCCAATTTAAAACTTCTAGATTACATGTACTAAGTACTATATAGCATCCTACTCCTGCATAAAGCAACAAACAGACGTCAACAATAATTAAAGGAGCTCAAAAGCCTCGAATAAAAATTCTAATCTTGAATTCTAATATCACGCTAACTACACATTAACTATATACAACATTGCTGTCCAGTAGGTTTATGTACCAGATTCTACTCTTCTATAAAGCAACAAACTGTCAATAGTCGTCCCTTTTATCATCCACTCTCACATTCATCTAAATTCAATTTCTCCGAAACGCTTGAAGAGACAGACGAGACCCGCCATTAAATCCAACTCCGTTCGCGTCCACTCTAAGGTCTACGATAACGCTAAATTTCCTTCGAACGTGGCGCCACCTATTCTGGTCGCGCCGTTACCAGCGCAACCGATAGTTAGCACGTGCACGGCGGGAAGAAGACGCCAGGCGCCCGCGAAAACAGATAATCTCTGTTTATCTTGTAATTCCCCGGTAACGCCATTAAACCGTCCGAACGTTGGCCACGTTGCCGGCTTAAATCTTTGTCTTCGCGCTGCAAGACGAAATGCAGGGGCGCTGTTCGCAAGCGTAATTGAATCGACCGCCCCTTAAACCCCGATAAATCTAGCCGAGAAAAGAGACACGTGAGTGTGTGTGTGTATGTTTGTACGCGTCTGATCGTGTAGAAGCGAGTGTCACGCGACAGCTGCGATCCCATCAATCGACCTGACGCCACACCGACGCGAGAAAACATAGACGAGAAATCCGTTTGTCGTTGTTCCATCGAAAAGTAGGGCGATCGATATATTTGCGCGATTTTCGAATTTTATCGCCACGCTTACACGTTACGCGAGAAATACGCGACTGATAGCGGTATGGAGGTTGAAACGTGAGCTGAACGTTACCGCCAAAGTCTTTGGAGACCAGTCATTTTACCGGGGATTGGATATATGGAATGGCGAGTATAGGCAGGTAGACGATTGCTGGAATTGGATCCTTCGAGTGATGTAGTCTTCATACGTGTTGAGTGTTATTTTTGCTATTTTACGGCTTGGAATCGTTGATTTCCGTTCTCGATATAGCAGAAGCTAGGATCATAGGTATCTAGAATATTCGGAGGGCTAGAATTATCGATATCCATGTATAAAACTTGAAAAGGTAGGTCTCAAATAATAGGCTACGGCACATTTGAAATATTGTGTGGAAAAGCGGGTCTTCGTTCGATTATTGTCGTCTGTATCTTGTCGACGTTACGATAAAATAATCTCGTTTCTACCTACATGTAATAATTAAACCACGAGCGTTCGTAATTTGTTGTACGTTCTCGGACCGATTGCAACTTTTGTCAGCATAATCAGAACAGCCGTGTCTCATCGCAGTTCTAACGAAGTTCCAATGTGTTTCGTAAAATACGCGCGTGGTATTTGTAAAAGTTTCACGCGGTAAATGTTCGAGTACTTCCACCGACTATCGTACGCAATTTTCTATGATTCTCGCGAACTATACAGTTGGAAACAGGTGCCAATTAGTGGCCACCTGAGAGCAACGTAGATCAGCACACGGCGTACCTGGTGACGGGTTTGATCGCGAATCGCTATCTCAGGCACACGCTACTCTCCCCCCGCAGGCTCGCGGTCCGGAAAATTGATCGGAAGCCGCTCTACCATTTAATTGCCGCCGATTATTCGTGCTCCAGTTTGCCACGTCACCGACAGACAGGGACGCGAGCATTATGCGGCTTTCAGGACACCCGACTGACCGGTGGAAAGATATTGCTCCGCTGTTTCATTGGCGTTTAATTAATTCACTAATTAAGCCCTGTCGATCCGCTGCTCGGTTACCTTGTCCTCTGAACACCGTCTATCGGAGGCTACCATTGGAAACGATACTTATTGTGCGTGCTCTCACCGTTTCGATTGACGTCATCCACTTCGCAATTGTTTCATTTGTCAATGATGAATTGGGTGGTTGATAAACGCTGTGTGATTTTCTTGTTAGTAATTCGCGTTTATCCGAACAACGTTGTTCGGAAATAGGGGGTCAGTTTGATCTAATTAGACTCTAATTAGATGCAAGTAGATTCTTTGATCTATTAGGAATTTTTTAAGTATTCCTAATAGAACAAATACCTATAGAAGAGAATTCTGGCAATTAAAAATGTTTAAGTTTTCATCAATTAGTCAGGCAGACGATTCATCGTACAGCGAGGTAAATGGTTTGTCAGAGAAAAATTGCAGAGTCTAAATTCGATTGTAACACGTACAGATTGTTTATAACCACACGACAGACGCGTGAATAACAGCGAATGAATCGAGTTGCCTGACGAGAACAGATTCATCATCAACTAAAACATGAAACGATCATCCCACCGACAAGACTCATAATCTGCTCTCTTATTAAGTTACCATTGAATAAAATCAACGAGGAACACGCAATCTCCCCAGACCACTGGCTGCGAATTAATCGATGAATCTGGCTGGCAGTAGCAGCAGATTAGCCGCCGCGAAATGAAACCGAACCGCCGCATTAGCCGATGCCAATAGTGGGATAACTGGAACGAAGGCGGAAGAATAACGCGGTTGAAATCTCGTTGCATCGTTAATAGGCCGCGATTATCTTCCCAGTGGAGATCTCCACGTTCCTCTACGCAGAATATCGTAGCCGTATTGGAAGAATATTTTCTACCTTCGTTGAAAACAGAGTC
This sequence comes from Bombus affinis, assembly GCF_024516045.1. Classification (NCBI taxonomy): domain Eukaryota; kingdom Metazoa; phylum Arthropoda; class Insecta; order Hymenoptera; family Apidae; genus Bombus; species Bombus affinis. The sequence goes on from NC_066359.1 coordinate 7,710,134, forward strand.
GAGCGCCCTTCGTTTCAAACGAAAATAACAAATATTTAGCGAAATTTCAGAGAAATTCAGCATCTTGTTAAATTTTGTGAAAAACGTAATATTTGACTCTTTCGAGGACCAACAATTTTATGGATTTTCGATTGTTCAAACACTTTTAAATAAATTTACTGACACCCGAGCCAAATCTACGACGGACAAATAGCGAAAATTGGGAAAACTTAGTAAACTGCATAATTGGGAATTTTTATACTTCGATATTGTTTGAATAAATATTTGCTTCGACAATTTCGTGCAATTCTGATCGAGGAGCCACAGAAGCGATCAAAGCACTAATTTCACAGAATCGCAGTGGATAATTGGCGTTGCAAGAGAGCGTACGGTAAACACTGAAACAAGTATGGACTGGACCAGTGTCTATTCATTCGTCGTAACGTTATTAAAGCAGTTCACGACATGCTGTTACTTAACAGCGAGTTATAGTCAATAATTCGGAGGAGATCATTAGGCGGCAATTATACGGTTCGGCTGATCGAGATAATAGCCGTGGCGATGTTGAATGGGATCGAACGACGCTGTCGAGTTGTTGTAATGTTAATAATTAGCATGGTGGGGCTCGGGGATGGCGAGGGGAATTTCGACGCTCGATTTTCAACATCGGAGTCTCTACGTTTCTAGCGTGTCAGGGAGCATATCGTTTAATTGGACGATGTTTGCGATATGCTTACGAGTTTCAATGGCATAGTCGTCATTTTGCAGGTTAATTTAGTCGTACTGTAGCTTTGAAGCGGGAATTTTTAGATTAGGTTCCGATCTATCCGAGTACAGATTATTTAGATTCCTAGAAATCCTTCTTATACTATGGCATTCTTCGTAAAAATGTTGTGTATACTTTGAAGAAACGCACAGATAATAAAAAAAAAATTGCTTATTCTTCGAATTCTTCATTCTGGATTTTTCATAATTTGATTATGCTATTGAAAGATTGAAAAATGCCTCTACTATATAACTACTGTTATATAAATATCGTTACTACCTTTAGTTGTTTTAACCGATACAAAGAAGATCGATATTCTCATCAAATGACAGTTTGGCCAAAAATTCGAGATCTCGGAACGAAACGAAGGAAAAGATTTTTGAAAAATTGATTATCACTTTGAATTATTAATTCCCTTCGACGAAAGCCATATCTCTGAGATAATTAGAGCTGGCACGAATACATGACTACGACGAGGCGACGTTTCCCGGAATAAATCGCGATGGCGAACTGGTTCGTGACGCGACTCAATGAACAGCAATGATACAAAAATTAAAACGGAATTAACGCGATACCGGCGTAATTTAATAGCAGAGAACCGGCACGCTTAATCCGTTATCGGTGTTATTTGGTAGGGAAAGAGGGAATTATACGGAAGAATTCCAGTTGCGAGCGCGTACATCCACTCGCACGCTAATTTACAGGCGACTGGCATTCGCGTGCATGATTACGCTTTATCAGAACTGCCAGTGATGTACAAGTTACTCGTGTTTCTGTCGGTTAAAACATGTTCGACAACGATACCTCTCCAGAGAATAAACATTGTGCTTCGTAGAGTTGTGAAATCTCCAGAACAAGGTTACAAGATACGCGAGAAAATTGGTCGAGATTATACAGCAGGTTTTTAGAGAACTATTTACGATTCACTATGACAAATGTTGATGGATATAGATCGGAGGGGAATTTGAAAGAATTTAATCAACATTTTGGTAAAGGACTAATATTTATATTAACGACGTTATAATTCATCGTTGACGATGTTCTATAACTCTCGAGAGATACAAATTGAGAGAAAAATTGGTGAATTCTTATCATACGAATCGTTTGTCCCTCGACGAACTTAGATAAATGAAGTTCTACTGAATCAATCTCCGACTCATAAAGCTAAGGAATTGCAATAAATTTATTTTTAACATTTACTCGAACGGCGTGCGAAAATTTATTATACAGCTGTACTCAGTTGGTACACGAGCCATATCTAATTACGACGTCGACGATCTAATTATGTAACACGATAACTACTCAACGTGTGTTCGAATAATGGAACGTTAATTAAGGAGGTGATCAATGGTGTTGAAAAGCATTAAGTTACCTTACGGATCGATATTCCTGATACCAATACTTGGAACAGATTCTAGAAACTAATTCGAGTCAATTTTACGAACGATTAAGAATTCCATATTTACGTATTAAGAATAAAATACAAGTTTGAAAATAAAAACCTGAACGCTTCTATAAATATTACTTCGGTAAAAGGACCATAACCCCGATAGAAAAAAAGACTTTCGGTCTTGAAACTTGGGCAGCCATCAAAGTTGGCTCTGACAAATAGATTAATCGAACGCGGTCCAGCAGGCCCGAAAAGAAAGAAAACAATGAACTCGGACATAACCAACCGCGTGCTCGATTTAACGAGCGCCTGTGTTTATCTTGGAAAGACGATTTCTCATCGAACGTTCCAACTTCGCTCCTAAAACTACAATTTTTGTCGGAACTTTGGCTTTCCTCTCGATGAACTCTGGATAGCAACAGAACGTTCCTCCAAGTAACTCAATAGCTGTCCTGACATGAACTCTATGAGAATAACAAATTTTTCATCGACTATTTGACTTTTGCCCAATGGAAGAATGGTACGCGAATATTATCTTCGAAGAATAAAAATAAAGTAAGCGCAACTTTCTCAAATCAATAGTTTCCGGAACTGCTGTATCGTAAACTGTGTTCTAGACTCGTCTATCAAACAGCAAAATTTTCTTGCTCGCTACCACTTTCCTTTCGACCCCATTTTATCTACATCGCCAGGTATTACCTTCCACAGAGACAACTACCATACACATAGTCAAACCAACTGGTCAATCATTCCTCAGCCATAACACTTTGTCCTCGTCTTCGACTCTCACGCTTCCTACGACCCACTCCTACTTCAAAGCGAGGAATCGAAGCAGCTCAAAGAAAATCTCGCTCGGCGTATCCCCAACGGAGAACAAGCCAGCCATAATGGATTCACCCCTCGACAAAGGTGGCAAACACGCGTACAGTGAAATAAGACACAGAAGAAGGAAGGAGACTGAAGAAAAAAACGTGAGGAGATTCGATTTTGGTGGATTCCTTTATTTGCTCCGCTTAAAAGGCGCGTTTTGCCTCCCTAAGTCGTCGAATACCTCGCATTTGTTTGTGCTAACAAGAGGAACAGCCTTATTCAATTTTTAGGCTGAGGGCAATAGTCACCAGACAGCGCTGGCATCGGCTATCTCATAGGCCAATACTAATCTAATTAGTTGCTATTAATCTACGTAACTTCGAACTTGCATTGCTATTTTCTTATCGTAGTACTCGTTGGTTCTCCGTTTCATCGCAGAAGCGAAGAAGAATTAACATTGCCCTCGAAAGACAATAGTATCCTTCAACCTCCCTCCCCGGAACTCGTCTCTAGCCGAATCAATCAGGCTGTTCACCGCTGAATACTGACCTAACCTCGGTTCATCAAAAACCAGGAAGAACCCCGTATCTCGTTCTGAGTGCAGCGAGTGGAAAACGAGTCGTCCGGTTCGTTCCAGAGTCAGGTCTCCGAAATTAGCCTGACAGAAGCTCGAGGAAGGGTGAAATTCAAAAAGCAGCCGGCAATTCCAGCTGCTGCTGCACGTACACGACGAGGACGACGCGGAGACGACTGCAGCTCGCATTACCTAGCCCCTTTCTCCGACCATTACCGGGGACATTAACGCTGCCGGCGGTTGTAGCAGCCTGGAAAAAACAATAGGTATTCCCAGGACACTTGTCCGCCGCTGTCATACCTGTCCATTGTTCGCCAGCGCCGTCTCGCGACGCTACTACCGCGCACGGCCTAAGAATTCGACTAGGAGGCTCTTCCTCTTATTAGTTGGAACAATGGGGTATTCGACGACCCACGTGTCACTTCCAGTTATTTCAGAGATACTTCGAAAGGAATATAGTAATTGAAAACCGGGGATAAAGAATTCGATAAGTTACATCTCCTGTCTTTTGTAGAAATGCACTTTTAAAATTGAATATGTTGCGAATCAATTCTACTAATTTCATTCTTTTGAACACTTGAGGATATCAAGAACATCAGTTACGTAGTATCATAATATTCCATTGATTAAAAGATTAACTTTCGAATTATTTCACCAATTGGTTACAATCAGTTTTTGTCGTTCTCATCGTTTCTCAAACGTTTCCCTCTGAGAGTAATATTTAAGACATCTTTAGAGATTTTCTAAAGATGGTGAAACAATTGCACGATAGAATTAAGCCGCTGATAAGGTGTACAGGAAGTTGAGCGAAACTGCAGGGGAAAAGAATTCCGTGCGGAAGTATCGGGCTTTTGAAATTCGTCAGGATATTGAATAAGTGGAATCTGTTTGGGGAGGTTAATTTTGATGATGTCCGAAGTTTTTATTGGAAAAGTTGGCAGCACGGGAATTTTGTTACGAACTAATATCTGAGGTATTCGTGTAAGCTCCCGTCGGAATGAACCGCGGGATAACTTTGTTTCTGAAATGATTTAGCCTTCGGTTGCCTTTCGTCGCTCTACATTCGCTGTAATTTTACGAAAATGCATCATTTTTCTTTCCTTTCGGTTATCTATCTGCACGATCCTTCGAATTCTCCCTTTATAAACATTATGTTATACATTTTATTTTTATTCGATTCTACGTTTGTACCTTGTTGTTCTATATTTTGTTTTTTAAACAAAAAGAAATTGGCTTCTGGCCACTTACAGCTTAAACAATTGGATTTTCTATGCTACCTAATTCTATCGACAGATCATTAACAAATTCCCTTCAATTTTGCACTCGAACAGCTAAAACAATTAAAAATTCCATCTACTTTCTATTTTTTTTTTTTTTTTTTACAGCCTCAAAACTTCGAACCTAATATCAGATTTCCAACTTGAAAGACACGAAACTACCAACTAGTTTCTCAGAAACCTGTTGCAGACATGACGACAGAATATCAGACTCTAAATAACGGCCTCCCCAAAAGAATGTACCAAAGGAACGTGTTAATTACTGTTGAAGACGTCTCGAAACCATCAAGTAGAGGATGCTCGAGAGTTTAAAAAAAGATAGAGGGGAAAGCCGTCTTAACTACTGACGATGACAGTCTGAAGATTGGTCGGTGAGCAGGAGAAAAAATTCAAAAAGCCTGAAGGAATCCTCGTCAGGAGCCCGATTCTATTTGAGGATGTACGCGTCGTTAGCCTGCGGTTCTTTAAAATGTGACGACAATCTGCTCGGCTCTTTAAAATGCAAACCGTGCGACATAACTATCTACTTGTGGGAGTCAGACACGGAGAAAAACGGGCAGTCACAGAGAAGAAAAAATAAAAAGCGCGACTGCGTTTCAGCGGATCACCGTTGGATACTCGCGCGTGTATTTTTATTCCAACTGGGTCAACGCACTTTCTGCCAGCCTGTCAGTCTTGGCTTTTTTATTATTTCTTTGACACCAGGTCGAAATTGGTTAAAATTCAATTATCACCTGAATTGGTCCTTTCGGTTTGAATATCTTTAGAATGATCTAGATTATATATATCTTTAATTATCTTATTTTATTTCTAGATTCCTAATAGGTCGGGATATATTTTTTTAATATATTCGTATTAATATTTTTACCTAGATATTTTTTACTAGATTTACGTGCGCCCTAGAATACGTGACTAAATTTGCCGCTGTGTTTATCAGTGTAACAATTACGCTACTCAAGCCTCGATAACAATAGGGAAAAATCTATGGAATTGGATAATCTGCACGATTACTCCTGGAATTCCTAACTCAATATCCGCCATTTAATCCGGCTAAATTGAACTTTAAACTGGAAAAATCAACCTTCACAATTTAAAAACAAATTGACGCTATTAACGATGAAAATTTACTCGGTGTTTTCCAATTTCCACGGCAATTTCTAAAAATAAAAACCCTACCATCGATTCACAATTCCAATTAAACGAATCCTGCGCGCCGACCAGCTGAAAATATCCCGGTTTAACGTCTCTTTAGCTGCTATTTCTCCGGAAACGTTAAGCAGAAACCGTAAAAAACGTGACTGAATTTATTTTGCATGGACATTGTTCGAAACCGCTAACTCGCCACGCCTTTGAACTGCGTCGTGTTGCCACGATTTTTCATCTAGAGAACTCGCCTCGTTTTATTGAGTATAAATTAAGTACTCATAACGGCGGCACACTATACAATTCGGCCGATAAAACGTTTCGAAACTTCGAGCGAAACGAACTTCGCTGTTTTACGGTTACCCCAAGGCCTTCAGATATGTCGACAACAGGTGACGATGGTCAGCCTGGTCTTGTTGTTGAACTTAATTGCGTTACCCTGAGACGACCATTTTAATTGTTTTCTCATTTTTCTTTAAAATTAGTTTGGTAATGAAACTTTAACGCTTGATGAATTTTCATATTTCTATGGAGATATCTGTATCTTAGATTCAATAAATGTAATATCGAATTTTCAAATATCCCATAGATGATACAACCTTGCACGAACGTAAAGAGTCTGACAGAGATTAATCGTTTTCTTGATACTTTAAATTAATTATCACGTTCCATACGAAACCAACAGCTGTTCTAATATTTATGACTAGGGTTGTGCATACTACAATACAGCTTCAACTCCCTTTTCCCTTTTGCCAACGGCAGAAACGCTCTTCCATTAGAAATTCGAGCGAATCGAAACTCTTCCATACGATTTCGATTACCTTCCATTCAGGAACTAGGATCGTCAGTGGAAGATCAACGACTAGAACACACGGTGAATCATGTTCCATTCGCGAACTGGGTCGACGATTATCCTGTTACACGTAACCGGTGGTAAAGCAGGTGGCTGCATTACCACGCTCAGGAGATTCCATGGAATCGCGGCCAAATCGAGTAGAATACTTTCAATCGGTTACCCTAGTCTATTCCCCGGAGCGATTTCTACGAGGCTTCTCCATTGTTGACCTAAATCCTGGTGTATATGTGCAACGAGAACCAGCCAGTAGTTTCCCTTCTACCCAATTTCTTCGTTTCCGGTTAGTCCGCACCAGCTACCGGATGGAAACGCGACTGTTATCAGGAATTTACAAGGATTACCTTCTGTGTACGCAGCTTCTCTTCTATTGACATTCTCTTTGCTCCGATCGAAGAAAATAAAATGTTACGGAAAATTTTGCTGCGTGTTGGGCTCACGTTAGTCCAGTTTGGCAGTTAGTTCTGGCTACTGTGTAACGCTGCCGCTGTTAATGGGATCCAAAGCGATTCGACCAGTGAGTACTTTAGTATTCAGGATTAAAAGTGTTTTCGAGTTGGGCGACTTGAAAAAAAACTTTGGTACATTCTTTTGCCCGAGCTTTGGATTTTTCAGTTTCCTAACTTTTGCATCGAAGCTTGAATTAATTGTGTTTTCAATCATTGAAAGAGGAACGAAGTTTTAGTAATTTAAAGAACGAGCGGGAGACTTCTGCGTTATGCTAAATGTTTTGCGATCCGACGACGAAGAAAATTAATCTTGGCAAACGTTTGAAGCGCTCCGAAATTAATGAGAATCGGAAAATTGAATTTGAAATACAACACCAGCGAGGGTAAGGTTTCGTCGGGTACTTGAATTGTCCGTTAATAAGGGTACACCGTAATTTTCCTTCTGATTAAAATGTCCTTTTTCACTAAGATTTTTAAAAGTATCTATTATCCATGAGAATAACAACGAATGATCACCGTACATTTATGTATAAAACCAATAAACAACAATTATTTCAAAATGAACTCAGGAGAATTCTTAATAAAATTAAGATAAGGATAAAAATTAGTAGATAAATAAGGACAAACAAATTATCTATTAAATTCTATATTGATTGATACTATTCTCTTTACCAATATCTTACCACTGCAATGATTGTGTTCAACTTGCCCAATAACGCGATACTAGCGCCATGTGAGCGTTAACTAGTGTCGTATAGTCACCATTGCTAAATTTACATTCGGCAGAGTATTTGCAACTCGCTATATTTCAAAAATTAATTATATTTTTCTATAAGCATAAGCTAAACAGAACTCTGAGTTGTCAAAGTGTGGACAAAAATCAATAACAATCTTCATTTAACTCCTTAATCCCTACTCTCACATGAGACCTCTAACTTCTCTCGACAGAAACCCAATTCCCCCTCGATAAATCCTAAGACTCTTTATTCCCATCCATTCCAGGCTGAAAATCCGGCGTGAGTAAATGATAAAACGATAGCTGCTGGTAGAAAGAAATACGATGCTCCAGGCAACATCCAAAATTCAGCTCCTGACCGTCAGCCAGGAAACGCGGAGACGAACAATGGGTTAGGATGAGACGTTGGATAGGATAGAAAAACATCACGCGGCTCATTGCCGGGAGATTTGGCGGAAAGCGGGCTGAGATTGCCGGGAAATCCTCGGGAACATTACCGAATCGGTACGCGTGGTCGCGTGCGAGTTACACGGCCGCACGGAGGAAAACAAAGAAGAAAGGGATCCTATGAATTCGTGAGTGACTTCGGATATCACGTTCCCCGGCGTCTGCCAGACATTTCCTTCGGGCTTCCTGTGTGCATACGCGCGCGGGCGCGTTTACATCCCTTATGCGTTATACAGGGTGTCTCTCTACGAAGCACGTTTTCTTCGTCTTGAATGTTGGATAAAGTTTTTCGAAAAATTCTTAGCGCCAGATTTCGAAGCTGTCTAAGCACCCCATGATTGTTATCGAACTGAATAGAATACGTTACTGACGTTGCTGAATATTTATAAGAACGAAGAAGAAGAATAATTATACGATAAAATGACCCAAAGTAGGAAGCTGGTTTAAATGTTTAACTATTCTTTAGTAAAACATTGAAATATTTGTCGCAAAAAAAGGCGATATGGGAATATAAAAATTGGAGTAATGTTAATATTTCCTGATCATTTTGAACGTTTGATCCAAAATTTGGTCGTAAATAATAATTAATTAAATTGCATCACGTGTATTTAATACGAATGACCTATCTAGAATGTCATTGCAGAATCGGATATAGAAAGTATGCGCCGTGTTGGTTCAGATTATGGATTACCCGTGGTAATCAATGGTACTGTAATTAGTAAATAATTAACTTAATAGGAAACCTAATCTGGTCTACAATTTAGCACCAACTGGTTCGTTTAATAATTAGTTAACCTAATTTTATCGTTATTCACTCTCTTCTATGCACAATAACAAAACCTATTAAATAACGAGAGACTAAGTGTATTCACAAAGAACTATCGATATAAAATATTTAAATGAAGTTCTCGTTCCAAAATGCTCACCTCTTTCACGATAATTTATCAATTAGTGGATTTAAAAGGTACCAAACCTGCTTTGGAAATTTTACAGAAAATTTTCATTTATCGAAACGAAAGCAAAATTGAAATATTAAAATTCGGAAGAAGACTTTTTAAACCTTCTCGATATAACGATTTCAGTTCAAACTAATAAATATAAGACAATTTTTAACGACAGAACAGAAAACACAATTGGATGAAGAGTGAACTGAATAACAGCAATGAAATTGAAACGCAAGACGAGAACAAAGAATCATAGGGCAATAAGGTTTGAAGGCAGCAACCAGGATGCAGAATTTACCAAGGACGAGAAGGAGGCCTGGTTCCTTGGTTGAAAGGGCCAGGAAAATTTCAACGGTGGGAAAGATATGAATTTTCATCGGGAAGTCGGACGATAAATTTCCCGTACTCTCGCGACGCTTGCCCATTATGTAGATAATCGCGCGACAGAATTTACGTTCCGTGATGCCGCGACTTTGTAGACACGGCCAACGAAAACGAAATCGCGGCGTGGAATACATTTGCGGCGACCTCGCGTTTCTAAAACTCACCTTATCCATACATATAGGGTAGCCCAAAAATACCCAACGTTTCGTTCAATTTAAAAATAGAAAAAAAGGAACAGGGACTAAATTAAGAAAAAATGTATAAACTGCGTAAAGTATACATGTATCACCGTTTAATTTCGTCCTCCCAAAATTTGTTCTACCCTAAGCATTTTCAAAGAAATTGCAGCCGTCCATTTGCATGTACACCCTGTAGTCATTCTTAATATGAAACGCATTCCTAATTTGTCTGACTCTAGTCGTCTTTAATAATAAAAGAGTTAATGACATCTAAACAGACGCATACCTAGAGACTTGTTTAAATTTAATACAAACAAGTGCCAGGAAAATTTATTCGCAAAACAGGTACGCTCTTTTGCCTGGTCTAACCTAGTTTCATGTCGTTCAAGAAGTCGCACCGCCCCATTGTGCAACTGAAAACGCCCATGAACATTTTCTTTCTCCTCGGTTCTTTGTTTGTCGTAATACCTGACTGTGAGCAGCGAAAACAGAAGGAAAAAGAACGAGACCGAACAATTATAGCTTCGGCATTTCGCGACTGGCGAACGATAGAGTAAGCAATTACACGATGCATTTTTTCCTATTTTTCTCCTCTACTTTTTGAAATTTCGCGGTACGCTGAAAATAGGATGATCCACGTGACACGGTAAAAAGGAGCGTTCGTTTCGCAACGTTTCGAAAACTTTAGTTGCATTTTCGAAACAATGGGCAATGTTTCACGAGAAATTAAACTGTGAGATTCGTCGAATTTCAAAGAAATTCTGAGAGTCCCCTTGGGTTTGAATTACTATTGGAAAATGTTCTCTGGTACTTACGTTCCACAGGATGGTTAGTCGATCGTTCAGGCGAACATGTTTGAGGTTAGGATCGCGTTACGAAGAGATCAACGTTCATTGGTTTCTTCTGAAATTGGAAGAAAAGAGCTGTATTAATTAAATACGTTTTATACTTTAGAAATCAATGAATACTGTTGTTGTAAATTATGTGCTCGAAAAAGAAAATGAACCTTTTAAGATTAAGTTTAGCGATAAATTAAACTCAAACGCATCTTCCCGCAATGTATTTACCAAAGTAATTCTCATTTGGAATACACTTAAAAGTGAGGCGCACTAAAGACGAGAATAAGGCTAAGGAACTGGTAGAAGCGACAATTGGTAATTTAATTATATAGATGGCCGGGAAATAAAAATTCTCACCAGAGAAGCAAAACGTCTCCAGTGTTTCTAATTCAGGGAATACTCTGTGGTGAAGTCGGTGTTTCAGTTTCTTACGCGAGTAATTTTCATAAAAACACTAATTCCGATGGAAACCTTGAGATTTTATGAAAGTCCAGCTTTGGCCAATTCCGGGCCATAGTTGATTTTACTCTTTTCTCCTAACGGCAGCCCAATATCCGTCGGAAGTTTCTCAAAGAGCAATCCGCCCCCGTGAGGAAGGACTTAAGCGAAAAAAATTCCCTTTTCGCACTGATAAAAAGAAAACTCGTTGATAAGCAGCGACTAGCCTAGTTTCACGTGTACACAAACCTTCTACTTCATATTTATTCTAGTTTACCATCTTTGTAGGGCAACAAAAAATTAATTCCCCACAGTGGGTTATTTATGATTTGAGATGAATCTTAAACTAGATGCAGAATTTGCCTATTTAAAATTATTGATTTTTTCTAATTAATTTCGAGTAATTAACCCGGATATGTTTATCACACGCTCACAAGAATAATACAATGTTAATAATAACTTTATTTCGTTACAGTAAAATTTTTTTATAAAATTTACATAGTTTCTCTAAAATTGTAATAAATTTCGTATGAATTACTAAAAAAAAAAATGTTTTTATCTCTGCATATATTCACCAATGCTTTTGTTTGCTTGTTTTACATAAATAAAAGCTATCCTTTTAAAAGTTGTACGAAAAGTTTTGTGGCTGACTGTATACGTACTACAACTACTATTTATATGCATCTTTCATTCTCGTTGTTTCAGCCAGCGCGCGTTATTTTAAGGAAGCTACGTACACGTACACACACACTAGAGAACGCGAAACAAAAATCACTAGACGTTGCAGATGCATAGAGGCAGGCGCGAGACATACGACGCCCATGAAACTTCGATGACGACTGAGTTCGCTCACGATTTCAAGGGTGTGTAGACTCATAATTTATAGCTCTGTAGTGGGAATACCGCGAAATCATTCAACGAACAAATACGCCTTTGTCGAGTAGGCAGAAATGCAGAACGTTTAGATAAAAATAATTAAAATTCAAGGCTAATAAAAGATAACGAATGATATTATTTCTGCCTATTAGTGATTTTAAAAATCGCTCGATCATTGTTTAGTAACCTTAATTCGTGTCTGGCCTGACGTTACTGTAACGAGGCTATTTATTGGATTTATCATTTTGGATGATGAATTCAATTTCTGTGTAATTATTTATTAATACATTAATCTTGTGTACTTATTATTACATGAAATATATTAGCGTACCTCATTAGCACTTTTAATTTTTATTTAATAATAAATATATTAATATGATAATATACGTAAAGGAAAAATTGATGTTTCAAAAATCTGTCAGCTTTGATCAATTTGTCAATTCAAATATTTGACTAAAAATGCATGTATAAAATTCCGTGAAAATAAGTTTTTCTAAGAAATATTAACAATCTCTAATAGTATTATTATAGGAGAAGACCTGGTATTTTTTAAACAAATATTTTTCTACACCGATATTTGATTTAAGAAGGAAAGTGTACAGTATAATTCAACAAAGTTTCAAGTACTTAAAAGATCGATACTAGCTGCGATCAATCTTCCGCACGTTACTAATCAGCAAATCTACGATTTATTCCATTAGGAGCTGTTGCGATGAAATTGCCCTTCTTTCCAACTCATCCCTCGGAAAATCACCCTGAACAAGTTCAGTAGTTGCCGGGCAAGCATGCAGAGTGCGAGAAACGAGCGGAAATCAGCGCAGCCAAGACCAGTTACAAGCGTTATTCCTTAATTGCACCGTTGAATGCAAGAAGGGCCCCAGTGTCGGATGTTAGTTTCCATAAAAGTGTCCCTGAGCGAAGTTATATGTTCTTGTAACATCGTTTAATGTATTTAAAAATCCAATATTTCCTCTTTATAACTTCTAACGAATTAATTACAATAGTACTTTAATCTCTCCGATTCATTTTCGTACAAATTAAACATAACCTATAATCTAACGATACTGGTTCAGATTTAAATTACAATTGTAAATCATTCATTTGTTTATTCAGTTACCACAACGCGGTAAAGAATATTAGAAATTTTACTATAATAAAAGATCTTGGAGAATCATTGATGTACAAAAACCATGTTTTATTTGAAAATGACAATTCCAATTGAAAGTACTTTGTCAAAGCTTAAACACTGTTCTTTTTATTCACCGATGACAAAATTAAAGTCATCGGCAAGCTAAAGTTTTTGGTTCGCGCTAAATCTTCAACTTTGTGAGTGATTGTCCTTTCTCAATAACGTTATTTTCTAACGCCGCTTTGAGAGATTTCTCGCGAGGAAGAAACAATTTTCCACGAACAAAGGGCGCGTCGAAGGTCTCGCAGACGCCATTACGGTGCGTCGATGCGTGCCACCCGCCATTTTGTTCATCGAGAATTCATGAAAGCTTGCGTGTCGCGTTCAGACTACACTCAGGATGCACATTGTTCCCACGAACACGGGATGGAATTTCGTTACAACTTTCGTTGAGCACGTTCCAGGCGATTTTATTAGTTGGAATTAAAATGGCTGACGCTAGCCACGCGCGCGGAAGCGAGTTTTGATGAGCGGATCGATTGATGAGCCCCGGCTCTGATGTTTGGACGTGCTGTTTGCCAAATTGTGTGCACGTTTTTGAAATTAGGCGAGTTTGTTTGTGCCATCGAATAGACGATCGAAGCACAGATACGTGGAAACCAACGTGAACGTTCCAATGTAAGAAGGATATGATATTTCTGCTTGACGCTTTCGACAATCCAAATATCCTTCTTCATTTCCCGGACATCGCTTAAAATTATACAATACATATACAATTTTTTCTTATGAAAAACACATAGGTACACGAAACATCCGTTTTTCATTGCTAAACTTTCATCTAGAAAAGACGCCTGCAGAAATTGACTAAAAAAGTTACAGGACCTACTTAAACTCAGTATTTGGGTCAGAACAGCGGCCATGTCGGATCCAGGTGGCGCTAGTTTGATATCTTCGAACTCGAATCTTTTTAAGATTGTTTGATGATAAATTAAAGGTAGTGTGTTAACGTGTTTCTCGCTGGAACTTCAGATTTTCGGTCCTTTCTGAACTCTCGTTAGGCTGGTTTAGTTAGTCTCTTTGTGGATCATTGAAGTTCAGCGATGGGTCGAGAGACTCGACTAATTTTCAACTGCGAGACGTTGCCCCTGGCGTTCAATTAACGAGCCTTTCTTCGATACAAGCAACTCGTGATCAGAGAATCGACGTGAATCCTCCCCTCGTGAGGTGTACACGCGTTCTAATTATTACCCTCGTTGGTACGCTGATGTACTATTTTGTTCAGGTTGTTTGGTAAATCGAAGCTCAACCTGGATACTTAAGAAAATTGATACTTGTGTGTCTTTGTCCTTCGCTGCTTGTGTCTGTCGATCATTTGCGAACAAATTCCCTGTCATTTGCTCTATTTTCTTAATTGGAATATGAAAATTTGTTGAAAGAGCTAAGTTATTACGAGAGATTGTTATTAAAACACTGATAAGCCGAACATTTCTGGTAACCGCAATGCTTCTCAACTTAAAAAAAAGCTGCGAAACGTTGAAAATTTTGGTGGCCCCAGTTCGATGACCAGACCCCGGACTAGTTCTGGTCCTAACATCGAAAAACGACACAACGCGTCTTATCCAATCCAACACAAAGATTCGTGGCATTTTACTAAGGATCTGTAGATGACAGCGATTGCACGCGAAATAACAATGCACGCGGACAGATATAGCATCGTTTCGACGTAACGTAATCAGGAAAACACACCTGGGGAACAGAAGGGGCTTTTATTCGATATAATACGATCGATCGACATAATTGGGATGGGGGGAGTCAGTCTGCCGTAAATCCAGCGGGCGGATTAGCGAGCGTGGCGTTACGACATATGTACGCGTGCAATATTTAAGCCTCGTTAAACGCATAATTTCAAATCGGCCGTGGGCTTCGCGTCATATGTTATTGATAACCGGGGCCGCGAACGCGCGGCTCTCTGTTGAATAATGCGCGGATTACGCGGTCTAAACTAAAGCAAACGTCGAATAATTAACAAGACACCCTGGCTCGCTTTGAAAGGCCGACACGAGAGCTCCTGGCGGACCCGCGAGCGTTACGCTTCGGCCTCATTAACTATACAACTCCCAGTCTCTTTGACGCGGCGCGAAGAGATTGATGAGCCCGGGCTCCGACCGATTAGAGGCAGTGATTAAGAAACCTGGCCTCTTCGGTTTGTGTTTGCGCGTGCGTGTGAGCTCCTGCTTTCCCGGATTTAAGTTTTTTGTTGCTTTAATGCTTCCGCCAGGTTCGAGCTGATCTCAGTTTGAGGATTAATAAAGAGGATAGATTTATAGGTTGATTAACTTTGATTATAATGGCTCTTAGAAAGCGGGTCTTTCAATTGTTCATCATTTTGGCATCCGAATATCGTCAGTAACCTGCGTTCTACTATTTTATAAAGACACATTAGGACCAGTGTCGTCCAATTACGATACGATGAAACAACGATAAAGAGAAAAAAACGATCAACTGATTAAATTTCTACATTTTTACCTGAAAGAGCTTCCAACAGATTACCAACTTAACAGGAGTCTGACTAACTTGCGAGTTCATTTACGAGACACTCTTAATGGAGGAAATTTTAAAGGAACAGAAATACCCGAAACGACTTGGTTTTCCCTTTATTATATTTATTCGTACATTTCCACGTCGAGTAAAAGAGCTGGAGAGTAATAAAGACACTCGGTAATGAAGAGCAAAGATGAAAGGGGAAAAGAATTTTTCCCAGAGTCGTTCTCAGCTCCCTTTTACTTTCATTTTCGCGGCGACTGTAATTTGCCCCTTTCAGAGCCGAACCTCGATGGCTTTTACGACGCTCGATATGACCGGTTTTACGATTCTGCGTCGGGCGATGAGCAAGCAAGGGTGGTAGGGGTGCAGGAATCGGTATTGTGAGCCGTTAAACTGCGAACGAGCCGAACGTAGGTGTCTTAAAGGGAAATCAGATAATTGAATAACGGTCAGATACAAAATTTCTACACCGGAGCTTTTACGAGCCCAATATATGTGTCCTAGGGAATTTCACGCCCATACGTTGCTGGTATGTTCCCGCCGCTTACCTCTTATCGAATAATCTCAAAGATTCATAAAAGTCTGACTGTATAAAGAAACTTTAAGTTACGGTATATAGCTACCGTATTGTAGTTTTAATCTTGTAATTAAAAATTAATTGATAAATTTAATGTGCGAACTTTGGGGAATGTTCTGATTCATGTTTGTTTCAGAGCTCGAAGCTTTTGGAATATAGAAAGAAGCGTGGAATATGGTTTCAATTTCCAGAAGCTCGATATTTCTTGCTGTAGAATCCCCAACACATATAGAAAAGTCACTAGTAGATTACAGTTTCAATTTGTCGATTCGATATTCACCTCAAACTCCCAATATAACCTAACTACATGCAGAAAAATGGCCAGAATACTCATCGACTCGCCATTTCTAAATCTGAACCTTTAAACGCTGCCAAATATACCGAGAAAAATAACTAGACTACACTTTTAGTAGCGAAACCCGCTTCGAAACAAATTTGGAAACTACCAAGCCCCTAATCAAAGACGCAGCATCCTGTATCGCTTCTCCCTCCTCTCGTTCCAAAAAAAGAGAAGAAAAAAGTAAAAAAGAGAAGTATATCGACAATTTCAATTTCCAGACTCGCGATCAAAGAAACATTCGTCGACGAGGTCGCGGGGCTTTGATGTCGTCCACGTGCAGCGCGACAATTTCGCAGTTAGCCCGCGAGCCCCGTCGATCGCGACGATGACAAGAGTTATTTTCTGTCTGACAGGTGTCGGTGGAGCGTCGATCGGTTTTTAAAGCTCGCTACACGAGAGAAGGGCCAATTGAACAGACGCTGCGTGTAACGCGCCCCAGGACAAATATACCGGACGTTATTTTGCATATAGAAAAATATACGCATGCGTACACAGTAACACGCACGCATACACAGTAATACACACGCCTAGATGTATGCAATAACAACAAAAAATCTGTGGTCCAATACCGAGAACGATCAAACCGATGGACTGGCAAATATTTTTCGCGGACGTCGGTTTTATCTCGGCCACCTAGCGATTTTTATTGAGACGATATTTCATTCGTCAAGTGTGTATTCTACGAAGAATAATTTGTACAGTTTAATAATCCATCTATAATTTTTTCTCCAGTTGTTTGCCTCGTTAGAATATTATCTCCTTACAGTGAGGAGATTAGGAAAATTACCATATTTATGCTTGGGTTGTTAGATACTCCTCTATCACTCCTAACCTCAAAAACTCAAAACTCAACACATATCTGGCCCTCGAAACTCATACAACTCGCAACAAATAAACCTGGAAACTAACTCTCGTACCTGCATTATCCTCTCCTCAAAGTCTATCAAGATTCCCAAGCTGTGTCGTAACAACGCTCGTTGCCCTCTCATCTCTCGTACACCGGATCGATTATATCGCGGCGGTTCCATCGCTCGCAGTACGTACTAGGAACGCGTGCACATATACGTAAAACCGCAAGGAGCAACTAAGCTCCCTGAGCTCGCGAGACTTCGTGACGAGCGGCCATTCCTCTACTATTTTAGGGTTACAAGTTCCGGCGTAGATCGCGCGGATAAGCTCCTGCGGACTTATTTATGGATCGAATCCGCGAGATTTCCGGGAAAGCTCATTTACCTAGGCCTCCTCTTTGCTTGCTCATCCAGGCCTTTGATAGAACGCCGGCCCACCTCACTGATGAAATATTATCGATAATCGGGGGCCTCAAAGAACGGTTTCTCTGCTCGCGCGACAGACCGCGTGGACACGCGATGCTTGGTGTAATTTGATGCGTCTGTGGACTTCTGTCGACTTTTATGCATGCGTCTGGATCTTGCGATGCGCTAGGTGTAGGTGTTTTGAGAGAATTTCGACTGTTGGATGGAGAAATGTAGCTTGAAACTGGAGATTTTAGGGAGATTGGGAAATTATCATCCCGTTTTGTGTCTGGTAGAATATTACGAAAGGAACGTAAATTAATCCTCTTTTATATTAAAAATATTTTTACATCCGCGATACGTGTATACGTGTTGCTTGAAGGTTAAGATAACATCTTGAAATCCGCTGATAGAAATTAAGATTGGGTAAAATAAACTGTTGAAACTTGTTGACAGAAATTACTCAAATTTTCATATCGTAATCTGAATTATAAAAATTCAAGATTAGAATTTCATTCTGAATTAAGTTGAATCTTATCTTTCTATAAATACACAAAATTTCCAATATTACATCATAATTTGTGCTGCAACAATTCCAGTGTTTTCACATATAGCATAAAGGCCAATTCGTGGTGGAAAATTTAATAGAAGTTGTGGTTCGTTGGATACCGTGTAAAGACTAGAATATAAGCATAACGCAAATGGAAAAGACAGTGTGTTATGGTCACGTTGCCTCGTTTCTATCTGGCGTATCGTATCCACCTACAAACCAATCCGGTTGCCACAATGGGGTCGGCTCTATAGCAACCAGGACGTTTCCTTGTGATTTCAGTGATACGGAGTTTTCTTGATGAGTTCCATGCAAACGCGACCGTTCTCGTCATGTCCCGACGAATTCAATATGCTCGTACATCGATACGCGGTGTATGGCTGGGGCGCGCATAATCCACGAGGTACTCCAACTTTAATGGGGCGAATCTCGAAAACGCGTGCTCTTTTGATCGATAGCGACGTTGCAACGTTTCAATATACTCGTTGGAATAAAGTCAACAAATCACACAGACGATTCATCGCGAGCAACTTTTTGAGGTTAGAGTTTATTTTATTATAGGGAACTCTGATTCGATTCGTTATGCATGTTTATTATTTATTAACAATGTTAACAAATCAGAAGACTGATTCGTTGTAAAGAAATTGTTTTAACCACGCCACCGTACTAAAACATGAATCAATAATACGCACAAATTTCGTTCACTAACCTAACCTACCCAGCTCCTTCGCTACGATTCTTTTCCATCAAGCTTCAATTTTCGATTCTAAGTTCGCTCTTCGCCAATAAAAAAATAACGTAGATTTTCAAGATTATTTTCCTACTATTTTACAAACCATAAATCGGCAAACATCTCACTCTCGATCCTAAATTTGTATCGTGCCAATAAAAGTTACATAAACTTTCAGAATTATTTTTCAACAATATCCTAACCTATAAAAACCATCAATCTGAAATCATTTCATCCCAGTGAACATTCAATCAATAATTCGCCGATAAATTTCGTTCACATACCTCCTCATCCCCGTCCAATTCCTTTCCACCAATCCTCTTGTATTCCCACAAAAAGCCGGAATTCGTGCCGTCGTCGATTCACGCGATGCCCATTCACGAAAAGCGGCGTGTCCAGCTGGGCCTCGCTCCCCTATAGAGAGGCTTAACATAAGCAAGCACGACGTGCATTCGTCGTCAGGTGTCAGGAACGCGTTTCTCATGGCCGCGTTTCTCGTCGGCTACCTTTGTGGAAACGTCCATGTCGCATACCAGCACGCGTCACGTGACGCGGGCCGAATTCCCAGCAAATGGACGAGGCAGACGTAAGACACAGAGGCCCGCTAGAAAATAACGTTGCCCCGACGAGACCGAGACAAATGGCAGATCGATGCCATCGTCATTTACGTCGACTCGCTGAATGTGGTGGTAGGACGATGCTGAAACTGTGTGTCAGGGGTTGTCGACACCAGCCAGAAACCACCCCTTTTCCGGCGACACTTATTGTTAGTGAAAATTCGCCACAAGCTGCCGCCACTACTACTCTATATCTTTCTCACCACTGTATCCTACATACGTGGGGTTGGATTTAAATTTTAATGAGTCGCGGTTCGAGCACCTGTTTTCTGGGTTAATACGAATGGAAAGGCTGCTGCTCTCGCTCTGATCCTCCCAGCTCTCGGAGGAATTTTAGCTGGTTTTTGAAGGTTTATAGCAATTGCTTTTTGATTGTTGGTTTCATGTACATGCGAGTTATTTTGTTGGAAATGAGAAACGAGTGTAATTGCAAAGGAGTTAAGATTATTAATATCGTGAAAGGATATTGCAGACAGTTAATAAGTTCTATATACAGGAAATTAAATATGTTAACATATATCGAGTAAATAAAACGGAAAAAACTGACGAATCTAAACAACCGTCAAAAGCGAGATCCTAAAAGATGATTATAAAAAATTGAAAAACTATCTTTACGAAACCATTAATGAACGGCCTTAGTCTCGCCATATACCCATAAAACGAATAATACAATCGCAGCCCGATAATTATACCGGCGTATTATCATTCTCACCTTCACCGTCAAACCTTCCTCGCAATCTTCTGGGTACGGGTAAATAATTAAAAACCTAACTAAAGAAAATGCAAATAAACCAGCGCAAAGGATCTCAGAGCTAAGCAGAGCGAGTTGGTTCGTCAATGAGAGGGCAGCACTGTCGAGGGTTGCATTAAGCGGGAAAAAACTTGTGGCCCTTGTTATCACGGTCGTTACCACGATAATATCGCCTTGTTCCACGTACAGTTACATGGGACACGACGATATTTGCCCTGGCAGGCTGCATGCAACGTGCCTGCCTGTTACATGGTTACAACAATGGCGACCAGCCCGCTAACGAGGGAACCGTAGTCCGACACCTGACCTGAAGTTTCACTCTTCCGTAATCATCATTTGGCCTTGAAGCAATAGAACTATATATCGCCAATCCGGTAATATAATAACGTAACTGGAAATTCTAGCGTTAAATACGCGTTCTTCATCCTCTTCGAACTTTTCAAACATTACCTTAACAATTATGTTTTAGCATCCACAAGCCTTGCGCAATTTATCAGCTATCTTTAAGAAACTTTCATCTTCGTCCTTAACAAGTTATCTTTATTTTTAAACACACCAGACTAAAGTTCTCCCATTTAACCGTAAGATAAAATAAAAATTGGGAAATCGATAAAAATATTTTTGCCGTGTTTTTCTCCTGCGATCCTCGTATACCAGGTCAGAAATAACGAAGGATAACTGTTATTTGATTCAGTTTGCCTCGCTGAAAATCCGTCTAGCTGCTCACGGATTCCGCGGCGATTCTACCTCTCCCACCAAACTGTTTCATGGAGTTTCCATGGCGTAATGAAACGCGGAATGTGAGCGGATCGTCAGCCTTTGAAGGAACGATTTCGAGGATTGTTCCGCCCCCCTTTTCCGCGTCTGGATGCCCACACTCGTTTATCCAGCCGGATTATTTTGTCGGAATGCTTCATCGTCTGTTGAATTGACGGAATGCCGTCTGGTCTGAAGACCGGCCGTATTTTATTAGATTCAACACCAAGGGGACGTGTTTGCCTATTGGTCATTGGTTCATGGACTGTGGTCGAAGCGTTCGTGCCGGAAGACGATGCGTATGTATTTATGGAAAATGTAAAAATGTAAAAAGTTAAACACTTTTTTTATTAACTAGTAATAGTAACAATTCTTGATTCTAACTCTATCTAATTAAAGGAAAGCTCGCAACAGAATTTTTGCAAAAAGTATTATCGACTATCTTACGTCGAAGAGAAGAAGACCTATGGTCCCGTTCCGATAGTTTCCTCCTTTCGATGAAAGCCCAGCTGGCTTTTCAGCCGAATTTATGAATAATAAGTACGGCTTCAAAGAGTCCACGCGTGATCCGAACTTAATGACGATGCTGCGGAGGTGGAGTTGATAGAGATCGCGTATTAATCTGAGAACTTGCTGGTTGGTCACACTTTCCGAGAACGTAAACAAAAGGAGAATTCCAGTTTGCGGCTTATCACGGCCCCGGTGTGGCGGGATAAATATAAACAGCTTGTAATAATACCAGCTCGTGCTAGGAGAGCAGGATGAATTCGTCGATGCTCTTAAGCCTCCAGCTGCCAGAGGATTCCATTAACTGAGAGGACTAATTTAAATAGAATAATAGAGATGACTCTTCTCGATGCGTTTCGTTAGATTCAATCGTTAATTGTTCGTTCCTTGTTACATGACTGGATTTCTTCATAGATTTAAATTATATTATACATTGTCGAATTTCGAAAGATTTATACGCGACGAAATTTGGGTTAAAATAAATAAAATGTAACGTGACGAAATAAAAATTTGTTTAATAATTGTATTTAATAATTAGGAGAACAGATTAAAAAGCTTTAACCGTAAATTTATTGGTGCGAAGAAACAATCGTAAATGCGTAAAGTAATCCTCTATTGTCTACCCAATGTCGACTCGCAAGTATCTCGGCTTTCAATAGCTGCAGGGAGTTAGAAGCTGAGGTTATTGATCTAAAAAGTAGAAGGGTCGAAACTGTATTTGACAAACGTACCATAAAGGGATCACATTCAATCAATATCCGTGACGTTGTGTGCACACAGCGTTTGTATTTACGTAAGATGGATGGCGTGAACATCAGGACGGAATCCCAGAGGATCCGCCAGTTAAGATACAAGAACACAATGATACTTGCGTGATCGTTCCCTATATACATTTCATCTGATCGAACACGATTCTCCAGACAATCGTACTTTTAGTTAATACTGAGATTGAAACGATTATTGGCGTTCTCGACTTACTTCTAAATTTCAATTAGTCAGAAATAACATGGTCGCAATCTATCCATAAGTCCACCGCTTTTTCGCAGATACGTAAATTTTGTTTAAAAATTAGAAACTGTTTTCGCACATCATTGACGTATGTACGTATGAAACTTAAAATTTGCACATACGCGACTGTTCCGTTATTCCATCGGCGAATGACAGATACGATCGAAAATGATGTATCTAACTGTATCTCTCGTAAACTGTTCGACTATTAGCGAGAAACGAACGTTATCAGAAGAAGAATCAGCAGACATGGTGGACAGAATCGTAAATGGGCTGACCAAATGCGACACTGGACGGATAAAGCGGTCTGGTGGCGCTAGTTGCGTCCTCGGCGCGTTTTGAGGGTTGTCTGTACAATTGCGGTTAATTACTAGCATATTCATGCACACGATACACGCTCCTTAGTCGGTGGGAACGGTGTGCACGACGTGCCTACTAATCCGGCGCGCAGATGCAACCGTAATTCGTTAGTTGCTCGGGGCACGTCCATCGAATTAGCGCCAAGCTTAATTAAATCGTCCAGATAAACAACTTCTCTTCATGCTGGACAGCCATGCGCGAACTGTCTTTATTTGGCCGATATTCAACCCCCTTTTTTCACCGCTGATTTTATTCCATCAATGGAATTATGTTTCTAAGTTCCTTTGGTTTTCCATACAAAGTGCGCCGCTGTTGCCATGGCGCTTAAGCTGATTTTAATACAATGGGCTGGCGAAAAAATATTTTGTACCAAAGTTGGTCGTTCGAGTTTCATTCGAATATTGCGTAACAATAATTTCAGAAAACTGTTACAGACGAAAAAATTATATGCTACATTTCTCGCTCATATTGCTCGCTTCTACGATATTTTTGAAACGAACCTCTATATAATCGATATTTTCGATATAGAATAACCGATGCGAAGGGAATACACCTATGGTCGATTAAATAACAAATTTTGAAGTATTTCACCAGTTGTTGCTAGCCTTTAATGCGAAGCCGATTATTCGATTATCGTCCGTGTAATAACTAATTAATTAGCCAGGCTGTGCACCGTCCGACAATAAGCCAATAATTTATGACGAATCGCTGACACGAAATGCGTTCACGTTCTAATTTTTCATCGATCAAATTATCGATGACACGCCGTCCATCAATTCGATTTTAATTCCCATCGAATTAAATTAACACTGCTGCTATCTTTGGAGCCACGCCCTTTGTGCTTAAATATTCTGTTTCCATGAAATTAGAAGACAATTTCTCTTCTTTCCATTTTCCTCTCAAAATTACAACTAAAATTATAATTTTGGTATCTCTGAAACAAAAACAAAAACAAAAAAACTTTGACAATTTTGGGCTGTCTGAATTCGATGACCAAAAGCTATATATACTACGTGGCTCACATACACACACGCACACACAGACCGAGGTTTCTGGTCTCAATTATTTCAGACTTCTGTCAATTCTCCCGTTTAAATGTCTCGAAACATGTAAAGTTTGACGGTTGTCCGATTTTACGACCTCGTTATGTCGAAAAGGCAGGCAAACCCGAATGTGGAGGCACGTGGCCGTCATTACCATCCACACGATGCCATTGCTTTTTTTCCCCTCTTTCCGCTAACCGCATGTCAACGGTCGGCGGAGATTGATCGAGGGATCTCGAAATTGAAACAGAAATATTCGAATCTCTTTGCTCCCGGTCACACAAGCGTCTGCCATGCATATTTCAGGCACGGGCAAGCGAAAAGAGAATAGCATTACGCATATTCGTGTGTCTCTCGTCCGACAGACGAGAATGGAAGCCAGAAATAGACGCGAGAACGTCTCCTGTCGACGTGGAAGCCCCGAGAGTTGTATCGGCACTGTTTGGACACTCTCTCGACAGATTGAAATTTCATTTCGACGGAATTCCGATGGATATTGGCTCAGCGCGATCAGATCGATTTCCAAGTGGATTTACGACTGTTTGAAAAATGTTCGTCGCCGATGGAAGAGGATTTTATAATTTTTGCCGAAGGCGCTGCCACTCGGGGTTAGCGTTCGATACGTGAGCGATTCCAACGGCGATCGCAACACTCTTTTTCTATACTTTAACGTATTATACCATTATATCCGCGTGATATTATTTTTCCGATCGTTTTAAATGATCTTAAATATGAAAATAATTTCTATACGAGAATCGTTCGTCTGTAACGTACCTGACACGAACCATCATTCCCTAAACGTACTTTCTTCTCAAATAATCTAAAGATATAAAGCACGATAGTCGAGATAGATGAGAAAAATTGCGTCGCTTAATTATATACGACAAAATGTTGTTTAATTTTAGATTCGATTTGAAGCTGGTTCCCAAATTTCCTAAATGAAAAAGTTATTCATAAACTAGCATATTCGCATTATACACGGAGTCTCGCACACACGATTAAAAACACGTTCGCGGTTCAACGACCCGTTTAAACCTCCTCATCCGCGATTCGGCCGCGTGATGTTTATGCATCTTCGTGTACGATATTCAAGATATATGCACGCATACATGCAAATCAGCCAGGACTTTCACGTATCCACGTGAGAGAGAGGACGTGCGTTGCCGGAAGCACACTATTGCCCCCTGGTTGCATACAATATGCGCCATTACGTTATGCACATGTATGCAAGCGTACACAGGTGCATCGACTGTCCACCGATCGAATCCACTTCCATCCACCAGGTTTATAAGATACCACCGCCACGATTATATGCAAATAACCGATATCATGAAATTTAACCAAAATTCCTGGTCGATCAACCAAAGGATTCAAAGACCCTAGCTTCGAAAATCTACGCTCGTGGTTCGCCATATTAACTTTAGAATGATACGCGTAAAACGAGACACGATAAGGAGAATGATTTCATAGACGTAGAAGTTGGAATGATCGTTCGCTTCTCGTATCTTCTTTTATTAAGCGTTTCAAGCGGCAATGAAGGCTTATTTTAGGTTGTACGAGTGGTACTTGAAATATCGTCAATCTTGGATCAGATCCAGAAGTTAGTGCGAACAGATTGTACGAATTAAGTGCGAGTGGAGATTCCACTAGACGAGGAACTGTATCTCAGGCTATTCAAAATTTTGGTATCGTACGCCGAGGGTCGATAGCGATTTGTTCTGCTTATCGTGACACGTAACCGAAACAGGGGCTAAACGTCGCGGAGCGTGGCCGCTGATTGATCCGTCAAACTTCGGCACAAAGGGCTGCATTCGCGTCACGTCGCCGCTCGAAAAAAGAAGGAGCGCGAAGGGAAGAGGCGGGCCGTCGCCGTGAAAACTTAAAGTCGACGCAACAATGGCTTTTTGTCAGCCTACCACGACCCGCGTAAAAACGATACCGGCTGGTTCTCAAGAGCCCTACACACCACTCTGCCTCTTCATCCCCTAGCAAGATCAAGCGAGGACCGATCCACCCAGGTATCGGCGCGTCCAACACGTGACTTCAACTTCTTCGTCGTCTTTTTCTTCGCTATTGTGCATTTGGGTCAACCCTTTCGACGACAGTTCCGTCTGCGCCTCCCTTTCTTCGAAAGAGACGATGCTCGCCATTTTTCTGGCCGTATGAAAGGCCACTCGAACTCCCTGTGGCTTCTTTGTGGTTCGGCACAGGTAAGAGGCTCGTCTTAATTTCCTCATTGAAAGATAGACTCTCTCAAGACTTGTCTCTCCTTTCGTGTACATTCCTCGCGAGGATCATGGCTTTGTTCGATGACAGGAGAATTTAGTTTTGAGAATTTTTCATCGTGGTTGGTTTGAGTTGGGAGATTTAAAGAAATAGTTACATAGATGTGTCTGAATTTCCTTTTCTCGTGATTTTTGGAAGTAACCGTATACTTCTGGTTTCTGAAGGTTCGATTAATTTTACTTAACGATGCGGACATCCGGTTTCGAAGTGATTTTTGGACTTTTCTGGCTGTGTATAATTCCTCAAACTGATCCTCCATCGATATCGTTGGACCAACGATAGTTAAGATTAGATTTAGGTTGCTTAATTTTACGATATTTCATTCCGTTCTATTTTATATTTTATGTGGGACAAAAGTTTCGTTCGTCGTTTAAATCTCGATCGGAATTACACGAATACGTCAATTATTGTCATTGCACACAGCAAATTTGACGGTACTTAATTAACCAATAATTAGCTATATTAAATTTAATAAACACGCCGTCCCCAATCAACAAGTTATCAGCAGTACATTCGTTATAACAGATTGATGATTTTATTCTTCCTCAGATTGGTCAATGTTTCCAATATACAATTTAGACATTAAATCGGACCATTTATAAAACACTACCGGAATAACATGATTATCCAATTGAACTTCGATTCAGTGAGAAAGATTTTTTTTGGAAAAATTAGTTCTATTTTTGTCGAAAAGTTTGGAAACTTTGTACCAAAAGAGAGCGAAAAAATTTCCCCGTTGGAAACGGTTAATACGATCGATGAAACATCGATACAACGATGGCACAATACTTCGTTGCCATTGTTTTCGTGCTTCCATAGCGAAACGCTCGAATTCGATTGAAGACCTGACTGTACCGAGATCGATTATTATAGCTGGCAGTTGGCCCCGATAACTGCCGACGATTTCATTTCTCTCGATCTATCGCAACAGTTTATCCCCTGTGTCCGAAACTTTCTTCGTTCTCATCAGCTTCGTGTTGCAAAATGTTTTTATTCCGCCATTTCCTAAGTCGGACACGATCATCTTCGTTTCTCAGTTAGAATACTTTATAACTGTCAATTATAAATATATAATTATATATAATTTCCTGGCTAGTTGCGCGATCCTTCTAAATTTGAATTGTTTTACTTTTTAAGCTGATCAATTTTGGGTTCGACGATTTCAATTTCCCACTCGAGCAAAGATCGAAAAGTTATTTCACTTATATCAAATTTCATCGGCAAATAAATTTGTCCAAGTATTCGAATTCATATGTAATACGATAAATCGAATAAAATCTGACAAATACAATAGAAAATCTGCTGAAAATCTACCAAACAGGGTGAAAAACGTATTTCAAGAATATACGTGCGAATTATAAAATATAAAATTTTGTTTCGCTAATCCGCGACACGAACAAGTACATTTTTCATGCGGAACAATTCTCGGCGACGACAAGGAAATGCGACAGTATCGATAACTAACAGCAGCACGTGCGCGCGCGTGCACAAGGGGTGGAAGTTGCATTAACAAAGCCGAGCGACAAGCGGACGAGGAATTTTATCCCACGCACGAATTACGGGCCGCCGTTGCACTCGTTTACAAGCATTCATTGTCGAAATGTCATTTCGCGAGAATTGTGCCGCGACACGTGCGCGCGGACCTCCCTCTCGCAAAATTCCGCTCGAAGAATGGATTCGCGCCAAGTAAAAATACGCGATCACGCGGCCCTGCCCCTCCATCGAATTACGCGCCATCCTGCATTTTTCTATTTTTTATTATTTCTTTCTTTTTTTTTCATTACAACTACATGGCAAAATTACGATGCTATTGATCGGAAATTCCGAAGGTCGATAGTTTTTTCAGGCTGCCGCTTTATGCTGTGTTTCTGCATACTGTGAAGTTGAAGTTTCCCTAGTGGTTTGTGATACGTGTGTGGAATGGTGATTTTGAGATACAATTAGCGAAGTAAAATTTTCTGCGCGAAAAGTTACAGTCGGTAGTAAATATTAATTTATCTTTGATTTTGCAATATGACAATGCGCGATGTTAAACAATACACGAATTAATACTTGTATAGTTTTCCAAAGTTTTCCTGATGTTTTCCATACATCAGAAGTAAAATAAAAATTTCGCGCTAGAAACTAGGAGGCACAACCAATGCACAAATGTGAACACGTCCAGGCAACGTAACCTGTTCGCAGGATAAATTTCGCCATACAGGACGTGGAAACACGGAAGGATCTACAAATATGGGTCAACGTATTCCTGTAGCTAGCCAAGATTTATTTGAGTGCGGTGAATTAGTAAAATATTTACGTTGCTTGTGAGTCGGGCTTGCTGTGAAAATGGAACTAGCGTGTAGCGAGTGTGAACATTCGTTTCCCTAGGTTATGGATCATCGGATCTATCGGTAAGCGGGTGAACGGCGCGACAACGAACTTAATTACGTCGTAATTAAGACACTTTTCCTGGATCGTTAATTAACGTTATCTCGATAATGCGTGGCAACTATATGGATTTTCGAGTGACTTTGAAACAATGGCGACGAAAGGGAACAGTTGACAGCATGTCGATGAATTGTACTTGAGATTGTATCACAGAGATGCCATGGAAGGGGTAGAAGGTATTGTAGTTACTGAATATAATATTAATTAATAAAGAGGGTGAATTGAATTAATACGCACAGGTATTTAATTAATATCAAGTTTTCGATTGATATAAACGGAATAATTGATGTAAATTACTGAAAATCCTCAACCATGTTTCGAGTAATTGGAAATTATAACGCTCCTGTAAGTTTTCGATATCATATTCTTCTGTATCGTTCGTGGAACCTGCATGAAAACCAAATTCTCTTTGTTTAACCATAGGACCATCGCCAACAATAAGCGCTAAAAAAGGTGCTCATGAAACAAATCGATACAAAGGATTCGGATACTTTATATTCATAACATCGTTAATTATCCTGCATCAAAAGACAAGTTTTTAATCGATTGACTGATTCTACAGTTGCTAACGCCAGGTGGAATTCCTTTGTCCTGGAACGTGCGAATATACGGAGAAAGCGAGAAGATATATCGGTGAATGGTTTCTATGGAGGTTGAACATGTATTTTGCTGGCATTTAGTATGGAAATAGTTAGGATAGTAAAGCCGATAAAGAGACCGCCATGTTGCCAAGCATTAATTAACGTCTTCGAACAAGACGTCAAGTCAGATGTACCAGAAACTCTGGGATTCCGGCGAGCCTTAAGCGTATTTCGGGAATAAAGGTCATTAATCCTGATTTGTGCATCAAACCGAGAAATGTCTTACGAGACAGAAGCGCAGACAGTCAGGCTCCGATTTCGATGAAACTTTGTGGGCTTGAAGAACGGCCAAAAATGCTAGACACGTATTCCTTTTTTAATAACGGCTACGTCCCTGATTCAACGGCCAAGAAGCAGTTCCCGGATAGCCGTTATACAGTGGGAAGTTCGCGAACTTGGATTGGAAGGAAATTGTATGGTGAGATGTATCCGGCTTGGAAAGTCATACGTCGAGAGGTTTATCTGACTGAAAGTTTTAGGGAGAACGGGGGTTATAGGTGTCTGGACACTTTGGACTTGCGATTTCCAGTAACGATACGTGCGAGTCAGTCAAACGGATGATATTACTAAAGCGTATAAACGAACAGAACGCTGCATTTCCGAGCAGCATTACGAACCAGAAGTAAAATTAAATACTCGGACTACTAATTACGATTAGAGGCAAAGATGGATGCAAAGATGCGCGAAAATATTTTCATTCGAAGCCATTTGCAAATTTACCGTTGAGCTTATTTCACCAGGCCTTCAGGATGTATCATAAATCCTTCGAACCAACGTAGTATTCCCCTGTCGTTACAACGAGTCCGTGGGTACAATCGTCCCCCTTAACGACCGGAATTTCTTCGGCAGTAATTAAACGAATTATCAGTCTGGAACGTCGCCACGAGCCGCCATTAGACGTTCACGAAATTCCTGGCTGCTGTGAAAAGTGGGATGGCGCGAGAATTCTTGCCATCGGCTCGCTTGACAAAAGCCCTGACCATTTCTTTCTGCTTCTTTCCGCTCCCCCAACCCACTCTTTGACGCCGTGACACCGCGTCGCCGCGAAAATGCGGTTCATTACGTTCCCCTGGAAAAACTGGGGGAGAACTGCTGTCACAGTTTCGTCACGAGAAGGAGTTCGCTCGTTGGAGAATCGTTCGTTGGTCGGAGAGACGGTGACAAATTGGAGCGACATCGACTTGACGAGCGTTGCTGCTTGCTAACGTGACTAGCGATGGGCTTAAGCGTGTACACTACCGCTCGCAAGTACGTGGACACATTTAACAGAAACGTTATTATTCCAACGTTACAAATAGGAGGACTAAGGACCTTCCATTCTTGTCATACGACGTAATTTACTTTGAAAAGTTAACGCGCAATAAGAATATCGACATCTGTAAGTGTGAAATATTATGCGGCAGTTTTATTATTTAAGGAGATCGTTATTTTCAACTCGTTTGAGTGTCAAACTATATATACTACCGTGATTCTAGCAATAACATTTAACAGATTGTGTATTTCACACGATGAAATTGATCCCATCACTGAACGTAATCTGCCCTGAAACAGATAAAATCGTATTCTTGCCCTTCGTATACCCTGGGGTCGCGTGGATGCGACGCTACGATTATTCGTATTGGTTTTACTAAAGCGGCGATGCAGACGGTGCTACCCGCCACAAAAATTTATTTGGATTCCTCAACACGAGCGGGCTACCATGTGGGATTCCTTTTGAAAAACTAGGGGCCGGCTTTAAGAGATCTAAACGATGCTTCATGCGTGATTACGGAGGACTCTAGGGATTTCATATGAACGTTTGTTACTGGTTTCATTGTGGGTCTCTTTCTTCCGTCGTACCGCACCAATTTTTCTACGGACTCTGGTGTTTAGCAGAATCTGTGTAATTGCCACTGGAAATCTGCTATTTTTCTGGCATAGATAATTATATAACCGCCACTCTAGGTCCATTATCTCCTTTTAAATGTCTGTAAAAACACAGGATCCATAAAATACAGAGCAAAAATCTATGATCCACTGCTATAGGTCCATCATTCGAAGTCCAATAATGCTAAATTAAAACTCAGAGTTCAAAGCACACGTTTGGAATTCTGAATCTAATTTGTGCTGCTTTTTCGATTCGTTCAAACAGTAATTAATGCTTACAGTGCCTCTATCTGTAAATGAAAATCAGTTATCAGTTTTTTCTTACTGTTGGAAGCCTGAACAAAGCGCGGTGTACGACCCTAATACATCAGTCAGTGACAATACTTCACAGATTAATTCACGGCCTCGCCATATCATGACCCACATTACACGTTGACAATTTATCACTAAAAGTGGAACATGTCCTGATATTTTCCATTTGCATAGCGTCCGAATCTATGGAAGAGTCTCCGGTACACTAGGGTCGATTTGCATGAACAAACAACGCTAAACAAAAGACCGGAGCAAAGAATGCCAATCAATAGCGAACGAACGGTTTTGGCTTTAAAATATACAGAAGCAGGCCCGAGGGGTTCGATGGTAGGGATTTATGGAACCGTGCTCATCCCCGCAGTCGGCGTTAATAAAGTTTCGCCGGAGAAACGAAGCACGGGCGTGTTTTGAATCCGTCCAGGAGAATTTCGTGCGGGGCTCGCCTTTTTTGGCTTACGCCCGGCTCCGTAACGAGCGCCCCCTTCGCGGAAGAATTCACCAAGGGGAATCCGTAGCGCGAATTTTAATTAGCGCCGACCGCTCCAACTAAGGATATGAAAAGTAGATCCACTTTTTAGGGCGTTTTCGAGGATCTCGTCTGGAGAATTCTAATTGACACACGCCGCCAAGTCAAAGCGGACATAATACAAGTCCAACCAACTCCATGCCCTTATGCGAATAATTATTTCGTTAATCTCCTGTGCGATGCAAATGATTTCGAATCGTGAAAACATCGAGATTGCACCTACAGCGCATATCGGTCAAAGTTGAATCGTAAAGGATCTAAAAGATCTGATAAAGTATTTTGGGATTTTAAGTTTCACGAAATTCGACTTCGCCAAAGATATCGAGCGTGCTCCATCTCTTAAAGTCAATATTAACTATGTCTTAAATTAACATTGTGATTAAGGCCCATTTATGCACATGCATAATACAATATATGGATAAACTATTTGGTAAAAATTTGCGTATACTTTAATTTCGATACGCACGATCCGAATCTGTTTACCGATTCGACCGATATTCCAAGAACGAATATAATTTTGGATCGTAATAGCATCGAAGCTTAGTGTTAACAACGACAGCATGTAATTTATACTGTTGTTCGGGATACTAACGAGGAGCGAACGACCACGGCAAACAGCGTTTCGCATAAATATATTCCAATGACAAAATCGTCGTCGAGCTATTTCCACCCTGCGGGTAGGATCATCGGTGTTTATCCGACTCAACCGGACTAAACCGACGTGTCCAAACGGAAACCATGTAACGAACGATTTCACCGCGCGCTCCTCGATGACTTATGGAACTTATTCATTAGGCGAATTTATTGCAATCCAATCGGAATCCTGTTTACGGTGTTCACTGGCGGAATCGGCTTGTTTAGTTAAATTACCCATCCCACGATAACGTCCTCGATGACGGAGTGGCTGTGAGAGATAAATGAACACTACGATCCTACGATTCGATAAGATAACCGTGCGCTGTGTCTCTTGGCGCCAATAGACACTCTTTCCGACGAAACTGCTAAATTCTGTTTGAAATTGAATAACAATTTAAACTAATAAATTACCAACGGCAAAGGAATTCTCCATGAGGTGCCTGTTCCGTGCAATAGCAAAATTTATCTGTGAAAACTTTTGGAATCTGACGATACACGAACGAAAAAATAAATATTACGATACTACGATTCGAACGGTCGGTCATTCTTCGAAATGGAAATTGGTAAATGCCGTTTGCGATCGAATAATGTCTTAATTATCGAATTAGCAATTAGTCAGCGCGTGTTGGTGGAATCTCAAAAGAGATACAGCGTTCGATACTCGTGTCTTTATTCGTCTTCGGTGTTTATCTATACCAATCAATTTTGACGCAAATACACAGCCATGTTTGTCAAAAGTTGCAGCCTCTGGAGTTCTGTTTGAGTTTCCTTTAGCATCTGCAGCAAGTTACGTTCAGTTCAATTGTAAATAGTTACGATACACGCTCAAATAGCGTAACGATCCATTAGAAAGAAACCCGTATACAGCGGGATCCAAAAACCAAAATAAACGAGAATAAAATATCTTAAGCTTTCTTATCTTAATATATCTTTAGCCTAAATACCATAAATAAATACTATATCTCCTTACATCGACAATTTCTCGATAATTCGGAGCAGAACTGCTGTATTATCTGTAAGAAATACCACGGATTTTCCGAACAATTTAATATTTGTTTCATACAAATCGATTCGTCGTAAACATTAACTAAACATCAACAGTTGTCTTGGATATTGCAATGCAAAGCAGAACCAATATTGCATCAACGTTGTTTGGAATATTAATTGATACCTAATTATACTATATGATTTGCATTCGATTTTGACGAATTGTTCGACAATACAGTTTATACAATAAACACGAAAATGTTATTTAGGACCGTGATTGGTACTGTACAATAATACACGCGTATATAATCAATATGAATATATTGTTTGAAACTCGGCTGGATACTGCGATACAATGTGCAATCAATATAGCAACAGCATGTAGATCTTTGATTGATATCGCAATACTATGTACAATCAACCTGAGAGTACCTGCTCAGAACTCCGATTGATATTGTAATGCAACCTGTGATCAATATCAACCTATTATTCCAACGTCTCGTTCAAATTGTAAAATATTACACGGCTAATATTTTCGCGTTAACAAACGTATTCGTGGAAAAGCATATAGCCAAGTCGTAAAATTGAACAGCGAAAATATATAACGATCGCGAAATATGCATGACATATTTAAAGAGTCGATTTTACGTATGAAAATGACGGAGAAAGTTGGCGTGTAAAAAGATGTCGTTCGAAGCTTAATCTTTCGCTTATAAACAACAGTATATTTTAAGCTAATAGCGTTTGAGACTTTGTAATTAAATAAGAAGACTCTTCGGAGCTTTCTAGATATCTGAAGTAATTTTTCAGCAGACGTTTGATTAATTACTAATTGACCAATGGGCCGACGAGTAATTAACCGATGACGGACAACTAATTAACTGACGCAGTAAATCCATTGTATTTCGTGGTATAATGGTGGATAAGTATAACGTGAAATGCTTATAGGGTGTTCGTGAAAGTGAGATCAACTTTCAGAGGTATGCAACGTTTAATTAACAAGACAATATTTTTTACGAGAAATCATTGGATAACACAAGGGTGCAGGAATCAGGATTTTTAAATAAAAAAGACAAAGATCACAAAGTTACTTAATCAACGGCAAAAGTATTAGAACGTTCCAAAGTCCCATTGCTTCGTTTTTCAGCAAT
Organism: Bombus affinis; assembly: GCF_024516045.1. NCBI lineage: Eukaryota > Metazoa > Arthropoda > Insecta > Hymenoptera > Apidae > Bombus > Bombus affinis. Next base: position 7,745,218 of record NC_066359.1, read on the forward strand.
CACGGCATCGCCTAAAGCGAAAGGTGCTACTAGAAAATCTTGGAAAAGCGAGTCACCGGAACGCCAGACGCCATAACGATCATCCCCTAAAAGCTGGAGGGTGAACAAAGCCGAGGAAAGAGTTAAGGGAGTCGACAGCCCCGGCTTCGATTCCTTTTTGCTCCGAGAACCTACCTCCAAGAGTCACGAGATAACATCTCGCTGCTATGTTGATGGGGCAGGACACGAGTCGACCCGTTCCGCTCGAAAACGAAGTCTCGAGATCGAGTCTACCCTATATCTCTCTTACCCTCTTGCTCTCTCATCTGCCAGCCAGCAACGACAGGATCCGCTCGAAGCAAGATTGAATCTGCACAGTCCGGTTAAAAGGAGAGCACCAGCCTTCGGGCTAAAATGTCGTGGCTCTATGAAAGACGATTTTAAGCGGAAAAGTTGGCACAATTTCGCAATTGGAATCTTCTAAAATTAGGCACACGGCGTGCAGATCTACGAATGTAGCATTATCGCTGGCGTTGTAGACGTTAGCGACTTTCCAATCGTGTCGTTATCCCATCGGGCCAACGAATCGCAGAATATTTTACCAAAATCAGCGAGTAGAGAAAAAAGGAGACAACTGGATGAAGAAATTGAGAAGGGAAAGAGACGGGTGAACGAATTGAAGAGGAAAAGAAACCACTGGACGATGAAAGAAGGAGACAGGTTGTAGAGGGTTGTAGCCTGAAAACGGGAGAGTTGCAGAAGCGTCGGGGAAAGGAGGTCAACGACGTCCTTAAGGATTTCGACGAAGGGGTCCAGGAGAGCCGGGAATACCATCGTCGTGCCACGTTATCCCGTGAAGTATGGCGGGTAGGCGGGGATGGGACGGAGACATCGAGGAAAAAGAAGCAGGAGTGGTTCTCTCCCTTGGTCCGGGTGGAAAAGCATCCTTCGACGGACCACGAGTACCTGGTCTCCCGCGGGATCTGACGCTGACCGAGAGCCAGAAATGGAAGAGAAAAGACGAGCCACCGGCTAAAGCGACACGGGAGTTGCCGGGCAGAAGCGGAATGGGAATGAGTTGGATTTCTTCGACGAACCGTCACTCCGTGGATGCTCCGCCGTTCTGGGGAATTTCGTGATGCGCTCGCCGTTGAAAACAGTTCAACGTGAGCCAAGGTGAAGCCACGGATAGAGTTGGGAGTTGGGTTGTATCGAGGAGATGTGAAAAATAGAAGGATAGTCAGAAAGCAGGAAGATTGGAAACAACCGTAGCAGCTTGATCCTTGATTCTTGGTTCTGTTGGAAGCTGTTGAAGAGTGCAGGGTTAAGAGAAAAGCGTTACACGATATAGCACAGGAGACTGCCACTTCGATCTTGGTGAAACGGAGAATCGCAGATGAGCTGAATAAGTTTTGGTAGCTGCATCTATTACCACAAGCTGATTAATCCAAGATCAATGACGATACGAAGAAACCAGAGGACTAGGCCGATGGAGAAGAGAACTATCATTTAAACGTAACAAGTGGTATTTTTGGTGGTCGAATCTGAGGAGCGAACGAGTCGAAAGTCGATAGACGAAACGAAACAATTGGAGGATTATATCGGATGTAGAGAAGAACTATGAATAAATGGAAAGAGTCCGAGAAAGCAGTACTGAAAACTGATTCCAGAGGGAAAGTTACCCGGGGCAGGTTGACAAGAAAGGCAACATCGTTAGCGTCGAATGCAAATCTCGTCTGGGGGAAAAGGAATCCAGGGCATGTCGTTTGATCGAAGCAAGGGCCAGCCGCGACTGGAAAGAAAACGGAGGATGAAAGCCGCGGCCAGTAGACACCCCGATAGAGCCCGCAGATAGCAGCGGGGAAATACCGTGATGGAAATGAAGATAGTGGCGGGCAAAGAAGACGGGCAAAAGCGACGAGGGACTACGAGTAGCCGAGGATCCCGCGGGATCTGACGCTGACCGAAAGCCAGAAATAGAAGAGAAGAGAAAAGACGGAAAAAAGAGGGAAGAAGGCTAAAGCGACGTTATAAAGTAATGGAGAATAGCACCGTTACGTTGTTCCCGTGAAAAACGTACTCCAATCTCTGCTGTCGTTCTTAATTCGCCGGATTAAATCCTAGCGTAACGTACAACCCGATAGAAACATGGCCTAAGGCACTTTCCAATCCAAAAGAAAAGGCTTCTGCGAAAAGTTTGCTATTCGACTAGAAATTTTTCTATGATAGTTGTATGCTGATATGCACAGGCTCGTCAAAGTATTCGAACGCTTATGGACAACCTTTATGGATATACAATGGTTGCGAGAAATATTTACACACACTCTTATTTCTCAATAAAGCTTTGTGGAACAAATGACAAGTTGTTGATTAGTTAACAGATTGATTGAGGATTACTGTCTAGTATCCAGAGGTTTATAAGAGAACAGAAGAATTCTCGAAGCAACACATATCCATGCGGTTGCAAGTTCATGAAACAATAACTTGATGCAGCGGAAGCACTCTACTTGCTTGAATAAACGAAGCTGTGCATGTGTAAATCTAGGTCATCGGAGGTCTTGCAGGTAAATTACAAATACAAAGATTTAAAGGACTATGCTTGGCTTTCGCTTGGTATCCTTCCGCCAAATGTTCAAGATCGGCACACAACGCCCAAAGGTATCCTAGAATTCTAATTTCCCCATACAATCCTCAGGGGTGTCCTGGCATTCTAATTACATTACAATAATCTAATTTCTACCGCAAGAAAGGGTTTCATTTTAACAGAGAAACTAAATTCTCCATCTGAATTCAGCTTGTACTTCTTTTAAATTGACTTTCTCGTAATATTCAGAGGCACTGGTCTGAAATTATTACTAAAGTAATCATTGTAAGGTCTATTTAAGAGTAAAAGAAGCAAACTAGGATCGATCGTTAATACTCGTCGGTGTTTCGTAATAGCCGATTGACGTCTTTTAGCGTAACACGTGTTAGTAAAAACTGAATGAATCGACCTTTCGTCAAAAACCTTTATTTCCATCGAACGAAGAAATTTCAAGGCAAATCGTCGAAACCGGTACAAAGACACTCGTACGTAACCTTCCCTAAAATCCCTATTTTCCGAGATTCTAAGAAAAAGCCGAGACAATGTTGGCCAACAGACCAAGGAGGCACAGGACGACGTCTGGTCCTGTGAAAAGACTGAATAATTTACCGGTGTGAACTGGATTCCGTGGTACAAGTTGCCAACTCCGCCCCGACATTTTGCAGGGGCTGGCGCATCGTTAAAAGCGATATTTCCTAAGTATAGAGTAACTTTCTCCTTTGATATTGTCGGATTATGCTCGCGGCCGGTGAACGTTCGCGGTTCGCGAACTTTTTCAACCTGGCCGAAACGAAGTTCAAGATGAAACCACTCGTAGAACACGCTCGGCTAATCCAAATAATCGGCCGTGCATGCGGCACGCTCGTTCGTGGAATATCGATTAACCACCGACACCCAGTCGACTCGGTTCTTTTGATCGTCCAAACGACTACGTTTGCGGACACAGGACAGGTTTGTTTCCTGCGACGTGTTCCAGATTCTACCGCTTCCTGTTGCATAATCACGGCCTGTTCAAACTTTATTTAACCTTTTTCGGATGATTTGGGGATTCCAGTGGTCTGCTAGTTGCGAGAAGTTTTTATGCGCCGTTAAAATTACTAGAACAGTCCAAGTAACGCGTCCTTTTTCATGGAAATTTTGTGAAATATTACACAACGGTGTGTGTTTGCCTGTTTGAATGACTTTTTGTAAAATACGTGTATGAAGCTTTTCCCTTGGAATTACATGTTCTTTCGTGTATCTTACATTTTGGTTTATTTGGTACCAGTTTTTATATATTTAAAAAAAGAATCATTTACGCGTATGTTCGTTGAAACAAAATATTTCTCTACGTATATTCTGAAATATTCTGTGTAAAGTGTGATATTTCATTAAAGCTTCCTACTAATTGCAATGTTCAATTAAAATATCTCGTGTGCGTTGTATTTATGTTTGCCGTTTAATTAAATGGAAAACTGTCTCGAATTAAAAGAACTCCGATAGAAATATCTGTTTGAATTACTCCAACTTCTCTATATTTCTAACTACCATCTATTCAGAAGAAGTAACGTGGAATTAAGGGTAAAGGAAGAGTCATTTATTCAAGCTAACACGAGTCGCAGGAGCGGTCGAGTTGACGATCGATCTATGACGAAAGAGATCCATTTCTCCTTAAACCGCGGACATCGCTGGAATTTCCATCCGACTGGATCGATGGAATTGTGTGTTTGACACGGAGTGTTTAATCTTTCCAACCGGCGAGTTTAATGTCGTCGTAGCGTGCTTTCTCTTAACGTCGACTTTCAAGGCGATTCTATTTGATCCGTTCTAGTGGGATTTTTCTTCGTCTTCCGCAACGATTTGTAGCTTTGTTCGATCTTTCGTAGGTACGCTAAATTCAATAGCTCTTGAACCAGTGATAAATTCAAATCTATTCGTCTATGACGAAATAATTTACTCTTTTGTTCTCTTCTCCACAAGCTACGATAGTAACGATATTACTTTTAACACTTAGCCAACCGAATAGGGAGGTCACCCCTCTGTGAAGAACATCGCTGCGTGACCGAACGGGGAGATCTCCCTTTTTGATTTTACCAACTCGTTTTTTTTTTTTTTTTTTTTTTGTTATTATCAGTTATCGTTTACCTGGAATCGTTGCCAATTAGTCGCGCCACTTTTTCTGCTTTTATAAAGTACAGTATATAATAAAATACAGCGATCTAGTGGTGTTGAAATAAATTAAAAAGTTACACTATCAGTTATGACTAAGTAAAGTTATAATCGAACGATACCACATTGTAAAAAAGTATTAAAATGCATATTTCTACTCATCTTTAATGTTTCTAATTTTACCTACATTTCTTTATACTTTCGATATATACTTTTAACTTGATGTTTTGTACAAACAATATGTGAAATGGTTATATAAAATCGTTACCGTAAAATATAATTCACCACCTAAATAATTTTTACACTTCTCTGTTTTTTAAGCAGTGAACATTGGTCCTCGATACCTGGAAAAATGCGCGGTGGACAGGTTGGCTTGTCCGAGCGCGGTGGAAACGTACAGCTCGCTACTGGCGTGCGCGGTTGGCTAAGTGTTAAATTCGTAAGAAGATTCAATTTTGTATAAACGAAGAAACTGGTACAACATGTTACGAGAAAACTGTTGAAGGAGAGACAGGTGCATTAAGGAGGTGGAAAATTCGCGCCGGTTAATCGAAGGAACAGTTTGCGTCCGAAATCGACCCTAACTGGAGGCAGCGAAGCGACGAGCCCCGAGAGTCGCATTAACACTCTTAACACAGCCTCTCTATCGTGGCTAATGGAGGTCCCCGGTTTCGAGTACGCTGCTCTATGGGCGTGCTACTTAACCTGTACCTATCTGCGATTACCACGAGAGAAGGTACGAACGAGCATCCATTCGGGATGAACATGCAACCGGCAACAGTCGAACGTTCGCTCCATGGCTAATTTCTTCGTGGTATTTCATTGTGTCGACGAATTTGCTTGTTGTCCAAGATTACAGTTCACAGAGACTACACTTCGTTTTGACTCACCAAGAATTTTTACCAATTGGATTTTACAAAAACGTTGAGAATACTCGATGTTTAACGCTGTGACAGCATCGAAGGACAAAGAACTCAGAATCGAAGCAAATTTGACTCGACGTTAGAAGCTCGGAAGATGCTGTTTCAAACGGAACAAAAGCGTGCTCTACTTTAATTTCACACCAACTTTGAAAACGTCGAACGTTCGATAGTTCCATAGTGTCGAGGGACAAAGAATTGAGAATCTTTAAGGTTTTTAGAAGGTCTGGAAGAGCTGGGATATTTTCGCGAAATCTCAGTCGTCGACTTTAGTTTTCCCTCGCCGCCGGATCCCTCTGACATAATTAAATATTGCATGAGTTCCTGTTAGTGCTGCTCCGCCAGTCTTCCGCTCTGAAGATTAATATTTCACGGAAGCAGGAGGCCACCTCGCGAGAAAAACACTTGGCAAAAATGACGACGTGCCCGCTTGGAAATTCCACCTGACTCGCTTCTTTTTATTCGATAAAGACGAGTCCTTGTACGCGCGGCTTCACAACCATGGAACCAGCTCGAAAACCATCGTGGCTAAGGGGAGAGAAGAAAAAAAATATAAAGAAGAAAATATTTAATGTTCCTAAGGAGTAGAAAACCGAAACAAGCTCAAGTTGCGGAAGAAGGTGAACGCGTGGAACGCTTCAGAAGTTTGTAAGACGTTTTAAGTTGCTACTCCCGCTTGCTATATTGGCTAATTTATAGCGTTTCCAAGTACTAGCTGGCTATAACCGAAGTTGTTCGTTGAATAGCTAGAAAACTGTGTTACGATAGCGAGTTGCTTCATTCCGCTAGACAAATTATCGAGAATCGAGGGGCCAGAAAATGCCGTAATATCGTAAATTTGTAAAACACATTTTAGCTGATATAATTTCCCCAAGCCGTTTGATACTAAATCGTAATAAAAGTGTAATAAAAAAAGAAGAAGAAAAAAAAGAAATTACATCTGAAATTGTTCCAAGATTCTTTCAGTGTGATCGAAAGGTTGGACAATGGGCTTAAAAATAATCCTCGTTTTAGTACGAGGAAAAGTCGTGATTAACGACACGCCATATACGACGAATTCCTGCATTTCACAGAGAACTCGAGCTCGCTGTACGTTTTAGTTCCATGGACAGAGAAAAATCGAGGGCCGTTCGAGAAAAATAGTATCGTCGTTCGATGTGGTTGCACCGAGTGTTTCCAGGAAAATGCAAATTTGAGTCGTAAGAAATAAGATTCGTCTTACCGTGTCTTCCCTTGTTCAATTTCAGTGATAAGTCGAACTTTCGAGGAGAAAACTGACCTTTTCTTGCCTCTTGGGCTCTTCCACGATCTCTATTATATCGCACACTAAATCAAATATCTAAAATTCCTATTGTCTCTGCGCTTTCTACGGTCTGCTCAAAAAATAAACGGAACAGCTAAAAATGTCAGTTTGATCGTTACTTAAGGCCATCGTTAAAACACAAGCCTGGTGCTATCGAAGCAATTCAAAGTCGAAAATCTGATACTACTGTCGTCCGTATCGCTTCCTAGCTATTATTCAAATCTCTCGCTGCAACTTTTAATGACTGTAGAAAATTACTGGATCGTTCGACAGCGTCCAGTGGCGGTCAAATGGGCGCGAGAACCCAACGCCAGCCGGTGCACACCGTGAAAAAGAGTAAGCCCCGTTAATAGGATTACACCATGTCCAGCGACAGATTTCCACTAGATATTCAACTGGCCGGCAGCTTCAATATTTGACAATTCGAATTAACGTTCCTACGATTCCCTGCTATCGATTCGGGTCTCGCGAACTCCGTGTTTTATATAATCCACATAGTCGTTGCTGAAAATCCATCGAGCATTTGTCATAAACCGCTACATCGAAGCTTTTCCACGATCAATCTCCGGCGTGTCGCGCGTAGTCTAACGGCTGTATCGTTATAGTCGTTATAGTCGTTATAGTCATATATTAGAAGACGTAAGACATACGAGGATGGTCTGGTGCAACGATAGACGGTAGTTTGTTTGGACGAATCAGATAACAAACGAAACAAAGAAACAGGGCTGCGGATATTTATGCAAATCCATGTTTTTACCAATATAATTTATAAACTGGCACTTGAATGGAAAATACTACAGTACGGATATTTTATACGTCTTTTTGCATTATAAATGTGCACTCAACGAATACAAAAACATTTTCATCTTCAAATTCCTCCATAAATGTATAACGATGTACGATCTACCGATGAAAATGTGTAGTTGGGGTTGTTCAGAAGCCACATAAAACTTTCCTACGATAAATGTTCAAATGCAATTTCAATCAATAATAAAAGTTCCATTTTATCTTATCTTCGCAATTCTATAAGAGTAGCTGATCCTATGACGCTATAACCAATCAAACTCGCATTCCTTCCGGTAGCCAGCTTCTTATCTCTGCACACAGTATCCAGGTTATCCGTGTTTGTATCGTGCACCGTCGGAAGGAGTCATAGATCTTCGCGGCCTCCCCCGAGAGATTCGCCCTCTTACGTGGCCTTTTCTTCGCCGTAAATCTCACGGTTCGCTTTCAGTCTGGATTGCCTCGCCGGACGCGGAACCACCGTCGTCTAATTAGCTTTCTGTCCAATTAAGGCCACCCTAAACGATCCTGGCAAGGCAAGGAAATCAGGCTGACACCTTGGCACATCGTGTAATAGCGTTTCTTCGTTTGCAACCATCGACTGACAAAAATATGATATTTTTCCAAAGATTCCGTTACGTGAAAGTTTCGCCTTAGGATCTGTCGAACGCACAGCGTTTCCATGTTCCACTGCAGGATCATCTTTTTCAATTTCAATCTTCTCGGAAGGTGATTGTTGCACGAGAAACAGCTATCCCACACCTTTGACCTGTTATCCAGCAGTAAAATCTGCAGACGTTAATCAAATTATTCGATCGGAGCTATAAATTTGATTCTTTCTTATTTATTTCGATTCGAATATAGCGCGAGCTCGCTTTAATAGATGAAACTTCGAAAATTCACGTTTAAAATTTAATTCGCGGACAGGCTTAAAGGGATAGGTCGGATTTATCACCGCTGAATAAAATATGAACCGTTTCAGAATATCATACATCGTGAATAATTTCGCGATTTTCTTACGTACATGCAGAACCGATCGTCAGAATCAATTTATCATGCCTATTTCTATAGAGAATAAAAGTGTCTTCCGAGAAACGACTGCCACTATTTCTCAAAATCTACGCTCTAATCCTTTTCTGACTTTCTACTTTCAAATTCCCGGTATCGTTATAATTATCAAAATATTTAATCATTTCACTCTGCTTATCCTTTCGCTGAATCTTCGCGTTACTTTGCAGTCATCTTTTGAAAGCGGCTTATCTTCTACATCAGTATTCATCCTTTGATCATCTACTGAACCTGAAGATAACCTTCACTTGCTCGGCAAGTAAAATCTAGGTTCAAAATAGTGAGAAATCTTGATTCAGACTACCTAACTTGCATGCAAAATTTCGCCTACCAGGCTATCTTAACCCAATTGAACTCCTACCTTTCAGAGACCCCAAATGTCCATATACTACCAAAAAGCGCTATTCATGCCTTGTCTTTATCTTCATTTTTTCACACAGAATCACATCCTTCCTTTTCACGCTATGATTATCAAGTCACCCTATATAGCAACAGCTTCCTCAGCTACGGTTAAGAATAATTCGATCCGCCGATATTTCCATCGCTGCACCCTCACGACCGGCAGAAAGTCACAACAAACCTGGTCCGACCATTAATTCCCAAAAAAGTATCACTGTTCCCCGAACAGCTCCAGACCTGACCAAATAAACACCGGTGAACCGTACATTGTCAATAAAAGTAGAAAAATAACCTCAATATTCGGACAAGCTGCAGAACATGTTACCATTGTTCAACCAGGATGCACACACGATCGCTAGACTACGTGTTCTAGCTGATGGGCTATCATACTCTGTCTGGCTGGCACGTAAAACAAAATGAAAAATCGAATCTCGATTAGACCGATCCTGCTGGCAGGCTGCATCGCCTCTACCGTGCCACTTCACTCATCGTTCACATTTCCTCCCCTGAATCCTTCTTATTCGCGGCATTATCATAATGCCATCGGCCGCTACGTGACAGGAAAGACGTATTATCGTGGCTCGTTCTGCTTTCCCGATCCTTCTCGCGAGCTTATCGTCCCTTTGCCTTAAAACGAATGCGAATTAGCCGTGCTACTTCGTTATTCCCTCAACAACGGTCACTTTCTCCGATGGAACAGCCATTGGATCGCGTTATATCGAGAATAAAATTAGAAAAATTTGATCGGCGTAGTTGCAGTACAACAATAGTTTAACGTTATTGACACAGAAAATAATTGTGTCTGTAAAATAACGAAATAATTCGTCCGGATGGAAATATCGAACGAGAGGAATTGAAAATTCGACGGAAAGGCGACAGCAGAAAATAAAACAATATTATTTGCGGAAGGTGGCGTAATAGCGTGGAGTCTGAAAAAGTTGTACCACCCACTGTATACGCGAGAGGTATCATTTATACACGACTGAGGGACCCTTCGAGCAAGTGTAGGTAGTTGTCGAAAACTTTGTTTGAAACGTTAGTACACGCAAACGCTCCCTTTGCGTACCACGCTTGCTGCCAGATGAACTGCTACAACTTGGAAAACCTGTCCCACTCGGTGTTTCCATTTTCAAGCCCCGAATCCTTGAAATACATGCTTTCGTAAAACAGGATTAAAAGAGACTAAGACAGTAAGGATTACCTAAAAGGAGTTGCAAACGAGATATCTTTAATTCTTAACTGATTCTGTAGAGGAAAAAGAGAAGCCAAAATTCTTCGTAACGCTAAAAATATTAATTTGTCGACTGACATTCGTTATTAAAACCTGCTTTATACGCTACTTACCAACTACCATCCCCCAATAAATTTGCAAACCTAACTGTTACCTCGCAATAAACTTCGGAACCTAACCACTACCACCAACCCACAAACTTCATAAGCTTTTCCTAACCACCCAGTACATATTAGCCACGTTACATTAAACCAAGACGAATAGCAGCGAGAGGTGGCAGGCTTACATCGGTAGTTGCAAGAATTTTCAAAGAGTTTCCTCTCGGTAACGTCTAAACGCGTTGAATTCCTGTCGGCAGCTCCCGCAGGAACGAGAAAGGAAGCCGATGGTTGGCAGAACGCCAGACGACACCTCCAACTTCTTTCTTTCGCTTGTATTCTACACACACCAACTTGACGCCAACACGCGCACCGACTTGATACTAACAGTGGACGGTTTCTCTCCATCCAACAGAAAGAGAGAGAGAGAGAGAGAGAGAGAGAGAGAGAGAGAGAGAGAGAGAGAGAGCAAGTAATAATCCTAACTCGCGGGTTAGCCAGGCTTAATTAGAACAGGGGTTAGTGGCTGGCTAGTTATAGTCGCGGCTCCACTATTCGATACTGGCCACCTCTCTTCATTTTCCAGCCTTCCGACAGTGGAAGAAGCGGCTGTCTTGGTAACGAACGACCAGCCTGCAACTGATAACCCGCGAAGCGTTATTGCGCCAAAGTTAGTGTTCTAATATATAACGTTCGTGGATGATGGACGTGGTTTAAGGTGTACATTTCGTAGAACGTAATGGGCGAGCCAAAATTCGCTTGGCGAGACAGTATACGTACAGCTACGCTTTCGCTCGAATGTCTTAGGACACCTGTTCTCTTTACGATACGAGGTTGCAACGAAACGTCGATACAAGTACATGATAATTCGCGTAAAAATATCAGAACGTTATCCAATCTTTGGATGTGACTGAAATTCAACTTCTCTGACGATAGC